>NC_085984.1:2351849-2977849 GCF_910591565.1 Cydia splendana
GAAAAGGTTCTGTCGTCCCAATAATAACAAAAATATACTGGGTCAAGCAAATCTTCTCAGTAGAAAAAGGCGCGAAATTCAAATTTTCTATGGGACGATATCCTTTCGCGTCTACATTTTTCAAATTTGCCGCCTTTTTCTACTGACAAGATCTGCTTGACCCAGTATAACATTCAAAATATGTAGTTTGATATCCTTGAAGAGATCCCTTATAGGCATAAGTTGGAATGTAATCTGCGTTTAATACGAAAAAAAAAACGTAGGTCTGAGGCCTTGTCAAGCGGCGAGTGGTGCCGCCATGGAAATCATAATTCTTTAATATAGTCTGCCAAGCTATTTCCGTCAGTAAAAAAAAGCGGCAAACTTATAAAATATATACCTAGGCGCGAAGGGTAATCGTCCTATAGAAACTTTAGAGTTTCGCGCCTTTCTCTACTGACAAAGTTGTTTGGCCGGCTATATTTATTCGTCTTCGTATAAATCTTTCAAAATACAATACATTTGGCATTAAGTCCGCCATTTGTACATTTTTGTATATACTTTGTGCAATAAAGTTTAAATAAATAAATACAATCGCTCATGGTAACCATAATATGTTGTAAGTATTGTAACCCTCTACTATGGACCCCTAAATTGTCCAAAATCACAAGGACACTTCATTTAATGTCAATTATTATCTACTCGACTTTGCCTCTCCAATGACAATACATATTTGCGAACATCTGCCCCAAAAAAATATCATTGAGAAAGAGGAATAGTACAAAAGAATTTGTTGAAAATCTTTGAGGCGTTAAATTTTGATCTTCGAACGCTACAAAGACATGTCGGTATTGTTTAGAAAACAAAATTAAACTTCCATGTCGTTAACTGAAGCGACAGCTTTATTCTATAGCAATAAAGGCGACTTTTAATTGGCATTCATTTTGACAACTGAATCGATAAGTTTCTTTTCCAAATTTAAACAATTTTAATAACCTTCCTTTCCAAAACAAATACGCGCATTATTGTATTAGCTTTTAAGCTTATTTTCATTTGACTTTAGCTTTGATAACGGTATATTAAAGTTTGCAAGTCGGTTTTACGCTAAGTTTGTCTATGAATGACTTTTTTTTATTTAAACTTTTTAAATTGGAGCCTGTAAGCCGACCATTTTGTTCATTGCAAAGTTCTTAAGTATTGCGTTTCGTTGCGGTACTAAGGTTTTGCTAATTGCTTTTGAAATTTGATACTTGTATTGGTTTAATTATTACGCGGAAAAGGTAATTTGATACTTTTGCAACTCAATTTTACCCACATGTATATTTTAATTAAATTGTGTTGAGTTTTGGAGTGTTTTTGATTGTGAGATTGATATTTGAAACCGGTTAGTACTTAGGCGTGGGATTCACGGTATATTTAAAAGGGTTCTAATTTACCTACAAAATATAATTACCTTAGGGATTACAATAATTGAATTAATAATAGTAATCATAAGATTTAGGCATCAAACTCATTAATGCATCCTGTGACATAAATATGCCATTAAATACATATTCAAAGTAAACTTCCTGCGTGACTACATTTTGTCTTTGAATAACACAAAATTTTGTCTGTAATTGGCATATAATGGACTAATTTTATAACACGGCGAAATCAATTAAATTAAGACTAATTACAGTTATTAACTATGTATTTTTTGTAACCATCTTCGACTTATGAAGGTCCTCGCTGTACTCGGCTCGTAAAACTGCCTCGGATAGCCTAAAATGGGTTATTTTATGTTCTCATTGCATTATCACATGAGAAGCATTATTTAACGAAGTTTTTAAGTAAACAATGCAATTAGTGACACTTTCTAACTGTCACACAATTTGACAGATTTATTTAGTCAAATAGCGCCGACCACACACAAAAAAATAATAAATTAACACTAAAATGTCGGAATTCTCTGGGATATAGATAACGGGTTGATGGAAGGTGACATAGCTTCGATAGGAGTCAGAGAGAGCATTTTTGTTTTTAAAACGTTATTAAACTGAATGTCTACTAGCTTAAGGTAAAAGAAAGAAAAGGGCACGGAAACAGTCAAATGTATTTAAGGATGTTTTGTCTGCATTTAAGTAGGTATTTATCTATATATATTAATATAATTATATCGTAGTTTAGTACCCACAACACAAACCTTCAAATTGTGTAAGATTGTCAAATAATAATATTTATTTTATTTATTGAATTTGTAGTAGGAGTAGGTTTTTACATAATTATATAATGAGAGCGCTCCTTTCAGTCATAATTTTCGACCAACACTTAAAAAGACGTCGAAATAATTCTATCTCTTTCAAACAAAAGGTTTTTATTGAAGTTTTTGAACTCTTGTAAGAATCATTAACTATCATTAGCTTTTAATTTTTCACTGATGTATGTATACCGACTGAGCGGTTCAGACGCCCAAAAAAATCAGCGTTTTTTTGCCAACGACTTATCTTCATCCCAACTATTCTGTAATAAAGTGTGGGCTCCTTATCGCCGAGCCCTTCCCTCGATTGTCTTATTTCGTGGTGTTAACAGTATCTACACCTTCCTAAATTAAAGCCTTCAAAGTTATATATTTGTTTGAACTTAAAGGTGGTCAAATAAAACAATTGGACAACAAAATATTTGACATTGATTACCTACCTCAAATGAACATTACCATTTTAAGGGTTCCGTACCCAAAGGGTAAAACGGGACCCTATTACTAAGACTCCGCTGTTCGTCCGTCCGTCCGTCCTTCCGTCCGTCCGTACGTCGCTCTGTCACCAGGCTGTATCTCACAAACCGTGATAGCTAGACAGTTGAAATTTTCACAGATGATGTATTTCTGTTGCCGCTATATTTTACCTAATATCTGGGAGACCGAGCTTTGGTCGGAAAACATAAAAAGTAAAATCCGCGTTTTCCCAGAGACAAGACCAAGCTAGATCGATTTTTCGCCCCCGAAAACCCCCATATAGCAAATTTAATCGAAATCGTTAGAGCCGTTTCCGAGATCCCCGAAATATATATATAAATAAATATACAAGAATTGCTCCTTTAAATGTAAAATATAATAGCCATAAATGTCAAGAACTTAAGACTCACGCGAACCTAGCCGCCGCCATACAATCGAAGTTTCGCTCGACATAGGTACTAAGATGACATGAAACTTGGTTTCCCAGACAGTGATTTTGTGTTGTTTTACTCCTGGTTTTTTTTATCAATTAGTAATATTTTTAATATTGCTATGAATAGTGCCAAGTATTTGCTTTTAAGCTTCCATGGTATTTGTCTTATCTCCTTCACTAAGCGATTAAATAAATTATTTTATTTAGACAAGACGGAAGACTTTTTTCGGAAATTTTCGTAACTTGAGGAAATTATATAGGCAACACAGTGAAATTACGCTTATAATTGTATAATGTACGGAATAAGGAACTCTATCTGTCCACCAAATTTAATCAAAATCTGACAAAAATAAACGACAAATAAATATAAATCGGCCAAAGGTTTGTAATGATACATGTCGCGCCATCTAGCGAGGTACTGCTAAACCAAATACGAGTTTAATGATGTAGGTTAGAGTTAGACCTGGGGCCTATTTCTCGTACGTTACAAGTTCACAAGTCTACAAGCTTACATTTAAGATTTCATTGTACAAGTGTGTTTTAATTCTGTTTCTCGTAGGAATTATTACTACAAGTGCTACAAGGCGGCTGTCTAAAGTTAGAAAATAGGTTTGTTTACTATGAAAAAAGCAAATGCAATGGCCATTATAAATGTTATCTTAATGTCAATGTCACTGTTATGCATCATAATTTTAATAAGAGGAAAATAAAATGGCTGACTTGTGTTTTCGGATATACAAGCGTATAATAATACAAGTAGTAATGAAAAGCGTTTCTCAAAATTATCAATTACAAGTGTAAAATCAAACTCAGTTTCGTCAGTCACTCTATGAATGTTTACAAGCTTCAGGGTGGGTCAGTTTTTTTTTTATAATACGGGTGAATTCGTTACAAAATTATTATGTTATTGGTCATTTACTGGTTCTTTCCCAATTATGATAATTTCATAGGAATGAGTTTACTGTTTTTTTTGGAGAATAAAAGCTAAATTTAAATAATATTACTGACTTTAACGAATTGCATTCAAAACTTACACGTTTGAGATCTTAAAAATGCAATATCTTCATTTATTTATTAATCGATTTTTACCAAAAACGCATATTAGCAGTTTATAGAGACTCCTCATTATTTCGTGATAAGTCACAAGCTACAAGTATAAAGTATAGCTTTTGAGAAACGAAATTACTATTTTAGTATATAATATCTACTAGTGTTTGTCAACTTGTGAAACAACAACACTTGTGAAAACTCTTTTATCCCCGCTCTTGTAACAATTATACATTTACGTGAAACGGAAACTTGTAAAAATATTGAAATACAAGCGTTACCATAGATACACACTCGTATTACAAGACTTGTAACGTACGAGAAATAGGCCCCTGGGGCTCGTTTCTCAAAAGCTTGTAACTTGTAATACAAGCGAATGTCACTTTTTGACTGCTTTTGTTAGAAAGGCACTTCCACTTGTAGGTATTACAAGTTAAGAAACGGGCAAGAATAAGTCTGCAGCGATTTTGATTGCCCAGACTGTGCAAGTGTTATTTTAAACATCAAACTTCTATGAAAATATGACGCCCAATTGTTACCTATAAAACAAAGTCTTCGCCGTGTCTCTATGTCTGTATGTTCGCGATAAACTCAAAATCTACTGAACGGATTTTCATGCGGTTATCACCTGTCAATTCTTGTAGGTTTATACAAATACAAATACAAAATACAAATACAAAATCGTTTATTTGTCCAACATAGGTATGAATAGTACATAAGTACAGATCTTATAGTATTACTGTTGTATCACTATGTTGTGCCATAAGGCGTACAATTTTTTGTCATTAATGGACTGTGACTACATGCTGTGCACAGTTACCATTAATTATAGTCTAACAAAAATTCACTTACACTATAATATGTTTTGTCAACTAAATATTTAAAAACTTTACTTTTAAAACTTGTCATATCCTCTAAATTTCTTAATTCATTCGGTATTTTATTAAAAATTTGTGGGGCCATTCCAAATATACTTTTGCTATATAATGCTGTTTTGGAAGGCATTGAATTTATTCTGTTCCTAAGACGTATACTCTTAAACTGTTGAAATAAGTGGGGATTACTTTTAACAAAAATTACAATTTCGAAAATATACAAACAAGGTAGAGTTAATAGTCCTAATTTTTTAAAATATGGTTTACATGAACCCAGTTGCTGAATTCCACACAATGATCTAATGCATCTTTTTTGCGCTTTAAACGCTACTTCTCTGTCAACTGAGTTTGCCCAAAATATAATGCCATACCTTAGTGTTGATGTTACATAGGCTTGATATGCCGTCAAAACAACTGGTTCACTAACAATCTTTCTTAAATTATATAAAACATATGAAAATTGATGCAGTTTCTTACATATAATGTCTATTTGATTTCTCCATGTCAATTTATGATCTAAGCTTATTCCTAAAAATTTTGTCACATCCGTTTTCTCAATTTGTTGCCCCTTATATGAAATATTTAAACTACATTTATCATTTCGCCTTTGTTTAAATGTCATTATTTTAGTTTTTTCTAAATTGATTTTTAAATTATTGCTAGTTAACCAGTTTATTACTGACTCTAATGTCTTGGATATTTCAGTTTCATATGTTTCTGGATCTTTACAAGTGAACATTATGGTGCTGTCATCAGCAAAGAGTACCATTGGATACTCGATGGCTTTTGGCAAATCATTTATATAAATAATAAACAATAAAGGGCCTAAAACGCTTCCCTGAGGTACGCCATAATGAATTTGTCTAACTTCCGATGAATAAGTGACCTCAGTTTTCGTTTCAACGCATAGTCTATTTATTTGAGTTAACTGCTTTCGATTAACCAAGTAAGACTTAATCAAATTATGCACATTACCTCTAACTCCATATTTATATAATTTATCTAGCAATATTCTATGATCTACAAAATCGAAAGCTTTCGACATATCCATGTAAAGTGCTGATACCGGAACTCTCTTGTCAACATTTGTTACTATTACTCGCATAAGGTCAAAAATAGCCATATTAATAGACTTACCTTTACGAAATCCCATTTGTTCTTGCGTGAATAAGTTATTCTTTTCAAAATATCCGTAAATGGAGTTATGAATTACTTTTTCTATAATTTTTGAAAAAATGGAAAGCAGTGCAACTGGTCTATAGCTGGCTAAATCTTCCTTATCGCCTTTTTTAAAAAGTGGTTTAACAATACCTATTTTTAATCTTTCCGGGAATTCTCCCTTTTCTATACATAAATTAGTAATATGACTGATCAAAGGTGAAATTATACAGGATACTGCCTTTACTACTTTTGTACTAATTCCGTCGTAGCCCGTACTGTTACTGTTTTTTAAAGAATTAATTATCATTTTAATGTCATGGGAATTTGTGGGCTTCATAAATATAGAATTAGGTAAATTGCATGTCATCGTATTCATATAATTATAGTTATCATTTTTAGCACTCGCAATATTATTTTTTTTCGTTGATTGTATGTGATTCTGTTGTTTTGACTTACTAAGAGTTTGGCCAATAAAGTACTGATTAAACGCTTGCGCAATTTTTTCCGGTGATCTTATAGTTTTGTCATTAAATATTACCTGTTGAATATTTTCCATCGGTTGTTTAGATTTGTGTTTATTTATAACGTTCCATGATGCCTTTGTTTTATTATTCGATTGTGTGTTTGTTTGTTGTTGTGTTTAGTTGTATAATTTGTTAAGATTCTACCCGATAAAGCCCGGGCTGCTATAAAAAACCGGGCAAGTGCGAGTCGGACTCGCGCACGAAAGGTTCCGTACCATAATGCAAAAAACGGCAGAAAAAAAAGACGGTCACCCATCCAAGTACTGACCCCGCCCGACGTTGCTTAACTTCGGTCAAAAATCACGTTTGTTGTATGGGAGCCCCACTTAAATCTTTATTTTATTCTCTTTTTAGTATTTGTTGTTATAGCGGCAACAGAAATACATCATCTGTGAAAATTTCAACTGTCTAGCTATCACGGTTCGTGAGATACAGCCTGGTGACAGACGGACGGACGGACGGACGGACGGACGGACGGACGGACAGCGGAGTCTTAGTAATAGGGTCCCGTTTTACCCTTTGGGTACGGAACCCTAAAAAACTACAATTTTGCGTAAGCCAATCTTAATAGTACAGTTAAGTGTAAACATATGAATGCATAACAACTTTTGAAAAATATGTCCCATAGTTCTTAATTTGCTGATATAAGAGCTATGGGACATATTTTTACACTTGACTGTAATTAATGTTTACATGTAATCTAATAAGAACTTAATTATTTATTCTAATACGATTTCATTTCAAATTTACGTGTACGTACGTATTTCACCACGCTGAAAGCATTTTAATGCTTCAAAAAGTTATAATTCAAAAAGTTTGCTTTTGATGAAAGTAGATATAATTATAATGCACGGGAAGCTTAAAATGTCAGTGGAAAATATTCTGGAATAAAAGAAATATTTGAAATGATCGTATCCATAACAAATACAACGCCTCTGACTGAAGTCTGCTCTTTGTGCACCCAGTCTACAACGCCTATTGATAAACGTGCAATTTCATCAAAAAACCTTAAATAGGTGGCGCCACAATACTTAGAATATTTGATAAATAAATACATATATCAAACTGCACAACGGGACTTAATCGCGTATTTAAGTTTTAAGATTTACCTCCGACGTTTCGAGGACGGCGTTGTCCCCGTGGTCTCGGAGAAGACTGGCTCAAGTTGACATCAACATCTTCTAGCCGCGCGAGTTTTTCGAACTACCCGCACTTGGTCTTGTTTATCAGTTTGAACGTTTTGCGCACTAGGGATGTCACTCTGTCGACACACAACACTAACGATATTCGATTTATCGACTGTCGATATTCGTTTCCGCTTACATTTACTAATGACTGGATTCCATGTGGATGAGATCTTAAAACCCTCGTCCCGATTAAAATTGCAATGTTTTTTGATTTCAATGGCTTCCCGCACTTTTCTACTGTAGAAATGGCGATCCGTGGAGAGGATTTTAGGGTTATGCAGCTCAATCCAGTGGTTTGGTCCTGACTCCAGCAAATGCTCAGCCACCGCAGACTTGTTGACCTGACGATTTTTGACAGCTGCGATATGTTCCTTAACTCTTTCTGCTATGGTGCGCTTAGTTTCTCCGATATAGGAACTACCACAACTGCAATCTATTTTATAAACGCCAGGTGACTGGAACGGAATTTAAAACTTAAATACGCGATTAAGTCCCGTTGTGCAGTTTGATAATGTTTAATAATCGTGAAAGTTTAAATCAGTGTAAATACATATAGTTGGTCAAGCAGATCTTGTCAGTAGAAAAAGGCGGCAAATTTTAAAAATGTAGGCGCGAAGGGATATCATCTCATAGAAAATCGCTCGCGCCTTTTTCTACTGACAAGATTTGCTTGACCCAGTATACAGGGTGGAAAGGCACGACGATCCTTTCCGGAAATGGGAGATAGTTTAGCCTAAGCTCTATATTTTCTCCATAGAAACTATGTTAATATGGGCAACCGTTTCTAAATTATGACCTTTTAAACATCCACGCAAAAAACTACTTTGTTCTAACCCTAACAGGTGACAGGGTCAATGAACTTACTTGTAAACAATCAGTATTCGACAGGAAATTATGCTAATTTGTTGCCATCTAACCATTTTTAGGTCTGCTTACAGCACGGTAAGAATCATTGCAGGATTTTCGCTTTCTTAGTGGTTCCACTTGTTCAATACTTGAATGAAATAGTTATGTAATTCCTTAATAATAATAATACTAACCACAACATTGTTTACAACGACAGTTCAAATGGTGACATTGACAACCACTCAAAAGTACGCAATCGTCTTATAAATATCTCTGGTTTCCTTGACTGATAAAAAGGTTTTAGTTTCTTAACACGTTTCACAAAATTATTTTCGAATAATTGGAAACTATCTAAAATAATTAAAAATAACATGTAGGTTGTGTTAGTTGCACCAAATGAACTTGCAAAAATGAAATACTAAGAATAAATCAAGAATAAATACTTCTTCAATACCAAACTAACAAACCTTCTTGCGTGGTAGGAAATAGACAAGACGTCTGATGTTTGAAATTAAATTTTCATTGAACTATACTTATTGAATGTCATATTCTTCAAATAAAAATGTTAGATGCTCGTGGCTATTTAAATTTGTGGGGCTGTGTAAAAGATATGGTGTACCAAACCAAACGGAATGTGAAACTGCGGACGAAATGAGACAAAGGCTAATTGGTGCTTTCTGCGGAGGATAAATGACGAAGAGCATACACTATATCGCATGTGCATCGACATACTCGGGTACGGGCTGCGGCGGCGTTGTAATACACGGAGGTACATTTGAACACCGTATGTGAAAAGAAGATAGTATTAAATATTGGAAAAAAGTAATTATCTAAGAAAGTAATAAAATTGTTTGTAATATTTTTGCATGCATTTGATTTATTTGACATTTATGCGTCATTCATACATCATTGCGATACTGTCAACGATCGGAAAAAAGTGTAAAGTCCCGAGCTTTCCCGACGGAGATCCTTAATCTAGCCGTCATGTGCACATGCTATAGGGTTATCACCACAGTTAAAAAGTAGTATTTTTGCAATTTTTATTTTATACTCAATTAACGATTCTTATCATTACCAATAGTCTCTGTATCACTTAAACGACCTAATACTTCCGGGAAGGATCGTCGTGCCTTTCCACCCTGTATATACCTACATACAAACATGAACGCTGAAAACAGTACACTCTTTTATTTGGACAGTCGTGTAAAAAAAATCAAATCGTTGACAGCGCACTTCACTCCGTCAATAACGCCTACGTTCTAAGGGGCCCACTGATTAACAGTCCGCCGGACGGTATCGGCCTGTCAGTTAGAACAAAATTTTTACAGTTCCGAACAACTGTCAGGCCGATACCGGCCGGCGGACTGTTAATCAGTGGGCCCCAAAAAATCTAGCGCTACTCTGGAGAGATTTTAAACTATTATTGACAGCTGACTGCTGGACACTTACAACTGTTCTACCATAAGAGATTTCACTCCTTTTATCCATCCATATCCGTATCCATAGCAAACATATTATAAATATAAGGCTTTTGACTGAAGTCTGCACTTTTTGCACCCAGTCTACACCGCCTATTGATAAGCCTGCAATTTGGCTAGAATGAGTAAAAGGCTGGAAATGCCACGCGTGCCCAGACTGCTAAATTGCCTGCTTTGTTATTATAGGCCAAGAGCTTTGGAAAATTTCTCAACCCTTTATTCGTATTACGAAAAAAATTGAGCGAACAGAAAACAACTTTGAAAACAAATCAAATTATTTTTATCAAATATTTTGATTTGTGACTTTTTAAATAGGTAGTCAAGTCACACTATAGATGTAGTTTATAATTATTTTCCTTCGTATTTTCGCGGAAACGTACGAACGTGTCTTGCTATTTCAGTCAGTCTCGGTACAAAAAGTACTGAGGTTGACTGAAGTAGCATGACAAATACGAACGTTTCCGAGAAAATACGAATGAAAACAATTATGCACTACATTTGTACTAGGTATACATATATTCCAAGCTTTCTTAGTGCAAGCACGTAATGCTCGCTCTTACATTTGGTCAAAGACGCTTTGTCTTCCTAAGATAACAGTCACATACAGGCCTATTCGGATTTCGAGATAATCACAAGATCTTGAGACGATTTAGAGATCAACTAGATCTACATTAGATATCGACTAGATGTGACTTGGATATCTAAGTCATAACTTGTCGAAATCGTTCAAGAGGACCTCCAGAATCGCGGAAACGTCAAATTTGACATAATATCTATCTTACAAATATCTTTAAATTATCCGTATCGTAACTTGTTGAAGTCTAGTAGAAATCTAATTCATTTTCCGAATCGAGCCTAGGCATAGCGCAGATAGTCGAGAAATTGGGACCGGTTCCGCCGTGTGTGTGTGTATTAAAATCGTACCATATTTACCTTTAATGTTGATTTACTTACTTAAATTTAAATTTTGACTTTTGTTTTTATATTATTTTAATTTTTGATCTCAATTTTATTTTGGCATGTAAATCGGATTTGTTTTTAAACTAATTGTAATTTTAATTTAGACCTTGATTTTAATTTTTAAGTTTATTCTCAATCTCAGTTTTTAATTTTAAACGTATTCTAATTTTAATTCGACATGTGAATAAGCTTTTGCTTTTAATTTTAAGTTTGATCTCAATTTTAACTGTATAATTCTAATTTTATTTTGACATGTAAATTGGCTTTATAAATAAATGAGTATGAGTATTAAATTAGGTATATTTAACTTTTTTGACGTCTTTTACGACAGGTAAAATATCTAAATTTTGACAAATGAAGTGGAAAATTCGGGCCATCTCTTATACTATAATGTGATTTCCCGACATAATTATTAATGAGTATGGACTTCGCCTTTTATGTAATTGCTTAATTAAGCTAACTAATAGTTGAATTTAAATGTTTCCTTCAATTAACATTTAGTTTAATAAACAATTAAAGTAAACCGAGAATTTTCGGCCATCAAAAATCATTTCATTAAAAATACAAACTATAACGTAAAATACGAGTAGGTACATACCACTATTTTACACACTCACAGAATAAATAATAGTACTAGGTACAGAAGACTCACTCTCTAACAAAACGCGTCTGTTACGATCAGCACAGATATGGCCGCTAGGTGGCGACACCGCCACGCGCGGCTTATGGCAAACCCCAAAATTGGGGCCGAACGGATGTACTTTTAGCTACCTGTAGCAAAGCGACGAAATCGCGGAGTGAGCCACGCCTGACACACTTATTTTTAGCTTCTCTGCGTATATACCTATATCTCTTTGTATACCTATATGGTGCTTCAAATCTTGTAACTTAAATTTGAACCACTTCCGGGTGTCTGATTGAGTTGAAATTTCGCATACTTCCATATTTCCGATGACAATGCAATAATATGCTAACATGGAGCTGATCTGATGATGCAGTCGGAAGGTAGCCAAAGGAACTCTTCGATGGAAAAACATAAACACATTGAGTTTGTTAAACTTTTCATTTGTTTTCTTAAACGATTTATCTTTGAGATCATCTTCACTTAACGCACAAGTATTTTTAACTCAATTTGTTATTGAGTTTAACCACCATAGCACCCTTAATAAAAATAAAACTAATGGCCCCTTAATTGGTCTTAAGGACCCTTAAAATGTATATGTTTTCATGACATATCTGAGTACTTTTAATGTCAAGCTAAAACCAACTTTATGTATAATGTGTTAAGGTTTTGTATTAAATGTAGTACAGTAATAAGGATATGGTTTATTATTATAGTGTTCTTAAATTTAGTTTTGGGGTTCCGTAATGTAGGTATTTAATTATTTCGTATTACATATAAGTGAATTGGTAAAAAATTGTACGTAATTAAGCGTAGTTAAGAAGCTGTGGTTAGTCTTAACTTAATTGATTCATTTGTGTTACGAAAATTAACTATGTAAATTGTATTGTATTTTATTTATTGTACTTAAATCGTACACATATAAGTGCACACTTTCATGCATCTAACTTAAATAGAAATAGCTTAATTGTGGAAAACAATGGAACCAATTAACTTTAAACTAATTATAGGTGCTTTACTATGTATAATTATAATGATAATAATAATAAATAATCATTAAACAATGAGCACTAACTTATAATGCAGCAAATATGTATAAAATGCTTCTTTTTTCTTCTTCTTCAATGTTGCCATTAATTAACTTCTTCATAAATAGTGTCATTAATTGTATAATCTTTAGGTTTAGTTTGTAATTGCCTTGTTAATTTATATAAGTGCATGTTAATTCGCTCACAGCAATAACTGTGCTACCCATAAGTGGAAACTGTTCTGGCAATTGTATTAACTTAATTCGTTTAACTATATGTGTAATTATATGCTGTTTGTTTCCCTATGCAAAAAAAAAATGCAATTAACTCATATGTGGTTGTGGGCATTTTCACTTAAAAGTGTCCCATTAACTTTTTACAACCTCAGAATAAATGTACATGGAATCACTAATAATACATGAAGAAACAGGCGGGCTTATCGCTAAAGAGCATACTCTTCCAGTCAACCTTTTGGAAGTGGAGAAATGAAACTCATAAATTAACCAATTAGGTGCATGAAACTAAATTAAAATTAATAGCATTAGAAAAAATCCTTTAAAATTTAAGTTTACAACAATAAGACAACAAAAAAAAGACAAAGTTATTGACCAAGTAAATTAAGATACAAGTAAAAGCGTTTGTAAAAAGTAACTTTATCTAAATGCGTGTATCTGGTAGCACTTTTTCAGCCGCACTTCACGTCAAGCACCTTAAAAAAACCTTTTACAATATAATTTATGGCCCTAACACTAAAAACACGCTTGGGAAAGTTTTTTGCGAGTTTGAACTTTGAACGGGTTAAATGTTAAACAACGTGAAAGTTAAACCGGTGAAGGGTTATAATATTTGTTCTAACAAGGATTGGGCGCAGAAGTCAAAACACGGGTT
The DNA here is from genome assembly GCF_910591565.1 of Cydia splendana. Lineage (NCBI taxonomy): Eukaryota > Metazoa > Arthropoda > Insecta > Lepidoptera > Tortricidae > Cydia > Cydia splendana. The sequence goes on from NC_085984.1 coordinate 2,365,588, forward strand.
TTTAACATTCAAGAAAGTTCTTAAACATATCGGTATGGCGTCGTAATACCACCGAAAAAGGAGAATATAGGGGGGGAAATTTTAACAACAGATTTTAATGTTTTTATGAAAATTTTTAGAGTTATTTTGGAATTTGATATATTTATTTTGTTATAAGTTTTATTTGTAAAACAGGGATCAAACATTAACTTAACAAATTGAGGCTTCTAAAGTTTTCTGAGGGGGTATATAATATAACCAAGCATTATCTATAGAATAAGCTATAAGTAATATTTTCCACCCCTACCTGTCTGGGCCGGTATCGGCCACTTTCTCCCTGAGTGCACCCTGAATACTCTGCACTGATTACCCCCGGCCCTACTAGCGGTTCTCGATGGGAACTCAATCGATATTCGACGGTCTTCACATTGCAAATTCGGATCCACATACAAGTCCGCTATGCTCTGCTCCGTCCCGATTAGCTTCTCTCCGCTCCGCTTCGCTTCTGTCCGCTCCGCTTCGTTCTGCTCCGCTCCGCTTCGCTTCTCCACGATCCGCTTCACTTTGCTTCTCTCCGCTTCGCTCTAATAAGTAATATTTTCCACCCCTACCTGTCTGGGCCGGTATCGGCGACTTTCTCCCTGAGTGCACCCTGAATACTCTGCGCTGATTACCCCCGGCCCTACTAGCGGTTCTCGATGGGAACTCACTCGATATTCGACGGTCTTCACATTGCAAATTCGGATCCACATACAAGTCCGCTATGCTCTGCTCCGTCCCGATTAGCTTCTCTCCGCTCCGCTTCGCTTCTGTCCGCTCCGCTTCGTTCTGCTCCGCTCCGCTTCGCTTCTCCACGATCCGCTTCACTTTGCTTCTCTCCGCTCCGCTCTAATAAGTAATATTTTCCACCCCTAGCTGTCTGGGCCGGTATCGGCGACTTTCTCCCTGAGTGCACCCTGAATACTCTGCACTGATTACCCCCGGCCCTACTAGCGGTTCTCGATGGGAACTCAGTGATAACGGTTTTCACATTGCAAATTCGGATCCACATAGAACTCTGCTTTGCTCTGCTCCGTCCCGATTATCTTCCTTCAGCTCAGCTTCGATTCGCCTCTGTCCGCTTCGCTTCGATTCTGTCCGCTCCGCTCCGCTTCGCTCTGTCCGCTCCGCTTCGTTCTGCTCCATCCCGATTTGCGTCTCACCGCTCCACTTCGCAGCGACATAATATAATAACTAGCAGTTTTGACTGTTATCTGTTTAATTTTATTGTCATCGAGGTATTTGCGGCCTGATTCGAACTTTAAGATACGTCCAAAATTTGCTAAAGATACGACAAGGATCGGATACGTCAGTATTAAAAGTGACATTATTGATTAAAGAAACGTCACTTTTGAAAATGACATATATTATGCGATCCATATCGTATCTTTACAAAATTTTTGACGTGTCTTAAAGTTCGAATTAGGCCGTGTGTCCTGGCCGGCCTAGTGTGACTTTGTTATGAACAAACACTGACAAACGGCCCGATTATAACTTTAAGATACGTCAATTAATAGATCTAGAAACGATATAGATTAGATATGTCAGTGTCAAATGTGACGATTCTTCAAACAAAAATGTCACTTTTGACACTGACACATCTCGTAACATGTTTAGGCACTGGCTTTCAGTACATCGAAACGGAAACAAAAAATAGTAGCAATTAACTATGTATTTAATTTAACTTGTTTTACTTTGCTTTTATTTTAGTTTTAAGTTTTTATATTTAATTTGATATGGGTGTACTTACTGTACGTGATGCCTGAAAATAAAACTTTATTTATTTATTTTATTTTTATTTCTAATCCATATCGTTCCTAGATCTATTAATTGACGTATCTTAAAGTTCGGATCGGGCCGAAAGAATATTCTATCGAGAACAAATGGTAACTCTTCTGTTATACCCACTTCACCTCTGACGTATAATTAGCCCAAAATTACCCGAAAAGGTACATCGACTTTTTGGATTAAAATCTGAAAGCTCACAAAATCGTTTCTAAATTATAATTACTCGGATTTCAATGGGCTATTTAACGATTAAGTATATCGAGTGAAAATGACAAGAAACCTGATTCTGGTTCATTAATTTGTTACGGGTTTGATTTTCTCTATTTTCGTGATCATCATTGTTTGGTAAAGTTCAATTTTGATTAGCATAAAGTACAGTCATCAGCAGAAGTTGCTAAGCGGGCGAGGTGTTCAAAATGATCTTGACGCGACTTTATTGTTAAGAGAATAAGAGCGGGTCAAGGTAATTTTGAACACCTGAACCGCTTAGCAACTTCTGCTGGACTGTACTTAACAATACAGTCAGCTTCAACAGTAGCATACCTATGTCACAACGCGTCAAAAGTATCCCACCAAAAACATTTTCATGTAAAATGTTGCCAAGACGAAACCGTAAAGCTCGCACTGTCAAAGTCTTAGAGGATATAACCAACGGAGACGCCATGCGTCATGTCAGATAAACGTCAGTCCATACATATGGTTGACATGTGGTTGACCATTGGCCGCCTATTTTCGACAGAGGGGAACGCCTGTTAATGGCGGCTCCATTGTTAATTACTCCGAGGTCAAAGTTATCAGATCCCTTGTAGAGCCAAGCTTTTAACTCTACAAGCCCTAACTTCATAAACTCTACACCTTAAGGGGCCCACTGATTAACAGTCCGCCGGACGGTATCGGCCTGTCAGTTAAGGGGTCCACTGATTAACAGTCCGCCGGACGGTATCGGCCTGTCAGTTGTTCGGAACTGTCAAAATTTTGTTCTAACTGACAGGCCTATACCGTCCGGCGGACAGTTAATCAGTGGGCCCCTTTAGAACAAAATTTTGACAGTTCCGAACAACTGACAGGCCGATACCGTCCGGCGGACTGTTAATCAGTGGGCCCATTAGTGTATGCGCAATGACGTGCAAGTCATAAATACATAATTTGAATAAATAATACGCCATGGAAAAATAAATATCTTCTATTTCTGCCTTTTTTTGCCTATAACTTTTGATTTTTTTATGTGCCAATAAACGCTTAGAATTTCACACAAATTTTCATTTTCCGCTGATCATTCTGAATCCAATTAGGTATCACACGTATTTTTAGGAGTAGTATCTCTATTTTTAACCGTTTTCAGTTTGTCTTCTCTCTTCGTATCGCTGTGACATCTTATAAGCATTATCCGAATAGGGCCGCATAGGTATCAATCCGGGGTCCTCAGTAAATGTAAAGGTATTTTCAAATCCGATTTAAGGGGAGTCCTCCTAAGAAAAGATTATGAATAGAATCGTTGACGGTATTCACAAAAGTTGACGTATGGATTATATTTGAGGAACGATTAATTAAGCTCTTGAGTTTGATGGTGATTTAAATATTGCGAAGTGAAGATTTTGGAGTATTTATGTAGGTATTTAGAATAAATAATTCAGTTCAGATTCATCTCTTTCTCTCAATGAGCGTAAGCGTCAGGGAGATGAAATGAAATGAAACGAAATGAAATGAAACGAAATGAAACGAAACGATACGAAACGAAACGAACGAAATGAAATGAAACGAAATGAATTTATTTGACACAACAATCTCAATAATCAAAATAATCTTAATCGGCGTGCCCGGGATATCCTGTTTTTGAATTCTCAAAATGTATAACCAACGCGCGGAAATTAAACTGTAAAATATGACAAATTCAATAAAATCCAAATAAATGGTACCTATGTATCAATTGAAATCATAATTTAAAAGTCAATTCTAACAACATTTTGCATCAACTTACTTTGCCACTCTAGTGAATAAAATGCAACCTCCTCATCAGTTTTGAAGAATAAAAAAGCCTACAATAAAGTCACAAAATGAAAAATAATTAAAACTAAATTTCAATTTTTAGCTCCACAAATGAATTATAAAACAACGAAAAAACGTTCGTATGAAACACTAAGTGAAAAAACCTTCCAACCTAATGAAACATGGAAACTTACCTCACCCTTTTAACATAGGAATGAGTGATGGGATTTTTGACCAGTCTAGACAGTTTTATAGGTTTTAAATGAGACCTAGACATTGTCTGGGGCTAATTAGTTGGAACTCATTGAAACTATTAATTAGTAAGGTATGAGGTGTTTAAGACAAGCCCGACGCCAAAAAGCCACGCCCATACAATCTCAGTGACGATCTTATTTTTATTATTTATTATTTTAAAACGACTTGCTGAAATAACTTAACATAAGTATATCTACGTCTGATAGAATCAGGCCAAGCTAACTTGGCAGCAATTTTGTTAGCACAGATTGTGCAAATGTTATTTTAAACGTCATAATTTCACAGAAATTTAAAAAAAAACTGTCTTTGTGATCTTACGTAAGAACTATGAAAAGCCCCTCCCTATCCCTTGTAAGGGGCTGTCCATAAATTACGTCATCGATTTTTGACGATTTTTGACCCCCCCCCCCCTATAATCATCCAAAAATCATGCTTCAAATGACCCCATTTCCTCCTACTTCATGCTACCGTCATCCGATGTCCAGACCCCCCCCCCCCCTAATTTGAAATGACGTAATTTATGAATAGCCCCTAAGGAAAAATAAGATATGTTTGACACCCCCCCCTAACTCGTCTTACCTAATAAACGAATGGCGCCATAGCAACTCAGACATAGATATTATTATGTTACGTAAATGTTATAGTATTTTTGAAGTGAAAACTTCTTTAGCGGCGCTGTGCACTTTTTGTGATGGGGGAAAAATGTTAAACTCGTGACAGGTCACGTAACCGTAAGATTCGTAAGACGGACGCGTGACCTGATCGAAAAACTGACTGAGTTTTCACTTCTGCCGGCACTCCCGGAGTGCAACCCGTTGTTTTTTTTTAAACTCGATGGGTTGGGTGACCGGTGTCATCTTCATATAATTTATAACCTAAAAACGCCAAATCCCAAAATTATATTGAAATGGCACCTGTCAAAGAACCCATCGAATTTGAAAAATACTGTAATGTCAAATGTCTTGGCACAGAATACCCATATAACCATTCCAGTCGCAGAATCACAAAGTGGTAACTAAATGTCAGATGTGTCGTAACAGAGTCCACACAATGTGTCTAGAATTGTTTCGAAACAAAGTGTCGTCGCCGTGTCTACACTTTTCCGTAACAAGGTGTCGACACATTTGTGTGCACTTTGCGTGCGGTTTGCGACTAAATCTGACAGCAAATTTGTGACAGCAAATGTCAATATAAAATACCTCTTGAAAACCAAGGTTTGTCAAACTACTATTAGTGTCTCGTGTGCTCGTAATTCTAGTAAGTCATCATGGGCAATGCAAATGATAATAATCGACCGAAACCATATAAACACCCAACACCCGTCAACCTTTTACAGAAAAGTTTTTAAAGAAATTCAATAAGCTACTTAGGTCAGGCAACGAATGCTCCAAAAGTTGTAGAGGGAAATGCTCGGAACACAATTTTTGACTCCGTAACTCGGTTTGACAAGTTAGGAGGTGAACATATCAAAAGTCCCCGGCCGTAGCCCTTGAGCGGGGGGGAGAGAGGGGGCTTTGAAGGTCCCATTTTCCCGTTTTTCGATTATATCTCGGAAACTATGCATCTCAGCGACATGGCCACTTATACAAAATGAAAGTTAATTTAATTTGTTACAAGTTTATTCAGTAAATTTTTTCGATATGTTGAATAGTTTTTGAGATATCCGCTCTTGAAAGTTTATTTAGGGCTCTAAATTTTATCTTGATATATCTATATCAGTGAAGGTGCTAGGCCGTGTTTGGTATCGTTTTCGTATAAATCTGGGGTGCTGAATCCATTTAAGATATCACATTGACACCATTCCACAAAATAAAAATAAATCTTTTTAGGGTTCCGTACCTCAAAAGGAAAAAACGGAACCCTTATAGGATCACTCGTGCGTCTGTATGTATGTCCGTCTGAATACACAAAATAGTTCTTTACCTATATATGACAGGAAAACCTATTAGAAATGTTCAGTCAAGCGCGAGTCGGACTTAATGTACGGAACCCTTAATACGAGAGTCCGACTCGCACTTGGCCGGTTTTTTTGAAACTCTTCTTGACGCTTAACCGCTGAACCGATTTCGTTGAAATTTGGTATAGAAATAGTTTGCGTCCCGGAACAGGACATAGGATAGATCTTATAACCAAAATCATCTTTTGAAGGTGTGAAAAGTGGCGTGGAAATTTGTACGGGAAATCAATAACCGCTGAACCGATTTATATGAATTTTGGGATGGTCTACATCTTTGATTTAGTTAAAAATGATGAAAAAACATGACTTCAAACCTAAACTTAAACAGTATTAACTTCAAGAAGTCAATTCTGAATTCCCCCCTACACCTCATTTCACACCTTTAAAGGATGATTTTTGAGATAACTTATTATATCCTGTCTCGGGACTCAAAATATATGTGTACCAAATTGAAATTAAAACTGTTCAGCAGTTTAAGCGTGAAGAGGAGTTTAAAAGAAAGTATTTTAATAAGTTTATATGTTTTTACTTCGGAATGGTGTCAATGTGATACCTTAACTAAATTTGGTACTGCGAATTTATACGAAAACGATACCAAACATGGCCTCGTAGCTTTACTGTTGTAGAAGTCAAAATAAAATTGAGAGCCCTAAATTCTTATTACTTGGCCAAACTTGTGTAGAAGGAAAAGGTAAAATAAAAGTCTTCGGCAGGAATATAAGACACAAATATATATTTTTTTTGCGTTACTATTTCATTCATCAAATATAAACATACCTTGATTATACTATTCTAGTGAGATCCTCATAGATAAACAAAAACATTTACTTAAAAAATTACAAGGTCGAAATGTCACGGAACTTGTGAGAGTAATATGTGAAAAATATAAACTTATATGACAAAAAAATCTGGACACAATTTAAGAATCACCCAATTGCGTCGAGGAATCATCTGTATTTTTGCTTGTTTCATTACCTCCTCGCTTCTTTTTTGTCCTTTGTATTCTGTAGCAATTTGTTAGATCTGAAAATAAAGATAACTTGCGTCGTCACGGATGTCGATTTATAGGTTTTAGGGAGTGCAGAATTCGAAAACGATGATCATTTTATAATCCAAGATGGCGGCTACGTATTTTGTCATAAAAGTGGAATCCAAAATAGTCATCATTTTCGAAATCTGCGCCCCCTAAAACCTATAAAACGACATCCATGACGACTTTTATGACATAGTGCATGGCCGCCATCTTGGAATCCAAAATAGTCATCATTTTCGAAATCTGCGCCCCCTAAAACCTATAAAACGATATCCATGACGACTTTTATGACATAGTGCATTGCCGCCATTTTTAAATTGAAAATGTTATCATTTTCGAAATCTGCGCCCCCAAAACCTATAAAACGACACCCATGACGACTTTTATGACATAGTGCATGGCCGCCATTTTGGATTCCAAAATGGTCATCATTTTCGAAAGCGGGGCCCCCTAAAACCTATAAAACGACATACATGACGACTTTTATGACATAGTGCATGGCCGCCATCTTGGAATCCAAAATGGTCATCATTTTCGAAATCTGCGCCCCCTAAAACCTATAAAACGACACCCATGACGACTTTTATGACATAGTGCATGGCCGCCATTTTGGAATCCAAAATGGTTATCATTTTCTAAATCTGCGCCCCCCAAAACCTATAAAACGACACCCATGACGACTTTTATGACATAGTGCATGGCCGCCATTTTGGATTTCAAAATGGTCATCATTTTCTAAATCGGGGCCCCCTAAAACCTATAAAACGACATCCATGACGACTTTTATGACATAGTGCATGGCCGCCATCTTGGAATCCAAAAAGGTTATCATTTTCGAAATCTGCGCCCCCTAAAACCTATAAAACGACACCCATGACGACTTTTATGGCATAGTGCATGGCCGCCATTTTGGATTCCAAAATGGTCATTATTTTCGAAATCGGCACTCCCTAAAACCTATATATCGACACCCATCTCGACTTTTATGACAAAGTGTTTTGCTACCATCTGCATGCAAGACATTTCTATTATTTTTACGTACAAAAATGGCCCCCTGTCAACTTTCAATCGAGATTTAATCGATAATTTATTCGATTAATATTCAGATTAATTCAATTTCAATCTATGTTAGGTCGACTAAACTAATCGCGATTAAAATTTGAGAGTTAACTTTTTTTATTCCATTAATTAGTCGAATAAACAGTTAATCGATTAATGCCCATCTCTGACCACGGCATTTTTACACTTTGAGAATATCTGAAAACAAATCAACAGAAGGAGCCATTTTGCAAATCCAGTAACATACCAGTAACTTTGTTATTACTTTTGACAGCGCGTGTCATGTGTCAACACAGAGTCGACACAAAGTCGAAACATTGCAACTACTTTGTGACTGCAATATTTCTCAGCCTTAAACCATATTTATACATCATAATTAACAAGTTTCGTAGTATGTAAAGCGTTATTTCTGTTATTTAAGTATAGTATACGCATCGAAGTACTAAAAATGCTTCAAATAATATAGTTATGAACACAGGCACTGAGAAGTAAACAATTTCATTTCCGGCTAAACTAAAACAATGTGGTGGCGCGTTGATTATATTACACTTAGTTTATCAAATCACTCGAGCAGTTTAATTCCCCATAATAATTTAAGTCATATTGTAATATAAATGCAAACAATATATAATTACGTCTTGTAATCCGTTTTAGAGATGGCGTATTAATGTCACTTATTTTTATTTAAGTATTTTTCCATCTGACAGTTTCCATTTGACAGGAACAAAATGAACGAATGAACGAATGATTTTGGCATAAAGTAGTCGCAAACCCGAAACAATGTGTGCACACGGCGACCACACTTTATGTCACTTTGTGTCATGTGTCGACCCTTCCCCATTTCTGGTAACTGTGTCGACACGGCGACGACTCTGCGACTGGAATTGTGACCGAAACAGACGGTGTCGACACAAGATGTGTCAACACCGCGTCGTAACGGCGACTGGAAATGGTTGTATGGGTAAAGAATACTACCGTACAGAAAGGAAACTTCCTGCAAAATTGAAGTTTGACAGCGGTTCAGGGTCGAAGCATGCTGTCCTTTTCTAAATGGCACTATCCCTTTCGGCTATTTAGGGTTGACCACATTCAAGTCATTATCTTATCTGTGGTCGTGCACGCAAAGGGACATCAAGTTGTGACAACCCTAAAAATTGCTCGGAGCAATGCTGAGCCGAACAGTGCCGAGTTAGCCCGAAGGGACGAGTTTCGCACCCCTGGTCTTGGTCCTTAAAGGGGTCGTCAACCTTTTATCTCCACCTAAAAGGTTATATGTCTACCCCCATCGAATGTTCCAGATTGTGACGTCACGGATAGGAACTCATTACGCGCCCTCACGAGCTAATAGTCATAAATAAATCCCTAACAACCAAAATCAATATCCGGAGGGGGGTGGGGCGGTTTGTTCCACTTGGGGCTCGATTGACTAATTATTTTCCCCCAAACAAAAAAACTAGCACCGTTAAATTGCGTAAATCTATGGTACGATTTGGTATGACGTTTAAAAAGTATCTAACTTATATTAAATTCTACTTTTCTTAGCACTTTTTATGTTATGTAATTTTTAAATATATTATTATAAACGCTTTTACAATAAAATAGACTGAATTATTATACAATGTAATTTAATTATTGTCAAAATGTGTAGATATCAGATATTTACAGTTAAGTACGATAAGTAGGTTTAATTTGAAAGAGATATCGCAAATAGGTATTGAAAGAGGTAATATATTTTATGCCATTATCAATAAGATTATAGATACATATACAATCACATTTGTATATCTAAATAATAATATACTTGTTTGTACGTAAATGCCAGAATAGATATCAAACTTATTAGTCTTATCATTTTTATCTTATCGTTACGAGTATTAGATAACTGAAAACATCCCATATTACCAAGATAGTAGCTCATATATATTTCATAGTTCGCACTGACTGGATATGAACTGCTATCACAAATAAAAACTGCTCAAAAATAAATAAAAAAACACCAAAAATGTTCAATACCAAAGTAGTAATAGTAACGGGTGCAAGTACAGGAATCGGAGCAGCAGTGTCAATTCTTTTTGCCAAAGAAGGTGCCAATGTAGCAATCGTTGCCAGAAATCATGCTAAACTTACCGACATTGGCAAAAAAATCGAAGCAACTGGCAAGAAACCACTCATCATCCAAGCTGATATCTCCAACGAAGAAGAAGCTGAAACAGTTATATCAAAAACCATCGATCATTTTGGAAAGCTGGATATACTTGTTAACAATGCTGGCATTAGTTCGCCAGGGTCTATAATGAATGGGAAAATAGTAGAAGCATACGATGAAGTAATGAAAACTAATGTTAGAGCTGTGATTCATCTTACAAGCTTAGCTGCTCCATATTTAGTTAAGACTAAAGGGAATATAATAAATGTGTCAAGCGGTGCAGCACTCAGACCAAGCAAGGAACCAACGAGCGCATCATATCACGTATCCAAAGCAGCTTTAGATCATTTTTCAAGATGTGCCGCTTTAGAATTAGCAACTGTTGGAATCAGAGTGAATACAGTGAACCCTGGGCCAGTAGATAACGATTTTTTTACTAACAACGGAGGAGATACAAGTCTTAAAAGTGATCATAAGAAAATTATGGAAGAATTAACCGCTCTTGGTTATCTTTCAACCAATGAAGAGATTGGAAGTGTAATCTTGTTTTTGGCTAGTGATAAAGCTAGAAGTATAACTGGATCTAGCTATTGTATTGATAGCGGTATTCTTTTGAAGTATTAAACACAAACAGCATCGCAAAAATGTTAGGTAACAAATTTTATAAATAACTTTTAATTTTATAACGTTGCATGTTGCGTACGATTTGTAGGTTGGTAATAATTTAACTTTTATAAATGTAACAAGTATGTTGGCGTAAGCTGTACATTTTAATGTGCATGATGAAATAAAATAAATACAAGTTCAAATAAAAAGAAATTGAGAATATACATGCGTTTCTTTATTCCCTCTTAGTTACTCTAGCTTCATGTGAAATAAGGACCATTCTACCAGAATTTCTGTTGGAGATTAGAGATAAAAAAGGTCCTTATTGCACTTGAAGCATAAGAACCCTTCTGTGCTGGAAAGCCACATTTGGTGTTTATCCGGGCCCAAGCGGAGCGCACCCTCTCAGCCGGGATGTCGCCCGGTGTCATTTACCTGTCCTCATTAAGCCTACTTATGTATACTTATATATTATATGTATACCTAACGCAGCTCTTGATAAGATGGGTACTATGGTTATATTTGACATTTTCTTGTTGCCAACAGATGTATTTTACACGTTACACAAAAAAGGTAAATGATTTTCTTCCTTTGATTTTTGGTTAATGAATATTTCCTGTTTTTATGTTTTCGGTGTTATTTACCTACTCATTAAGGGTACTTATGTATACTTATGTTATATGTATACTTAACGCAGCCTTGTGATAAGATATTACGGTTATATTTGACATTTTCTTGTTCCCAAGACATGTATTTATTTACACGTTTCACAAAAAAGGCTAATTATTTTCTTCTTTCTATTTTTGGTTAATGATATTTTCCTTTATATATATAACAACAAACACTAAAAACAAAATGAAATTAATATTTAAGTGGGGCTCCCATACAACAAACATGATTTTTTTGCGTAATGATACGGAACCCTTCATGCGCGAGTCCGAATCGCACTTGGCCGGTTTTTTTGTTTCCGGTGTCATTTTTCTTAAATTGAAGGATTTTTTTTACATTAAATGAAGCAAGATATTTATTCTCTCCGACTGTACGAGTACAATTATCCGCGGGCCAATGGCATCATAGCAATCGAACAAATCACACTTGACATATTTTGGTACCAGTCGGGGTTCGAACCCGCGGTCAGATATATCGGAGTAGCATCAGGACGATTAATGCATGCTCAGATATTTTTGAATACCTTGGCTGCTCCCATATAATATATAATGACGACTAAGTATATAATTCGCAAAATTCTATTTGATCTGCTTTTGTGTCACGAATAAATGTCTAATATCTTATCTTATCTTAAAATAATGGGATTTTCACATTAAATGAAGCAAGATTATTCTCTCCGACTGTACGAGTACAATTATCCGCGGGTCGATGGCGTCTTAGCAAACGGACAAATCACACTTGACATATTTTTTGAGATGACTGTAGGATACACTGGGAGCAAATTTTATTTAATGTGAAATGGTATGTTGGTTCCGTACCAAATAGTAAAAAAACCGGCCATATGCGAGTGGGACTCGCGCACGAAGGGTTCTACATAATGCAATAAATGGCTTTATGGTGATAAAACTGATACTACTACCACAGAATAAGTAATAGTACTGCCGTACAGAAAGGAAACTTCCTAGAAAACCGAAGTTTGACAGCGGTTCAGGGTCAGATTCAGATTCAGATTCAGATGTTTTATTGGTAAAAGGCAATCATTTTACAAGTCAATAAATATATGTACAATATCCAACTGTTATTTTACATTTCAGGTATTTGCTGATTAATTATTATTACATATTGATATTAATATTATCTGAATATTATATATTTACATTAATTTTTGCATTTAATTGTCTCATTTCAAACATTGTCAGAGATAATCATATTATCTTTGTCTTACACTAGTACACCCAAAAGAAAAGGATGAGTGTAGTTTTTTATTCTTATTTACTGACAAATTTTACCTATATTTTTTGGATTAGTGATGATAATCTATGATTCGAAAAAATCATCAATGCTATAAAAGGCCATGCCTAGAAGATATTCTTTTAATTTTTTAAGAAAGATTGCATCGTTTGGTGAATTTTTAATATCTGCTGGAAGAGCATTATAGATTTTAACGCCAAACACAGCGAGCGACTTGCGAGTTTTGGCTAGGCGGGCGCGCGGCACGAGCAGCAGGTGCGGGCGGCGGCGCGGGTCGAATCATGCTATCCCTTTCTAATATATGGCACTATCCCTTTCGGCTATTTAGGGTTGTCAAAATTCAAGTGATTATCTTATCTGTGATCGTGCACGCAAAAGGAAGTCAAGTGGTGCCAACCCTAATAATTGCTCGGAGCAATGCTGAGCCGAGCGGAGCCGAGTTTGGCCGAAGTCAGGAGTTTCGCACCCCTGCTACTACTACGGTTTACTCCCAGATAATGTTGACTGACTGAAAATTACTCCTATCAATATCACAAACGTGCACCGTTTTTTTTCTATTACACACTTATTACACATGTATCGATACCGACAGAAAAATGTTTCTAACTCTATCAAGATTGCGACAGATTTTAGGGTTCCGTACCCAAAGGGTAAAACGGGACCCTATTACTAAGACTTCGCTGTCCGTCCGTCCGTCCGTCTGTCCGTCCATCCGTCCGTCTGTCACCAGGCTGTATCTCACGAACCGTGATAGCTAGACAGTTGAAATTTTCACAGATGATGTATTTCTGAAGCCGCTATAACAACAAATACTAAAAACAGAATAAAATAAAGATTTAAGTGGGGCTCCCATACAACAAACGTGATTTTTGACCAAAGTTAAGCAAGGTCGGGAGTGGTCAGTACTTGGATGGGTGACCGTTTTTTTTTTGCTTTTTTTTTTCGTTTTTTTTTTTGCATTATGGTACGGAACCCTTCGTGCGCGAGTCCGACTCGCACTTGCCCGGTTTTTTTGTTTTGCCGCGAAAATTCCCGGCTCTGTTTATAATATATTTTCTCTCAGTGCACCCCCCGCCTATCCGGATCACTCTGAAGCCCCTCGACGGCTTCCGGCCCGTGATCCGGAACGTTTTTATTTTACTCCGAAATTCCGGATTATCGAGAGATTGTATAGAACAATCGGAGCGAGGTAATAGATTCTTGTGTTTATCGAATTAGCTACTTACGTATATAAAGTAAGTAAAAATATACCTACTCTTATAATATTTATTATTGTGTTGCCTAAAATGCCTGAACAATATGAAATTTTCAATCAAAAGCCTTTTTAGGGTTCCGTACCCCAAAAGGAAAAAACGGAACCCTTATAGGATCACTCGTGCGTCTGTCTGTCCGCCTGTCATAGCCCATTTTCTCTAAAGGTACTGGACCTAATAATTTAAAATTTGGTACACATATGTAAATTCGTGAGTTCGTGACCCAAAGACGGACATCTTACGTAAACAAATGAATTTTAAACATGGAGGCCAATTTTGTGGGCTAAATGAGAAACTAAAAATAAAAATGTTTTTTAAACATTATTATCTTTATATATTTCGGATCTCGGAAACTGCTTCGATAACGGTTTCGATGAAATTTGCTATATAGACGTTCTCTGGTGCGAAAAATCGATCTAACTAGGTCTTATCTCTGGGAAAACGCGCATTTTTAAATTTTTGTGTGTGTTCCAGATATTGAAACTTATACTTACTTAAACAATATTATACTAAAACTCATTACAAGAGCTGAAAGATATAATGTATTCATACTAATTGACTCACGCGATCAAAGTATTCGTAAAAGCGTACGCGGGACCCGTAATGTCAATTTTCTTCCATTATTATTAAGAAGCACATATTATTATATTATTAACATAATAAGGAATTCAATTTGCATAAGGGCTTATGAGTTTAATAAGAATTTTAGCATTGTAAGGGTATTTAGAAAGGTTTTTTTATATTTCTGCTTTTTTTATAGGTACCTACCGTCCAACCACCATACCGTACCGTACCGTCAAACCATTCTGGTTTTACGATGCTTTTGGATCAAAATATTATGTAATTGTGATTTATCGCTAGTCAATAAATAAAAATAAAAAAACCGGGCAAGTGCGAGTCGGACTCGCGCACGAAGGGTTCCGTACCAAAATGCAAAAAACGGCAAAAAAAAACGGTCACCCATCCAAGTACTGACCTCGCCCGACGTTGCTTAACTTCGGTCAAAAGTCACGTTTGTTGTATGGGAGCCCCACTTAAATCTTTATTTTATTCTGTTTTTAGTATTTGTTGTTATAGCGGCAACAGAAATACATCATCTGTGAAAATTTCAACTGTCTAGCTATCACGGTTCGTGAGATACAGCCTGCTGACAGACGGACGGACGGACGGACAGACGGACGGACGGACGGACAGCGGAGTCTTAGTAATAGGGTCCCGTTTTACCCTTTGGGTACGGAACCCTAAAAATTAAAAAAACTTTGCCCTTTAACAAAACTTTGCCCACCGCGTCACAGTTCAGTAAAAGCGAAATAATTTAAAAGTAGTTTTTTTTGCCATTTTTATATATTGTGACGTTTTCTACACAAAAGTAGCAAAAAAGGTCACAATATATAAAAATGGCAAAAAATAAAGAAACGCTCAATTTACCTACTGCTAAAATCATAACCCTACCTTTTATTTTTGCCGTAGTCAGTAAAACATCGCAAGACCCACATGACAACACGAGTCCAACATAAGCGCCCTTATGTTTGTCTGTCTGTTAACGCCTGACGTTTTAACACCTAAACCTTGTGTGCTCTGCGCCCTTTTAAGGGCCCCGTTATTATTGTTACCAATGACAAAGATATATTTACATATATCTTTCTTATAACTCTTTTCATACAGCTTTCATTTCATATAACTTAGAACACCTCCCCCGCTTAGCAACTTTTTTCTGCTGACTGACTGTCGCAATGAGGGTTTCCGCGATCGAGATTTTCACTAGATGACAGGACCACCGTGGCGAGAGGTCTAGCTGTCATAATCCACCAATCATGTTTAACCATGTTTTTTTTATTGATGGATTTTGACAGCAGCTACCAAAAAGACCTCTCGTCACGGTGCTGCCATCTAGTGAAAATCTCAATCGCGGAAACCCTCATTGCAGAGGACGCTGGTTCGATTCCAGCCTTGGGCACTGGAGGCCCTGGTCACATTTCTTTCGTAGTGGGCCATACCCATACTGAAAGTTTCTGGATTCTGATATATGAGAAGACTTATTTTTAGGGTTCCGTACCCAAAGGGTAAAACGGGACCCTATTACTAAGACTCCGCTGTCCGTCCGTCCGTCCGTCCGTCCGTCTGTCACCAGGCTGTATCTCACGAACCGTGATAGCTACACAGTTGAAATTTTCACAGATGATGTATTTTTGTTCCCGCTATAACAACAAATACTAAAAAGTACGGAACCCTCGGTGGGCGAGTCCGACTCGCACTTGTCCAGTTTTTTTCTAAGTGATTTGTAATGAGTGAGTGAGTAATTTTCAGTATGCCCTAAGTATACGAGATTTATTTCAGTTAATGTTATTTCAGTTAATTATCACCTTGGGAAACATATCGGAAATGTGCTTTAAAATAGCCGCGCATGCGCTAAAGAGGCGCGGACAGCGATGCGTTTGCGCAGCTCGTTAGTAACGCTAATGGTTGCCGTGGACGGAGGAAAGAAAAGGTAGGAGATGGCAAATAATGTTCGAACTTGTTCGAGAGTATATTAATAAATAGAGAATTAAAAAAACTTACACATTATCCTCAAGTTCTTGCTAAAAGAAAATTCAGAGTCCCTCTACCAAATTACAAATCAGCCCTTGTTAAGCGTTCACCCGACTATATACATCTACGTATAATTATATATAAAAAAAATATACCTATTTATAATAACATATGTAAAGTTCTTGAATTCCAAAACTGTCATTATCAGGCGTGGCTCACTCCGCGATTTCGTCGCTTTGCAACAGGTAGCTACAAGTACATCCGTCCCACACCAATTTTGGTGGCTAGCCATAAGCCGCGCGTGGCGCTGTCGCCACCTAGCGGTCATATCTGTCCTAATCGTAACAGACGCGTTTTGTTAGAGTGAATCTTCTATACCTAGTAAAATTATTTATTCTGTGACATTATGGAAAATAAAAGCAAATGTATAAAAGTGGCTCGTGTCTTTAACTTATCAGGATGCGGAGATCTCTTCTTCTCGCCAGTTGATCCGCCGATACTAACTCTCTCATACATGTACACACACACACACACACACACACACACACACACACACACACACACACACACACACACACACACACACACACACACACACACACACACACACACACACACACCACACGCACACACACCACACACATATCGTGAAATTCCTAGGCATATCGTGAAACGTGAAAATCTTTGACTCGTTCCCTGAGTCGACGGAGGCCCGAGCGGGGTTCCTATTTCTGGGCAGTTTGCCCTTCGGGCATCTGAAGCAACCTAACGAACCTATCCAACCTATATATTGGTTTGATGTGACTATCGTCAAAACATTACACAGGAACATTACGATCTGCCTGATCATACGATCGGCCTACGACATATACATAAACATTGAGACTAACATTTTACTTAATTAATTGCTAAATATACATTGATTGAGCTTCTAGATCTATTAATTGACGTATCTTAAAGTTCGAATCGGGCTGACTGTGACTCAATGGTACGTATGTATACGCCACTGGTCGTCAATCGTCAAGTCACCTCCGCTCGCTTCCCTCTTCCACGACTGTCTAGTTTTGAAACCTATTACCGTAGAAAAGCACTCACAGGCTCTAATTCCTATATGAGGCGGACAAACATTTTGAAACGTATAGAGATGTCAGAACACTAATTTGTGATATTACGGGTGAAGTGTAGCTTTTCTTTCATATTTATCTTTGACTCGACCCGCCCCAGCTTTGCACTTTAACAAATTATACATTTAAACCTTCCTCAAGAATCACTCTATTGATAGGTGAAAACTGCATCAAAATCCGTTGAATAGTTTTTGAGTTTATCGCGAACATACAAACACACAGACAGACGCGTCGGGGGACTTTGTTTTAGAGATATGTATAAGATGTATGAAGGCAAGCGTTTGAAGGATTTGTTCAATTTTCTTACATACTATAGTTTGCAGCTTTTCGCGAGATTTTTTTTTTATATTAGTTCTGCACGCGACTCCGTCGGAGTGGAAAGACGACGATGATTTACCCTATGTCCCTACCCGGTCATCAAAATATCTCCGTGTAATTGACACGGACACAATTCATATGAATTGTACAATTTTAAGAACCAAATATTTAAATCAATTTACATACTTTTTATCATCGTCCATCACATGTGCAGATCACTGCAGGCTTATTATGGATGGCTTTATCCACATGACAAAATATCCGTCACTTTTTAACAGAGCGCGATTGAAGTGACGGATACCGTTTTATCACGCTGTCACGTAGACAAGAACGACCATCATATCCGTACTGGAGCCCTAGCGGTAAGAGCGTGCGACTTTCAATCCGAAGGTCGCCGTTTCAAACCCCGGCTCGTACTGAGTGTTCCGGAACGTGTACGAAATATAATTTGATATTTACCATTCGCTTTTCGGTAAAGAAAAACATCGTGAGGAAATCGGACTAATCCCGATAAAGCCCTCAGGGTTGGAAGGTCAGATGACAGTCGCTTTCGTAAATCTAGTGCCTACGCCAATTCTAGGGATTGGTTGTCAAGCGGACCCCAGGCTCTCATAAGCCGTGGAAAAAATGCCGGGATAAGGCGAGGAAGAAGGTGTAAGGAACACCTTTTTTTTTGACAGACTGGGAATGCTTTTACGCACGGTGTGTGGGACTCGCCGCTCCTGTCCCCTCTCCTGGCAAGAGAGGGGGGGAATTTGGCCCTACCCACTAAACCCACTCCGGCGTTTCACCCTCTTTGCCGTTCGTGAGGGCGCACTGGGATCGATGACATTCCACCACGGCGCCCCGGCCGACGGCGAGCGGTGCGGTAATAGAAAGCGGCCGTTGGCATCATGTCAAACAATTCTTCAGAGCACAGCCCATTGTAGGTACAAGCGGTAGAACACGCACAATTTGCCTCCTCGTGTGTCACAGTTAAGGGTGACTCACGCTAGACCGGGCCGGAGCTTCCGGCGCTTCGTTTTCTATGGAAAGTACCACGTGATCACCGGCGATCAGCCATCATAGAAAATGACATGTCGGACGCCTCGGCCCGAGCACGGCCCGTTCTAGCGTGTCATCCTTTACTCCTTAGGTTTAAAGGTTCTATCACTTGTGTGTTTGGGATGGTCGATTAATATACCTACAGCCGCAATCCGACTGATTAATTGACTTGATTGTTCTCAGAAGGAGGTTCGTGTGTAGATAAGAAAACATTCACCAATCAGCTCGTCGAAACATGTCGAAACCTAACACTAGCTTCACCCCTTTTATAGCCGTAATCGGTTAAAATATTCCCGAGTCACTCCTTAAATCTTATTATTTGTAAATATCCCCGGTAAGTGATTTAAATCTGCTGTCTAGAGGAATTTCTCAGTAGTGTTCGAATCGTGATGGAAATATACAGGGTGATAGCTGTAAATGGACAATGTATTTCATAGTTAGTAGCTCGGCATAACACACTAAACAAACACCTACATAATATGGGTAAAACAGACAGCCCCATGTGCAGAGCGTGCATGGAAGAAGAGGAAACAGCAAAACATATCCTCCTACACTGTAAACAGGTAGAAGTATACAGGAACCAATACCTAGGGACTCCGTGCACACTGAAGGAAGCAGTTAGCAACTTGAAGACACTGCTAGGTTTCATGGAGGAGCTGGGGTGGCTAGAGTAGTGCTAACTCGTTTTCACGCAAAATAGGCACAATGGTTGTCGACTTGCGGAAAATGCCCAGTAAAACTAACTTCGTAGCTCGGCATTTTTTATTGTAGGTATATTTCGTAAAAAGATAAAAGATATTTATTCGTGACGATCACAAAACATGTATGTACGAACTTGTACGTAAACAACAGCAAGAAAAGAAGAAAATATTAAGTGTGATTCACGAAACGGATGAGTAAAGGATGACTCACGCTAGACCGGGCTGCGCCCAGGCCGAGGCGTCCGACATGTTATTTTCTATGACGGCTGATCGGTGATCACGTGGTGCTTTAAATAGAAAACGAAGCGCTCCGGCCCGGCCCCGCCCCGGTCTAGCGTGAGTCATCCTTAATGGGGAGTGTTCCGAGGAATTGTTCCGATTAATCCCTGCCGCTTCTTTCCGCCATAGGGACATTGGGGGCCCTTGCGGATACACTTCGACCCATGGATCTTTTGTGCAATTACCCTCTAGGAAAGATCCGTCAACTACTCAAGAGCTTTTCCCACCATCTCCATGTGCCGGATGATGGAGCTCATGGGTAGCGTTTTAAATTCCTTTGGTTCCAGATGTCCTGCTCCAAAGTCCTTCATTCTTTGTCTGGCGAGGGCGTGACATTTACACGTTAGGTGTTTACTGTCTCTTCCTCTTCGCCACACATACGACAATCGGTGTTGCAGTGTCCCATCTGGGCCAGAATTCCTTTGACTCCGTAATAATCATAATAATTTATTTATTTCGAGACAACAATGGTCCACACAATACACAATTACACATTACAGTACACACAATATTTACATTAACATAAGATTAAAATAGACATAACAATAAAACTTAAATTAAAATTAATTAATTTAAATTATTTACTTATTTATTTATTTAGAAGTTTAATTCAGGCAACAAGGCCCATATTACAAATACCTTACAGACTAACATACATACTTATGTATTTTATAAACTACAGGGCTTTTTTACTAGGGGTGTAATGGCCAGTAACACCCCTTTGAATGTACCTATACAATTAGAGCTATATTTCTAATCATCCTGTATATGTTCAGAGTTCAGTTCTGGACGAGAACTAATACGACATGATGCCCGATGTTACATCTGAGATGCTGTGCCAGCTATGTGCACGTTGTAGGGTGACCATCCTATACATTATTGTATTTGTATTGTTCGGGGATAATTCTTCTTCTTCTTTATCGCGTTATGCTGGAATTTTGCCACGGCACGGAGCATGGGGTATGCTTGGCAACTAATCCCGAGAATTGGCGTAGGCACTTAGTTTTAACGAAAGCGACTGCCATCTGACCTTCCAACCCAGAGATTAAGATATTTTTATTTAAGATTTATGCTAGTTATTAATTTAGTTTAGTTGTTGTACTGTAGTGCCTCTGTATATTTAAAAAACCGGCCAAGTGCGAGTCGGATTCCGTACCAATTTAACTTTTTTTATTTTTAGTATTTGTTGTCATAGCGGCAACAGAAATACATCATCTGTGAAAATTTTAACTGTCTAGCTATCACGGTTCATGAGATAATTACAGGCTGGTGACTCTGGTGAGAGACAGACGGACAGTGGAGTCTTAGTAATAGGGTCCCGTTTTTACCCTTTGGATACGGAACTCTAAAACAAGTTTGTAAAGAATCCTTATACAATTTGCGTTCAATAAATCTGTACGGTCTTTCTTTGCTGTTAGAATGAAGGTTAGTATGTTTAATTTTAGTTTATATAAATTATTTATTGTATGTAATTATGTGTATTAAGTATATTAAATTAATTGTATGTAGTATATTATGTAGGTATATATATGTTTGTCATTGCTTATGTATGTAAATTTTAGATTAGCTTTAGTGATTAGTAGCACTGCCCACAATCTCTCTGCTTTGCCTTAAGGTTGACTGGTAGAGAATGCTTTTGGCATTAAATCCGCCTTTTGTACGATAAGTTTTCTTTTGTGCAATAAAGTTTAAATAAATAAATAATTTCAAAAGCCTGGTCACCCTACCAACTCAGCATTGAATGCGCAAACCTCAAAATTCAAATCAGTCTCCGCCGCACGCGCATCCCGGATTTACATACAGCACTTATACGGAAAGGGCGTAAGCGCCATCTACTGTCGTATACACATACGCCGTTTTGAGTGACGGGTGTAAGATACTTGTTTTGAATGTAAAACTCTACGTTTATGCTAGAGACCAGTTAAATATAGACTGGTGGCTAGTTATTGGATTGGGCCTTGTTAATATAAATGTCAGAAACAACCGAAATGTTCGCATGTCATTGTCATGCCGAATATTCGGCGCTTCACCGAGAAATTATTATTATTATTTATTATTCCGAGCCTATTGTGTCTTTCACTCCTCCCGATTTTGAACTATATCTGGCCAGTCTCTCAAAAAGGAGTCTAAGTTATCCCGCCATCGCCGACGAGGTCGGACGGATCCCCGGTTCGACTCACGGGGCACCCACTCCTTGGTTATGTTGGCCCACAAGTCATTCGGCATGCGGCAGACATACCAGCCCAGTCCTACTTTAACTTGGCCGCTATTCGAGCTACATCTATTATTTGAGAGTGTAAGGCCTGAGTGGACGCTCGAGTTGAGCGTGCAGCGGCGGGGCGGGGCGTGCGGCGTGCATGTAACAAATGCAAACGTATAGGAGCGGACTTAGTGCACGCTGCTCAAATCACTTGTGAGCCCGACGCCACGCTGCACGCCCCGCCGAACGCTCCGCCCCGAGCGTCCACTCAGGCCTTACACTTAGAGCGCAGCGTGGTGTTCCGGTTGCTATCCCATATCCAGCTCTCTGACAAACCCCGAGTTTGGACTTCACCGAGAAAGGAGCCGAATATTCGGTATTCGGCAAAACCACTATTCGGGGCATCTCTATGAGATAGATACCCACCCTCGGATATTTACTCGGGTAGTTAGAGTCGAATGTCGAACCAAGATGACTGCATGGCATTTGGAATGACATAGTGTGGTAATATCATTAATAATGTCAAATTTTTATGAAAATATGAAGTATACAATGACAATGCTCACTTTGTTCTATTAAAATCGGTGCAAAATTAGCTTAGACGGACTCGACCATCTCTAGATAAAGCTCATAGAGCCACTAGTTATAAGTTATAAGTTTTATAGATTGACAGTCTATATCATTTACCTGTCTATTCCATAAAACTTTACTTTTATTTATGTTAAAGTTTCCCAGCCTAACGACTCCGCTTTGCCATTTTTAGCGAGTTCATTGACCCTAGAGTCTGTCATTCTGTCAATTTGCGAAGGTCTTAATGGCGTATGTTTATTACTTGGATTTGAATAAAAGTTTTTTGTTTTGAGATCATATTTTATCATACATTCACCCCTTTCATACTTATACTCTGTATCTTTAGGTATTTAAATAAAAGTAAACAAACAATTTGTTCATTTTCGGGTAGTTATAACAGTTATTGGTTAACCAACCAAATACAAAACCGCCTGGATCCGTCACTGAACGACCTGACTTTAACCTACATTATTTGATCGTGTAATGTTTTCATCTACCCTCAACTGGCTTAAGGAGCTATTTGAGGGTAGATTTTGTTTACTTTTATTTAAATACCTAAAGATACAGAGTATAGGGAGACTTACCCCCCCCCCCCCCCCACACACGGTGCACGGGTTACAGAAAACAACAACTTAAACACCTAAATCTTCCTCAAGAATCTTTCTATTGAAATGTGTAAACCGCATGAAAATCTGTTCATTACTTTTTGAGGTTATCGCGAATATACACACAGACGCGGCGAGGGACTTTGTTTTATATGACGTGTACCTACAGATATCATAATTAGGGTTCCGTACCCAAAGGGTAAAACAGGACCCTATTACTAAGACTTCGCTGTCCGTCCGTCCGTCCGTCTGTCACCAGGCTGTATCGAACTCACGGCTCACGAACCGTGATAGCTAGACAGTTGAAATTTTCACAGATGATGTATTTCTGTTGCCGCTATAACAACAAATACTAAAAACAGAATAAAATAAAGATTTAAATGGGGCTCCCATACAACAAACGTGATTTTTGACCAAAGTTAAGCAACGTCGGGAGTGGTCAGTACTTGGATGGGTGACCGTTTTTTTTTTGCTTTTTTTTTTGTTTTTTTTTTGCATTATGGTACGGAACCCTTCGTGCGCGAGTCCGACTCGCACTTGCCCGGTTTTTTTGTACATAGTTGCACGAAATAGTATTGTAAAACAAAAAAAAAAGTTAAAAATGACTTTTAGTGAAAAGATCATTCTAAGTGTTTTTATGTACTTATTTAAATACAACTACATCATACGTCTTTTATTACCCTTACTTAGTTGCGACTAGGTCGATTTCTGTAACTTTGTAATATATTTAATTTAAACTGAAAAAAAATTGTAAACCTTGTAAATGTATGAACCTGTTCCCACGCCTCGCGCATCTTTTATACATGTCCCGGGCCCTCTTAAATCACTCCGTCAGTTAACATACGAATGCATAGTTATTTTTAGGGCTCTGTATATTTTATATTCGTAGAATCCTATAAGTCTAAATCAGGGATGTCGCGGATGCAGATTTTTTGACATCCGCGGATGCGGATGCGGATATTTAAAGCCTCACATCCGCGGATGCGGATGTCAAGATTTGGTACTTAAAAAACGTCAAATATTACATTTATAGCATTTTTTATTAAAAAAAAAACGAAACGTTTAGTATTTTAGCAAGAATATAGGTGCGTTTTATTTAATAAACAGTAACTTGGCCGACTTTTCGGGATCTAGACGATTTCATTATATATAATGACGAAATTACCTAGCACTTACGCCGCCGGCGCCGCCGCTAATACGTTCCTGTTACCGACTTGGTCGACATACGCATCATGCGGATGCTCCGCATCAATTTTATGCGGATGCGGATGCAGATGCGAATGTTGAAAATAATGCGGATATAACGCAGATGCGGATGCGGATGCGAATATCCGCAACATCCCTGGTCTAAGGGGCATTCTCTATGAAAAGGGACCTTATTGTCGTTGGCGCTTACGCCGCACAGCGTCGCGCGGCATTGTATTTATATCGGAGCATCGTTAAAAATGGCGTAAGCGCCATCGACAATAAGGTCCCTTTTCATAGATAACGTCAGTATACAGCATGTTTATTCCAATATAGGGAACAAATAAAATTATTAGTTAGTGCCTCTGTGTACTTAAGACTTCGCGAACCCCCATGGCTCCGCCATTTTGAATAATTTCCGAAAACTACATCGTAAAAAAAAATCTTAAACCTACTCCCAAAATTTCACGAGAATCAGTTGAGAAATACGAGTACGACCTGTAGATGAGAACATCTGGACATATGAAACCATTTTTGTCCCAACTGAAACTGAGACCTTCGCTAACGCTCGGTCAATTAAATATTTTGGTTTGTGATTTTTAAATATACACACTACAGATGTAGAGTATAATTGTTTTCCATCTATTTTCTCGGGAACGTTCGTATTTGTCATGCTACTGCGTAGGTATTTTCCGTACCCAAAAGGTAAAACGGGACCCTATTACCAACTATTACTAAGACTTCGCTGTCCGTCCGTCCGTCCGTCTGTCACCAGGCTGTATCTCACGAACCGTGATAGCTAGACAGTTGAAATTTTCACAGATGATGTATTTCTGTTGCCGCTATAACAACAAATACTAAAAACAGATTAAAATAAAGATTTAAATGGGGCTCCCATACAACAAACGTGATTTTTGACCAAAGTTAAGCAACGTCGGGCGTGGTCAGTACTTGGATGGGTGACCGTTTTTTTTTTTTTCTTTTTTTTTCATTATGGTACGGAACCCTTCGTGCGCGAGTCCGACTCGCACTTGCCCGGTTTTATTTGAACCATGACTGACTGAAATAGTACGTACGTTACTTACGTTTCCGTGAAAACGAAAATACGATGAAAAAGTCAAACGTAGGACTAGGAGCAATGCTGAGCCGAACGGAGCCGAGTATGCCCGAACTCTCTAGTTTCCTGCCTGAACACAATGGCGATGGCTTATCATGGGCCATCCTTGACCACTGTGTACTAAAGTAAGTACTAGTGCTCGACGCTGCACTAGTATTCGACATGGGCACTTTATGTCAAAGTAATATAGGTTAAAGAACGGCGAAGATTTTTCTGTATTCAAATTTAATCCTTGTCACTTTGACATAAAGTGCCCATGTCGAATACTAGTGCAGCGTCGAGCACTAGTACTTCTACATTAGGGCCTTTATTGATTTTCAGAAAGTAATTTGTTTTTTTTTTCTAGCCTATTTGAGTGTCCTTGTAAGGAAATCATTCTTGCCTTTTGTTTACTGTCTACCCACTTATTACCTACTTATATGCTCCAATTGCCTACTTATATGCTCCAATTGCCTATAGACCGCGGGCCAGGCGCAAATTCGTCAAATCAAACATTTATTCAGCAAATAGGGTATAGGGGCCCATTTACATGTCAAATTTTACAAGCAATAAAAATAACCAAAATTCCAAAAAGCAAGTACAAATATGAAATCAATGAAATATTAAATTACGAATGTTTGAAATGTCACCGTATGTAAGTATTATTTCGCTAAAAACTTTATTTTTTTCTTCGCAAGTATGATGAAAAACATTGTAGGTCTGTAACTCTGGGGGTCTGTAACTTTATTAGAGATATATACAGTCTCTATATGTCGAAAACATAAAGAAAAACAATAGACACATACTAAATTTCTTTAGAGATGTAAAAGTTTCTACGTGTCAGAGATAAATATATTTTAATTTAATCGTATATCAAACATTATTGTAAATTATAAACAAACACAATTAGATGTCTACACTTTTTTTTTTTTTTTTTATGAAATAGGAGGCAAACGAGCAGACGGATCACCTGATGGTAAGCGATTACCGCCGCCCATGGACACCCGCAACACCAGAAGGGTTGCAAGCGCGTTGCCGACCTTTAAGATGGGAGTACGCTCTTTTCTTGAAGGTTTGTAGGTCGTATCGGTCCGGAAATACCGCTGGCGACAGTTCATTCCACAGTTTGGCTGTGCAAGGCAGGAAGTTTCTGGAGAAACGCACAGTTGAGGACTGCCAACCATCCAAGTGATGAAGATGGTAATGTTGTCGCGTAGGGCGATGGCGAAAAGAAGCGGCACTAAGTCCATTCAGCCAATAAAATATATACAATAAATAAACGATCAACGACGAATCAAATTATTCTTAGAGATGTAAAAGGTCTCCAAGACTTGAATTCTAAGTAATTAAGACAAGTGATTAAAAGACAAACAGATAAGAACCGAATGAAGCCGGTCATCCGATCCCACTCGTAAAGTGGCTAAGGACGATGTGTGATGAACACTCGTGGATGTCAGTTGCCGCTCCGTTGGTGGGCTGAGGTACGGCAGCAACACCCAAACGCGTAAAAAAGTCGTAAGCCGATTGTCTCGGTGGAAAAACCGTCAGCTGGTCTCATGAACAGCTGTTTTTTTTAGCTTGCCAGTTGAAAATTTGTCATATGATAGTTTATATGTTATTATGGATAAATATTATAGTCAGCCGGCTGTATTGCTGTGGAAAGATCTAGCATAATGCAGAAGCCAGACGAGTGATTCATAATAATGCAACTGGTTCCAATTTCATCATTAAAATGGTTAAGAAAGATGTATGATGGAGCCCCGTGAACATCAGCTGCCACTCCGTTGATGGGTTGAGGAACAACCTCTGTAAACCAAACCACCTCACCTTAATTGATACACATTTCTAATTAATAAACTTTGGGGTATTGAGCTATTGGTCATATAAATATTCCTGGCTCGTGGGCTACTATTTACTTGAATCTGTAAAGGTGTTTATCCACTGACTAGACTATTAATAGTGGAGCGAAGCGAGGAGATTATGGAAATAATTTTCCCACCTAGCATTTTCTTGATAGAAAGTCTAGTGAAATTTTGGAGACGCAGGCTGGAGTGGATTAAAGACCCGAGTTTGTTATATTCTTACCCCCAGCGTTACAGACCTACAATGTTTTTCATCATACTTGCGAAGAAAAAAATAAAGTTTTTAGCGAAAGAATACTTAAATACGGTGACATTTCGAACATTCCGTCCGCCATATTATATTTTATTCACAGGTTAGGCATTAGGGTGGTTCAAAAAACATTTTTTTTCCGACGGGGCACCCCCTTATTTTGTTACACTTATTATGCTGATAAAATACACCAAGTTTCGTAATTTTATCTCAACTACAAGGGGGTGCTCAACCACTTTGAAGTTTTTGTATGTTGTATGAAAACCAAAAAAAAACAAGTATTCATTATTCAGAATTTTATTTAAGTATCTGTTTTCACATTATTTGCACATGTGATTTATAAGTTTTTAAGTAGAAAAACATATTTATTTCTATTTTTTATAATTTTTAAAAGTAAGATTTTTAGAATTTCACCTAAAAAATATAAATAAAAATGTTTTTTTACATAATAACTTTTACATCACACTTTCAAATAATGTGAAAACTACTACTTACATAAAAATAAAAAAAATAATAACTTTATTTTTTTGGATTTCATACAACTTACAAAAATTTCAAAGTGTTTGAGCACCCCCTTGTAGTTGAGATAAGATTACAAAACTTGGCGTATTTTGTCAACATAACAAGTGTAACAAAATGAGGGGGTGCCGCTTCTTCTAGCTAGAGTTTGAATTTTTCTCATACAAACGTGAACCACCCTGTTACTATTAGGCATCGATGGCACAGATCTATCCGGCATAACCTACATGGTTCGTATTATTTAGTGACATAATTTAAAAAAACCTATAACTCCCTAGAGGGCTATAGCTTTTTTTATAATCCAATAACTCCCGCGGGAACGATATAAGCCTTTGTCCTTCAGTACACCTGCATGAAATAAGGTATTTTTCGAGCAAGTGTGATGAAAAAATATTTAACATTAAAACGTCAGTAAGTAAGTGTTTTAAAGGTTTACATTTACGCTACTTGGTTTGTATGAATTAGTAACAAAATTTAAAAAAAGCTATAACTCCCTAGGGAGCTTGTAGAGTCATAAGAGCATGTCACATATTTTTGCGGCCTTCAAAGAGTAACATATTATTGCAGGTGACTGTACTTAGCTACCCAAATATGGAAGATTCTGCATATAGCGCATATTTCACCACTTTCGCCTCGCTTCGCTTATGCGAATGGTACAGCAGCTTAGGTATAACAAGAAACTGGAAACAGTGAGAACTGAACAGAAGTTAAAACACACAACAAAGTTAAAAGGGAAGTATAACTACTGATTAAAGGTACTTTTTTCATACAATTTCCGCGAGCACACGAGCCTGAGGAAGGACCCCCGAAGGGCCCGAAACATGTCGCCGATACCGACTAAAAATTCAAGTGAGTGAAACCGTTATCGTCTAAAGAGTATACAATTTCCATTTCGGGAGAAAACGGTTTCCACTAATTAAATCGCTTGAGCATAATATATTCTAGGTTTATAAATTTCGGTTAATTTTTTTATATATTGCAAATTATGAAAAAAGGAAACCTATAGTAGTCTGTTCGAGATCCTGAAAACGGTGAAAAATAGAGATAATAGTCCTAAAAATACGTGTGATACCTCATTCGATTCGTCATGATGCCTAGAAAAATGTATTCGAAGCGTGTATTAGCACAAAAAAAATATCAAAAGTTATAAACAAAAATCAACAATAGTTATTTATAATTTTTTTTTCGTTTTTAGTAAAGAAGGAAGTGATAGAAAATTCTGTTACTTAACAATTGCCTAACTTGTTGAAAAAATAACTTTAAGATAAACTTCTAAAAGTCGTACATTTGTTCACATGTTTTAAATACACCATATATTTTTTTTTTTTTCAATATTGATATTATATTTAATGTTACGCTTTTTCACGCCACGCGCGTTTCCCGAAAATGAGGCGCGGAGTACTGTGTTCAGCATTAAATAAAAAGTATAAATAATGGAGATACGGTTCTGCAAGTCGGGAATGTTTTATTGGAAATATCCTCCTCTTTTATAATATTAATTTTGGTTTCTTAAATATTAATACTTTTTGAAATATTGGGGAAATAAAAAATAACTACTTTTCCCCCCTTTTTTTGTTTATCCCTTTTGATATTTTTTGTGTGCTAATACACGCTTCGAATACATTTTTCTAGGCATCATGACGAATCGAATGAGGTATCAGTATCACATGTATTTTTAGGACTATTATCCCTATTTTTCACCGTTTTCAGGATCTCGAACAGACTATAGGTATAACAATAACAATAACAATAACAATATTTTTATTGACAGTCGTCGTATACCTATTAGTTTTTCATTGTGTCAATAATATAGGTACTAAAAAATCAAGGAGAACGAAAAATATTTAGAAATTGTAAAACGTTTTCTTTTTTTGTATGGACGATCATTTAAAGGTGCCCACTGATTAACAGTCCGCCGGACGGTATCGGCCTGTCAGTTGTTCGGAACTGTCAAAATTTAGTTCACACTGACAGGCCGATACCGTCCAGCGGACTGTTAATCATTGGGCCCCTTTAGATGCTAAATTAAATGTCGTACGTAGTTTTAAGTTTTATGTTTAGATTATATATTATTTTAGTTTTACAAATAATATACTAATAATACATTAACGGGATCACCGGTTATTAATCGACATGGTTTTGAATCGTGTGTATGAAGTTTTGAAGAAGAGATTTAATGATGGGTAAGCAAGGATGATAAATCATTTATTTACATACAATATATATACAGTGGTACTACTAAACGAAATTAATAACTAGCTTAAATCTAAAATAGGCCCCTGAGGCATTGTACCAAGGATTAGTTCATTATTATGACATTGTTTTTAGGGTTCCGTAACCAAGGGTAAAAACGGGACCCTATTACTAAGACTCCGCTGTCAGTCCGTCTGTCTGTCTGTCACCAGGCTGCAGTATCTCATGAACCGTGATTTTCACAGATGATGTATTTCTGTTGCCGCTATAAAAACAAATACTAAAAAGTACGGAACCCTCGGTGGGCGAGTCCGACTCGCACTTGTCCGGTTTTTTATGAATACTAAAATAACTTTAACTAAATAGAGTCACACTTACGGACCCGCCGCCAATAAGACGCTCCCATACAAAAGTTCTCTCTGCTCTCATTTTAAAACGACATGCTTAGATTACATGAAATTTGGCATGAATATTTACGTAACATACGAGTATATATCTACTCGTGTATGAATATGGGAGCATACAACTAGTGTCCGACCGAAACATGTTCTTTTGCCGAAACCGAAACCGAAACCGAATGTTCGGCTTTGGCTCTAGTTTCGGCCGAAACCGAAACCGAAACTTTTGTAGACTTGTTAAAATCGTTGAAAAAATGACCTAAAACCGCTTTTACACACATATTATGGGGCTGTCAACACCCAATGTCCTTGAAATTTATGTTACTTAAGCAGTTTTTTAAGAAAATTACTAGAGCTAGACCAAGATAATTCTGCAACGATTTTGATAACACACGCAGTGCAAGTGTTATTTTAAACGTCAAATCTTCTATGACATTATGACGTAAGTATAAATAACATTTGCACTAGTAGCACTGCGTATGCTATCAAAATCATTGCAGAATTTTCTTGGTCTAACTCTATTCATTCACCAGTCAAGCTAATATATACAGGGTCAACCAAAAATCCAATCAAAAACGCGAGCGCAGCGAGCGCGAAATTTTTTGTTAACAATATCGCAAGGCCGGGTACCGATCTTCACCTGGACCTAAAAGTCCGAAGTGCCCCAGTTAGGCGAACTTTCATGCGAAGTCAAAGCCGTGCTTCAGGCTTCAGGATAAGTAGTTGAGCACAGACTCCAACCAATGTCCATTTTATTAAAAAGCGACACCGCAGGCCGAGCATGGCGCAGCGAGGCCAAAGGCTAAGCTGAAGTAGAGGACATGTGGAACACAAACCAATGGTAAATTGAGGTAAAAAGTGAGGCTACGGTCGAGCATTCGTATGAAAAACTGTACTGGGGACGCTTTTAAGGGTTTTTTCTTCGTTTTAATCAATATTCAGCTGTTCAGCCTCGCAAAATATGAACTATTGAGAAAATCAACTTTGCGGCACTAGTTGAGAGTAGCCTTTAGCCTCGCTTAAAATTTGCCATTAGAGGTATAGCTGGTCAAACCAATTTGTCAGTCAGTAAGAACCAGGAAAACTATACTCATCCTTTTCTTTTGGGTGCTAGTACTAGTCTAAGACAAAGATAGTATGATTCTCTCTGTCTATGATTGAAATGAGACAGTCTTTTGACAAACTATAGATAGGAAAATGACTGAATAAGTGAGTGCATGAATAAGAGCGAAAAAGACATCGGTCGACTCGGGCCGAGCTGATACTCGGCCAACGGCAACGTACGACAGTGCTATCTCATTCACTCCAATACAATTTAGACAGTGTGCGCGTTATAGGTATTGACAGCCTCTTAAGACTGCGTCGACCGTCCAGTGACGCCCTCATTAGTGGAATTTATTGTGTTTACCAAACCAATTAATTTCTCTACCTATAAATGAATCAGTATATGTAGGTATTAATATTGTTGTCCTACTTATTCCCCAACTTTTGGTCTTTGTCCGAAGTACCATTTCGTAAGTTTCGGCCCGGCCGAAAGGTTCGGCCGTTTTTTGGCCGTAACCGAAACTACAGCCGAAAGATGATTTTTTGGCCGAAACTGGCCGAAACCGAAACCGAAACCGAACCTTCGGTCGGACACTACATACAACTTACTCAAAAATATGTCCCATAAATAGTTCTATTCGCTGACATAAAAGCTATTGGGACATATTTTTGAGTATGTTGGGTGCATCCATATTTTTACACTTGACTTTAGGTACTAAATAGTTTTAGTTCTTAAAATTTTTTATGCAATGAAAATAGAGCGAGTAGAAGTTTTATATACAAGGTATTTATATAGTCACCAGCAATAATTTACGGGGTGAATATGTAAATCATACGGCTCTCACGTGGAAACCATAGACCCGACTTCTAAACCATTAGGTTTCAACCTTCCCCGGAGATTGTGGTGTCGCTTAAATAGACTGAGAACGGGTCACGGCCGTTGCAATTACCTTCTGCATAAATGGGGGTGGAAAGACTCTGCAATGTGCGAGTGTGGCGAAGAAGTCCAGACTATGGACCATATAATTCAGCGATGCCCTCTGCACTCATACTCGGGACCACCAGACGACCTGCTGCGCCTAACACCCGACGCAATTGCGTGGCTGAACGCACTGAATATTAATTTTTAATTGTAATGTAATTTTTATTCTGTGACATTTATATAACTGCCTATTTTTGTATAAGCCATATACGATTAAATAAATAAATAAATATGTAAATCATACTGAGACTTTAACTGCGGGACCTATCCCGAAATCGCGAAAACAAAAATTGGCTGTTTCATAGAAAATGTCAAGGTCAGACAGCCAAAATGTATGCCCCCCTAAATTATTTGAGGTGACTAAATAAACACCCTGTCCCTGTATAGTGCATAGAATAGTTTTTCACCTATGACTTATTTTCCAGCCATGTCAATTCGCCTTTGGACTTCAAGTATGTGACACAAGTCCAGTTCTTCATGAGCATGATAGGAGCCTGGCCATACCAGAAACTTGGACGAAGTCGAGCCGCCATTATGTCTGCGGTCAATGCCATTCTCATAGCTGTTGGCATAATAGCGTGTGTTTTGGAAGCAATCTATATGCGCTGGAATAGAGAAATACTGACGTTTTTTCATTTTGGCCATGTTTGCTTGTGTTGGTTTCTCGATATCCTGTATGTGGTAAGTGATGAAGGAGCCAAACTTAATTAAATTCAATTTAACTTGATGTTAGATAATTCAAGTTAAGGATGACCGGGCCGGGGCCGGACCGGAGCATCCGGCGATCCGTTTTTTATGGAAAGCACTACGTGATCACAGATCAACCGTCATGAGAAATTACATGTCGGACGCCTCAGCCCGGGCACGGCTCGGTCTAGCGTGAGTCATCCTTTACAATACCGGAATTGAAGAGGATGAATATCGGTATTCCGGTTTAGGAATTTTTTATTTAAAAAAATTAAAATTACGACGAAAACTGCGATGAAAACTCACGCTAGAACCGTCCAGGTCCGGGCCGAGGCTACGTAATTGATAGAGTTAGACCAAGATTAGTCTGCAACGATTTTGAAAGCGCACGCAGTGCAAGTTATAATACACAAATTAAGGAAGTTGATACTATAAAATTCTTAGGAATCACCTTAGACATTAATTGTAGTTGGAAAAACCATATAGACACAGTGTGTGACAAGCTCTTAAAATTTTCATATGTTCTGAAACGACTTCGCAACATATCAGGTTGGAACACAGTACTGATGGCATATCACGGATATGTTGCGTCTCAGTTAAGATATGGACTTCTTGTATGGGGCAATTCCAGTGACGCGGCTAGGGCTTTCATAGCACAAAAGAAATGTTTAAGGGCAATGTGTGGGATGCCCCAACAGGAATCATGTAGGCCATTATTTGCAAAGCATGAAATTCTGACATTACCATGTATGTATATTTTTGAAGCAGCTGTTTTTGTAAAAAAATACCCACATCTGTTCAAAAAAGCTAAAGATGTATATCATAGAAACACAAGGAACCCAAACAGACTTGTAATTGATTTTGTTCCAAATACTTCCCTTTTCATGAAAAGTAGTTGTTATATGTGTATACGAATATTTAATGCTCTTCCTGATAATGTTAAGGATCTCCCTCTTAATTCATTTAAAGCACAACTTTATCGTTGGCTAAAAACTAAGATGTTTTACACTACAGATGACCTGTTTTGCATGTTAGATAATATTGAGTAGAAGTTAAATAGGTATTTAGTTAAGTTTAGTTTAAGTGTACATTTGCATGCTAAACTAGCAAAATATGTATAAGCACAGATATATGTTACCCTTAACAACTCATTGGACCATATTTTAAGCAAATAAAGAATATTTTATTATTTTATTTTATTATATAAGTTTAATTTTAAACGTCAAACTTTTATGAAATTATATGACGTATCTATAAACACTCGCACTGCGTGTAGTATGAAAATCGCTGCAGACTTGTCTTGTTCTAACTCAATATAATTTATTTTAATGTGTATAATTTCAGCAAAGGCTATTTACCGCAAGGACTGATAAATATCAAGATACTGTAAAGGATTATTTACTTGATTTTCATTTGTTTTACTTCAAGGGTCGCTCACCATACGCCGCTAAGGTACAGTGATGTTTTGCTAAATGTTATTTACCCCCTTGCGACGGGGTCACGTGCGCCGGGGCGGGCGTGGCCTCATACAACTCCCCAGTTCCAGACTGGAACCAGGGTTTCCTAGTTAGCTCAGAGGAGAGAGGGGCGGTTAATAGAAACACAGATGCAAATCGACGGGCTTTTATGCCGGTTTATTTAATCTAAACTATTTAGTGCTTAAGTCTAGGTATCCTAGGCTAAGACGGCGCGGGGTGACTCCGTTAGTCACTACGGTGCGCGATCCCTACGCTATACGCGATTTGGGATACTCGGAATCCCCAAAGGGTAAGGGGGATGGAGACGGGGTAGGTGTACAGGGCGACGCTGTGTCCAGGGGGCCTACCCGGAACCCCAGGCCGGCTCAACCGAGACGCAGTATCGGAATAGGGGGGACGCTACGGACCAGGTGCCTACCCGGTAACCCCAGGCCGGCACAACCGGGACGCAGGATCGGGATAGGGGGTAAGGTAAGGACCGGGTGCCTACTCGGTAACCCCAGGCCGGCACAACCGGGAGAGCAGCGGTGCTCACGGCAGAAGGCGGTGAGGACGGTTGCCGACGGACGGGCGCGCGCTCGCGCTTTTATAGCGACTCGCGGGGTGCGGTGCGCGGAGCGATGGGGGCCGATCGTCGTGGGTGGTCTGGCGCAGCGGTGAAGCGCGATGACTCGGTGCGTCACGCGGCGGTGGAGTGCGATGTTGTGTGCGCGCTGTTTCAGCGCCATCACACCCTTATTCATATACATTTACTAAAGTTGACAAGCCGATAATAATCGTTTGTCCCTTTCCATTAATACGTCGGAATAATATAATAATAATAAGGAAGGCTTAATGTCCGTATATAAAGTCTCGACCAACACCTAGAGAGACTCTCGCTGGGTGGTTGGATCAAGGGTCAGATGCAGAAGGCGGTAATTTTGGGCACGGCGCGTATAGTACGTCGATTCCTCACTCTGCGGCCCTGACCACCGGCAGCTTGGACCCTGCCCCGCTGCCGGCGGCACTCTAGGTTAGGTTTTTTATAATGTGTTTTATATATTTTTGTTATGTTTTGTAAGTGTTTTTATATTTTACTTTTATACTCACATTGTAAAATCCTAACCTAAGACCCTAATTGAATAAGGAAGGCTTAATGTCCGTATATAATTATTTTTAGGTATACGCGCAAATCCACATAATATCAGTAATGTTCACAATCTACGTGATGTGGCAGATGTACATAGGAGTGTCCCTGTTCATATTCATGCCGTGGTTCAACAACTATAGCAGAAACATGTTCAACGAAAACCGGCCCCAAAACACAACGTTTGAACACTCTATGTATTATTATCTACCTGATGCGGTTTATACAACTATAGACGGTATGTGTATCTTTGCTTAGTATGAAGGCGCCATTGGAGCGCGCGCGGCGCGCCCCTATCAAGTTGGGCCCGACGCTTTTAGTATGATGGTGCTAGACGCTCAGCATATGAGTGCGCGCAGCGCACCCCATATGTCAAATAGTTATGTATACCTACCGCACAAAATGTGGAGTACACCTAAAGGCGTACTCGGATTGTAATAGTAGATTATAAACTTGTTATTAACCCTTAAATGCATAGTGTTGCCAAATGTCTACAAAGCATTAGACAGCTCACAGATAAAAAAAAAAGGTTTACGTTCTTGAACGCACCTTTATACCAAACGTCAAGTAGTAGGGTGATGATTTAAGGGTTAAATTTACGCAATATTTTTTATTTATAAAAATTACATTCGTTTTAAGACAAGTCGGAAAGCTTGGAAAAATCCAGAAGTTGATAATTTTTAGTATGTGATTTTGAACGGTGTTTTCGGGGTTTGTAATTATTTTATATTTAAAAACTTTATCACAGGTGTATCACAAATAGTATACCTTTCTAATGGTAGTAAAAAAAATCATATATCTATTACTGAAAATTACATATTTACATAAATATGATTTAGCCAATTCAACTTCTAACACTGATTTCGCAGTGAAAATCGAAGTTATATTTTTTTAACTATTTTTCCTAGAATCGGCAAACAATTATGTGATACATTTATTAATTTCGGGCAAAAAGAAAAAAATCATGCATTTAAGGGTTAAAATCAGTTACATCTCCTGGTTGGTTTTGATTGTTTTTTCTGTCAGTATTAAGCAAAATGCTATAATTATTAAAAATGATTTTTTTTACAGGATATTGGACGTTATTTGTCATCAACATACCTATTTCCTGCGTAGTCACAATAGGCCTGTGTGTTTTCGATCTCCTGCTCAGCCTGATAGTGTTCCAAATTTGGGGGCACCTTAGAATTCTGAAGCATAATTTGTTTAGTATACCGATTCCGGCAAAAAGTGGATCATATTCAGTTGAAGAGAATAATCGAATACGAATGTTGTTAGAGGAAATTATATTACATCACAAATTTATTGTAAAGTAAGTACAATCAGCATCACGTTTTACCAGTCAGCATTGCATAAGTAAGGAAAGCATTACGTGATCACCGATCATCCGTCATAGAAAACGAAGGTTCCAACGCCTTGGCCCGGACCTCAACCGTTCTAGAGTAAGTCATTACCAAAATCTTGTAATACATATAAAATTTTATTTTATTACACACTTTATGTAGCATCACTGCGTAAATATATTTATTTGTTTCTTTGTATATTAAATTCAAATAAATTTGATCCACTTCCTGATATCTAATTCAGATGAAATTTGGAGTACTTCCGTAATTCCAGTGACAATGCAATAATATGCTAGCATGGAGCTGATCTGATGATGCAGTTTGAAGGTAGTCAAAGGCACTCCTCGATGGAACATCACAGAGAGTTAAGACTCATTAGAAAGGTCTCGAGAAGTACTTGATAGACATACATTTGAGAAGGAATAAAACTATTTGTCACAAAAACATTTTTTGACTTACTTCGAAAACCGTTAGATATTCAAAATGGTCACAAATCTAAATTCTAATGGCTTATACAGGATGCGTTTTCAAAAGTTTAGATAACTTACCCGAGTAACCTGAATACGTGGACGTAGGATAATCAGACTTCTCGCTATTGTTCTATTTGTGATTTGAGTTGTATCTGTTCGTGATTTGTTCTTGCAGAATTATCAGTGCTCCGTCCGAAAGAGTGGAGCGTATTACTGAGCGTGAACCCGTTTTGTTTTGCTGTAACGCACACAGCAAACCTACCTATATTTTATTGATGGTTTTTGTTTTTTAGGGTTCCGTACCTTAAAAGGAAAAAACGAAACCCTCATTTATTGGATCACTCGTGCGTCTGTCTGTCTGTCCGTCTGTCACAGCCTATATTCTCGAAAACTACTGGACCAATTAAGTTGAAATTTGGTACACATATGTAAATTAGTGACCCAAAGATGGACATGTAACGTAAACAAATCAATTTTAAACATGAACATGACGATTCCCCCCCCCCCCCCTTTATCTCCGAAACTACTGGGTCTAAAACTTAAAAAAAATACACAAATTAGTTCTTTACCTATAGATGACAGGAAAACCTATTAGAAAAGTGTAGTCAAGCGTAAGTCGGATTTAATGTACGGAACCCTTGAAATGCGAGTTCGACTCGTACTTCGCCGGTTTTTTTAATGTTTCAGTGTTGCTCTTGTTGTTGTTTTCTTTATTTTGTATGTGTTGTGGCACTTGTGTCAAATAAATAAATAATTTATCCATAAATCTATTTATCTCGTCATATCCCGCACGCACATGTAACACATGTTTATTGTTTATTTTTATTAGTCTAATTTATAGGTATTTCACTTATTTGTCATCAGATTCGTGGACAGATGCTCGGACGCGTTCAGCGAATATTTGTTCGCGTTCTACCTGTTCATGCAGTTCATCACCTGCATCTTACTGTTGGAGGTGACCTCTTTCACTGCCGACGCGCTGGCTAAATACGGCCCCTTGACCATTGGAATGCATCAGCAGTTAATACAAGTGTCGATACTTTTCGAAATGTTAAACACTAAGGTAAGTTTTTAGCCGCAAGCGCTCAGCGGGCTTAGCAAGGTTGTACGACAAGGTAGTTATCACGCAATAGGTGTGGATAAAACGGCCGTTATCGTCGGTTTTATCATCCATACTATGGTTGCAGACGATATATGGAGTTATCCACATTTGACAGCGGTAGATGATAGAAGACAATTTGCATAACATGGTCGTTGGATAAGATGTGGATAATTTGACAGATTGTCCCATTTTGACAGTTCAACTTAGTTAATTTTAACTACGTGCTTCTTAGATGACGATAAGCCTTGTCGTGAAAGCAAAAGTAGTGAATAATCATATTTTAAGGTATAAATTACAGGTAAATATCAGTTTTTCTATGATTATATTGAGAGTTATTAGTTACAATGTTCCGCTGTATATAATATTGTCAATATTTTCTTCGCAGGGAAGTCAAATTTTATTATTCCTACTCGCGGCTGCTGTTGAAGAAAAATATCGTAAACAGCTTTAAGAAACACTTGCAGCCCATTTGATATGACGGACGAAGAGTTTCGGCATATTTACAGAGTGCATAAGGAGTGTGCAGTGCATTTACTTATGTGCCGAATTTAACGCCGAGCTTCAAAACGGTGATGGGTTACCTACCAAAACATCTCAAAGGTAAAGCTATAAAATTGCAGTGTTTCTTATAAAGTTAATATGTATTAAAACAGACGTCTTAATGACAATGCTACTAAACTCTTCAATACTAGGTACCGGCCTCATTATTATATGTAAAAGTTAGTATGTTAAGATATCTGTTGTACAATCTCTTACTTATGCTACTAACCTACTAACAGAGGTTACTTAAGCTACTATTTACTTCAACATTCATATCCTAACCTCCAGGGGGAAAATCTACTTGACAAAATTAGATTTACAGTACCGGTCAATAACATATCACCTTTGTGTGTTTTTGTATGAACTTGTAGTAGGTTAGTTTGTAGATTTCATATTTTACTAGTCATTTTATATAAATATGCATGTTTTTCCAGAGATGAGACCTAGCTAGATTGATTTTTCGCCCCCGAAAACCCCCATATAGCAAATTTCATCGAAATCGTTGGAGCCGTTTCCGATATCCCCGAAATATATATACATATAAATAAATAAATATACAAGAATTGCTCGTTTAAATGTATAAGATATTATGAATACTGAAATACTGTGAACTACAATAAGAGACTCAGCATATTACTAAAAAAGCTCTTTAAAAATAATGAAGTTGACCATACATTAAAACAAAAAACCTCTATGAAAAAATCATTACATAGACCAATTTTTCTCATCACTGGACAAGGAATACTACTAAACTACCTAAAGCTGTGGAAGTCACTCACAAATATAAAAAAAAGTTATACCGTAAAAGCATGGAGGTGATATATTATTGGCCGGTACTGTAATTAGGTACTTATTTGTTTTAGGTTCTAACACTATACACCACACCAGCAGCACACCTACACCAGCAGCAGCAGCAGCAGCTGCTGCTGGTGTGTAACAGTTACACCTGCTAGCTGATGGCAATTAACTACCAACGTGGGACTAGTCAAGATCATGGCTTGTCCATTGGAGCACTACTGACTGGATTGGCCACACTACTGTAAGCCTGAACCTCGAGCAGTTTGTAGATGCTGTAAACAGAAGGTAAGTTCTTTTGAGAACTGAATTAAGTATTAGACATAAAAAAACTGTGACTTTCCACAAGGACTGTCTTAGTAACTTTTCCTTTTTTGAATAAGTATGAGTGCGGCTGTATTATGCATTGAGATATGTACCTACCCATTGTTTGATAGTTATGTATGATAAGTAGTTATCTCTGGGATATATAATCTGGGAATGCAATACTTATTAGGTTTAACTAAGGCACCTAGTTCTAATGTGCTGCCTTGTTTTAATGGATATTATTCCTGGCGATTGTTTAGTATATATCTTGAGTGCACTAGACTGCACTCGTGTGAAAATACTTACTCCATCGCTGCCACATAAACCTACTTTTACTTATTTCCTTCTTTTTCTTCCAGAAAACTTCTCGTGGATCAAGGGAAAAATTAGAGAAGACGCTCCTAAAAAACTTCCTAAGCATGCAAGCATGCACAAAACCGGCTCTTAATAAGCTTAATAAATACATATTTCGCCTATTACTATGTTTTACTATCACACAAATACCTACCT
Source organism: Cydia splendana (assembly GCF_910591565.1). Taxonomy (NCBI): domain Eukaryota; kingdom Metazoa; phylum Arthropoda; class Insecta; order Lepidoptera; family Tortricidae; genus Cydia; species Cydia splendana. Next base: position 2,406,865 of record NC_085984.1, read on the forward strand.
AATTTACCTATATTTCTATACAAGTAGAGACTAGTAAACATTCAAGACGGATAATCTTCACACAGAACACCATTCCCGGGCATGCTTCAATGTAGGTGTCACTTATTCTTATTTTTCATTTTAGCCTTATGCGTACAAAATTTGTGATATTATAGCTTCTAAATGTAAAATCCGACTCATATGCAGTATAGTACAATGAAAGCATAGGTAATAAAAACATTTTAGGCACGTTCTTACTTAAGAGGAAAGGGAGATGGCCGCTTCCGCTTCTCCATACAAATGTTAGCGTCATCCACCTTGCCGACACCCAAACCAGTATAATAAGACCTATGAGAGCCAAACCATTATTGAAGACCTACTACGAAAGCGCCATCTACTGCGAGGTAGCCTATTGCGTCACTACAGCGTCGTGTAGATGGCGCCACTGAGATTTCCGCCATATTAATTGCAATAATCCAATTATCCCTTTGAGTTAATTTATTATTATAAAATTAAATGTTTTGATTGTTACTAAATATTACATGATATATGGAGCTTATACGTAATTGATTGTATTAGAATCTATTTTAAAAGTATGTATATTAGTTACCTGATTGAACTCGTGGAGGGGGTTTCTGAATGTTAATAAAAGGGGTCGTACCCGGGGACGGAGCTCTCTTTTGCTTCTGATTTTTGTACCAACAACTTGGTGAAGAATAAATCAGCGTCAATATATACTGGTTTCATTTTATAGCGCAAGTGCTACGATTACCCATCCTGAGTACGTTAATACCTCAGAAGTGGGATACCTACGTAATGTCTGGCCCATATTTTAATGGTTTGGGGCGAAAAAAGAAGAGAAAAGCCTCAAGTATTGACACCGACACCGAAAAAACAACGAATTTTTTTTCTTCAACACCACGTGGCGGCGATGAAGACGAGCTACACACACCTAAACGACGACGAATTACGCCTACGGAAGCTGAAGTTATCCCCAAATTCAACCCGGAAGACAGAAATAGCAACGTGAAAGGATGGCTACACAAAATAGACCAGCTGGGAGAAGTATACGGATGGCAGAACAAAGATCGTCAGTTCGTTATGCAAATAAGACTTCGTGGCTCAGCGCGTGACTGGTATGACGACCTAGAAGATTACAACCTCACATGGGACGAATGGAAACATACGCTACAAACGGCATTTCCACGCTCAACGGATTTTGTTGACCGCTTGGAAGAGATGATGTTAAGAACCAAAATCGATACCGAAACTATGACGAAATATTTTCACGACAAGCTTTCATTGCTCAAGAAATGCAACATCTATAATGAGGACGCTATTTCATGCATCATCAAAGGCCTGCCATTCGAACTGCGCGCCAACGCCAAAGCATATCAATGTGAGACACCAGAACAACTTTACTATGGGTATCTATCTTCATTAGAGAACTTCAAGAGAATCGAAGCTGCTGCTAATGCGAGAAGAACAACGTGGAGGCGAGGAAATGCGACTACAACATCACACACATTACCGAAGCTCTGCTACGCATGTCGACGGCCAGGTCACGAGGCGCGCGACTGCAGGACACAACTTCACTGCGACGTGTGCCAGCGCAACGGTCACAGCGCAGCCACATGCTGGTTTGCTGCCGGGAGCTCAAGACAACAAATAATCAAGGTCGGTAACGTTATGTTTATCACATATGATGTTTTCCTTGATCTTTATAAAAAGAAAGTGTTTGTGAATGGCTACGAATTAATAGGGTACATTGATACGGGTAGTAAAATTAACATACTTACCATTGAACATGCTAACAAAATGAAACTTGTTATGACACCGTCTTCAGTTCTTATGCGCGGTTTTGGTGGTGCACATTCACAATCACTTGGTACCGTACAAGTTGAAGTTCACATAGATAATATCACTTTGTCAGGCTCAGCGGAAATAACTAGCTATAAAATGACAGGAATTGACTTTATTATCGGGCAGAAATTAATAAATCAAGAAAATGTTAGCCTGATCACAACAAACAACTCTGTGACACTTCTTCATACGAGTGATTTAGAAAATACCCTACAAGAAATTAAATTAGCTTCCTCCGATTTTGTTACGAAGTACCCGGTTTACTTAAACGCAGATGTTGTTTTGTTGAAAAACAGTTCTAGTTTAGTAGAAGTTCGTATTGACTGTGATGAAAATGGAGGTAAACACACGTTCTTATTGCATCCGGTGTGCTTTGAATTAGGAAGTACATCCTATTTCATTCCCAGAGCTGTTTTATCGTGTCAAAATCCTCTCATAAAGGTAATTAATGTGGGCGATGAATCAATTCGATGGACGAAAGGAAAATTATTAGCACGTGTCGAAATAATTAATGCAAGTGAGATGGATGAATGTAATGTTATGACAGTTGGTAACTCATCTATGTGCGATAGGATAATTGAAACTAACATAAATCCTAGCGAGTTAGATGTAGGTGATCTTAATGAGGCAGATTTGGCAAGGCTTTTGAATTTGTTAAATGAGTTTAGTACTTCATTTGCTAAAGATACTAAGGACTTAGGCTGTACAGATCTAATTAGTATGAATATCAAAACTACAACTGATGAACCTGTATTCTACAAACCGTATCGGTTGTCCCATAGTGAGAGCGCCATAGTTGACCAGAAGGTACAAGAGTTATTAGAAGCTGGTATAATTAGGGAATCTATGTCTGACTACGCAAGTCCCGTCGTTTTAGTAAAAAAGAAGAATGGAGAATATAGGCTATGTGTAGACTACAGGGCTTTAAACTCGCGTACTGTGAAGGATAGGTACCCCTTACCCAATATAGACGATCAGTTAACTCGTTTATCCGGCAAGGCATTTTTTACGACACTAGACCTAGCTCAGGGGTACATGCAGGTCCCTATAGAAGAAAATTCCATACATAAGAGCTCGTTCGTGACAAGTTCAGGCCAGTGGGAGTTTTTAAAAATGCCTTTCGGACTGTGCAATGCACCTGCCGTGTTTTCTCGATTAATAAAACTGGCTCTAGGTAACGTTCACTCCGAAGTAGCTCTATATCTTGATGACATCATGTTGCCTACTGTTACTATTGAGGAGGGTTTAGATCTCTTAAGACGCGTGTTACAATCCCTTAAAGATGCGAATTTAAAGCTGAACTTACGAAAGTGTTCATTCTTAAAACCAACTGCTACCTATTTGGGACACGAAATTACTCAAGGGACTATACAACCTGGAAAGGCTAAAATAGAGTGTGTTAGCAATTATAAACGACCTAGTAACGTTCATGAAATCCGCCAGTTTATCGGACTAACATCATATTTTAGGAAGTTTGTGCGGGGTTTTGCCGAAATCGCTAGACCGCTTACAGAACTAACTCAAAAGGGTGTTGATTGGCACTGGGGCCAAGAACAAGAACATGCGTTTCAAACGTTAAAACAGAAACTTGTAGAAAGACCCGTATTAGGTATATATGATAGGAACGCCGAAACTGAATTGCATACCGACGCGAGTAGCTTGGGCCTTAGTGGCATATTACTTCAGTACCAGCCTGACCGTAGTCTCAAACCTATAGCATATTTCAGTAGAGTCACAAGTAAGGAAGAGCGGTTTTACCACAGTTATGAACTCGAGACTTTAGCAGTTGTAGAGTCCCTAAAACGATTTAGGGTTTACTTGACTGGGATCCCTGTAAAAGTAATCACTGACTGCGCGGCTTTACGAACCACCCTTGTCAAAAAAGATTTAATTCCACGCATCGCCAGGTGGTGGCTTGCTATTCAAGATTTCGACCTAAAAATAGAATATCGCCCTGGTAACCGAATGCGTCACGCCGATGCCTTAAGCAGGAACCCTGTCATTAGCGAGGTACATATAGTAGAGGAATCCGACTGGTTACTTACTCTCCAGATGCAAGATGATGCGATACAAAACATTATTACTCAACTTTCTCAAGGTACGAATAATGCAGACATAGTTTCTAATTACGTGCTAAAAGAAGGGATTTTATATAGGAAAACTTTGTCAGGAGAACGTTTTGTCATTCCAAAGTTAGCAAAGTATGGTTTATTACAAAAATATCACGACCAAATAGGTCATCCCGGCTTTGAGAAATGCGAGAAAATTATTAAGGCCCAGTTTTGGTTCCAAGGAATGACTCGTTTCATACGTAAATATATAAACTCGTGTTTACGTTGTGCCTACGGTAAGGGTAACTTTGGTAGAATCGAAGGTGAACTGCACCCCATAGATAAGACAGCTGTTCCGATGCACACATTGCATATAGATCATCTCGGTCCTTTCGTAAAGACCCGCCTCGGAAATACATATCTACTTGTGGTAATTGATGCTTTTACTAAATATGTATTTGCGAAGCCTGCGAAAAATGCCAGCTCAATGGAGACTATTAAACTTTTTAAGGACGTAATTTACCAATTTGGAAATCCTTGTAAAGTAATAAGTGATAGAGGAAAAGCCTTCACGAGCCGGTATTTCAAACAGTTTGCAGAAGAGTGTCAGTTTAAACACGTCTTGAATGCCATAGCCAGTCCCCGTTCTAACGGACAGGTGGAAAGGGTAAACCGCACTCTTCTGAACGGTCTTAACACCATGGCTGATAGTGAATGTACTTGGGATACTAAAGTAGCCGATGTAGTCTGGGGAATTAACAACACGCCCAATTCAACAACGGGCTTCACCCCATTTAGTCTTATGTTTGGTCATGGCAACACACGCTACCCAGCATACCCCTCTGATACTCCTATAGACGTAACTAATCAGCAGAATCAACTTGATTCTCGTAGAAAGACGGCAAAGTTACGAATTGACCGAAACATGACCGTCATGAAAAGTAGGTTCGACAAAAAACGAAAACCCTATAGGAAGTACTCTCGAGGTCAATTAGTTTTGTGGAAAGGTGGATCCGCGAGGGATACTCAGGCGAAGGTTACAAGAAAGCTTGACGGGTTATATACAGGACCTTACAGGGTAATTAAATGTGACCATAGTATAGACCGTTATACAATTTCTAGCGTGAAAGGCATGAAAGGTTATAAAAGGTTCTGTGCCGTAGTACGAGCAGATGTCCTTAGGCCTTATAAAACAACCTTATCAGATGATGATAGCTCTGGTAGTGACCACGACATAGACAGGGATGATCTTATAGACCTTTTAGAGAGCTAATAAAATATTTGATTTGTCCAATTATAGTGTGTTTACGCCCATAATAAGGTTAATCATCTTAGCATAAAAGGTAAATAATCAATAATAAAATCTTACGATTAGATCCTTCATTTAATTATAAATATATTGAAAGTATGCGTAATAATAATCTTATCTGTAAATATATTTCTTGAAGTTTTTATTTCAATTAATAAAACAAAATTACATGATGTAACATACGATTAAAAAGAAATTATAATTAAATCGGCGTACATTTTATTTCATATCAACTCTATAGACATCCTGTATACTTATTTGCTGTCTTAATACATTCATAATTCACAAGCGTAAAACTGAGAGGGTATTTCTGCTATACAACATAAACAAATGGTAGATCTATCTCACAAAATAAATACATTGACAAAACTATTTTATTGTGACAAAAGGGTAGATATTATAAGCACGTGACAAGACAGTTCATAAAAATAAGGTAAGATAAATTTAATGGCAGGGTAGAAGCATACAAGTAACGGTCGTAATAAATCTGCTGTGTGGAAATTAAACGCAGTAACTATTTCCCCTAATCTGTGTGATACTTTGTTTACTAGTATACCGAGAGGTACTGTGTAATATAATAGCTAATTACTGTGTGATGCAATAAGGACTATGTGTCTAATACTAGCTGTGTAGTAAAAACTGTGTGATATATCTGTGTGAAGCTCCTGTAAGTACCTATGGCATAACCTGTGTGTTTAATAGATGCTAGCATGCATATGGTACTAAATAAGGATTCAGTACACACGTCGAATGCCTACTGTGTGTTACTTAACTGTGTGATGACTTGTCTCCAAAGCCCTGAAATGCATTTTTTTAACTATTCCCTCTAATCTGTGTGATAAACTCAATAGTAGTTTTTTGAATTGAAGTCTAAGAAAAATATGTAAGATATCTGTGTACCAAGTAGATAGTATAAATTAAAATAAAACTTGCTCATCATCATACAATTTAATGTACGTTTATCATCTGTGTGAAGCTGTCAATATATCTGATATTAGGTGATATAATATAACAATATATTTGGCTGGTTCTTTATATTTTCCAGGTTCCTGAATCGACTGGCGGTCCAACCACATCTACCAACTACTCGAGGGCTCCACCAGCAGGCCGTGGTGGACCACGGCCATGGCAGGACGGCCGAGTGTTAGCGTCATCCACCTTGCCGACACCCAAACCAGTATAATAAGACCTATGAGAGCCAAACCATTATTGAAGACCTACTACGAAAGCGCCATCTACTGCGAGGTAGCCTATTGCGTCACTACAGCGTCGTGTAGATGGCGCCACTGAGATTTCCGCCATATTAATTGCAATAATCCAATTATCCCTTTGAGTTAATTTATTATTATAAAATTAAATGTTTTGATTGTTACTAAATATTACATGATATATGGAGCTTATACGTAATTGATTGTATTAGAATCTATTTTAAAAGTATGTATATTAGTTACCTGATTGAACTCGTGGAGGGGGTTTCTGAATGTTAATGAAAGGGGTCGTACCCGGGGACGGAGCTCTCTTTTGCTTCTGATTTTTGTACCAACAACTTGGTGAAGAATAAATCAGCGTCAATATATACTGGTTTCATTTGATAGCGCAAGTGCTACGATTACCCATCCTGAGTACGTTAATACAAACGTAGTCCTCATTTTCCTCTCTGGATATTGACATTATGGAAAATATTTTTACATAATTTAATGTATATTAACCATATAGCTATGCCCCTACGTTCGAATTTTTGATTATTGTAAAAATTAGGAGCGGAAGACAGATTACATACAAATTTTTAAATGCTTCTAACTCTTATAATAATTAAAAAAAAAAAAAAAGAACAAACGTAGGGGCATGGCTGTAGTTGATGTTGATATGATATACAACAAATTGTATCAAAATATTTAATGTTATTATCCAGAGAGAAAAATGTGGACGTTTGTATGAAAAGACGCGTCTTAACGACGCGTCTAGTGAGTCTGGCGGTGAAAAGGTCAAATAAGAATATTCCTAAATGCTCTATTATGCTAATAAGTCTATTTAGTGACTATAACTGCGGTCAGACTCAATACGCCAATAACTAATGTTGAATATTAAAAACTATGTTAAATTCCATTTAGGTAGATACAAGAATGACAATTCTCGTCACTTGTGGTATTGTCAAGTCTTTTTTGTTTACTAAACTCTATAGATAAGTTAACAATTTCGGCTCTGTGCTAGAGAGAATATTATAAATGGGTAAATAAAACAACTATTGCCAAAAAATTAAACAAAGTTTATTTACACATTAAATGTAGGTGTACAAACAAATCATTGGCTGCCGTACCCGGTGTGAAAGTGCCCATCATGCCAGCAGCTTTATCGCTGGATTACTATGAAGTATGAACAGCTTTTGTACCAGGAACGTCATATGGCGCCCGGGGCAGGCACCAAATTTGCGCCTCCCCCCCCCCCCCCCTCTCCGAAACGAAATGGGACCAACCCCTAAGTCGCGAAAAAAAATTTGGCTGTTTCATACATTTTGGCTGGTCCAATTTCTATGGGAGGGTAAACTATTTTTTTCGCGATTTCGAGGTTGGTCCCGTAGCAAAAGTTACTCAGTATAATCCCAAAACCTCCCTGGCAACGGGAATGTAGTTATTTTTTAGCCATCCTGTATAGTGTATAGGAAGCCTCAGTAGTCCACATATCGATGAATGTCGTCGATAGACAACATGTCACAGATATGCAGCAGCAGCTATTGAAGCAGGTTCCGTCAACTACGGCTCATATGCGCCTGCCGGACAAAGGGCTAGCGATCCACTTGCATAATAGGTAGTCTATTGGACAGTCCATAAGATGGTAACTTCGACAGGAGACCCCTAACGTAAGACGCGCTAACACTGGACACAACTCTGAAGCACTTGGCCCGCTCGCCTTATAAAACGAAAGCATAGCAACTCCCGCCGAATATCCCTCTGCTCGATAGAAGTTTCTGGCATAGAGTATTCACACTACGGGATGGTGGGCGGTAGGGCGCTACCGTCGTCTTTCAAGGTCGAGTTCGATGCAAAAAGAGTTCCTAAAAGATCGTCTTTCTCTTTTGCGCTGTGGGCCAGATTACCATCCGCATTTCACACTTCACAGTGGTGGTAAATACGACTGACAAAAGTTTCCCTGCTGCCTTTGGCAAGGCGGAGAGGTAGTCTTTAGTCCATTTTGGCGCCCCCCCTTGGACGGCGCCCGGGGCACGTGCCCCCTCCAACCCCCAAGTTTCGCCACTGAGCGGGGGCCCTTACCATTCTGTCTGATTCGACGGCCTAACTTACGTTGTAAAACGCTTAATGATAATACTAATGAACTGAAAAGGTTGTTTGTTGTTTTATTTGTGGATAGGTATGACACATATATATATTTTTGGAATGGTCTTCTCACTAGCTTTTATTTGATATCCATATTATTGTATTATTGCTATTTCATAACTGCTCATCTATAAGTTTCGTTTCCAATATAAATAGAATGCTTAACGGCGCAGAAAAGATCAACATTCCTCTCAGACCTCCAACAAAAAGGGGCCAAACTGAAAACCAGCGCTGGACGCCAGTCTAGCACATGCTGAGCTTGGTACCCACGGCCAACATGTCTTGCTAAATGTAATTACCTATGTATAGAGTAGACAATAAGTTAGTACTTAACCTAGAATAACTTAGTACATACTTAACATAGAATTTATATGTAGGTATATGGTTTGTATTCCTAATATTTTTTCTACCATCAACTTATCATGTTTTGGCAATGGAGCATTCCATGCAATTGTCTACCGTTTGTCCCGTAGAAATGCAGATTTTCTGGAGATTTGCAGGTATAAGAGTTTCCTTTTCTATGACAAATGGTCAAACATGCACGGAAAATTAATCGCTTGCTTTAAATGGCGAAAAAAAAAGTCGCAACACAGGAAATAAAATGCGTTTGTACGGGACAGCTCGTGGAATGCTCCAATAAAGTGATTTCATTTCATATCATAAACTGATGAGGGCATTCAGAGTGTAACCTTGAGGTTGCCAAGCCAAGCAACCAAGTCAGGTGTCACGGTCTTCAGGTCCTCAACAGGCCCAGGAGTGGAGGAGGAGTGGAGTGGGCAGCGTTGGAAGATATGCTAAGTGGTCTGCATTCTGCATTCGCAAAGTGGGAAAGCCGTCTATCTCCATTTGTGTGGCTGAATTGCAGCGGCCATGTCCGGTTCTCAGGCGGCACCAGATTTTCCGAGGAAGGTCAAACCCTTTTGGTTTTTTAGTTGGGTCAGATATACAGCAACTCCGAGCTGCCGAAGCTGACCATTCCGCTATCCACCTATCCGAAATATTAAAGCTGCTCAGGCTCCCAGCTGTAGCACAGGGTCGGCGGGCAGTCGGGCGGCAGAATTCCTCGTGGACAGGCATTGTGGGGTTATTCGTGATATTCTCAGCCTCCCTCTTCAACGCCTTGAGTCGTCGGATGTGAGGAGGGGCAATGTGACTCAATGCCGGCAGCCAGTGGCGGTTGTAGATCGGATAGTGCCTGAGATGCATCGCATGGTCTCGTTGAGCTTAACGTCCAATCTATGGGTATGTGCACTTTCAAGCCTCCAATATGTTATGACTGAAACAGAAACAAATTATATTAGATGAGGTCAGGCGCAGGCTAGTACTTACAGCGGTTCATTGGCAAATTATGTGAAATTAATGTCACTTTTAGAAAGCTCTCGTTTTTAAGCCAGGGGGATTTTTTTGTTACAGTTGTCCAAATTATCGATTGAAAATAAATTGAATTTTGTTCTAGTAATTATTTATCCGTTATTAAAGTTGTATTATGTATCAAGTGTAGTTCTGTACCACTTGCGTCATAAAAACAAACCAACGAACACCTTATTTATCAAAATGTATCTCAGATATTCTATGCTAGGGTAATATACGACACAAACATACCCACACACATACATAGGCTGCTAAAATCATTCCCATTGTCAGGTATAGGTACAATAGACCACTTTACCAAACACAAAAAAAATATTCCAGCTGCCAGCAGTAAAGAAACCAGCTTCTACTCCCAAGCCCTAACAATATAAATAAGTTTTTGGCAAAAATATAATTTTTGGTACAAGCTTTTATCGCTGACTGTACTTTTCTTTCAACAGGCAACTAATACTCCATGAGTCCATTCTAACAACACCAAGCACAATTAGTTTGCGTTGTTTTATCACAGTGTTCCCATGGCCACCTCATGTCTCCATCATCAGATCAGCTCCATGTCATCATAATATTGCAATTGTCATCCGATTTACATATTGTTATGTATGCAAAATTTCAGCTCAATCGGAAATCGGGAAGTGGGTCAAACTTAGCTGTCAAATGTATATGGCCAGCTTTAGTGCTAACATAACTGTTCCTAGTATTCCTATATTACCTACATGTTATAAGTAAGAATATTGTACGAGTAGGTATTATATTATTTTATAATCTTAGTAGAATAGGTACTAATACAATTTATTTGTATTGAATAAGGCCGGCGCCCCACTGCTGCGCACGCTACATCCACGGCCCACGTTTTAATACAAACCGTGGGCAAGCCCACGAAATTTTGTATAGGAACGTGGGTCGTGTACATAGCGTGCGCAGCAGTGGGGCGCCGGCCTAACTCTTGCAGGGAATTTGTAAGTTACTTGTGGGTATGGCTACTTTATTTATTTAATTTATAAACTTTATTGCACAAAAATATAGAATTACGTAAAAATGGCGAACTTAATGCCAAAAGGCATTATCTATCACCTACTAGTCAACCATAGAAACAAATATGTGACGTTCCACGGCAAAAGGTACCTTATGGCGGCTGGCGCTTACGTCGCATAGCGCCGCAATAATATTGGAGCGGCGTTAATAGTTAATAGCGTAAGCGCCAACCGCCATAAGGTACCTTTACCCGTGGGACGTCACATATAAACACTAAAGGTTGGTGCAAAAACCAATCAAAAAGCAAATGCAGTAGGTATATCTTAGATATACATACTAACATAAACATACATATATGTTATAAAAATAAATGTACTAATATGTATATGGGATGATAGACACTAGACGAGACATTTAGCAGATAACTACCGAGCATGACTACTCAAAAAACAAATTTTCTTGGGGCTTGTCTTACAGGTAGAGGGAGTGCATTCCATAGATAGATAGGTAGATAGGTTGCAAAACGGTTATGAAGAGGAAGGACTTAAAGTTTAAGTGAGCGGGACATCCGGAACGGGCATAAAAACTAAATACTTATTAATAATATTTTATCTTTATGTCTTAGATTTATGATGGCATAAAGTGTGTCTTTTTCTTTTTCAATAAACTTTTATTCTTGCTACAAAACCAGCTTCTAGAATATACAAACAGAGTAAAAAAATATATAAGTTTTTAAAGTGAGGTCTACGGGTTTCAAAGATTTTAATATTTGTTAGAACCCTTAAGTATGCACTTTTTATGCAGTGTGAATAAATGTATGCATAGGTAGTGTTGTAGTGTAACTTTTACACATCATTGTTGCCAAATCAACTTCCTGCAATTATAGTAGTGATAGAACAGGTTTTTAACAAACTTTTGTCACTTAGTAGAACATAATAGATAGAATGAGAAGAAATAGATATTAAGTGTCAATAATATTAAAAGGCACCAGAAACTTTTCATGATTTTAGTTTAAGAAAGGTGTACTTACATCTTCAATCCTTTCTTCAATGATCAAACGAACTATAACTTTTTCTATAAATAAATTAGAGAAACTTACATTTTGCGTGGCATTTCCTTTAGTTTACACAGCAAATCAGTATTTTTCTTCGACTTGGTTTGTATTTTCACTAAATTCACTGAATCATGCGCGTACGCGATGCTTGTCAATGTCAAGTGAATTGTCAGTTGAGAAAACACGATTATCCGTGCATGTTATAATGTAAGTCAATTTGTATAAAGCTGTCACTCATTTAAATATTTTTCAATTTGGAAGTGTAGTAATAAAACTAACTATTCGTTTTCAAACATCGTCCGACACACGTCCGACATTTTAATAAAGCCAGGCATTAAATGGATTTTTCATAAACTCTAGGCATAGACAATCGTGGTCACTTACGAATGATAGTGGATAACTTTATACGATATCGACGGGGTATTCTTATCGTAGCCCGTAACCATGTTCAGCAAAACGATAAAAATACGACTATCGTTAAAAGACGACAGTAGATTCCACGCGCAATATGATATAACCTTGCTAAGCCCGCAGGATTCCTTCAGGATACCTGACTATGGCGAAGCGAGTCATGACTTCTGTTTGACCGCTATGTATATGTCATGTTTACTAAAATAATAGTGATTGGATTGATGGTAAATAAAAGAGTCAGGTGAAGCCTGATGTATGGAGCGCGTTGCGCTCGCTCCAATGCCAGTCGTCTTCCGCGCCCTTATAGGAAGCGGGCGTAGCTCGATGGATAAGACGCGCTGCGCGCGCTCCAGTGCAGTGATATATGTATTACATTTTTTATCCTCAGAGTGAGCAGCTCATCGACTCCGTATACGCCATCCCGTGGGAGCACATGGACACACGCAACAGAAGAACTGTGTTGTTTTTCCTTCATAGAGTCCAGACCCCAGTCGGTTTGAAAGCAGCAAAAGTCGTTCCTGTGGGGGTCAACACTATGTTTGCAGTAAGCGTAGTATTAAGGATGACTCACGCTAGACCGGGCCGTGCCCGGGCCGAGGCGTCCGACATGTCATTTTCTATGACGATTGATCGGTGATCACGTGGTGCTTTCCATAGAAAGCGACGCGCCGAAAGCTCCGGCCCGGTCTAGCGTGAGTCAACCTTAAAAGTCATCAGTTCACTTAATATTTCATGTCGTTTTAAAATGAGAGCGTAACTCGACTGTATGGGAGCGGCTTTTTGATGGCTCGTGTGACTCTTTAAACTCTTCTACAACTCATAATTCATTCCTTTAAGTACAATGTTAAGAAGAAGCACGAAGGTTAAGATCCCTTATAGGGATAAATTCGCCTTTGTATGTACCTCTACTCAACTTTTGTACTTTTATGTGAACCTGTTTTTCTACATATACAGGGTGGCTAAAAAATAACTGCATTCCCGTTGCCAGGGAGATTTTGGGATTATATTGAGCAACTTTTACTATGGGACCAACCCCTAAATCGTGAAAAAAAATTGACTGTTTCATACATTTTGGCTGGTCCATTTTCTATAGGATTTCGGGGTTGGTCCCACAGTAAAAGTATCTCAGTATAATCCCAAAACCTTCCTGGCAACGGGAATGCAGTTATTTCTTAGCCACCGTGTCATATAAAGTGATTAGGCACTTACCTACTATAATGTGATAATTTATACTCAGTATCCAATTTTTATTTCAGATTCTGAAAACCACGTTCTCGTATTACATGATGCTGAAGGCTTTAGCTGGAGAAAGATAAAGCTGTGGAGTAGTTAGCAATGAGCAATGTTGTGTACTGACGTCTCGAGCGACGTCATAGTGACGTCATTGTCAGTAAGTCTGTCGATGTCGGACTGCGAGCAAAGCCACGTGATGTTTGTGTTGGCGAGCCGTTGGAAATACATTACATCGTATGATTTATAGTCTGTATATTTAGGTATTTAAATAAAAGTAAACAAAATCTACCCTCAAATAGCTTCCTATGCCAGTTGAGAGTAGATGAAAACATTACATGATCAAAAAATTTAGGTTAAAGTCAGGTAATTCAGTGACGGATTCAGGCGGTTTTGTATTTGGTCGGCTAAACAATAACTGTTATAATTACCCGAAAATGTAGAAATTGTTTATTACTTTTATTTAAATACCTAAAGATACAGAGATAGAGTTAAGCCACGAAAAGTCTGCAGCGATTTTGATAGCCCTCGCAGTGCCAGTGTTACTTATACGTCATAAATTCATAGAAGTTTGACGTTTAAAATAATACTTGCACTGCGTGGGCTATCAAATCCGCTGCAGACTTTTCTTGGTTGGTCTGACTCTAGTAGGTACTGTGGTAAATAAGGTACATTACAAGCAAGTTGTAGAACTTTCTCAAAATTTCTAGAAACATTCATTATTATCCAAATTTCTATTTAAAAAGTTCCCGTTTGGATTATAGGGATTCTCAATGTTCTTTACTGTTGACGACTGTTTGATTTCACTATTACGTCACTCATTGGCATCTCTTTCAATTGTGATAGAAATCGAAACTAACTGTAAGATTTATTGACTGTAATGATTGATTGATTGATTCATTGATTGATTGATTGATTGAAATGTGGGTGTTAAAACGTGGAACGCAGATAATAATACACGCACTTATTGAACAATATTATACTGTCTGAAAAATAGAGTTTTAATAATTAGGACTAGTATTTTAAACACAAGCAGTTAGCACAAACACAGTAGCACATGGTTCACTGGAGTACTTATTTCTCCTTTACCTACACGATGGCCCAGCGAGATGGCCATGCGATGGGTATGGCTTCTCTTCATGATGGCCTAGCGCTGGCCCAGCGAGACGGCCATGTGATGGTTGAGAGCACTATGCAATGGGCCACTACGCACCATAGCTGGCCCTTTAAAATTAAATTAAATTAAATTAAATGTCATTTAAATAGCTGACAGAATTACTAATTCGTAAATGTTATTACGCATCAATCAATGATTTCCTAAACGACATAGATAAAAAATATTGTAAATGGAATTCCTTTCCCATATTAATTTATTTTTCACATTTTTACTGTAATATCATTTCTTTAATAGTATATTTTCTTTTATATAAATTGCATATGTTATGAGCTTATGACATCACACGATATAGATATATTTTTTTCAATAACTAGTATTTTATATTGTTTTCAAGTTTGATTGTGATATTTGTAAGAATATTATTAATGTCAAAGTATGCACGCAGCATGTGATTATTTAGGTTAGGCATTACATTAAATTTGCACATCCGCATTTGTGGATAAAACATAGTGATCGAAATGTATTAAAAGTACCACCTGTATTTATTACCTATGTTAAACAAATAAATTTCTGATTCTGATTCTTTTTTATTATCAGGCAACTAAGGCCCATAGATACCAAATACAAATACAAATACAAACAAATACAAATATTTTATTAATAACAAGAAGTTACAGGTCGTGTTGGGATAGTGGGTACATTCTGTACATTATGTCTTCTAAATTACGATTATAAAATCACAAATAGGTACTTAATTATTCATTATAAAAAAGGATCAATGTAAAAACAACAAAATTCATTAAATTATCAATAATATTATTAAAATTATTCAATGTTAGTATGTCTCACAACAGTTTAAATTCGAGTATTATGTCATAATAGGTAGGTTAAAGTATTCTGCATAATCGTGGAACACTTCGCTCATGAGCCACATTTTTAATTTATACTTAAAGCCCGCGGTGGTAGCTGCGTTTCTGACATTATCGGGTAAGCGATTGTAAACAGACGGTCCAGCGCAGTATACCTTACGAACTAACATTATAACATACATACAATAGTAAAAATCTTACAAGCTAAAAATTATTTCGGCGACACGGCGGTTTTCAGTTGTGTCGCATGCTCCGGTGTAGGATTTGGTGCCTTTTCCTTTGATGTGCGGACGAAAAACGTGGCCATCCCATCGCGTCATAAGCCATTCTACGCCATTACTCTCTCTACACGCTGGCCCATTTTAGTGGGCCAGTATGATGACCCTTCGTGTAGAGGAGCCATTAGGTTCACGCGCATTTATATAGACAGTGAGTCTACATATATCGTCGTTGCGCTTTTCAAAGCTGATATGTCTTCGATTTTTGATTGACAAATAATTACCTAGCAACAAAATACATAGTGTTAATTCATTTGATTAAGATCTCGCACATATAAGATTTGGCAAGCGCAACGAAGAATTATGTTAGTGTCGCCATATTTACAAAGCTATTAGTTAAATACTTACAAGATTCACGTTGGTGATGCGCGTGCGATCCATCCCGTGACATGGGTAACACTGCCGGAGTAAGTATAGCGCCTGGATACAGTCTAATGGCAATAATTTTCAGCATAATCCATACTAATATTATAAAGGCGAAAGTGTGTCTGTCTGTCTGTCTGTTACCTCTTCACGCTTAAGCCGCTGAACCGGTTTACTTGAAATTTGGTATTAGAGATAGTTTGAGTCCCGGGGAAGGTTATAGGACAGTTTTTATGTCGGAAATCATCCCTGAAGAGAGTGCAAAGGGGACCTAATAATTGAAGTAAGCAATGCGCGAATTGAATGATTGCTATTAGTATTATCCAGGCGCTATACCTACTTTAGCTGCTGTCACTAATTCCACGCAGACGAAGTCGCGGGCAAAAGCTAGTATGCTTAATTGCTTACACCAATTAACATGCAATTCATTAATTTTCTCATTTTCACTCTCTTTAACTAAATCTGTTCAGCGGTTTAAGCGTGAAGAGGTAACAGAAATAGAGATACAGACACAGAGGTTAATTACTGCCTATTATTTATATTACTATTAAACTATGTACTCGACTAACTAACTAACTATTTTGGCTCAGCGATCCAAAGAGAATCTTGGCCTCCGAAACGAGAGCATGCCACCTGTCCCGATCCCGCGCAACTTCCTGCCAGTTACGCGGAGCTGAAGCAGATCCGCCGTCACACTGTCTCCCCAACGACACCTGGGCCGACCCACCGGACGGCTACCAGTCGGTCGTCCCAAGACGGATCCTCTCCCATCCTGAGTAGTGACCGAACCAGCGAAGTGAGATGTATTACTCAAAGCCATCGAAATGATAACCTGTCCAACAACATAGCCGTGGCAGCGAACTATTCGTCTGGTTAGTTAGTTAGGTTAGTTATTAAATAACTTAGTTTAGAATTAGCTTTAAGTTTTTTGGTTGGGGACTGAAAGTTAGCGGTCTCGCTCAGTCCCATCTATTTTACTACGTAAATATTTCTAATATTTCTTTTTTTCCTCACCTATGGTGCCCAAACCTGGTCACTAACTGAGGCTCAGAAATCCCGGCTCAAGGTTTGCCAAAGGGCAATGGAGCGAAGTATCATGGGTGTCCGAAGATCTGACAGGGTGAGGAACACAGAGCTTCGCTCCAAAACCCGAGTCGTTGATGTTGGGGTGAAGACCGCCAGGCTAAAGTGGGACTGGGCTGGACATGTCTGCCGGATGCATGATGACAGATGGGCCAAAATAGCCACTAGCTGGCATCCCCAGGGTAGTCGAGGCAGAGGCAGACCGAGAAAGAGATGGCGGGACGACCTGGATGCATTCCAGCGGGATTGGCGGGATCTTGCTCAGCACAGGGAGGACTGGAAAGGGAGAGGGGAGGCCTTTGCCCAGCAGTGGGACACACACATGGGCTAGTAAAAAAAAAAAATTCTATATTCTACCTGATTTTTGATTGTACATGCAATTCATTGATTTTTGTGTTGGTAAATACATATTTATTTTATTTTATTTATTTATTATTTACCTTTACAAATCATAATATGATCCAATCCATACTTAATATTACCTAAGTATATTATACTTAGGTAATATTAAGTATGGATTAGTATGGATATCTCAATGGATCTTATCAATATTTTTTGCCACGTAGCAATAGAAAGCGGTCGTTGACGAGGGTATAGTCGGTATTAGAAATTACGGGATAATTCCGACGGTAATTTTAGCGGCGGACATCTGTCAACTGCGGCGGGAGTGGCTGACGCTTGGCAGGTGACATTTATGACCGACGATTTCAACATACAAATAGTTATTTGTTTTACAAGGGGGCAAAATTGTTGTTTAACCGCTCGTGCTATGATACCCGAGCAAGTGAAAGATTCCAAAATTGAACCACGAGCGTAGCGAGTCAAAATGTGGAATCTTGAGCGTTGTGAGGGATTCAAAGCACGAGGGTTAAAAAAAATTTGCCCCCGAGTGAAACACAATTTTTCACCACACCAACCCGAAGCAAATATTAAATGTAGTTTCCATCGGAAGCATAAACGACACATTTACGCCTCGCCCCAATAATCTGACGGCTCCTAATTATACTCCACGGGTAGCAAGATATCGCTCATATATTAATCCGACACGCTCGAGTAACTACAAATATCCTGTCTTGGCCTCCTACTATAAGATTTCAAGTAAAAAAACGCATTTAACTAATTTGCAAGACCGAAGTGATCCCATAAGTGTTCCGTGAACAAAGTTTTGTACGGAACACTAAAACTGACGCTTGAAATTGACATCTTTGTAAAATGAATGTGAGAACTCAACACATTTTTTGCTAAACAGCATGCAAATGAAACACTGAGTTATCTGAGAAAATTGTCGTGGACAGGGCGAAGTGGAGAAGGTTAAAAAAAATGAGCAGAAATAAATGAATTTTAATTTTCATTTTTCTAATTTAAGCAGGAAAGCTGATCCCACCACCATGTGGGATAAATATAGTTAGTCCAAGAAAAGTCTGCAGCGATTTTGATAGTCCACGCAGTGCATGTGTTATTTATACGTTATAATTTCATGGAAGTTTGACGTTTAAAGGGGCCCACAGATTACCAGTTCGCCGGACGATACCAGCCTGTCAGATGTTAGGAGCTGTCCAATTTTGCTTTTAACTGACAGGCCGATATCGTCCGGCGGGCTGATAATCAGTGGGCCACATAAAATAACACTTGCAACTGCGTGGGCTATCAAAATCGCTGCAGACTTTTCTTGGTCTAACTCTAGCTAGGAAGAGAGAGAGAGAGAGGGAGCATGCAACTGAAAATCGTGACGCAATCGTGTCGTAACATCTAAAAACACAGAAAACATCAACTAAACTGAGTTTTGGCGTTAAAATGATTTAGACGGCGACCGACTGCTTAAATTTATGAGTCCTCCCGAAATAAATACCAGCTTAATTTGACCCCTAATCATCAGCGCTATCCATACAATATGGGCTCTATTATGTTGGTTATTAAGCCCAGTTTCACTTGAGCTTTCCTTGAGCCATCAGATATATGGCAGCGGCCGAGGTGCTCAAAAATATCTTAACAGGGACTCTAACGCCTTGACAATAGAGGCGTGTTCAGATATAAGTGAGCAGCTAGCCGATCGGATATATGGGGCATTATCTATGAAAAGGGACCTTATTGTCGATGGCGCTTACGCCGCACAGCGTCGCGTGGCGTTGTATTTATATCGGAGCATCGTTAATAATGACGTAAGCGCCATCGACGATAAGGTCCCTTTTCATAGAAAACGTCACATATCTGATAGCGACTGTAGGAGTAGTTTTGAGAGGTTATGTTAGTATGGTTTTAGTTTTTTTTTAATTATGTGGCTTTAAGCAGGTCGTTTCGGTTCAGCAAGTATTTCGGTGTTTTAGTGGTTTAGCCAAGTTTTATTATTTATTAGCAATCGGGAACTGAGAACGTCTCATTATAGTCCAGTCAACAAAGACGTGTTTGGAAGAAAACTGTCGTACGTGATAAAATATCGCGTGCTCGAACGCGTAAAATTGTAAACATTTACTTAGTATTCTTTCTATACCAGTCTCTTATAAAAAAAACTAACTAAAAATGGAAAAATTAAATTTACCTAAAAAACCGCCCAAGTGCGAGTCTGACTCGAGCACGAAGGGTTCCGTACCATTATACAAAAAACGGCAAAAAAATCCCGTTTGTTGTATGGGAGCCCCACTTATACAGTGAAACCTGGATAAGTGAGACTTCAAGGGACGAGCAGATTTGTCTCACTTAAAGAGGTATTCCACTTACCCAGGCTCTCAGTTAGCCAGGTACAAATAAATTTCTGTCTCATTTACAGAGGGTTCCATTAATAGAGGTGAGAATAGAGTATACAGTGGAACCTGGATAATTGCAATCTCAAGGGACCGGCAATTTTTGTCAATTAACCAGGTTTTTCATTTAAGCAGGTCGTGTCAATTAACGAGGTTCAAAAAATCGTTGTGTCAATTATAGAGGTTTTCATTAATAGAGGTTGCGTTCTGACAAATTTCTTTTATGGAGGTGCAAATAACCATTGAAAGTAGATTGACACGCTTACGTTCTGGGTTTCTGGTCTATATATTGATTCTGTCTATACTTGCACTTTTACACTACATTAATTACTACTTTATTTTCTTATCATTTGGGTTTAAAAAATTCCCTTGAATTGTAGAAGAAAATTTTATTAGAATGTAAAAAGCATACTTGATTTCATCAAAATTATTTCACCTACTACAGGCTGAGATAGATACCCAATAAATAAATTTAATTCTGGATGAAGATATAAATCAAATGATCATTGCTATTAAAATATTGTTTCTGCTATCTACAACTACATTATTTCAACTAGTGGCTCTGTGAGCTGTAGACCTCGCGAGCAGAGTTTAAAACTGAATAAATGTATGGTTCCGTTGTTTTGAAGAATTTAGAGAATCTAATTTGACCATAAAAACTTAACTATCAATTGCTTACAAAATTCGGGAATTGGTTTAGATATGCGACCTGTAGAGTAGAACATATGGACATACGAAACAATTTTTGGCTAACAGGCCAATTCAAACTTACACTGATATCAGAAAGACATCTAACTGATGTCATTTAGTTATCGTGCATTTCACTCCGTCCGTACATGTATTGGCGCAAGCGAGACGCA
The DNA here is from genome assembly GCF_910591565.1 of Cydia splendana. NCBI lineage: Eukaryota > Metazoa > Arthropoda > Insecta > Lepidoptera > Tortricidae > Cydia > Cydia splendana. The sequence goes on from NC_085984.1 coordinate 2,427,745, forward strand.
CGATGACTACTAAATAACATGATAAAAATATCATCCCGATGTCAGTGTACGGTCGATGCCCCTTAAGTATACACGTCGCCATACTAATTGTATAGAAAAGTGGATAGAGTTAGACCAAGAAAAGTCTGCAGAGATTTTGACAGCACACGCAGTGCCAATGTTATTTGTGCCAGTGTCAAAATCTCTGCAGACTTGTCTTGGTCTAACTCTACCTATGTTAGGAAACCAACATTACCTTTGAATTAACCTGTAAACTGCAACTAAGAAGCTTCGTGCGCGAGTGTGGCCCATAATTTCCGAAAATCATTTTTTCTTCGAGGCAATTACTCCGTTCTCATATTTTGCGTTGCCCATAATTTCCCGAAATCATTCATTCTCGGTAGCAATTACTCCGTTGCCATATTTTCCCAATGGTTTTCTTCCGCAATCGCCTATTTTTAATATTTTTAAATTAATCTTTTCCTTATAGTTTTCGTTCTTTTAAATATCTAGGATAATATTTTCTTGTTACTGTATGTTAATAGTGTAGTAATTATATTTGTTACTTGTAGGTATTTCACATACAACAAATATCAAAAACACTAAAATTAAAACATAATCTAAAAAACTACAAGTAAAAAACCAAACGCTGCCAGCCAAGAACTCTAACCATACCTATCTCTGGGAGCAGATTCGTTTTTAGGGTCATCAAAAAAAAATAAGCCTAACCTACCTATCTCTGGGAGCAGTCTCGTTTTTAGGGTTATCAAAAAAAATAACCCTAACCTACCTATCTCTGGGAGCAGTTTCGTTTATAGGGTTATCAAAAAAAAATAACCCTAACCTACCTATCTCTGGGAGCAGTTTCGTTTATAGGGTCATCAAAAAAAATAACCCTAACCTACCTATTTGAAAAAAACCTGGTTATTTTTACCACTAGCATTAAAAAAAAGAGAAAATGTGGAGATAGAGAATATTTAGTTAGTGAAAAAAAAAACCTACTGGTTATTTTAACTACTGGGATTAAAAAGAAAAGGGAATAAATTGAGAAAAGGAAAATTTAGTTTATGAAAAAATGTAGGTACACGAAAAATTAAATAAAGCGAAGAAATTCCACTGGGAAAAAATGAGAACAGAGTAATTGCCTCGACGAAAAAATGATTTGCGGAAATTATGGGTCATTTTAGCGAGGCGATCCAAATTAAGCGCAAAGCCCGGGAAAGCGCAACGTACGAGCAACCTACAGCTAGTTCCCTGAGCCCAAGGTCGACCACTACCCTAGGCAATGTTAACCCCTGCGATTTATGGATGGTGACCGCCCATGCTATAAACGTAAGTGGAAATTGACTTCTGGAACAGCCATGCCCTTGAACTAAAACCGCTAAAAAAATGTTCAAACAAAAACTCAAACGAATACGCTTACCTCGCGCTTCGCGCTCGCTTGATCAATCAGCAATACGATGTTTAAGTGCAAAAAATAAATAAAAAAAAATGCATTTATTGGGGATCGAACCGGGAACCTATTCCCATATCCTTGCTTGTAAGCGTCTTTCCAACTGCGCTATGATAGCATTTAGATGAGCTGACGAAATTTGGTTACTTATTCTCGAGTATGAATTTAAATATCTAATCTAAAGAGAATAAAGTGTATAGGGGACGTGCATGAACTATAGGGGGCAGCACAGGAGCCGTCAGATCTTTGGCGCGAAGCGTAGATGTGTAGTTTATGATTCCGATGTAGCCCACGAGATGGCAGAACCTACTATGCACAAGGAAACGTACTTACGAGAACGGTAGATGGTAGCACTTGCTTTGGCAATGTACATGTGCACATATGTTTCCGATTCAGGCCACAAGATGGCAGGCCCTCCAACGCGCACGGTCCCTATAGTGGGCGTGCGTGAACTATAGGGGGTAAAATAGGAGCCGTCAGATTTTTGGCGTGAGGCGTAAATGTGACGTTTATGCTTCCGATGTAGCCCACCAGATGACAGAACCTACTATGCATAAGGAAACGTACCTACAAGAACGGTAGATGGTAGAACTTGTTTTGGCAATGTACATGTTTCCGATTCAGGCCACAAGATGGCAGACCCTCCAACGCGCACGGTCCCTATATGTAGTAGAGGGTTATTGTCATACTAAATTTTGTAGTCACAGTAAATTTACTGCCATCTTTCGATACAGGATTAAAATGAAAATGAAAAAAAAATATCAATAAATGTATATATGTATGGATAAATGTTTTTTTTTATTTTTAGAACGCCATATGATTTTGACCCATGTTCTTTTACTGATATGAGTAAAAATTGTTAAATATAAAATGGTGTCGCCATCTAGACGAGCATAGGCCAAAGGTATGGCGCCGTATATTCAAGAATCAAATTTTCTTTAAAGCGCAAAAAGCCATCATCTCTTGCAAAAAATAAACGAATGCGCTTAGCCCGCGCTTGATAAATAAAAAATACGATTTTTTTCATTTTTTAAAATAAAAAAATAAAATAAAAAACAACAATTGATACGAAATTTAAGTATAAAAAAATACAAAAAGTTATGTAGCAGCATACAATTACTGGGGATGGAACCAGGGACCTCCCTATGCAAACAAAAAAGCGAACGTTTGCAAAATGCGCCATGATAGTTCTTACTAAAGCTGACGAAATTTAGCTACTCATTCTCAAGTAAAAACTAAATATCTAAATACCGCCGAAACCAATGATACAAATTTTCTGAATTTTTGGCCATTTAATCTATAAACATATATCAAAAAGAAAAATCTCTTATGATATCGATACGACTATTTGTTTAGGCGACAGGTATCACGACTCCGCCATTTTTAAAAATTTCCAAAAACCGGATTGACAAAAAAAAACTATTTAGTCATAGAATCTGGTCACAAAATTTCATGAGAATCGGTTAAGAATTGCGACCTGTAGAGGAGAACATCCGGAAATACAAAACTAAATATCTAAATACCGCCTAAACCAGCGATATTTTTTTTCTACATTTTTTGCTATTAACTCTGTAAACATGTCTCAAAAAGAAAAAACTCTTATGATATCGATACGACTATTTGTTTAGGCGCCAGGTATCACGACTCCGCCATTTTTAAAAATTTCCAAAAACCGGATTGACAAAAAAATTTTATTTATTCATAAAATTCGGTCACAAAATTTCACGAGAATCGGTTAAGAATTGCGACCTGTAGAGGAGAACATCCGGACATACGAAAGCAAAATGCCCGAGTCAAAACGTAGACCTTCGCTTCGCTTCGGTCAATTACAGAGGTAATAAGTAAGACTCGTTTCAATAATAGAGGTAAAAAGAAGAGCAAAAATAACGGATTTTATTAGCACAGTGTCAATTATAGAGGTCTTAGTTGCGATGTGGTCAATTACAGAGGCAAAATTACGAAAAGCACTAAAATCTAAATTGCAATTATAGAGGTTCCAAAATTTCAATTATAGAGGCCTTTTGGTCTCAAGGGACCGGGACCGGACTTTTGGTTGCAATTATTGAGGTTTTCCATTTATCCAGGTGCCAATTAACCAGGTTTCACTGTATTTCAGTTATAGAGGTGGTTAATAAGGTATTTTGTAATTATCTTTAAAAATAAATAAGGTAAAATAATCCTTATCCCTAAATCTTTTTTAAGTCTGTTTAAATATTTCTTTGAATTTATTTTGAATGATTCTCCAAAGGAGAGATATTATTTTAAAATTAAAATTAAATTTGATACGGACTTCATTGCGTCTTAGATATTTCATAAATGAAAGTTTGTTTATTCGTGTTACTTATCAAGTTTTGAGAAAATTGATGGCAAGAGAGGAAGGGGAAGAAGGAGGGTCACCTGGCTTGACAACATAAAAAAATGGACGAACATGGATAACGCAGCCACGCTGGCAAGGATGGCTAAGAGCAGGAGAGAGATGGCAAAGGTGGTCGCCGACGTCCGTTAGGGCATGGCAAATGAAGAAGAAGATCAAGATTTCAGATTTCGTTTCGATAGTTTTAACTACATAAATTAACAAAATCAAACTTGAAGTGCTCGAAGACACAATTAAGCAAATGCGGAATTTGTGGATTTGTGGAGCGCCGGGGGGCGCCGGCTAAGGTTGATCAGTCTGTCAAATGTGGTTGGTGCAACTGGTCCTAAGAGTTAGTAAGAATACGGAAATTGATCAATAAAGTCCAAGTTAGAGAGGTCATAGATTGACGTTATCTCAGATACAGAGGTCAATTCCCATAAAATTCTAAAAAACAATTAGGAAAATGTAATCTTATAAATATAGTATCAGTAAAAGATGTAAAATACACTCTCTGTCTCAATTATAGAGGTAAATGTGACTATAAAGTACAGTACTGTACATATATTTATTATATTCTGTTTTTAGTACCTTTTTGTTGTTATAGCGGCAACAGAAATACATCTGTGAAAATTTCAACTGCCTAGCTATCACGGTTTATAAGATATACTGCCGTATTCGAACTTCAAGATATTCACAAGAGACGACACGTACTAGATCCATTCTAGATACGTTATAATTTAGATATCAACTAGTTCTCTTTTGCAGCGCAATTCGGGCAACCAATGTCACTTTTACGTTAGATAGAGTAAGATATCTATTAGATGTGAATTGGATCTCTAAGTCATATCCTGTGGAAATCGTTCAACAGTATCTCCAGAATCGCGCAAATTTGTGATAAACTTTATTTGTGACAATTTTTTTTTTGTATTGAATCCATTGTTCATATTTATTTAATTTTTGATTTAATTGACATGTTTTATTATAATTGTTCAACCTAAAAAGTATTTTAAATTTGTATTGTTTACTTTTCAATGTACCTTACTTATAGATCTTATGATTTACTGACTGTAATTTATTGCTAAAAAGGTTTTTTTTTTTTTTTCCTTTATTAATAAAAAAAATTGTATGTAAAATAGCATTGTGACATAATATTTTTTTTAATGTGCTTTTTGAGTGTGATTTACGTGTCTATTCGTTGAAATTTAAATTTTCATGTCAAGTAGCTAACTATTTTGATGATATTTATTTGTATTCTCTTTATTCATTTCTCATCTTAAGTTAGGTGATTTATAATATGAATATAAAAGTAAAATATAAAAACACTTACAAAACAATAAAAATTAATATAAACACATTATAAAAAACCTAACCTAGGGTGCCGCCAGCAGCGGGGCAGGGCCCAAGCTACCGGTGGTCAGGGCCGCAGAGAGAGGAACCGGCGGACTATCCGCGCCGTGTCCAAGATCACCGCCTTCTGCATCTGACCCTTGATCCAACCACCTAGCAAGAGTCTCTCAAGATGTTGGTCGAGACTCTTCGCTATTAGACCGTTCACTGAAACGACTATCGGGACAATGATCGTCGAATCAACATCCCACATGGCGGTTATCTCGTGAGCCAAGTCTAGGTACTTACTGGACTTGTCCTTCTCGGCTTTCACGAGATTCTCATCATGGGGGATGGTGATGTCAACTAGCACGGCCCGACGTTGCGATCGATCTATTATCACGATGTCAGGCTTATTGGCTACAATAGTCCTGTCAGTGATGATAGATCGATCCCAATAGAGCGTGGCACGACCATTCTCGAGAACAGGCGCAGGTAAGTACTTGTAGTACGGTACTTCGCGGTCCACAAGGCCGTATAGAAGAGCAAGTTGCTGGTGAATAATCCTGGCTACGAGATTATGTCTGTGCAAGTACTCGCCGTTAGCAAGATGAGAACAACCGGAAATGATATGCCTGAGTGACTCTCCGGGACGGCGGCATGCCCGACAAATGTCGACCGTACCGTCCTTCAGGATATATTTCCGATAGTTGTTCGTCATCATCACTTCGTCCGCAATTGCACAGGCAAAACCCTCGGTTTCTCCGAAGAGGTCCCCGAATCGTAACCAGTTCACCGACGCGAGCAGGTCCACGTCGGGTCCCGTGAGGGCCTTGTAGAACCGCCCGTGTAGCACCTTACTCTCCCATGCCGCCTTGCGATCCGCAGTACTTAGTACCACAGGTTTGCGCCAGTTCTCGTTTGCCAAGGAGAGCGGCGTTAGGTTCCTGTCTACTGCCACCACATCACGATGCATCCCACACTCGTTGTTAAGGAAATAATTCCTGAGATTGTACACCTCGCGGTTGTGGAGATCCTTGGCATTTAGGAAGCCTCGGCCTCCACACTTCCGTGGGATGTACAATCTCATAACTGACGAGCGTGGGTGTAGCATGCGATGTGCGGTGAGCAGTGATCGGACCCTCCGATCCAGGGCGTCCAGCTCGGTCTGAGTCCACCTTAGTATGCCAAAGGAGTATGTGAGTAGGGGCATTACCCAGGCGTTGAAGGCGCGCACTTTGTTGCCTCCTGACAAAAGACTGTTAAGGACTTTTGTAAGCCGACTGAAAAAGCGCTCCTTCACCGACCGTCTAATACCCTCGTCCTCAATACCCAACGACTGTGACATACCAAGGTATTTATAGGTTTCTGATTCAGAGATAGATCTGAAAGACATTGTCTCAGAGAGTTGTAAATTTCTTGAATTTACAACCCTCCCCCGCTGTACATGCATAACCGCACATTTATCGACACCAAATTCCATGTTGATGGCACTACTGAAGACTTCGGTGGTTTTCAGTAGCTCCAACAAGTCTTGGCTATTTGGTGCAAATAATTTGAGGTCATCCATGTACAGGAGGTGAGAAATGACTTCACCCTCTCTCTGAAGCCGGCAACCTAGTCCCAAATCCTTCAGCAGGGTGCTGAGGGGATTCAGAGCTAGGCAGAACCACAGGGGACTCAGACTGTCGCCCTGAAAGATTCCTCGCTCAATCCTTATAAAATCCTGCGGGCCAAGGCGGTCATCGCCGCCTCCTGGTTGACGAAGGACTGTGGTCCACTGCCCCATACACGTGCTTAGGAAGGCTCTCAAAGCTGCATCAACTTTATACAACTCTAAGACCCTCCCCAACCATGAATGAGGCACCGAATCATAGGCCTTCTTGTAGTCAATCCAAGCGGCTGAGAGGGCCCCCTTGTTCCGCCGGATTTGTTGGCAGATGGTCATGTCTATGAGGAGGAGCTCTTTAGTACCACGGGACCCAACCCTACATCCATTTTGAGCGGAAGCCAGAATATTGTTTGCAACAATGTGCGCGTTGATTTTTGCTCTCAAGATGGATGTAAGGAGCTTGTATAGTGTAGGCAAGCATGTGATGGGTCTGTAGTTCTTCGCTTCCGTGGTACTACCGGACTTATAGAGCAGGAAGGTGACACCAGTTGTTAAGGAAGGTGGGAGAGAACCAAGCTCGAGGGCTTGTTGAAATTGTGCTGCCAAGCGCGAGTGCGAGCATCGGAACCACTTTAGCCAGAAGTTGTGCAATCCATCCGGCCCAGGACTTTTCCAGTTCTGGGCCGTGCGGATGGCACAACTCACGTCATCGGGGCTGATGGTGACTGCCCCCATAGGTTCGATGGACTCGCACTCACGCTCGACAACACTCATCCAACTCCCCTCGGTGTGTCCGACAGGCACCGACCAGATGCTACGCCAGAAGTCAGTCATGGCAGTAGCATCCGGCGGCTGCGTGTCGGGCGTACGAAGGTTGGTTTCCTCCCACTTTCGGTACACCTTCCTTTGGTCACTTTGAAAAAGGCGATTCTGCTGGAATCGATCCACACGCTCTCTGTAGCGGCGAATACGGTTTGCCCATGCATAGACTTTCTGCTTTAGAAAGTCGATGCGCTCTGTGACATTGGCCATGTAGTCGCGGGGCCTGATATCCGTCCCCGCGAACGCCTGGTTCACAAAGCGCATTACTCGGGGGCGATTGTTGCCCCCCCTGAAGCAGATCAGCTTTGCGATGAGAGTCCTAAACGAGCTGATACGTCGCTCGATCCGCGCTTGCCATGCAGGGACACCTCCGACGTTCCTAGGTGCACGTTCAGCGTCCGGAAACTTGACGCGAGCAACACGGCACGCCGCGATGGCTCCGCAGTACATGATCGAGTGCGTATCATCTAAATCTTTACTAGTCCGTAAATATGGCTCTAGTAAAGCGTTTAGGGCTCCCATTAGCGCTAGATTGCGTCTATTCATAGGCAGACGTGGTAATCGTGGCCTAGAGTTGGTTGTGGCGCGATACTGCGTAATCGCCTCTTCCAAAGTCCTCCTCAGTTGCTCATTAGCAGTCGTACTCACATTCTGACTCGCGAAGTCCCCCTCGTCGGTACAGAAATCAACCCGTGGCGCCGCCGGTGCCAGGTCGGGTGCGGGCACCGGATCCGGCGACGTGGCGGGTAGATCTCGCACCGAGGTGGAGTCCGCGCGAGCAGAGAGAGCCTCCTGGCGAAGCCGATCAAGTGTCGCGTCATCCAAGCGCTTTAGCCGCTGAATGACGCGCACCTGATCCGATAATCGCTGCTCCGACACGGTGATGGTGGGTTCAAGAGCCTGAAACAGAGGCAGTATTCTTGAACGATAGGCGGATAGCTGTGTTCCCCCCTCTGTAGCCCCATAATAGGCGCGCATGACATTCTCGTTCATGGTTCGAGTCCATCGCATGCGTCGCACTATACCACCGGTAGCGGGAGCCGTGGGCGGGGCAGGATGTCCCGCAGGCCCCAAGCGTGCCGGCAGCGGTGGCCGCCCTCGTCGCGCAGGTGGTCGTGGCGGCGGCGGCGGCGGCCCGCCCTCGTCACTGAACCCGTCAGTGTCAGGCGGCGTTGCGAACTCGTCGCCTGACGACGATGTGGACGAGGAACTGGACGGGGTGGGCGGGGGTGGTGGTCGTGCGTTGTTAGTCGACTCCGCTGCACGTCTTTGACTCCTCGTAATCATTGTTTTCATACGTTATACGTTTTACCGTAATATTGTGTTGACCGTTTTGTCAAACAAACGTCATGTCCGTGGCGTGTGTATAAAATTTGAGTTACACGTATTATACTCCGATATTTTATGTTTCCACATATTCAGCCAGGTCGAAGGTTCATTTGATGGCAAAATACACAATAGTTTTAACAATAAAAACGTATAAAAATATAATTATAACAAATAAAATTTACGAGACGTCTGTCATTGTCATTTTATTTTTATTGTATTATTGACATTTTTTTTAAGTTACTTATTCACACTGAATACAATTTTAGATTTTTCGATTTGAAGAAGAAGAAAGAAGAAGAAATACATTTATTTAACATCTGGGTATAGAATAACATACAGAACAAGTTACATAAACTACTTAGATGCTAAACAGGATCCCCACTCAGCATAATGCCACGGCAAGCCATGACGCTGATTTTCAGTGGGTACCTGACTTAAAACTAATCTACATCTAAACTAAAACTAGACGAGTGACAACACGCACTTCAACACAGATTACAAAATACAATCATACAATAAAAGAGGGAAACTACAACAAAAAAAAAAATAACTTAAATTAGACGGTAGTTTATCATTTTTTAGCAAGCTTAACGTTGCGGACTGTGAGATTATTGGGTAACGTATCATAAGCAAGCAGGCAAACAGAAAAGAGAAAATTAAGTGATTTGTTCGTTTAACAAGTATGCTCGATATTTAGATTTAAAAGTTCGTCGAAGTCGAAGATTTAAGATTTCGTTTTACAACATTGCTTGTCCCGATGTGAATTGGCTCTCTAAGTCATATCCTGTGGAAATCGTTCAAGAGTATCTCCAGAATCGCGCAAATGTCAAATTTGACAGGTTAGATCTTAAACATATCGTTATCGTATCTTGGTGAAGTCTAAAAGATATCGAATAGATGTCTATTTCAAAATCCGAATCGGGCCCATAGCCTGGTGACAGACAGAAAGACAGCGGAGTCTTAGTAATACGGTTCCGTTTTTACCCTTTGGAACCCTACGGAACCCTACGGACCTTAAAATGCGAATTTGTAGGTATATACTGCGTCGGTCTTTTTGTTTTAAGTTTTAATACGTCTATGATTTTAGTTACTTTTGACAATCTAGACATTCAAATATATTTTTTCTCAAACTAAATAAGATTGAACACACAACTACATCGTAACTATACCCCACAAAACACCCCATAAAATCCCCCGCGTCTAATTTTAGCCACAAATTAACCGTAAACATGAACCGGTAACGGACACCGCCTAATTGATACTTTCCCATCCCTAGCGGTTAATTGCCTCGAAAATACATTAAAATACATTAAAATACGCAGTTAATTATAAATACAGATCTATTTTAGGTGGAGCAACTGTCAAAATCTTTTTTAGTACCTATGACTTTAGGTTACACTATTTTCCTAAGTATGGAGATAAAGCTCCTATAAAGTATGTATCTTTAGGTATTTAAATAAAAGTAAACAAACAATTTGTACATTTTCGGGTAGTTATAACATTTATTGGTTAACCGACCAATTACAAAACCGCCTGGATCAGTCACTGAACGACCTGACTTTAACCTACATTATTTAATCGTGCAATTTTTTCATCTACCCAACTGGCTTAAGGAGCCATTTGAGGGTAGATTTTGTTTCATCATCATCATCATCATATCAGCCAGAGGACGTCCACTGCTGGACATAGGCCTCCCCCAAAGAGTGCCACAATGACCGGTCTTGCGCCACCCGCATCCAGCGGACTCCCGCGACCTTTACCAGGTCGTCAGTCTACCTTGTGGGGGGTCTACCCACGTTGCGCCTTCCGGTACGTGGTCGCCACTCGAGAACCTTTCCGCCCCAACGGCCATCGGTTCTACGGGCAATGTGCCCCGCCCACTGCCACTTAAGTTTAGCGATTCGGAGGGCTATATCGGTTACTTTGGTTCTGCTGCGGATGGCATCATTTCTGATGCGATCACGCAGAGAGACTCCAAGCATAGCCCTCTCCATTGCCCTTTGGGTGACTTTGAGCCTTCTTATGAGGCACACAGTAAGCGGCCACGTTTCAGTTCCATATGTCATCACTGGCAACACACACTGGTCGAAGACTTTCGTCTTGAGACACTGCGGAATATTGGACAAAAAGATGTGCCGTAGCTTCCCAAACGCTGCCCAACCGAGTCGGATTCGTCCATTAACCTCTTTCTCGAAGTTGGACCTACCTAACTGGACAGTCTGTCCTAGGTATATATAATCGTCTACAACTTCAAGTGTAAAGTCTCCGATTGTAACGGGAGTTGGTTCTACACGGGCATTTGACATGATCTTCGTCTTGTCCATGTTCATCCTCAGACCAACTCACTCGGATTTTGTTTACTTTTATTTAAATACCTAAAGATACAGAGAGTGACATTCAATAGCGTGACGTGACGTACGCGTTTGCGTTAATTGTCATTTTAAGTTCAAAGTAGACAACGCAAACGCGAACGCTCGTCATGCTATCGAATAAAATGTACACAAGGGGTTCAGACTTCTATAGTTATAATAAGGAAAACGTACTAGTATTCGACATGCTAATGCCCAATAGATGACACCTGGCCGTCACCTCTATTGACAATGACTTAAGTTTCAAGATGACATGTATTGGGACCGCGTCGAGCACCAGTAGGTTACCTTAGTTCGTTTATTCAATCCACCTCAGTAAAATTCTATATTTTGCTCCCATTTCAATACAGTTTCTGAAACTAGAGTTCGGCCGAAACCGAAAATGTATTAAGACTAATTAAAATCGTTGAAAAAATGTCATAAAACCGCTTTTATACACGTCATTATTAAGAATGCGTCGACCGACCAGTGAGGCCCTCAGTAGGGAAAGGAATTGTGTTTCTTAATAAACCAATTAATGTCTGTAACATAATAAATCAGTTTATTAATATTCTTGTCCTACTTGTTCCCCAACTTTTTTTCTTTGTCACAATATTTAGTTTCACCGTCCAGTGGGGAATTGTGTGTTCTAATAAACTAATTAATTTCTGTACTATACATATAAATCAGTAGGTATTTAATATTGTTGTCCTACTTTTTCCGCAACTTTTAGGCTTTGTCACAATAGTTTCATAGTACGAAATACCATTTCGTAGGTATATCTGCCCAGCCGAAAGGTTCGGCCGTTTTTTGGCCGAAACTACGGCTGGAACATGATTTTTTTGGCCGAAGCTGGCCGAAACCTAATCCGAATCTTCGGTCGGACACTAATATTTTTGCAATCATCGCTACTTACAAAATGGAGTTCCACAAAATAATTTTATTATCATCAAAAAGCACCTTAATTTGATCAATTTGTTCGCTTCCTCTATCGGGTCACACGCAAATTTAATATCCTAGTTTCCGGTGAAAGTAAATTCGATTTCAAATGGTGTATTTACCTTGTATTTTTAATTATTTGTCAACAAACCTCTGTAACTCGTAACGCGTATCTACAATTACCTCTCTAATACGATTTTTTTTATTCATTTTATACCTCTGTTATTCGAAACCTCTTTATGACGAAGGAACACCTATAAGAGTCTTTCTAAGTCGATGCCCTCTATATAGGACGAAAACTCGTTAACAAGAAATTTTTGGCGTTTCCCTTTAGATTCTTGTTATCGAGGCTTCACTGTACCATAGAGAAATATAGTAAGAATAGAGTGCTCACTCCATACATCAGTTTTGGTACCGAAACGACTATTATTTTCGCAGTCGACATCTAGCATCGAGTAGCGGAATTATCAGTACCGCGACTTGATACTAAACTTCTCCTGTGTCACGACTCACGAAAATTGTATTGAACACCAATTTACAACTAATATTGAAAGCAGAAGGAGTTGAAAATAGAGTTGCGGTTAATTCGGTTATAAGGGCAATTTCATTTTAACTTGTACTTTAAAGCGCGACTTAAGTGGTGTTTCAGTAACGTCTAACCGTCTCATTCCTGACAAAATGTATGGGCTTTGACATTAACCGTCAGTTTTGTGACGATTGCTAACCGGCCGTTAATGGTACACAGTAAAATGAAAATGACCATAATATTAGCTGATAATTATTGAGCAATAGACTTTCCGTTCGTCGCAACATTTATTGTCCAGTAGCAGTGGTAATAGTGACAATTCCGCTACTCGATGCTAGATGTCGACTACGAAAATAATAGTCGTTTTTGTACTAAAACTGATGTATGGAATGAGCACTCTATGTATTTTTTTCTCTATAACCAAAGACATATGTAACTTCGTATAAGACGAATAAAGTCTAAGGAAAAAACGTGCCTCGGAATTCAAGTAAAAGTCATTCTCGAATAGATGCCGCACACACCTTTAGCCTATCCTCGGCTAGATGGCGTGATGACACCGTTTCATATTTAACAATTTTAACACATAGATATCAGTTAATGAACATGGATCAAAATGATATAAAAATAATAAAATAATTTATCCATATATATACATTTTTTGATAACTTTATACGTTTTCATTTTGAGTTTTAGTCGTGTGTCGATAGATGGCAGTAAATTTACAGTGACTACAAAATTTACAATGACAGGACCCCTCTATACTATCTATTCTTTTTGCTATAACTGTACTATGATGTCATCCCGCCATTATTTTTTTACTGTCTTCACCTGTATATCTACCAATCAGGCGGTGTAATAATAAAATAACTACGGAGCACAATTAAGCCTCTTTGTGGGGCTAATCGATTGGTGATGCTAGTCAATTTGCCAGCTTTAGGGGTCCGCGGCGGATGAGAAAACCATTCGATATAATTACATTCAAATATCCGTCATCGTAGATACGCTGTAACATGGTATAATAATATACTCCGCCTGGTACTCCATTCCCGTCTTTTCTAGGTCACCTAACTGACACGGGCCTACGTCATCATGCGACAGCGCTATATGATAATATGCGATAGCGCTATATATAGCGGCCATGTTGTTGTGACGTAGCCCCGTGTCACTCTGGGAATGGAAGACCATGTTTTATTAGACTATGCGCTGTAACATCTCCATCTTCACTATTTATAGTCTATATCTTTAGGTTTTTAAATAAAAGTAAACAAACAATTTGTAAATTTTCGGGTAGTTGGTTATCATTGGTTAACCAATACAAAACCGCCTGGATCAGTCACTGAACGACTGACTTTAACTTACATTATTTGATCATGTAATATTTTCATCTACCCTCAACTGGCTTAAGGAGCCATCATTGATAAAAAAAATTGCATTGTGACAAATAGACGAACGTACAGAGTCGCACCCTTAAGGGTTCCTTTTTACCATTTTGGTACGGAACCCTAAAAAACACGCAATGAAGTCATGACTCGCCTTACGTTTTCGCTCCACAGATATTCTGGTCCAAAATATTAAGTGCGGAACCAGGCGTGGCTCACTCCGCGATTTCGTCGCGTCGCTACAAGTACATGCGGCCCACACCAATTTTGGTGTCTAGCAGTAGTAGTTGCCGCGCACCGCTACGGAACGGACGCCTGCTCGCGCTTGCGCCACCTGGCGGTCATATCTGTAGACGCGTTTTGTTAGAGAGTGAACCTTCTGTACCTATAGTTCGTTTTTTTAGCATTAGAAAGAACTTGAAAGAAGGTAAGCGATCTTGACATGTCTTTTAATTGAAAAACGCTTTTTAAAAATCAGTAACTATTACTTATGAAAGCAGAAGAATATAAATGATCGTATTAGATTCATAATTGTTACATATTTGCCGTGACTTATTTTTAAAATATGTTTTTCAATTAAAAGACACGTCAAGATTGTTTACCTTATTTCTAATGCTAAAAAAAACGAAGTATAGTACTATTAAAGTTAGACCAAGAAAAGTCTGCAACGATTTAGCGATGGGCGAGTCGAGTTATCTGATTCGAATAATCCGAATCAACCTACAGATGAGTTGATTCGAATCAAGACTTGGCAATCCGAATCAACTCGGCCACTAAACTAACTGGTAACTTGGTATCAAGGACCGGAAAACCCCTCTTTACGCGTAATCCTATCAATTCGGTAACCCAATCGATTCGGTTACCGTATCATTCGGTAACCCTATCATACTGTTACCTGATTGTAATGGTAACCTTATTGAAACGGTAACCCTAACCTTTAACCGAGTTAATCTCAAAACCCCATCGCGATAGGGTTTTTGTTAAGGGTTTTTAACAGGTTTTCATTCAGTTATGGTAACCTTTATTATCGGTTGCTTACTGGTTTGCTACATTAATAGTACATTATTGTCAAGGCTCGGAAGTAGCTACTTGCAGGCTGAGGATTCGTTTTAAACGGACGACCTTGGGAGTCCGTTTAATTGAATCCGAAGCCAGCAAGTAGCCTTCCAGCCGAGTCATATATAGTGCTTTTCTCAAAAATGGTGCAAGAAATATAAATATCATAGAAATATTTTACAAAAGCAACGTTCTTACGTATATATTTTCACAGAAAAAAGTAGAAACAATTGAAAAAATTAGCTTTGCCGCCTTTTTATTTTTTTTAATAAAAAAATAGAAGTGTATTTTTCTACCGAAAACACGTCAACCTATTTGAGACAGCTAAATAGTCGCGGTACTAATCATCTGTTTGGCTGTTTAATGGGCCTGTGCCTTCATTTGATATGACCATTTCAACTTTTAAAAAGTTTGGAACTCGACAAATAATGGAATTTGTATGCAACATTGCAGTCCCAAAATCTAGACTGCAATGTTTTTAACTTTTTAATTTTTGACTGACCATAAACTATGCGCTTCGCGACCTATTTTTTAAACGGCAAAGTCGACTTTGCCGTCCATTTTTGAGAAAAGTAGTTTTAGTGATGTGCCGTCAGAACTAAAAAAAAATACTAAAAAAATTGTTTATTTTATTTACTTTATTTATATTTTGTTGATTTTATTGATTTTACTTATTAAATTTATTTAATTTAATTTATTTATTTAATTGATTTAATTGATTTAATTTTTTGAATTTGTTGAATTTATTTATTTTTTTGAATTTATTTAATTTATTTAATTTAATTAATTTATTTCATTTATTTCATTTATTTCATTAGTTTAATTTGTTATATTTGTTTAATTAATTTAATTTAATTATTTTATTTTATTTATTTTATTTATTTTATATATTTTATTTATTTTATTTATTTTATTTATTTTATTTATTTTATTTATTTTATTTATTTTATTTATTTTATTTATTTTATTTATTTTATTTATTTTATTTATTTTATTTATTTTATTTATTTTATTTATTTTATTTATTTTATTTATTTTATTTATTTTATTTATTTTATTTATTTTATTTATTTTATTTATTTTATTTATTTTATTTATTTTATTTATTTTATTTATTTTATTTATTTTATTTATTTTATTTATTTTATTTATTTTATTTATTTTATTTATTTTATTTAGTTTATTTATTTTATTTATTTTATTTATTTTATTTATTTTATTTATTTTATATATTTTATTTATTTTATTTATATAATTTATTTAATTTATTTAATTTATTTAATTTAATTAATTTATTTAATTTAATTAATTTATTTAATTTATTTATTTTAATTATTTTAGTTATAATATAATAATATTTATAATAAGAACACACCACACAAGTAGGTATAAAGATAAACAAAGGAAAGGCAAAAAAACTTGTTTGTGCTGGAGGCTTCATAGACCGCCCATGCCAACCTCGGTTATTCAATAATAAGTTGAATTTAAGTGTGCGTAAAGATTACAATCGTTTGAACTGGTCAAAAACCTCATAATGAGGTAACTGAATAGACTGGGTTTTTATTTCGGTTACCGGTAACAGAGGTTAACTCGATCTGATACGGTTACCGAATCAAAGTGTTACCTTATTAAGCGGTTACCGTTATGGTAGGGGTTTTTATAAACACCTCTAAAATAACCCTATGAAAAACCCCGGTTAAGGTAACCGGTTCCTGTCCCTGCTTGGTATCCGATCCGCTAACTCGGCGAATGAATCGCCAATTCGCCAACTCTCCGAGCCGAGTCAACGCTATCACACTGGTACTAAGACCATTCAAAAATAAACCTTAATTCGGTAGCCCGAAGGTTCTTTTTACAAGAACTGCCGCTTGATTCGCCATCCCGAGTCGAGTTCACTGCTAGTATGGCCATTCAAAAATAAACCTTAATTCGGTGCCCTGAAGGTTCTGTTTACAACAACTGCCGCTTGACTCGCCGTCTCAACTCAAGTTTGCGGCTCCGCGGCCCGTGACCTTGTCGCGAACCACGCAAACCGTCGAGTCGAGTCAACTCGAATTTCAACTCGGATCAGTGGCCGAATCAATTCGAATGATTCGAATTGAAAAAAAGTGGACTCGTCACATCGCTGCAACGATTTTGATAGCATAAGTGTTATTTTAAACGTCAAACTATTATGAAATTATGACGTATAAATAACACTTGCACTGCGTGTGCTATCAAAATCGTTGCAGACTTTTCTTGGTCTAACTTTATTTATTCGGTGACGGAACCCTTAACCCTTAACGTGTATATTTATACGCGTGAAGATATTAATGAGCGGTCCGTCTGCACAAAGCTTTTTATTCGAGCGACACAATGAGCGAGTAATTGATGAGTTTTATCAACTGTCCGTCTGTCACACCGAAATCATAGGATATTTCTTTTTCTTTAGCCCATTAGTATGTCCCACCGCTAGGCAAAGGCCTCCCCTCTTTCCCGCCACTTGTCTCTGTCTAATGCACACTCCCGCCACTCCACAAAGTATGTACCGAGGTTATCCCGCAATCTCCGTTTGGGTCTTCCTCTGCCCCGAGATCCATCCTGTGGGATCCAGTCCGTGGATACTTTGGCCCAGCGTTCTGGGTGCATTCGGTAGATGTGCCCTGCCCAGTCCCATTTCAGCTTTGCGACCTTCATGCCCACATCCACAATGCCAGTTTTGGAACGCAGTTCGGTGTTTCTAACACGGTCGGTTCTACGAACACCCAGTATGCTGCGTTCCATTGCTCTCTGGCAAACCTTGAGTCTGGACTATTTATACCTAAGTAATAATATTTCATACATATTTATTTATTTAAGAGGAAAGGAGACGGCCGCTTCTTCATACAAACGTAGTCCCCATCTTCCTCTCTGGATATTAACATTATGGAAAATATTTTTCAAAATTTGATGTATATTGATTATAGCTTTGCCCCTACGTTTGACTATTTTAGATTTTTTGATTATTGTAAAAATTAGAAGCGATAAACATATTTTATAAAAAAATTTAAATGCTCCTAACAAAAACGTCGCTTTTGACACTGACATATCTAATGAATATTGTATCTAGCCGTAACATTTGACGTACCGTAAAATGGGGTGAGTATGGATTACTAGGGCAGTTGGGTTATGAATGTCCCGTTTTCTTAGATTGATTGGAAATGGACGACACTACAGTATTGCCACTTTTTAATTTATACTCTTTTTTGTCAGACTATACTGCTCCTATGCTTAACGCAGCAGCATTGGAGCATCTGATTATATTGTCTACCGTTTGTCCCGTACAAACGCGAATTTTCTGATGATTTGCAGGTATAAGAGTTTCCTTTTCCATGACAAATGGTCAAAAATATGAACAGAAAAATAATCGCCTGCTTTAAATGCTGAAAAAAAGCCGCATCACAGGAAATAAAATGCGTTTGTACGGGACAGCCCGGGAATGCTCCATTTTGGATCTGTTGTTCGCCTAGGCCACGCTACGGTGTGACATACGGCCGTTTTAAACGGTACCAGAACTATTGCCGACAAAGCCTACGACTTCATAGCAATTAAACACGCTTTTGGCCTTTTGTCTAATCACAAATATTACCATTCATTCAATTCATTCGTTCATTTGTGACAGATTGACTTGTTTGTAGTTCGCCGCCTAGTGTTAAACCACGAAAAGTCTGCAGCGATTTAGATAGCCCTCGTGCCAGTGTTATTTATACGACATAATTTCATAGAAGTTTGACGTTTAAAATAATACTTGCACCGCGTGGGCTATCAAATCCGCTGCAGACTTTTCTTGGTCTGACTCTAGTTTTGACTTCAGTAACCGTGACTGCCCGATTCGAACTTTGAGATACGTTAATTAATAGATCTAGAAACGATATGGACTAGATGTGTCAGTGTCAAAAGTGACGTTTATGTTTGAAGAAACGTCACATATTTCATCATCATGAGATATCCGTGCTTAGCTTAGCCATATTGACATTGTTTTTTTATTTTATATTATTTGACATTGTTAATAATTTAGTTAATTAATCGATTGCTTATAATGGTTTTTAAATTGTGTATTGCTTGACATTTGTATAATTATAATCAATTGTTATTTTTCTACTTGACGATCATAATATCAATTCGTATCATAGAAGGTAGGATCGTATAGAAGTGGTATACGCGTGCCACGGTGAGGGACAAAACATACGCAAATGCGACACTGTGATTGGTCGAATTCATTTGTTGCCCACCATTATCCATACTAAAAAAAAGGTGGGGAACAAATAAAATGTGAGACTGTGACAAGGACAAACAATAATAGCTCTTTCGCTGCTACTCCTACTGAAAGATACATAAGACTATCCCGTTCTGTCAGTTACCCCCACCACTCATGCCAGATCCAGGTATATTCTAGATTCATGATTCGATATCAGATTAGTGCAAAATAATTTATATCGTAATTTCAAATTATGAAATAAATAAATCTTAATCTAAAACTAAATCTAATTGTGTCCCTGAACTTCAAACTCGGGTAAATCCATTCGACCCTCTCAGCAAATATCTACCCTATTACCTTTTCTTAATACCAAAATCGCATAATCTGACAGATGGATTTACCCGAGTTTGAAGTTAAGCGACTCAATTGACGTATCTTAAAGTTAGAATCGGGCCGGGAGTCACTGACAGTGTCAACACTGTCATGGCTCCACTACACGATGCGCCAACGTCGGCCAATCCAAGGGACGCAGCTATGCGGTAGAATGAGATAGCAATATCACTTGCTCCCTCTAACGCATAAATGCGTCCCTTGGATTGGCCGACGTTGGCGCATCGTGTAGAGGAGCCATCCGATACGCCAATGTCTACGTAATTTACTTTCTATACATCTTGCTCGCACTAATATGTCAGTACGAGCGAGATGCATAGAAGAAAAGGTATATATTTCGGGGATCTCGGAAACGACTGTAATGATTTGGATGTGATTTGGGGTTTTCGTGGGCGATAAATCGATCTAGCTATGTCTTATCTCTGGGTTAACGCGCTTTTTTTGAGTTTTTATGTTTTCCGAGCAAAGCTCGGTCTCCCAGATATTATTATTATATATGTATAAATATTAATACCAAGTTTCATGTAATTTAAGCATTCGGTTTAAAATGAGAGAGTAACTTCGATTGTATGGGAGCAGCTTTGCGGAGCGGAGCGGCTTTGCGGAGCGGCTTTGCGGAGCGGCTTTGCGGAGCGGCTTTGCGGAGCGGCTTTGCGGAGCGGCTTTGCGGAGCGGCTTTGCGGAGCGGCTTTGCGGAGCGGCTTTGCGGAGCGGCTTTGCCGAGCGGCTTCGCGGAGCGGCTTTGCGGAGTGGAGCGGAGCGGTGTGAATCTAAGGGACTGTACCAATTATGATTTCAATCAAAAACTTTTAATACGCGATTGTAAAACTCACTTTGATTACGTCACGGCAAATAACGTTAACCGTTAGTTAGTCAGTTAACGATCGGTTAGCTTAACGAGCGTTTAGTCGTTAATGACTGTATCGAAGCTTAACCTTAACATTGATTGGTGGTTGTTTTAATTATAGACGTGTTCTTAAATTAGAAATAAATTAAATTGTTTTTATTTATTTGGTATTTACCAGTCGTTTTTCGGTGAAGGAAAACATAGTGAGGAAACCGGACTAATTCCTAAGGCCTAGTTTCCCCTCAGGGTCGGAAGGTCAGATGGCAGTCGCTTTCGTAAAAACTAGTGCCTACGTCAATTCTTGGGATTAGTTGTCAAGCGGACCCCAGGCTACCATGAGCCGTGGCAAAATGCCGGGATAACGCGAGGAAGAAAGAAGTGTTCTTAACCCTTGAACAGGCCTGACGCTTTTTTTACTTTTGAAAGTTTTAAGAAAAGTAATTTCTTGATTTTTTTTTTACTACCCCTAATTCAATAAAAAAAACCCGGTGGTTTTTATATGCCCACTGCTCGTTACCAATGGTGCTACGTGGTCCTTATATGGCCACTGCCTTGTTAGCCATACAAAGTAGTTTTAAGGGTAAGTCATGTGACATCACATTTACACTTGCGTCACAAAATGCACTAACTGCCAGCACTTTCTTGGCTCGCATGGATGTCGTGGCTCGTAAGAGTGACCGTTGAATAAATATTTAATTTAAAAACCAAAGGAAAATATATTACTTTTGTACTATGAGGGTTCATTCATAGTAATGAATCTTACCCTTAAATGTCATGTAAACTCCCTGCAGGGCAGAGGCCACTTATAAACCACTCGAACGTGCCCCAGACGGGCAGAGGGTTCATACGAACCACAAACTTTTAGATCGAATATTTTATCAGAAAATAATAACTAAGGTAAGTTATGACTTACTACACATACATTATCTAATAATCTACCATAAAAATACAAAACAAAATACTTACAGTACTTTTTTTCGGCGTAGCGAACTTATACAGCGGGAGAAACATACAAAAACTGCCATTTGTTGTCGATTTGAACTTGACAACTAAATTGTCAAAGAAATTTGTTTTGACACCTGTCATTTTTTTACGTTCCGATATCACCCACTTAATAGACTTTACGGCAATGACATTTTGCGGTAGTTGTATTTACTCAGCTCGCCAAAAAAAATCATTTGCTATGTGGTACTTATAAATACACAACCTGGTTAAGGGTTAAATTAAAAATCATTATTACCCGCCAGCGCCATTTTATCGATCTGTGTGAAATCGTCGCGAAATACATAGTTATTTGTTTTACAAGGGGGCAAAGTTGTTGTTTAACATCTCGTGCTAATATTGATACCCGAGCAAGCGAAAGATTCAAAAATGGAATCTTGAGCGTTGCGAGGGAATTTTGCCACCGGGTGAAACACAAAAATGTTCACCACAACAACACAAGGAGAATACTAACTGTAAAATATCAAACAAAATCAAAGCAAATCGATTCGAAATTAATGTTATTATTATTATTAATTAATTATCATTCAAAATCATCATTCAAAAGTCAATTCTACCAGCAAACAAAAGAAAACAACTCATAATTTGCATTTGATTAGATTGCCTCACATGTGAATAAAATGCAACTATCAGTTTTTGGAGTGCAAAGTAAACCTTTCCGAGCTGGTGTGGTGAAAAGTATATTTCATAATGATTTACATTGTCTAAGAATCACTATTTCATCGACATATCCACCCACACATTGTCACATGACCTATGACACTAGATTTATGCGCATTACATGCATTCCGATTGTGTCTCTGTTTGTTAAGGTAAGAAAGGTGAGATGGAATATAGTTGCAATGTTAGGTCGTTTTGTTGTGGGTAGCTTTCTGTAACAGGTATAGGGATTAGGTAAAAGAAGATTGTTCACTGTTAAAGTTTTGCAATTTCTAGTTATACTTGCCGCAAAACTATAACTCTGTATCTTTAGGTATTTAAATAAAAGTAAACAAAATCTACCCTCAAATGGCTCCTTAAGCCAGTTGAGGGTAGATGAAAACATTACATGATCAAGTAATGTAGGTTAAAGTCAGGTCGTTCAGTGACAGATCCAGGCGGTTTTGTATTTGGTTGGTTAAACAATAAATGTTATAACTACCCGAAAATGTAGAAATTGTTTGTTTACTTTCTTTTAAATACCTAAAGATACAGACTTACAAGTTGCGAGTCAGGTCATAATGCCATCTCTTTCACTCGTAGTTGGTCTTAACAAGGGTAAAGGAGATAGCATTATGATCTCAGTAGCTATAGTGGGTATTGCGATGGAGAAAGGCTAAAAACTCGTAGATAAGTACCTACTTAAGACGAAACAGGAGCTGAGTTTTAAATATTTTAGGTAAATATACCCGTCTCGCTAACGGAAGCGGCACCTAAAAGTAGTGCGATAAGGACAAGGCAAAAAATCCTGCGTAAAAATGTCAAAAATCGAGGTTTCGTACTCCTCTGTTTCCTCCTCCAAAACTTAACCAATCGTAACCAAATTTGGAAATCTAAATGATTATGAAATTATCTGTGTCGGACCGTTTTGCTTTTTTGGCTAATTGACATCAGTTTTGAATGCCACGCCTCTCATTGCGGCATAGTCAATTAGGCCATTTTGGTCATTTTTGAAGGGCTCTAGCGCCTTAAAAAACAAAAATATCAAAAAAGCAAAACGGTCCGACACAGATATTGACAATATTAATCTGTGTTGAAAAAATCATTGCTCTAGCTTCAAAAACCACGGAGGAAAACGAGGAGTACGTTTGTATGGAGAAATGACCACTCCCGTTGGCTCCAAGATGCCGATCGTTCACGTTCCGTAGCGTACCGTGGCGTAGCGTTATCTTTCTCTATCGCTCTTCCATATTTGATATTAGTGCGACAGTGACAGTTGCGTTTCGTTCGCTACGGAGCGTTAACATTGGCACCCAGGGTGAGTAGGAGACTACTTAGAGTATACTTAGTAACTGGAGACGCCTTGACTGTCATTTTCTGTACAAAACAGTCTGCCGATTTTTGCGGGGGAGGGGCACGTCAAATGTATGGCTATTTGTACATGATTTGTAAGTAACGTACAAATAGCCATGTCAGATAAACGTCAGTCCATACAAAAGTTTGCACAATTGTGCAAGGTTTTTGGAAAAGGGGTAAGCTCTTAAAGGCGACTCCGGTTCATGCTCTAAAGTAGACAAGATGCCACTTTACTAACCTAAGCGCCACTTGGACCATCCCACTAACCCGGGGTTAACTGGTTAAACCGGTAATCCAGTGTCAAATTGTACTGGTAACCATGGTAACTCCAGGTTTAACCGGTTAACCCCCGGGTTAGTGAATGGTGCAAGTGGCCCTAAGAGTTTTTAGGCCTTTTTCCATTGGATTGGAAAGTGTTCAGTCTGTGTGTAAGTAAGTTATGTCTCAGGTCAAAATAACTTCATATTTCACGCAGAAAGGCGAGTGATATTTCATTATAGATCATTTGGTAACACGGCTGTTATACAGGGTGTTCCGCTTTTTACAAGCTTTTATTTACTTTCACCTGACCGTTGTCTGTCTGTCTGTAATCAAATCTTGCAAGTTAAATTTGATCCACTTCCCGGTTTCCGATTGAGCTGAAATTTTACATGCATGTATAAATCGGATGACAATGCAATATTATGGTACCGTCGAGCTGCTCTGATGATGGAGACAGGAGGTGGCCATAGGAACTCTGTGATGAAACAACGCAACCTAATTGTGTTAGGGGATTTTAGAATTGTCTCGATGAGTATTAGTTGTCTGTCGTAAGAAAAGTACAGTCAGCGATAAAAGCTTGTACCAAAAATGAAATTTTTGGCAAAAACTTATTGATACTGGTACCTACTGTAATACATTGTTATAAAGTCAACTATGGGATTATCATTACCACTACACCTTATCAAATACATATGTAACTTCGTATAAGACGAATAAAGTCTAAGGAAAAAACGTGCCTCGGAATTCAAGTAAAAGTCATTCTCGAATAGATGCCGCACACACCTTTAGCCTATCCTCGGCTAGATGGCGTGACGACACCGTTTCAAATTTAACAATTATAACACATAGATATCAGTGAATGAACATGGA
This sequence comes from Cydia splendana, assembly GCF_910591565.1. Lineage (NCBI taxonomy): Eukaryota > Metazoa > Arthropoda > Insecta > Lepidoptera > Tortricidae > Cydia > Cydia splendana. Next base: position 2,452,451 of record NC_085984.1, read on the forward strand.
TCAAAATGATATAAAAATAATAAAATCATTTATCCATATATATACATTTTTTGATAACTTTATTCGTTTTCATTTTGAGTTTTAGTCGTGTGTCGATAGATGGCAGTAAATTAACTGTGACTACAAAATTTACAATGACAGGACCCCTCTATACTGTCTATTCTTTTTGACCTTATAAAACAAAGTCCCCCGCCGTGTCTGTTCATCATAAACTCAATACGTACTGAAAGGATTGCATGCGGTTTTCACCTATCAGGGTCAAACAGATCACTGTGTTATGTCTTTCCTGTAGACATACACAAGAGTTAAGGGCTATAAAGGTTAATTTTCTTATTTAACCCTTATCCACGTGAAAAGGTCCTCCTTTTATTTAGAGAACTATGATAAAATCATTGCTTACATGCCCACAAGCTGTTAACTATTGCCCACAGGAGAGAAAAATGGACTGTTCGCGATAACACACTAGTTTTCTCTCCTGTGGGCAATAGTTAACAGCTCGTGGGCATGTAAGTAATGATTTTATCATAGTTCTCTAAATAAAAGGAGGACCTTTTCACGTGGATAAGGGTTAAATAAGAAAATTAACCTTTATAGCCCTTAACTCTTGTGTATGTCTACAGGAAAGACATAACACAGTGATCTGTTTGACCCATCAATAGAGTGAGTCTTCAGGAAGGGTTAGATGTATTATTTGTTAAGGTTTTGTGTAACCCGTGTAGGGTTTGCAATCCGGATCCGAAATGTATGAAATTATCCGGATCTGGATCCGGATCCGCGGATATTCCCATACATTTCGGATCCGTCGTGCAAACCCTAAACCCGTGCGAAGCCGGGGTGGGTCGCTAGTAGCGTCTATAATTTGTATACCTCGGCGTTGCAATGCCTTGTTACTTATCTCACAATATACAATTTCACTTAAAATTACACATGGTCTATTTTTAGACATTTATATTGTGATTGTCAGTTTAAAAAAAACATACAATTATAACGACAATGTTTGTGTTAAGTACCCGTTACCTGTGTTATTTTTCTTTTTTTGTTTATCTTGTTTATTTAGTTATAAATATTAATCTAATTAGGTACCGTAAAATGGGGTGAGTTGGGTGAAATTTGACTTTCAAACCTCGATAAAATTTTATTTTTACATGTGAAAACTGAATGGTGTAGGTATATAATAAGTGCTTCGGACGTTTGTATTTTAGTTTGGGTAGTTCCATTTCATAACTTTAACGATAAAGAGGAAAACCCACCTCACCCCGTAGTGCCTCGTATTTGGGGTGAGAGGGTTTTTCATACAAAGGTGATTTTGGAAGATTGTTGGATCGATTTTTTTTTATTATGCGTGTTATTACTATAGTCCCATTTTAAATTGGAATACATTATTTTTGTAGCAGTAGCCTTAAAATCCCTTCTCACCCCACTCTAAAACCTTCTCTCCCCATTCATAACCCAACTCTCCCCGCGAAACCTACTCACCCCGTTTTACGGTACCTAATCTAAAAAATATCGACAATTGCCTACAATTGCAGATCTCAAGACATTAAATGCTTAGTGCTTACCTATTTGACGAATGTTTTTTTTTTCTATGAAAAAACCTTATGTATACCTAACCTTACCTACCAACGTACCTACCTACCTTAAAACGAGCAATTCTTGTATTTTTATATATTTAGGGGAACTCGGAAACGGCTCTAACGATTTAGATGAAATTCGCTATATGGTGAGAAAAAGCGCATTTTTGAGTTTTTATGTTTGCCGAGCAAAGCTGGGTCTCCCAGATATTTATATTTTCATCATCATCATATCAGCCCTTTATCGCCCAATGCTGAGCATTAGGCCTCTCTCTTCTAGTACGCCATTTGTCCCGGTCCTGAGCTAATCTCATCCAGAATTGACCCGTAATTTTAATGAACAAAAAAAGTATGAAAACTGAATCCACCTGTATGTATGTCCGAATGGCATTAATATCCATCGCGCGATCCATCACATACTTCCACACGCACACACTCACACAAAAGAGCTTAACTGCCTTATCAAACCACTGCATTTACGCCCTTCTTTATATGTTGCAAAAGGCTTATACCTACTTCTTCAAGAATTATAGCACTTACGACCTTTATAGGGTTGCGTACCTCAAAAGGAAAAAACGGAATCCTTATAGGATCTCGTGCGTCTGTCTGTCCGACCATTCCCCCCCTTTATCTCCGAAAGTACTGGATCAAAAATTTTGAAAAAAATACACAAATTAGTTCTTTACTTAAAGATGACAGGAACACCTATTAGAAAAATGCAATCAAGCGTGAGTCGGACTTAATTAACTAAGTTTTTGATTCGACCTCTACCCCTTCAAGTGGCGGTCAACCCGTGAATGGTCGATGCGAAAACTGTCATTTACCAGTGAGTGGTTAATGAGGTGTTGACGTATTTAGATGTGAAATTGAACGCATTTAAGTATAGTTACGCTCTTCTAGCGCCCAAAATTAGGTAGCGAGTTAGAGAAGGATAACATACCATAAGAAACACAAAAACACTTGGTATAAAATTTGTAGGTGAGGACCATTGATTCGGGAGCGACCGCCTAGTCCGAGGTCAGTCTCGTTTTTTAAGAGGTTGTTTTGTAAAAGAAATTGTATCTTAGGTCCCTTTTATTGGTTTAATATTAAAGTTAAAAGTCTTCCTTTGATAATTAAATAGCAATTACCTCCAATAATCAATTAGTTTATGGTGGTAGTCATTTTTAACAAGGAAGCTGGAAAATTGTCATTCTTCCGGAGTTTGATTAGGTCTGGCCAAATGTATAATTTAATTGCTATATTCAAATAGCCTATACTAGTGGCTCTGTGAGCTGTAGACCTCGCGAGCTGAGCTTAAAACTGAGTAAATAATGTATGGCTTCGTTGTTTAGAAGAATTTAGAGAATCTAATTTGACAATTAAAACCTTAACTATCGAACCTGCTTACAAAATTCGGGAATTGGTTTAGAAATGCGACCAGTAGAGTAGAACAGATGGACATACGAAACAATTTTTGGCTAACAGGCCAATTCAAACGTACACTGATATCAGAATGACGTCTAACTGATGTCATTTAGTTATCGTGCATTTCGCTGGTTCTTGTCCGTACATGTATTGGCGCAAGCGAGACGCACGATGACTACTAAATAACATGATAAAAATATCATTCCGATGTCAGTGTACGATCGGTGCCCCAACTTAAGTATCCACGTCGCCATACTAATTGTATAGAAAAGTGGATAGAGTTAGACCAAGAAAAGTCTGCAGAGATTTTGACAGCACACGCAGTGCCAATGTTATTTGTGCCAGTGTCAAAATCTCTGCAGACTTTTCTTGGTCTAACTCTACTTATGTTAGGGAACCAACATTACCTTTTAATTAGCCTGTAAACTGCAACTGAGAAGCTTCGTGCGCGTTTGGTTTGCGAGTCTTTTCAGTCTTTGTTCCTCCTCGAGTCGCAATAGAAGGAGTTTCATGCTTTTAATTTTAGTCGAGTAAGAATTTAAATATCTAACTAATCTAAATTCTAAAGAGAATAGATTGTATAGGGGACGTGCATGGACTATAGGGGGCAGCACAGGAGCCGTCAGATCTTTGGCGCGAAGCGTAGATGTGTAGTTTATGATTCCGATGTAGCCCACAAGATGGCAGAACCTACTATGCACAAGAAAACGTACCTACGAGAACGGTTGATGGTAGCACTTGCTTTGGCAATGTACATGTGCACATATGTTTCCGATTCAGGCCACAAGATGGCAGGCCCTCCAACGCGCACGGTCCCTATAGGGGGCGTGTGTGAACTATAGGGGGCGGCATAGGAGCCGTCAGATTTTTGGCGTGAGGCGTAAATGTGACGTTTATGCTTCCGATGTAGCCCACAAGATGACAGAACCTATACTATGCATAAGGAAACGTACCTACAAGAACGGTAGATGGTAGAACTTGCTTTGGCAATGTACATGTTTCCGATTCAGACCACAAGATGGCAGACCCTCCAACGCGCACGGTCCCTATAGTAGAGGGTTATTGTCGTACTAAATTTTGTAGTCACTGTAAATCAGTGCTGTAAATTTACTGCCATCTTTCGATGCAGGATTAAAATGAAAATGAATAAAAAATATCAATAAATGTATATATGTATGGATAAATGTTTTTTTTTATTTTTAGAACGCCATATGATTTTGACCCATGTTCTTTTACTGATATGAGTAAAAATTGTTAAATATAAAATGGTGTCGCCATCTAGACGAGTATAGAGGCCAAAGGTATGGCGCCGTATATTCAAGAATCAAATTTTATTTAAAGCGCAAAAAGCCATAATCTCTTGCAAAAATTAAACGAATACGCTTAGCCCGCACTTGATAAATAAAAAATACGATTTTTTTCAAAATAAAATAATAAAATAAAAAACAACAATTGATACGAAATTTAAGTATAAAAAAATACAAAAAGTTGTGTAGCAGCATACAATTACTGGGGATGGAACCAGGGACCTCCCGATGCAAACAAAAAAAGCGAACGTTTGCAAAATGCGCCATGATAGTTCTTACTAAAGCTGACGAAATTTAGCTACTCATTCTCAAGTAAAAACGAAATATCTAAATACCGCCAAAACCAGCGATACAAATTTTCTGAATTTTTGGACATTTAATCTATAAACATATATCAAAAAGAAAAAACTCTTATGATATCGATACGATTATTTGTTTAAGCGCTAGGTATCATAACTCCGCCATTTTTAAAAATTTCCAAAAACCGGATTGACAAAATTTTTTTATTTAGTCATAGAATCTGGTCACAAAATTTCATGAGAATCGGTTAAGAATTGCGACCTGTAGAGGAGAACATCCGGAAATACAAAACTAAATATCTAAATAACGCCTAAACCGCGATTATTTTTTTCTGCATTTTTTGCTATTAACTCTGTAAACATGTCTCAAAAAGAAAAAACTCTTATGATATCGATACGACTATTTGTTTAGGCGACAGGTATCACGACTCCACCATTTTAAAATAGTTCCAAAAACCGGATTGACAAAAAAATTTTATTTAGTCACAGAATCTGGTCACAAAATTTCATGAGAATCGGTTAAGAATTGCGACCTGTAGAGGAGAACATCCGGAAATACAAAACTAAATATCTAAATACCGCCGAAACCAGCGATAATTATTTTCTGCATTTTTTGCTATTAACTCTGTAAACATGTCTCAAAAAGAAAAAACTCTTATGATATCGATACGACTATTTGTTTAGGCGACAGGTATCACGACTCCGCCATTTTTAAAAATTTCCAAAAACCGGATTGACAAAAAAATTTTATTTAGTCATAGAATCTGGTCACAAAATTTCATGAGAATCAGTTAAGAATTGCGACCTGTAGAGGAGAAGATCCGGACATACGAAAGCAAATTGCTCGAGTCAAAACGTAGACCTTCGCTACGCTTCGGTCAATAACGCTGATTCTAACAATATGTGATTTAATATACTTTCAAACAGAAAAGCTTAAATCGACGATTTCGTAAAATTTTCTTAATCTGCGCTGACCACGCCACTTGACTACTTTTCGCGTTTTCTGGCGCCACTTGAAGGGCTACGGTAATGTACGGAACCCTTGGAACGCGAGTCCGACTCGCACTTGACCAGTGTTTTTAGTACAAAGTAAAGTTTCAGTAAGGCTTTTATTTAAATCAAATCACTGTACTTACGTCTTTTCTAAAAAATAGTTTATTAAATGTACTAAATGGGCTTAAGGCAGATATGTACAGTTGCCATCAGATATATCGGAGCGGCCAAGGTGTTCACAAATATCTGAACACGCCTCTATCTAACTCTTTTTTTGACTAGACTATTAGACTACTAGAATTTCAGACGTCTCGGCCCGGGCACGGCCCGTTCTAGCGTGAGTCATCTTTTAAGTGTCATTTTGTATCGGATTTTAAGTTTTCAAAACGTCCCGCTTGGCGCGCTGTTCAAAATCCCATACAAAAATAGACTTTTAACGCAAACGCGTAGGTACTAATCTGGTACCGTAAAACGGGGTGAGTAGGTTTCGTGGGGAGAGGTGGGTTATGAATGGGGAGAGAAGGTTTGAGAGGGGGGTGAGAAGGGATTTAAGGCTACTGCTACAAAAATAATGTATTCCAATTTAAAATGGAGCTATAGTAATACGCATAATAAAAAAAATCGATCCAACAATCTTCCAAAATCACCTTTGTATGAAAACCCCTCTCACCCCAAATACGAGGCATTACGGGGTGAGGTGGGTTTTCCTCTTTATCGTCAAAGTTATGAAATGGAATTACCCAAAATAAAATACAAACCAAAATACAAACGTCGGGAACTCTTATTATATACCTACACCATTCAGTTTTCATATGTAAAAATAAAATGTGATCGAGGTTTGAATTTCAGTTTGACCCTACTCTCCCCATTTTACGGTACTTCCGTCACGCTATCGAATGAAATGAACACTAGGGGTTCAGATATGTTGGTTCTTATAAGTACGTACCTACTCTTATACAAATGCCTTTACCTTCCCAAAAAGGGCGTCAGCATAAAAGTCATCGTCTCGAGCCCATTCCAATCAAGTACGATCACCAAATAAATCAGAACAGACAAAAGGCCTATTATACTCCACAATGGTACGGTGCACAAAAGAAGTGCAACGGAAATCACTACACCTTGCTGGCTGTACTTTGGATGGGAGTATGCATTATGTTATAATTTGATTTATTTAAGTTTTACCTATAATATATTTCACATAGCTTGAGTACGGTGACAGCTGTGGTCTCCATACAATTTATAACCTTAAAACGCAAAGTTGTATTGACATGACAGCTGTTACTGACTTTACTGTACCTAAGTTATGTAAAATATACTAATATTTAATTACACAAACGGGTCTACCGCGATATAATATCATTGTTTTTACCTTAAATTCGTTACGTTACGTTGTATAATTAAATATGTGTACAAAACGCGAGAGTTTAAAGCGTTATATTGAAAATACTTAGTAATATAAATAAAAAGGGAATAAAGGGTGAAAATTTTATCTCCGACCAAACTCTGAGGGGTGAATATGTAGGTCATATACTTAACAACTTTTACTACAGGGCCAACCCCGAAATCGCGAAAAAAATCTGTCTTCTCATACATTTCGGTGAATCAGAGCCAATGTTTTCTATAGAACACTCTTTCTAAAAGTCAATGCAAATAAAAACACCAAGCTAAGCTTGTGACAAGAGTAAAAGTCCTCAAAAACACTTGGGTATGGATCGACAAAAAATTGTCTACTTATACAGTCACCGCGTTTGTCTGTGCGTATGTATGTTCGCGATTAACTCAAAAAGTACTGAACGAATTTTCATGCAGTTTTTACCTATCGATAGTGATTCTTGACGAAGAATTGTATAATTTGTTAATTGCTCTCTCTTAATTGCGCAGCGACCCAAAATGAGTTTTGGCCTCCGACACGAGTACACGCCAGTTGTCTCGATCCTGTGCCATCTCCCGCCAGTTACCGGCATGGAGATTACGCAAGTCCGCTTCGACCGCATCGCCTCAGCGATACCTGGGACGTCCGATCGACGATCGATCAGTTAAATATGTAGAAAACTTTTTTTCCTTCTTGACCACATGTTGCATGAAGCAATCCCCGAGGTGTAAGCGATCAAAACACGCAATCAGTCGTACATTCACTACGTCCGTCTTTTAACACTCTTTTGTATGTCGGCCTTTTGTGATGGTTAACTTTGTACGGGCTATTCACGGGCAGACTTAAAAAGTTATTATTTCGATTGGGAATTAAATGAATTACACATAAAATTAAGATTAATAATAATGAGATAGTTAAAAGTGTGCGCATTAAGTAAAATATAAAACGTTTAAAAAACTAACCAGCTACAATTAAAAAATGAAATAAATCTTAACCTGTCCCATGTATTTAAGTAGAGATGGGCCGAATATGGACTTTGTCGAATACGAATATTCGACCGAATGTTCGGTTCAGATCATACCGAACCGAATATTCGGTTGGGCTAAAACTGCCAAAAACGCTGACAACAAGTTCATACAGGTCCACGATCAGTACTCCATGGGCCCGATTCAGATTTTGAAATAGACATCTATTAGACATCTTTTAGACATCACCAAGATACGATAACGATATGTTTAAGATCTAACCTGTCAAATTTGACATTTGCGCGATTCTGGAGATACTGTTGAACGATTTCCACAGGATATGACTTAGAGATCCAAATCACATCTAATAGATATCTTACTCTATCTAACGTAAAAGTGAAATTGGTTGCCCGAAACGCGCTGCAAAAGAGAACTAGTTGATATCTAAACTATAACGTATCTAGAATGGATCTAGTACGTGTCGTCTCTTGTGAATATCTTGAAGTTCGAATACGGCAGCTTGTGTTTTTAACCTTTCCGCTCTGGACCGACCGGGGATGTTTATGAAAAAAAATAGAACCGTTTCATCTCAGACCGCGAAACGCACACGCGTCAGCTAGCGGACGCCCTTAATAGTACATTACGATACAAGTGCTAAAAGTAGGAAGTTCGCAACGAGTGGCGATAAATTGAAACACGACCGAAGGGACTGTTTTAAATCGACTCGAGTTGCGATTTACCTTTTCGCGCGTGTATTGTACAACGTTTTACAGTACATTTGGCCCTTTAAATCTTTACTTTAACATAAACTAGCACCATATTATGTACTGTAAAAAGAATTTGTTTATTCGGTAAATAATCGGCAGTTCGAACCGAACTATTCGGCCGAATACGAACATTGAAAATATGCCGAATATGCCTAATACCGAATAATTAGTATAATTACCGAATATTCGGCCCATTTAAGCTACATATAAACACACGAATAACATGCTTCTTGTAACAAAAAAGAAAACTGTTTTAAGTCACAAGTCGCAGCCAATCGTCCGTGAACAGCCGCCCTTCCGTGACCTTATCGTTCACACGACCCGTGTCACGCTATCAATCAGCAATTGTATCGGAAATTGTTCAGCATTATTTAAGATGTAAGCTAATAATAATGTCCGATCGTATCTTAAGTGATGGTGAAGATCGCTTTCTTGATCGTGTACTGTGAATTTTGTCGGCTCTTGTGTTTTAGCTAAAAATTATTAGGGTTCCGTACCCAAAGGGTAAAAACGGGACCCTATAACAAAGACTTTGCTGTCCGTCCGTCTGTCTGTCTGTCCGTCTGTCTGTCTATCATCAGGCTGTATCTCATGAACCGTGATAGCTAGACAGTTGCAATTTTCACAGATGATGTATTTCTGTTGCCGCTATAACAACAAATAAATATTTAAGTGGGGCTCCCATACAATAAACGTATTTTTTTGCCGTTTTTTTGCGTAAATGGTACGACACCCTTAGTGCGCGAGTCCGACTCGCAATTGGCCGGTTTTTAAATAGTTGGTAATATTTTGGGGCAAGATTCTTTTGGTCCACAACAATTTTATGATCATTATTTTGTATACTTTGTATACAACTACACTGAGAAAAAAAAACCATTAAAACAAATTGAAATTGCATTAACATTTAATGCTTTAAACAGTTCCATATGGCCATCGAACAAAGCAGTAAATTTTACCGTTCGTAAGTACATTTGTTGATATTGTATATACCTAGCAGTTAATCTTTATAAAATCACTTTAATGTGTGCTCGATAGATCATATTTTTTGAAATTGCCTTTTACAATGCTGTTATCTTAAAATATTCTATTAATTTTACAATACAACCTGAATAACTTACTTCACTTTGCAAACAATATATTATAGTTGATCCCAGTCTACGTACAAAAGGATTTAATGGTATATAAAATCATCCAAAAATATCTCAAATTAATATATTTTAATCTAAATATTAAACTATTTTAATCTAAAAGACCTCCGCGAGTTGTACCGGGTGCAAAGGTGCCCATCACACTTGCCGCGTTACCACGTTGGATAGCGATGGCCAGCCTTTTCACCAGGTACGAACCCGCGCGAGCATCATAGGTCCTCTCCCTAATTCTATGTCCCACCTCCCTTATAAAAGCTATGGCGTCAGACCCCCAACACCCCGTTATCTCGAAGGCAAGAGGTACAAAATAATAATTCGCCTCAAGGTCGGATAAATATAATACAAATAATAGCTTAGTTTTGAAGGTTGGTAGTCGACATCATTCAGGGCTGGTAAAATCATTCCGCGTATTCTGCTTAAATTGTAAAATATTATAAGTTTGATCCGGATTTGGTATCTGAACTGTCTGTGTCAAAATTTACATTTTTTCATCAGTTTTGACACTGACATAATCATATCCAAATTATTATTTTTTTAACAAACAGAAACGTCTGTGAACGATGCTATTAAGCTTACGGTAGATGTCGCTAATACCCTAGACCCATATGGTGGAAAGATTCGCTGGCTATAGATGAGGTCTTGGTGGTTCAGTTGGCAGAGCGCTAGAGTATCGATCCAGAAGCCGTGAGTTCAAGTCTCACCCTAGACAGTATCTTTTACACTTTTGAATTTATTCTAAGCTTAATATCAAAACCAATTCAGATCAAATTCATAACCTACTAGCTTTTGCGCGCGACTTCATCATCATCATCTCAGCCATAAGACGTCCACTGCTGAACATAGGCCTCCCCTTTGGACCTCCATACGTACCGGTTGGAAGCGACCCGCATCGCGCGACTTCGTCTGCGTGGAATTAGTACCAGCAGTTAGAGTAAGTACAGCGCCTGGATAAAATCTAATAGCAATTCGAGCATAATATGCTTAATTGCTTACACCAATTAACAGGCACTTCATTAATTTTCTCATTTCCATCCCCCTTTTCACCCTCTTTAGGGATGACTTCTGACATAAAATCTATCCTATGTCCTTCCCCTGGACTTAAACTATCTCTATGCCAAATTTAAACTACCTAAATCCGTTCAGCGGTTTAAGCGTGAAGAGGTAACAGACAGACAGCCACACTTTCGCATTTACAATATTAGTATGGATTATGGATTATTATTACAATTAGAATATGCTTCCATATTTTCGAAACACGAAAGCTAAATCCACGCCTAGCAATCGTTAATAAATCAGATCCATTTGTTAAAACAGCCGATATCGGAATGATTCGTGAAACAGAACGGTGACGTTCGCCGGAAGTCCGCCATCTTGCCGCGACCGGATGCGACCATTTCGAGGTGTCGGCGATTGCTTGTAGACTTACAAAATGACAGACACGAATTTTTTATGATTTCTATAAGACTTGTATTCTTAGGAATGGCATGTATTCTGGCACTGCGTGTGCTTTCAAAATCTCTGCAGACTTCTCGGGGCCCGATTCGGATTTTGAAATAGACATCTATTAGACATCTGTTAGACATCACCAAGATACGATAACGATATGTTTAAGATCTAACCTGTCAAATTTGACATTTGCGCGATTCTGGAGATATTGTTGAACGATTTCCACAGGATATGACTTAGAGATCCAATTCACATCTAATAGATATCTTACTCTATCTAACGTAAAAGTGCCATTGGTTGCCCGAATTGCGCTGCAAAAGAGAACTAGTTGATATCTAAACTATAACGTATCTAGAATGGATCTAGTACGTGTCGTCTCTTGTGAATATCTTGAAGTTCGAATAAGGCAGTTGGTCTAACTCTAGCACAGGTATGCTAATAAAATGTATTATGATAGGATTGGTGTGGAGACATAAATCAGCTAGATTTACATTATGTCTGTTTAAAATTCTTAGGAATTATAATAGACATACATTGTGTACCTATACAACAGGCTTCTTTAATTCGGACCCCCCATATTCTTCTTGATGGTCAATATAAAAATATTCTTCATTCCGTTGAGGTGGTTGCTTCACGACTTCACATACCTAGATTAACGATAAGACGGTTTTTTCTCTGCCTTCATTTTTTATAAATTGCATTTTCTAGTAGGTAAGTATAGGTACTATTTCTTTTATGAGGTGTGCTTTATAAAGTATTCTATCGATTTCTAACTGAGAATTTAATTTCCGACCCATTTCTTAGGTACCATTTCATTGTGACAATCAATATGAAAATCGCTAGAGACTTTAACTATTGTCACTGATGGGACAAAGTACAAAAACGGGTAAGAAATTAAATTTTTTGACGTATTTCTTTAATAATATAACGCAAATGAATGATGTATTGTTAACTTTAGCTTAAGCCGTGGAGCGCCCTAGCATCACACGTGTGATACTAAGTCAATTTGGGTCGTAGCAACTCAGTATCAGATGTGACTACAGATCAATATGGGTCAAATTGCTTTGCATCAATTTGTTGTATGGTCGGCGTTCGGCGGGTTAAGAGGAAAGTGGACGAGAGGAAACGGTAAATTATTTTGTTGGGCGTCTTTTCTGTTCGTTCTAAACTCTATGCGACTGCATGTCCATCGGAAAAAGGCGTGGTGCTTTTACAAAATTGCCAGATGTCAGTTTTTCAGGAGTGTCTGCTACGATGACGGTGGAGAGCAAATATTTTGTGGTTTTAAAATTCACTGAGGTAGAGCCGGACCAAGCTTACTCTGAACAGTCACTAAAGGGGCCCACTGATTAACAATCCACCTATCTGCCTGTCAGTTATTCGGAACTGTCAACTTTTTGTTCTAACTGACAGGCCGATTCCGTCCGGCGGACTGTTAATCAGTGGGCCCCTTAACAGTGTCAAAACTGACATATACGCTAACGTCTACGTTAGGCACAGACAAGACATCCTCCAGACTGAGCATAGTCTCTACCCCCTCTGCCACAAATATACGGTAGTTTTACTCCATTTTCGAGTCGAAAGTGTCTTTGTGTGACGTCCGTGTCTTTGAACGGACCAATCACGGCGCGGGACCTCGCTCACCTCGTCCCCCGCACCCCCGTATTTTTGGCAGCATCGGTTTCATGAAATAGAGTCCGACCAGTGAGTCGCACCTGGCATAAAAATTACTATGAAATTAAATGACAGCTTGAAACTGACAGCTTATTGGATAGGAAAAACAATTGCCATATAAAGAATTTAAAAAAATAGCTTGTGACACGACTCGCTGGTCAGACTCTAATTACTCTAAACTCCGTCTAGAGGATTCCTAGTCTATGACGTTAGGGGTCACCAATTAGTTTATTCAGGGGTGCGGTTTTAAAAATAATATGACCATCGCGGTCCGGTTCTACTTGAGTTTATTAAATGAGTAAACAAAATTATATAGGTCGGCCCTTGGTGACCCTTGGCCGACGTAATTTACTTTTCTCAAACATGCAATGAAATATTGATGTTATGTTCCTTATAATAGGCTGCGAAGTATGACGTTTCAGGTGCGGCTAGGACAAAAGGTCGTTAATGGAATTTCATACACATCTTGCAGGCCTAGGCCGGCAAAGTCCTCTTTTTTAATTTTCATGTCACGGATATTTGTGACACAGCATCGTGGCATTCATCCATTAAAAAAAATTAGAGGCAGTATTTGCTTTATGGTTCGTAATGACACTCTGCCACTACGCCTATAAAAAAAAAAACAAAAAACAATGTTTGCTATAATTTGCAGTTGTATTTGTATAAAATCAACATGAACTTAATAAATAATACATTCTATAATTTTATAATTTTAAATTATAAATTTAACTACACAAATAAAAACATTTAAAATATTTCATCTAAACGTTAGCTGTAAAAAGGTCTACTCAAACACGCGTAGTTATATTTTTTAAATTGTTATGGAGGTAAAGTTGAAAAATATTCATTCTGTTTTATTGGATTTATGGTGCGTTGTTGATTTTTTTACTTTAATATGAGTTCCGACGAAATAATGAAATTAATATTAATTGTAATCGTAGGCGTTGGAATTGGCAGCGTAAGCAGAATTGATTTTAATAACTTGCTACCTCTGCCGCCAAGTCAAAGACGAAGTATGTATATGGTTGCTTATGGCAATTTTATTATTTGAGAAAGAAAAATGGCTTACAGTTTATTAGAAACAGTTTTGTGGCATATTTTAAATGGATGTAACTACAAATTAGTCAACACTGTGGAAATTATACTTATTTACTCCGTGCATAAAGCAACGATGTATGTGAAACATGATATCAACATGAAAGACTATGTAAACTTATGTGACGAAAACGACAGTCGGACGGATACAAGGCGAAAAAATCAAAGATACATGAAAATATACGGGTAGTAAAAATACACGACTCGTGTAAAACATACGCGTGATAATAATATAGGTACGTGTTGGTTATATTTTGGGTGTACTTTACTTTTAATTTTTTCTATAAATAAAACTTGGGTTTCGTGGATTTTTTATTTTATTTATTTCATTGCATGTTTGAGAAAAGCACTATACATACCTCGGCGGGAAATGGGGTTGCCCGCGCTCAGACCTATCCGGCCTCGCTTCGCTCGGCCGTCTATATGTCTTCGGCCGGCAACCCCTTTCGTCCCGGCCTCTGTAGTAATGTACTATTCTGCTTTCTATACGTCTCGCTCGCACTAATATGCGAGTACGAGCGAGATGCATAGAAAGTAAGTAACGTTCTCGACAGCGTTTATGTCAGTGCCAACATTACATTGAGAAATAGATGACGGTAGTCAATGTGTTGGGTTGGACGGTTGCCGTAATGTTTTAAGTTTTAATATTATTTGTTTAATGTTTGTGTTTGTGTAATGTTGATATTATATATGTCGGCGGCCGATCGTAAGATCAGGTATATCGTGAAATTCCTAGGCATATCGTGAAATGTGAAATTTTTTGAGTCGTTCCCTGAGTCGACGGAGCCCCTCTACGCGGGGCTCCTATTTCTGGGCAGTTTGCCATTCGAGCATCTGAAGCAACCTAACGAACCTATCTATTGGTTTAATGTGACTATCGTCAAAACATTACACAGGAACATCAGTCTGATCTTACGATCGGCCGCCGACATATACATTATGTACTTATGAGTAATACATACTTGAAATTAGAGATAGACCGAATATCTAATTAATCGGTATTCGGCATATTTTTCAATGTTCATATTCGGACGAATAGTTCGGTTCGAGCTGCCGAATATTTACCGAATAAACAAATTCTTTTTTAAAGGCGTCCGCTAGCTGACGCTTGTGCGGTTCGCGGTCAGGCATGAGGTCAGTAAATGATGCAAGTGACCCTAAGGGGTTAAAGGAGGGTTGAAAGTTTGTATCGGAAAATACGTCCACGCGAACGAAGTCGTGGGCAACAGCTTGTACTATACCGTAAATGGGGTGAGTAGGTGCAAAACTGACATTCGAACCTCGATAACATTTTTTTTTATATATGCAAACTGAATGGTGTATATGTCGGCGGCCGATCGTAAGATCAGGCAGATCGTAATGTTCCTGTGTAATATTTTGACGATAGTCACATTAACTCAATAGATAGGTAGGATAGGTTCGTTAGGTTGCTTCAGATGCCCGAAGGGCAAACTGCCCAGAAATAGGAGCCCCGCGTAGCGGGGCTCCGTCGACTCAGGGAAGGAGTCAAAAATATTCACGTTTCACGATATGCCTAGGAATTTCACGATATGCCTGATCTTACGATCGGCCGCCAACATATATATAATAATAATAAGTGTTTCGGACGTTTGTATTTTAGTTTTTATTTTATTTTGGGTAGTTCCATTTCATAACTGACGATAAACAGGAAATCCCACCCCACCCCGTAGTCCCTCGTATTTGGGGTGAGTTGGGTTTTCATACAAAGGTTATTTTGGAAGATCGATTTTTGTTTATTATGAGTATTACTATAGCTCCATTTTAAATTGGAATACATTAGTTTTGTAGCAGTAGCCTTAAAATCCCATCTCACCCCCCTTTCAACCCTTCTCTCCCCATTCATAACCCAACTCTCCCCGCGAACCCTACTCACCCCATTTTACGGTAATAGTCAATTTCCTCGCTCCTCCTCATTGGTGGAAAAAAATCCATACACGAGTCGTGTCACTATAATTATTGATTGATTATTGCATAAATAGCGAACTTAACTGCACAAATTAAAGAACAAAGAAATGACAAAAGTATGCGCAATTGTACCTATTCTTAAAAACCGGCCAATTGCGAGTCGGACTCGCGCACGACGGGGTCCGTACCATTACGCAAAAAACGGCTAAAAAATCACGTTTGTTGTATGGGAGCCCCACTTAAATATTTATTTTATTCTGTTTTTAGTATTTGTTGTTATAACGGCAACAGAAATACATAATCTGTGAAAATTTCAACTGTCACGGTTCATGAGATAGGTACAGCCTGGTAACAGACAGACAGACGGACAGTGGAGTCTTAGTAATAGGGTCCCTTCGGATACGGAACCCTAAAAATTTCACGGTGTATATCCATCGTATCGTATGAAAGTACGGAACAATTGGCCAATCTGTTATTTTTCAAGGTATTAAACAACTAGTATCGAGTTTCACCTTGGGCCAACCCTTAGGCCATTTTAGTTGCTTATATATAGGCCGAGAGCTACACTCTGTATCTTTAGGTAATAAAAGTAAACAAAATCTACCCTCAAACGGCTCCTTAAGCCAGTTGAGGGTAGATGAAAACATTAAACGATCAAATAATGTAGGTTAAAGTCAGGTCGTTCAGTGATAGATCCAAGCGGTTTTGTATTTGGTCGGTTAACCAATAAATATTTAATTACACAAACGGGTCTACCGCGATATAATTTCATTGTTTTTACCTTTAATTCCGACGTTAAACATTAAACTTTAACGGGTAGCTGCAATTTCTTTGTGTACCCCGAACATTTTTATAAACTAATTTCGGGTAGTTTAGTGGTGTTTTATTAATATCTCCGTTGACATTTGTTGGGACGTCAGTCTTTCCGTGACCACAGCTGGTGCAACTCAGCTGAAACGTCGGAATTAAAGGTAAAAACAATGAAATTATATCGCGGTAGACCCGTTTGTGTAATTAAATATGTGTACAAAACGCGAGAGTTTAAAGTGTTATAACCAATAAATGTTATAACTACCCGAAAATGTACAAATTGTTTGTTCACTTTTATTTAAATACCTAAATATTGACCCTCTTATTCATAAACGCGCCACAAACCTCAATTAGCTAATAATCGTTTGTCCTTGTCTGTCGTTTTGACTTATGTATTTGTAAGAAAGTGATAAATCATAACTTAAATAAATCAGTCCCGTAAAGTTTTATGAATAACCCCCTTATTCATAAAACTTTACAGACTATAGCTCCAGAAAGATTCAGGATCAGTGTGCCTAGCCAAGATCCCAATCGTTTGCGCTACGACAACGAAACGCTATATGTCTCTCTATCGCATTAATATAAGAGTGATAGAGAGCCAGCAAGCGTTTCATCTTGGCTAGTCCCCCAGATACCGGAAGTTTTAAAATTTAATGATAGATAGGGGGAGTTGCTATATCGATAAACTCTATTATCGATGCTTCTCTCATATACAAGTGATTGCTGCAAATTTTGTTTGTATAAATATATTTTGTTGAAAAAAAAGAACTCCTGTATATACCAAATGTCACACATGACATATAGTCAGTCAAGCAAATGAGTCAGTAGCAATGTACAGCAAAGTGAAGTAGGGCAACACTCAAAGAGCAGTATTGCGTTAAGAAAAGCAGCAATGTACCTACATCGAACCAAAACATGTCATTATCATAACCTCAAATATTACAAATATTTACGATCAACGAGCACGATTATACATTGTAGGCACCTTGACTTTGCTTAAGTTCATGCACAATCTTATTTAATATATTGGTATTTAATGGTGACAGCAGAAATTTCTCTTGAAATAGCAACGATTCAGAATGTAAACAAACAAGATGGCTGTCATTCACGATCCACATTCCACAGATAAAACACAGATGATACTCGATTTTGGAATTATTCGAAAACAGTGTTGCTAACCCGCGAATTTTGTAATTAGCCGCCTTTTGCTACTGACAAGATTTGCTTGACCACGTATACATGTAAGTGCATACTTGGTCTCCCGCGTTACAGGCCCTTATTATGTAACCATGCTATACTTCGTTTTTTTAGCATTATAAGTAGAAAGAAGGTAAGCGATCTTGACATGTCTTATAATTGAAAAACGCTTTTTAAAAATCAGTAACTATTATTACTTGCTATATTACTTATGAAAGCAGAAGAATATGATCGTATTAGATTCATAATTGTTACATATCTGCCGTGACTTATTTTTAAAACGTGTTTTCCAATTAAAGACATGTCAAGATTGTTTACCTTTTTTCTAATGCTAAAAAACACAAACTATAATATAATAGGGTATTTTCCTACAAGTCAAATCAGTTACTTTTTTAGAACTGTCAAAACGATTTACTAATATGGAATTTATATGAAACATTACATCGTGACGTCACGGTCAACTCACCTACTTTTTATATTTCTATCCGATTTATTAAATAGAACTTGTCTTTAAAAATAACTCCTATCTGTGTTTTTTAATAATTATCTGATGCTTTATTTCATGCATGGTGTAAAATAATTTATTTTCAATACAGTATAATACCCTATTGCAACCACCTGATGTTACACCAATTCTGTATCGTAGGTACTGTTTTATGTGTAAAAACTTATTTTTAGCTTACTTTATTATTATTATCTTTATCTTACTTGATGCTGACGGTACCTACTATTTTCCGGAGTTGTCTCTTAGAGTATTTTAGCTCTTAGCCTATTCGCTCGCCTTAAGTAATTAAATAAAACAATGCCAAGCGAACGTCATGACTTAAACGACGCTTCGGTTGTTTTATTGATATTGAATATAAATAAATAGAATTTCATTAATTTTAAATAAATATAATTAATTAATTTTAAATTATTGTGTCATGGCTTTAAATGGAGTTTTTGAAATGTTGAAGAAGAGGTTTGCAGATGAGTAAGTTTACTTATAAGTAGGTATAAAAATAAATATTAACGCAACAAATAAATTATTATTATAGAGCTTAAACAAAATAAATAGACCTCGTCCCACCGTTATATAGTTATTTGTACAACAATAGAGATCAAAGTTTGATATTTCTTCGAGTGCTTATTTTGAGTCCCGTGCAAGCGAAAGATTCTATAATAGAATCTTGAGCGTAGTAAGGGATTCAAAAGCGCACGAGATGTAAATAACTTTGATCTCGTGTAGTACACAAAATTTTTCACCTGAGCAGTGAGTTCATACCTTTGAGACAACTTGAAAAATGTAATCAATCTTCGTCACTTAATATCTATGCACTCATGTTTTCTTAAGATATACTAACAATTAAGTTTAATTACCGCAATCGAACACAAAAACAAAACATAATACTAAATTTCAGTAAATTAGTATGGAAATAACGAACATCAACTGACACTTCAATTGGCAACTTTTTTTTGGTAAAAAAAACTTCGTAAGATACGGTCCGAATTGCGGATACGTACTAATTGTCAACTATAGTAGAAAGTCCTAAATCCTTGAATTGAATCTTTGAATTGTCCCCTTGACCTATAATATGGTGGAAAGATTTGCTGGCTATGGATGAGGTCTTGGTGGCTCAGATGGCAGAGCGCTGGAGTATCAATCCAGAGGCCGTGAGTTCAAGTCTCACCCAAGACAGTAATTTTTCCACTTTTAAATTTGTTCTAAGGTTTATAGTAGAATGTCTTAAAAGTAGAATAATTAATATTTTGCTTGATAATCTGTGTATTTTTTGAGTTCATTATTTTAATTGTACAATAAAATACCTAAAAATTGTGTTTTTATCAGTATTTATCAAATCTTAAACTTTTATTAATTAATTATTAAGAATTCATACTCGTACGTGGTTTGGAACGATGCGTTCTGACGTTTTTCGGGTCTATTATAAACCGTCAATATACCGTTGAATGTCGTTTGAACTTTTTTTTGTCTATTTCTTTTTGCTAACAGTGTGAAAGGGACAGAGATAATAGAGCCCAAGTATTTCGAACTTGTATTAAACCCCGCATGTTGAAATGACATTTGACTATAAAGGTCACTTGAATGTCATTTTGTCTCACTCAGTGAGCAAAATCGCATTTTGCTCACTGTTTTTAAGAAGCAAAGTACCCTTGTTCGAGCTGCTGAGGTGAAAATATTATTTTCACATCACCAATTCGAAAAAAAGATTTTCTTCCCTGCCAGGAGGGATCAACGTGGCACTTTTCGTCCCTGCTAGGAGGGATCAAAGTAAACCTTTTCTGTTGTAATACAATATAAAAAAAAATTTTGCACATAATATTTTATAGCTCGAATAATATTTCTAAACATCATAATTAACTCATAGGTAATGTGAAAAGCCGTATGTGACACATTCATATGGTAGCAAAATTATTTCCATCTTTGGCGTAACACACTTGAATCCCTCACTACGCTCAGGATTTTACGTTAGAATCCTTTGCTTCGTTCAGGATTCAGGATTCAAATTACGCCCTCGCCGTAATAATGTCATTTTGCTACCTTGTGAGACAATCTACTATTTTACAGTACCTACAGTCATCTGGTGCTACATTACGACACCAGGTGCTATAATAAGCACATTACGTTACTACCTGGAAAATTTGAAGGACTATAATAATATGTACTGTAAAACGTTGTACAATACACGTGCGAATAGTTTTCGCACTATTTTTTGCACTTGTATCGTAAATAACTATTGTATAATCATATACTTACCTAAATCTGACTTTTGTGAAGGAGTGAATTTTCTGTACTCATAGACTAGCGGCAGTAGCGGCGCGATTCGGGAAATGAATTAGAGATCAACTAGATACGATATAGTAAAGATATGTGACGTCCCACGGTAAAACTACCTTATGGCGGTTGGCGCTTACGCCATTATTAACGCCGCTCCAATATTATTGCGGCGCTATGCGACGTAAGCGCCAGCCGCCATAAGGTACCTTTTGCCGTGGAACGTCACATATCTTTACTATTTCATATCTAGTGAATCTCTAATTCATTTCCCGAATCGAGCCGTAGGAATCCTCTAGACGGAGTTTAGAGCAATTATTTCATGAAACCGATGCTGCCAAAAATACTGGGGTGCGGGGGACGAGGTGAGTCCCGTGCCGTGATTGTTCCATTCAAAGACACGGACGTCACACAAAGACACTTTGACTCGAAAATGGAGTAAAACTACCGTATTTGCTAAACTATGCTCAGTCTGGATGATGTCTTGTCTGTGGGTAGTACTATTACACTATTACAGCCATATTCGAACTTTAAGATACGTCAAATAATAGATATGGAAATGATATAAATCGGATATGTCAGTGTCAAAAGTGACGTTTTTGTTTGTAGAAACCTCACTTTTGACACTTGTTTGACACTGACATATCCGATCCATATCGTTTTAATATCTATTATTTGACGTATCTTAAAGTTCGAATATGGCTGTTAGTTATTCTGTGGTATAGTCTAGCTGTAACTTTTCTTTCCAGTGACGCCGACTCGCCTCTAAGCTTCAAGTACGTCCACCAACTCCAGTTCATCATGAGCTCCATAGGGTCCTGGCCCCACAAGCTGTTCGGTCGCCAAAAGCTCCATACTATACTATCTCTGTATAATCTCCTACTACAAGCCATCTGTGCTCTGATGTTCATTCTCGGGATGCTGTATTGGCGGCAGAGGATGGATAAAATGTCGTTTTTCGATTCGGGGCACATATTTTTGTGTATGATTTTCGATCTTTTGGTTTTGGTGAGTAAGGTTATGTGACATTTGATATGGAATTTGAAAAGGACAAGTGCGAGTCGGACTTGTCAGGTTTTACCCATAATAAAATGTTAGAGAGACCCCACACGAGTAGCTAGATCAGTGCCCCAAACGCGTTAGTTCCGCGTAGCATTATTCCCGATCGCATTTTTCCCCACTAGAGTTTGTTTTTCAAAAAACATTTAGTTCACAACTTAGCTAGACGGAGCCCGCTTCGCGGGGCTCCTATTTCTGGGCGGTTTGCCCTTCGGGCATCTGAAGCTACCTAACGAACCTAACCTATTAATTTAGTGTGACGTCCATGAAAACATTACACTTTGGGGAAAATGTAGGTAGGTTAGGTTCGTTAGGTAGCTTCAGATGCCCGAAGGGCAAACCGCCCAGAAATAGGAGCCCCGCGAAGCGGGGCTTCGTCTAGTTACATAGACAGCCGGTTCCGTATGGACATTTTGACCCCTGCACTTTCCAGCGTTTGAAGTCTTTTGAGCGTCAGCGTCTTGTCTGTGCTATGGAAAATGGCGTCGCTGCGCAGTTGCACCAACGTTGCGTCGAGCAGCAGCCATATAGAGTTGACTAAACGCTGACGCTCGGGAGACGCTAGTGTGGGGTGGCGCTAAAGTATAGATTTTCTAGAGCAAAAAAAAAAAAAGTACCTAAAGTTATTTGAAGGAAGCGGTGGTAGACGAGTGGATCTGACGTCCGACTTTCAATCCGGAGGTCGTGGGTTCAAATCCTGTCTCGTACCAATTTTTCGGAACTTATGTACGGAATATCATGTATTTGATATTTACCACTAGCTTTTCGGTGAAGGAAAACATCGTGAGGAAACCTGCATACATCCGCGCGTCCCTATGATACGGTGACTGCTTACCATCAGGCGGGCCGTATGCTTGTTTGCCACCTTTGTGATGTAAATAAATAAAAATTCAAAGGTGTATGTGAAGTCCCCAACCCGCACTGGGCCAGCGTGGTGACTATAGCCTAAACCCTCTCGTGCTTGAGAGGGAGGCCTGTGCCCAGCAGTGGGACGTATATAGGCTAAATTATTATTCTTCTTTATTTATTTGAATTCTTAGGCTAAGTGATTTATAATATGAATATAAAAGTAAAATATAAAAACACTTACAAAACAATAAAAAATACATATAAACACATAATATAAAACCTAACCTAGGGTGCCGCCGGAAGCAGGGCTTGGCCCAAGCTGCCGGTGGTCAGGGCCGCAGAGTGAGGAACCGACGTACTACACGCGCCGTAATAATAATTATTATTATGATGTATATAAAGTTATTTAGTATACAATTAGTTTCGAATTTCTCTGGAATTCATTTTGATTTTTCTAGCTAAGATTACTGGTGGCTCGGACGATAAAATATCAAGAAATTATTAAAGATTATTTGCTTGAGTTTCACCTGTTCTACTTCAAGGATCGATCGCCTTATGCTGCAAAGGTATCTATAATTAAAAATACTTATATTATTCTATATACATATTTGCATAATTGGCTAGAGCTATAGGGTAGAGCGAGGTGAATCAGATCACAGGGTGAATCGGATCATGATGAAAAATCCGTTGATATTTGAAATATTGTATTGATATGAGTGAATATATTTCTTCTGTTAGCCTGCGACGCCAGTCATAATCAATATTTTCGATATCAACCATTTTTAGGGTTCCGTACCCAAGGGCAAAGACGGGACCCTATTACTAACGCTGCGTCTTACGTAAGCGAACAAGTCGCGAACGCGACGCGGCGCGGCGCGTCGGGCCCAAGGCGTTCGCGTTCGCAACGAGATCGCCCGAGTACGTAGTACGCTGCGTAAGACTCCATTGTCCGTCTGTCTGTCTGTCATCAGGCTGTATCTCATGAACCGTGATAGCTAAACAGTTGAAATTTTCACAGATGATGTATTTCTGTTGCCTCTATAACATCAAATACTAAAAAGTACAGAACCCTCTGTGGGCGAGTCCGACTCGCACTTGTTTTAGTCTGACCTGATTTTCCCTGTAATCCTATTCTTTCTCCAGTCTACAGTTATCACATATTTTTGTAGAACAGATCAAAAACCAGATGTAACGAAAAGTGTTATGGCGCGGTGTCTTATATCTCTATAACTATAATACCTATATTAGAAGACAGGACAGAAGCCATTACTCGGAACTGCCTGTACCGCGGATAGATGGGGCTGAAACGACGAATTTGGAGCTAAAATTAACCATGTGTCGCCGTCTTAAACTATGCTGGGGCCCTTGGGCACATAAGAATTTAGGGCCCTTTTGGAAAGTAAAGAAAGCGAATTAGTTAAACTAACGTTTTTCTACTATGTTCTATTTTTTATAGGTAATCAAATATAATGTTACAGTCTGTCCTTCGGGGCCCCCTGAGGATAGGGGCCCTGGGCACGGGCCCCGCGTGTGCCCTAATGGTAAAGACGGAGGAAAGTAGCCATTACTCGGAACTGCCTGTGCCGCGGACATAGATGGCGCTGATTGTACTAGAAACGACGGATTCGGAGCTAAAATTTACCCTTATGCCGTGTTTATTTGTATGAAAAGGGAACTTATTGTCGATGGCGCTTACGCCATTATGCGTGCGGCGTAAGCGCCATCGACGATAAGGTCCCTTTTCATAGATAATGCCCCATTTTAGGTACACACGCAGATCCATACCATATCAGGAATGTTCACTTTTTACGTTATATGCCAAATGGCTCATGGCGTATCATTGTTCGTGCTCATGCCATGGTACAACAACTACAAAAACGGCATGTTTGGCAAAAACAGACCAGAGAATAGCACTTTCGAGAATTCAGCCTATTACTATCTGCCTGATGCCTGCTATACCACTGTAAAAGGTTTGTATATTCAGTAAAATTTATGAAACTGTTACAATAGTAGATTGTTAACCAAGGGATGAAAGGCACTCATTTCTGCCGAGGTAGTTTGGCACTCGAACGCAGTGAGAGCACCAATAGTCCGAGGCTGAAATGATGCCTTTCACCCGAGTTAAACAGTCTACTTTTCATTTCGAAAACGAAGAAAGTAAAATGCATGTGTTTTTTTTTTAAATTATACCCAAATTTCAATTGCTTATCGTAAAAAAAATAATTAAATCGTACTTGGAACCTAAAATGCTCTAGATAGTGCAGAACAGTATCATTTTCTGCACACCTTTTAGAACAACAATGACCCTCTTGCAGAGCATGAGAAATGAAAAAAAAATAATACACCTTACCCTGGGAGTGTGCGCTGGGTCTAGCGGTAAGAGCGTGCGACTTTCAATCCGGAGGTCGCGGGTTCAAACCCCGGCTCGTACCAATGAGTTTTTCGGAACTTATGTACAGTCACCTGCAATAATATGTTACTCTTCGAAGGCCGCAAAAATATGTGACTCGCTCTTATGGCTCTACAAATAAGATCGTGTCAGATATTTTTGCGGCCTTCGTTGTGTGACTGTACGCAATATCATTTCGTCGGGTGACAAGCAAAAGTCACTAACTAACACCATTGAAAATATTAGACAGTAAACCGTGTTACAAGAGTGCATTGTTACTTTATTTTTTAGGGTTCCGTACCCAAAGGGTAAAACGGGACCCTATTACTAAGACTTCGCTGTCCGTCCGTCCGTCCGTCCGTCCGTCCGTCCGTCCGTCCGTCCGTCTGTCACCAGGCTGTATCTCACGAACCGTGATAGCTAGACAGTTGAAATTTTCACAGATGATGTATTTCTGTTGCCGCTATAACAACAAATACTAAAAACAGAATAAAATAAAGATTTAAATGGGGCTCCCATCAGTAGCGTGCACAGAGATTTGGGACTGGGTAGGCAAAATTATATCAGAAAACCGGGCAAGTGCGAGTCGGACTCGCGCACGAAGGGTTCCGTACCATAATGCAAAAAAAGGCAAAAAAAAAAACGGTCACCCATCCAAGTACTGACCCCGCCCTACGTTGCTTAACTTCGGTCAAAAATCACGTTTGTTGTATGGGAGCCCCACTTAAATCTTTATTTTATTCTGTTTTTAGTGTTTGTTGTTATAGCGGCAACAGAAATACATCTGTGAAAATTTCAACTGTCTAGCTATCACGGTTCGTGAGATACAGCCTGATGACAGACGGACGGACGGAAGGACAGCAGAGTCTTAGTAATAGAGTCCCGTTTTACCCTTTGGCTACGGAACCTTAAAAAATGAGAGCTACTAACTCACCAAAAAAATTGCGTGATGGTTTTCATTTTGTTGTCAAGTCTTTTCAATTACTTCTTTTTTTGGCTAAACGAAAGCTTCAAAAACGCATCATTTTTAATAGTTTGCACACACACACACCCACACCCACACCCACAACTTTCACAGATAAAATTATCCATTTTTTCACTAATCGCACTTTATAATTTCCGGCAACTGTTAACTGTTATCTCATAAACTCACCAAAACAAACAAACAATGGCGACCGAATAAAAAATGTAAATAAACTTAACCAAATACTGTAAACGAATAAAAAAATAGTCTCGTTTTTGCACTAAATTACCATAGCAAATGCTACTTTTTAAAATAGTCACGTAAACATCGGAACTATTCGGAAACTTTCGGGCGTCATTCGTTTATGTTTGGTACGAAAGACACTGCCTATTGCGTCTAAATGTGTGCGTTACTTGTATAATTGTGTGCTCGTACTTATAGGAAGGTCCACTACACTGTAACCGCGTAACGACGACTCACGGGGAGGCACACATAGAAAGATTTAGACGGAAATGTTTTCTGTCTTTGCCGTGCAAGGCACGTAGCGGCGCTAGTGCCGCGTGGTGTAAACTTCGTCGCGTAGAATTATTATAGATGATGACTTGATGACAAAGCTTAACCGGTAGATGGAGCGCTTATTAATTTTTAGAATGTTTTAAGTTATATCGATTACTGATAGTACGATCAGGTATAAATTAAATTAAGTAGTTTAAGAGGATAGACATCGGAATTATAGTAGGGTAGGCAGTGCCTTTTTGCCTTTATGAAGTGCACGCCACTGGCTCCCATACAACAAACGTGATTTTTGACCAAAGTTAAGCAACGTCGGGAGTGGTCAGTACTTGGATGGGTGACCGTTTTTTTTTGCTTTTTTTTTTTCGTTTTTTTTTTGCATTATGGTACGGAACCCTTCGTGCGCGAGTCCGACTCGCACTTGCCCGGTTTTTTGATAGTTCTTAAGTGACTTTTGCTTGTCACCCGACGATTTGATATTTACCAGTAGCTTTTCGATGAAGGAAAACATCGTGAGGGGGTCTATTCTTTTCCATAAAGTTTCAAGTCATAATGTATCTATTGTTTGTCCGCATTTTCGTTAGTCGTAATTTGTTTCGTTCAGAAACGCGTAACTATTCAGGTTTGCCATAAAACAAACCTAACCTAACCTAACCTATCTATAGGATAACCTTACGAAGATCCTGAAAAATTAACGGTTTCAGTTTTAGCACTAAGGATAAAGGATGTCTCACGTTAGACCGCGCCGTGTCCGGGCCGGAGCTTCCGGCGCATCGTTTTCTATGTAAAGCATCACGTGATCGCCTGTCATGTCATAGAAAAGTAAGCTCCGGAAGCTCCGGCCCGGACACGGCCCGGTCTAACGTGTAACGTGAGACATCCTTAAAATGACAAACAATATTATGACTTAAAACTTTATGTGAAAAAAGGGACCCCAATACCTATAACTTATTTTACAGTACATATGGTCCTATTTTCCCGCACTAGTGCGTAAAATAGCCCTTTCGTTGTACGATACACGTGCGAAAAGGTAATTCGCAAGGCGTGTCGATTTAAAACCCTCCTTTCGGTCGTGTTTTAATTTATCGCCACTCGTTTCGAATTTCCTCTTTCCCGCACTTGTATCGTGAATAATTATGTTCTACAGGTTACTGGATATTATTCGCTTTCAATTCTTACACGTCTTATATCGTAACCGTTGGTCTCTTCGAGTTTGATCTTCTCATAAGTTTGATGGTGTTCCAAACTTGGGGCCACCTTAAAATATTGAGACATGACTTGTTAAACATGCCGCCGCCAGAAAACAGCATAAATGGAATGTACTCTGTAGAGGAGAATATTAAAATCCGAGCATTGTTGAAGGAAATATATGAACATCACAAGATGATTATAAAGTGAGTATTTATGTTTTAAATTTCAGTGTGATTTGGGTTATTTTAAATTAGTAACCGACTAGTTTGTAGCCATTTACACTGTGATTAAATAAATTGTGAGTTGGGCAAAAGGAAATTTGTATGGAGAATCAATTAGTCTGCTTTAGCAGATTGGATAAAAAATAAACTACACACATTATTAATTCCCCGCAGACAAAGTCGCAGGCCAAAGCTAGTAATAATATCACATCAAAATAATTAGGTACAATATAGAGAATCTAAAAAGCTGTGTTGGCTTACTAAAACTAGAACTTATTTCCCACTGTAAAAGCACAGAATAACTAATAGTACTACCGTACAGAAAATTGACTCCTTCACAAAAGTCAGATTTAGGTATAAAATTATACCTATACTCGCCGCCTGCAACAAAATTAAAACTTATAACCGCGCACGAACGGTGAATCTTCTTTGCGCAAGCGCCATCTATCGTGCGGTCGATCGGCAGCCCACTGCCAGACGCCTGCCGCTCCGGGCGGCGCGCCGGCCATATGTACCTAAACTGCGTAGTGACACCCCCCTGGTAAAAGTTCATAAAAGTATGATCCTTTTTCACAGATTCGTGAACAGGTGTTCCAACGCATTCAGCGAGTACCTGTTCACGTTCTACCTGTTCATGCAGTTCATCACCTGCATCTTACTGTTAGAGGTATCTTCGTTCACAGCAGACGCGCTGGCTAAATACGGCCCCTTGACCATTGGGATCCATCAGCAGTTAATACAAGTATCTATACTTTTTGAAATGCTGAACACAAAGGTATAGCAAATAAATTTAACTATACCTACTGTTTTTATTGGTTAAAATAATTTATTTAAGATATAAAACAAAAAAGGTTAATAGAGTCAGACCAAGCTGGTAGTGATTTTGATAGCACAGACGGTGCAAGTGTTATTTTAAACGTTAAACTTCTATTAAATTGTCGTTTAAAATAACACTTGCACAGACTGTGCTATCAAAATCGCCGCCAGCTTAGCTTGGTCTTGCACTAACTTTTAAATTAAAAATAACAGGACTATAGTTCCTGAAATTTTGGGATTGGCCCATCTCCGACAATACAAGATAATTATGTCGCGACAAAATGCTGAGCCAAAGCCTTTTCCTTACTGCACACATTGCTGGACTGAAGTGTGGTTTATTTTTCTGTCTGTGTGTACATAATTTTGATCTGCTGTCTTTGTATTGTTGTTGTTATCCTTTTCTTTTTCTTTGTGTTTCATCTTTTTGTCCTGTGTATGTGTGCTTTATCGAATAAATTACTTTTCTTCTTCTGCTTCCTCTTCTTCTTTACAAGCTTTTATTTACTTTCACCTGTCCCGTTGTCTGTCTGTAATCAAATCTTGCAAGTTAAATTTGATCCACTTCCCGGTTTCCGATTGAGCTGAAATTTTGCATGCATGTATAAATCGGATGACAATGCAATATTATGGTACCATCGAGCTGATCTGATGATGGAGACAGGAGGTGGCCATAGGAACTCTGTGATGAAACAACGCAACCTAATTGTGTTAGGGGTTTTTAGAATTGTCTCGATGAGTATTAGTTGTCTGTCGTAAGAAAAGTAGGTACAGTCAGCGATAAAAGCTTGTACCAAAAATGAATTTTTTGCCAAAAACTTATTTTCATGTCTTTTCAGAGCAAGCAACTGATCGACGCCATATACGCCATACCATGGGAACACATGGATACGAGGAACAGGAAAACGGTTCTGTTCTTGATACGCAGGATCCAAATACCTGTCAGCTTGAAGGCTGGTGGTATGGTGCCGGTTGGAGTCAACACTATGACAGCGGTGAGGGATCATCTAAGAACTGAGCGTTGTGTGTTGTTCTTGTTGTTGCTGTGTTGTGTTGTATTGTTGTTGTGTGTTGTTATGTGTAGTTGTTGTTCTTGATACGCAGGATCCAAATCCCTGTCAGCTTGTAGGCTGGTGGTATGGTGCCGGTCGGAGTCAGTAGTGTCAGTACTATGACGGCGGTGAGGCATCATCTAAGAACTGAGCTTTGTGTATTGTTGTGTGTAGTTGTTGTTCTTGATACGCAGGATCCAATTTCCTATCAGCTTGAAGGCTGGTGGTATGGTGCCGGTCGGAGTCAATACTATGACGGCGATGAGGCATCATCATCTAACAACTGAGCTTTGTGTGTTGTTGTTGTTGTTGTTGTTGTTGTTGTGTGTGTGTTGTTGTGTGTAGTTGTTGTTCTTGATACGCAGGATCTAAATGCCTTCTAGTTTTAAGGCTGGTGGCATGGTGCCGGTCGAAGTCAATACTATGACGGCGGTGAAGCATCATCATCAAACAACTGAGCTTTGTGTGTTGTTGTGTTGTTGTTTCTTATTATTGTGTTATTGTTGTGTGTTGTTGTTATGTGTAGTTGATGTTCTTGATACGCAGCATTGCTAATTAAATTTATGGCAGCCGCATTGTGATCCAAAATAGCTCTACGACTTTTTAAAAACTCCGTTTTCTGAACTTGAAGGTTCTTTTCAGGTTCTGAAGGGTTCGGTCACGTACTACATGATGCTGAAGGCTTTTGCCGGTGAACGGTAAATCTGGTAGGAGAAGTGGGAGAAGAAGAACAGCAACAACGACATCAACAACCACAAAAACAACAACAACAACAACAACAACAACAACAACAACAACAACAACAACAACAGCCACAACAACAACAACTACTACTACTATAACAACTACAACTACAACAACAACAAAAACAACAACTCAATTCGAACAATGCTTATAAGATGTCACAGCGATCTGTCAGTGTCAACAGTGACATTTCCTCAACCAAAAACGTCACTTTTGACACTGACAGTTCGGTATCGTATCGGTGTGACATCTTATAAGTATTGTTCGCATTGGGCCTATAGAATCACTTGTACCGTACAAAGCAGTTGAAGAGTTCGCAAGTATGGCGAAAAAGAAAAAGAAAAAATACAGTAATTATTTATATTAAATCTAATTATGACGATAATTATGATAATATAACTAGAAAGTAATAGTTACGTTTAAAATATTACCCAACAATTTATCCTTATATTTCTAGCACAAATACACATAATATTACGATAATTTTTTTAGAAGACCTTTTTGGAATTTAAGCATGAACTGAATTTTAAGTCAGACCAAGACAAGTCTGCAACGATTTTGAAAACACACGCAGTGGAAGTGTTATTTTCAACGTCAAACTTCTATGAAATTATGACGTCAAAATAACACTGCGTGTGCTATCATAATCGTTGCAGACTTATTTTGGTCTAATTCTATATTGTAATTTTAATAGAATAAATACCTATTTCGATCTCACTTAGGTACAATTAAGACGAAATTGTATGACCTGCAGAAAATAGCCTTTTCATACAAACGTATTCCTCATTTTCACAGTCAAAAACGCCGCTCCTTAAGTTTTCGTGTAAGTAATAAAGTTTTAAAATAATAATAAAATAGTATTTTATTTTTATATCCATAATATATTATTGTAAAATGCCTAATTTAAGAAGATAAATAAAATAAAGGATACTAAATAAACCGGACAAGTGCGAGTCGGACTCGCCCACCAAGGGTTCCGTACTTTTTAGTATTTGTTGTTATAGCGGCAACAGGAATACATCATCTGTGAAAATTTCAACTGCCTAGCTATCACGGTTCATGAGATACAGCCTGGTGACAGACAAACGGACGGACGGACGGACGGACGGACGGCGGAGTCTTAGTAATAGGGTCTCGTTTTTACCCTTTGGGTACGGAACCCTAAAAACAACGGGTTGCACTACGGGAGTGCCGGCAGAAGTGAAAACTCAATGACATTGTAACAGTTTTTCGATCAGATCACGTGTCCGTCTTACGAATTTTCAATCTGTCGAATCTGTCGGTCACGTGACCTGTCGCGAGTTTAACATTATTTCCCCATCACAAAAAGTGCACAGCGCCGCTAAAGAAGTTTTCACTTCAAAAAGTACTTATTTGCATCTATAAACGCATCGGAAGTGAGCTTACCGAGTTGCCAGATGTGCGGCGTCCGTTTTTCGCCTAACATTGTTATGCTGTGGCCACACTGGTGATAACATACATCACGAAATTATTAACCTTTTGAACGCCAAACAGCGCATCCATTTGCCGTGCCACTGACGCCACGGGGGTTAAATTTTGTGAATAAATAATGCCAACCTAAAAGTGGGGTGTTTTTCAGTAGATTCTCATCAAAAAACGATCGACGTCAAATGCCGTCTTTGGCGTCGTTGTCACGATTTTGCGTTGACGTCAATTGCCGTCTGTGGCGTTCAAAGGTTAAAAATATTCTACTACTACTTAGGCACTGCTTGCATAGGTGACCATTTCATGGCATCTATTATGTATATATAGTTCGTTTTTTTTAGCATTAGAAAGAACTTCGCAGAAGTAAGCTTGTGGTTCCAAATCCGACACTTTTAGCGGTAATAATTTGAAGCAAATTATATGTATTGACCATGCTACATTAGATAATTCAATAATTATTAACAATTAAAGAGCCTGATAAAAATTGTATGCTTGCTTCTGTGGAGTTCTTTCTAATGCTAAAAAAACGAACTTTAAGTATGACAGCCAGGGCTGTCCACACCGCTGCCTACTGGACATCCATCGTATAAAAAAAAGGAACCTCGACACGAAAAGAAAAAGAAGTACCGTAAAACGGGGTGAGTAGGTTTCGCGGGGAGAGGTGGGTAATGAATGGGGAGAGAAGGTTTGAGAGGGGGGAGAGAAGGGTTTTTAAGGCTGCTGCTACAAAAATAATGTACTTATTCCAATTTAAAATGGAGCTATAGTAATACGCATAATAAAAAAAATCGATCCAACAATCTTCCAAAATCACCTTTGTATGAAAACCCCTCTCACCCTAAATACGAGGCACTACGGGGTGAGGTGGGTTTTCCTCTTTATCGTCAAAGTTATGAAATGGAACTACCCAAAACTACCCAAACGTCCGGAACACTTATTATATACACCATTCAGTTTTCATATGTAAAAATAAAATGTTATCGAGGTTTGAATTTCAGTTTTGACCCTACTCACCCCATTTTACGGTATGTATATCGTCGCCTAGCCCCCAAGATGTCCCCTTATATTTATTTATTATAAAATTGTAACGTTTTTTTTCGCCGGTGTAGACGCAGCACGCCCCAACGCCACATCAAAGGATTTCATCACCTAATGAGCGAATACGTCTCTTTTTACTTCATTACGGCGAAGTCAATATTTTTAGCCTTTACTTCAATCTGTGGATTAATTAGTTTGTTTAGACTTTAAATTATTTAAGATTATGAATGAATTGAATGAAAATATTTATTTTCATGCAACTATTGGCCCATAATGGGCCCATAAATAAATACCTTAAAAATAGCATACATATTATTACAAAATATATCTTAAAACTAAAAACACACAATTATGGCTGCGATGCAGTTCGCAACCCCGCAGTGTGAGGGAGCCGGCCGCGGAACCGCCGGAACTTGACACTCTTCGGCCAAAACTCCTCCTTATTATGAATTTAATAGCAGATCGAGTATTAAAATTTTACCATCCTGTCTGTATCTCTAGGTATTTAAATAAAATTAAACAATTTGTAAATTTTCGGGTACCTAGTTATAACATTTATTGGACCAATTTACAAAACCGCCTGGATCAGTCACTGAACGACCTGACTTTAACCTACATTCATTGATCGTGTAATGTTTTCATCTACCCTCAACTGGTTTAAGGAGCCATTTGAGGGTAGATTTTGTTTACTTTTATTTAAATACTTACCTAAAGATACAGAGTTATAGTTTAGCGAAAAGGATCTATCCTCAAAAAATTGTCATTTGAATAACTTATTTTTCTTTTTGACAGTTTTTTTTGACAAATCTTACGTTTTATTCTCCAAGTAGCTCAGACTTACTATATACTCTGTATTTTTAGGTATTTAAATAAAAGTAAACAAAATCTACCCTCAAATGGCTCCTTAAGCCAGTTGAGGGTAGATGAAAACATTACATGATCAAATAATGTAAGTAGGTTAAAGTCAGGTCGTTCAGTGACTGATCCAGGCGGTTTTGTATTTGGTCGGTTAACCAATAAATGTTATAACTACCCGAAAATGTAGAAATTGTTTGTTTACTTTTTTTAAATACCCAAAGATACAGACTATAGATAGGAAAGTTGTTCAAAAAAAAATCGGGCAAGTGCGAGTCGGACTCGCGCACGAAGGGTTCCGTACCATATAAAAAAAAAAACAAAAAAAAAGCAAAAAAAAAACGGTCACCCATCCAAGTACTGACCACTCCCGACGTTGCTTAACTTTGGTCAAAAATCACGTTTGTTGTATGGGAGCCCCATTTAAATCTTTATTTTATTCTGTTTTTAGTATTTGTTGTTATAGCGGCAACAGAAATACATCATCTGTGAAAATTTCAACTGTCTAGCTATCACGGTTCTTGAGATACAGCCTGGTGACAGACGGACGGACGGACGGACGGACGGACGGATGGACGGACGGACGGACGGACGGACAGCGAAGTCTTAGTAATAGGGTCCCGTTTTACCCTTTGGGTACGGAACCCTAAAAAGAACT
Source organism: Cydia splendana (assembly GCF_910591565.1). Classification (NCBI taxonomy): domain Eukaryota; kingdom Metazoa; phylum Arthropoda; class Insecta; order Lepidoptera; family Tortricidae; genus Cydia; species Cydia splendana. Next base: position 2,486,993 of record NC_085984.1, read on the forward strand.
TAAATGGACGCAATAACCCCATAGTTACCGAGGTAAATCGGTTGACCTTAAACCTTGTTTTTGTTCGCAAGCGTCAATAGTCGAACTATTTGTCCCTGTCTATTTAATACGCGCGGATAGAGACGTCAACGGCGATAACTTATGGTAATACGCGCATATGTTAGTTTAATAGAACTCTTCGATTAAACGGCAACTTGTTTTGTGCGTTTCCACTGCTATACGACATGCGATTTGACTGTCATATATTATTAGGAAACAAGCATCATGGGCACCTTTACACCGGAACGGCAGGGAGCGGTTTTTTTACAGTTTTTATTCGTAAGTGTTAGTTGTAATTGGAAACAAATTAAATAATTGTTTATGAAAATATTAAAATTTTTCTTATTTCAAGTAGAAACACTGTATACCTAGTTGAAATTTCCTGAGCTGATTTTTTCGGCTCAAACCTTAAAGGATGACTCACGCTAGACCGGCCCGTGTCCGGGCTGAGGCGTCCGACATGTTATTTTGTATGACGGCAGATCGGTGGTTACGTAGTGCTTTCCACAGAAAACGCAGCGCCGGAAGCTCCGGCCCGGTCATCCTTAATCTGTTTCTTTTACACACAGGGACCTCGCGCGTTGGAGGGTCTGCCATCTTGTGGCCTGAATCGGAAACATATGTGCACATGTACATTACCAAAGCAAGCGCTACCATCTACCGTTCTCGTCGGTACGTTTCCTTGTGCATAGTAGGTAGGTTCTGCCATCTTGTGGGCTACATCGGAAGCATAAACGATACAATTACGCCTCGCGCCAAAAATCTGACGGCTCCTATGCTGCCCCCTATAGTTCATACACGGGGCCTATATGCAGTTCGGCTAGCTTCCAAATGTCTACCGAGTGAAAAGAACAAGCCCGTTCAAAAACCAAATTCATGTTGCATTCGGTATCCCAATGTCGCCTTATTCATATTATTTTGTAATATCCTTAGAGCATTTAATAACCGGAGTCGTCTTTAAGAGCTTACCCCTCTGCCTACCTTGCGTGCACAGTTATGCAAACTTTTGTATGGACTGACGTTTATCTGACATGGCTTTTTGTACGTTACGTACAAATCATGTAGAAATAGCCATACATTTGACGTGCCCCTCCCCCGCAAAAATCGGCAGACTGTTTTGTATAGAAAATGATAGCCAAAGTGTCTCCAGTTATTAAATGCTCTAATATAATATCGTTTTAAAATTAAAGCCTTCGATTGTATGGCGCCAGCTAGGTTCGTGTCACTCTTTCTTATAGAAAAACCGGCCAAGTGCGAGTCGGACTCGCGTTTCTAGGGTTCCGTACATAAGTCCGACTCACGCTTGACTGCACATTTCTAATAGGTTTTCCTGTCATCTATAGGTAAAGAACTATTTTGTGTATTCTTTTTCAAAATTTTAGACCCAGTACCCAGTAGTTTCGGAGATATAGGGGGAATGGTAATTTTTTGGTTATTTTCTTAAATAACTTCGAACTTATGTATTTTAAAATTATAAAAAAACTTGTCACTAATTTACATATGTGTACCAAATTTAAACTTAATTGGTCCAGTACTTTTGGAGAAAATGGGCTGTGACAGACGGACAGGCAGACAGACGCACGAGTAATCCTATAAGGGTTCCGTTTTTTCCTTTTGAGGTACGGAACCCTAAAAACAATGGAAACGCACCGTTTAACCATGTCATTTCTTCCCTGTCTCCTGTACATACGGCATTATTTAACTAAACAGTTATTGTGAGATGTCCACGATAAGACTATAAACGGTAATTATGGGACTCTATCATTTATGTTCTTCTACGCGATACTTAATTATGACGTTTTGGATCTAGTTAAAGGGGCCCACAGATTACCAATTCGCCGCACGATATCGGCCTGTCAGTTAAACGTGAAAGGTGACAGTTCCGAACAACTGGCAGGCTGATATCGTCCGGCGAAATGGTAACCTGTGAGGCCCTTTACATTCTTAAAATACTATTAATGTAGAATACTATGCTTAATAGTTTATGTGACTATTTACGAAAAGCATTAAAATACGAGCGCATTATGAAACGAGCTGAAAGCGAGTTTCATAAAAACATCTTTAGAATGTTTTAATGTCTTTAATTATGTACCTACAGTTACATACAGTGCTTTAAAGTGTCATTCAATGGAACTTACTAACTATGTAAACAAACCGCATATTAAAATTGTCACTGAATGATGATTTCAATATGGCGGTTTGTTTACATACTTAGTTAGCAAGTTCCATTGAATGACACTTTATCTACACACATATAGGCTCTCTCTCTTTCTCTCACTATCCTTCTCTGTCTTAACTAAACTAGGTACAGTTATTGTGGGATGTGACGATAAAAGCGATAAACAGTAGGCAATTATTAATTAAGGGATTTCATCATTTATGTTCTTACTGCGCGATACTTAATTATGATCATTAAACACAATGTTTTAATCTAATTAACATATACTTCTAATTAACATAACATTAAGCATAAGAAAATTACAGTATGATTATCTCTGCCTATCCTCAACTGACACATAATGGCGCTACTTTTATGCACTCGTGCGATAATGAGCACATTACATAACTATGTTGAAAGAAAAGGCCATATGTACTGCAAAACGCTGTACTATACTCGTGCGAATAGGTAATTCGCAACTCGTGTCGATTTATAACACTCCATTTGGTCGTGTTTTAATTTATCAACACTCGTTGCGAATTTCCTACTTTCCGCACTTGTATCGTAAATAACTATTATACAATACCTACTATTATAGTACCTATTCTATTCTACCTAAACTGCGAGTTAATTGCAACCTATTCCGTTCTCAGGTACACAAGAGCAAAAAATGGGTCAATTTGCAAGGAAACTCAAAAGTTATGTTTTCAAAGGATATTCTTTGACAGAAACGGATGCTTTTTTACCCAATTACGAAGGGAAAACGGTTAAAGAAATTTTACAAACGGCCACTTCTAGTGACAATTTTGTATTTTGAGTTTTTAACGAGTTTGAAATTCAAACTTTGAATCTAAATATTTGAATAGAAAAGCGCTGCCTACTTTGCTAAAATTAGCAAAATAATAAATACAATATCTGGGAGACCGAGCTTTGCTCGAAAAACATAAAAACTCAAAAAAGCGAGTTTTCCCAGCGATAAGACCTAGCTAGATCGATTTTTCACGCACAAAAACCAGCGTTCTTTCTTTGCATTTAAAGGGGCCCACTCATTAACAGTCCGCCGCACGGTATCGGCCTGTCAGTTGTTCGGAACTGTCAAAATTTTGTTCTAACTGACAGGCCGATACCGTCCGGCGGACTGTTAATCAGTGGGCCCCTTTAAGAAGGCTTGTGTTGTGGGTACCTACTCAGACAACGATATACACATATAAATACATTTCTATAACCACGGAATAACTCAGGAAAAAAATATCTGTGCTCAAATGCTCTTCGCTAAAATAAATGTCCTTACCAGGATTCGAACCCAGGACTATCGGCTTCATAAGCTGTCACTCACTACCCGCTAGTATAAGCCAGACCGGTCGTCCAAATACCTTAGAGTCAGACCGAGAATAGTCTGCAGCGGATTTGATAGCCCACGCAGTACACGTGTTATTTTAAACGTCAAACTTCTATAATATTATTACGTATAAATACCACTTACACTGCGCGGGCTATCATAATGCCAAAATATATAATAAATTACCTGAGGTAATAAAAGAATTGAGTACTGAACGACGCTTCACACGTGAACTCAAAACGTTTTGCACAACAAAAGCATACTACTCGGTGAAAGAATTTTTGGATGAATGACTAAATATGTCGAAAGTCAAAACCATGAATGAATATGTATAGGTATAATTATAACTTTCATGACATGTCATCTTTATTCAATGAAATTGTGTTCAAATTATGTTTAGTATAATTCATTAATCATTATATTTAATCTAACTTGCATTTTAGCGTAATTGACTTGTATATAAATGTAACATTCATTTAATATTATAATAATATGTTTGTTCCCCTAATTGTAAATTATGAATATGACGATGTACAATTAATACAAATAAAATATATTCTATTCTATTCTATTCTATCAAATCCGCTACAAACTATTCTTGGTCCGACTCTACTTGAAATACAGCGAAACCTGGTTAATTGGCACCTGGATAAATGGGAAACCTCAATAATTGCAACCAAAGGTCCGGTCCCGGTCCCTTGAGACCAAAAAGCCTCTATAATTGAAATTTTGGAACCTCTATAATTGCAATTTAGATTTTAGTGCTTTTCGTAATTTTGTCTCTGTGCCTAATTGACCACATCGCAATTAAGACCTCTATAATTGACAATGTGCTAAAAAAATCTGTTGTTTTAGCTCTTCTTATTACCTCTATTATTGAAACGAGTCTTACTTATTACCTCTGTAATTGAAATAATGTAGTTATAGACAGCAGAAACAATATTTTAATAGCAATGATCATTTTATTTTAAATCTTCATCCAGAATTCAATTTATTTATTGGGTATCTATCACAGCCTGAGTAGGCGAAATAGTTTTGATTAAATCCAAAATAAAGTATGCTTTTTACATTCCAATAAAACTTTCTTCTACAATTCAAGGTTTTTTTTTAAAACCCAAATGATTAATAAGAAAATAAAGCAGTAATTAAGTAATGTAGGTAGTGTAAACGTGGAAGTTATAAAATATGTCCATACTTTAGACCCGCTATAATATTTGAATAATTATACTTAGTTCTAATTCGAAAATACCTCTCATATTAATCGATATCTGCAATGAAATTATAACTGACAACACTATCATTAACTCATAATATCGAACGGTTAAATAAAGCTCTACCTCAATTATAAAAATAACGCGAGCTAGGGATGCGCGCATCCATGTCGATAATTGAGTTAAAATCTGAAAATGTCGGTGCTGTAATTGAATTGAATGTCGAAGGTAATTTTATTGTGGGCTGGTTGAAATGGTTTAGTAGATTTTTGGGAAAAGTAAAATGTTTAACACGTTTTATGATATCGGAATGGACATGGACACTAAAGGATGACTCACGCTAGACCGGGCCGGGGCCGGGCAGGAGCTTCCGGAGCTTCGTTTTCTATGCAAAGCACCAGGTGATCACCGATTAGCCTTCATAGAAAATGACATGTCAGACGCCTCGGCCCGGGCACGGCCTGGGGGGCGATTTTTGATTTTCTACCGCTCGATTTCGTGTATTTCGTTAAATAATATCACCACTACTAGGCATTTAAATTCTACTAATATTATTGAAATCTAGTGGTCAATACCACTAGATTCCAAATTTCGATCGCTCGTATTTCAAAAATTTGCATTTCGGCGTTTTCCACCGATTTACGAGTGACGAAATCGAGCAATCGAAATTCAAAAATCGGCCCCCAGGTCTAGCGTGAGTCATCCTTAACCCTCTTATTCATAAAAACGCTTGCCTTCCATCTAATGTAACCTTGTGTGTCTTTGTCTCAATCTGTCATTTTGACGGGACTCCCTCTGGTCGCATAACAACTTTTGTCATATTTTTAATTGTCATAACACTTTATGCATAAAATTGTAAGTTATAAAAATCTTTAGTCAGAATTATATCTGAGCATAACTGGGTTTTTGTCATGAATATAATATGACTTTTCATTTGTATGCGCAATGATGATTATGACACAAGTTGTTATGCGCATCAAGGATATGACTTAAACTTGTATGCAACCCAATATGGACCCATCAATGTCATATTTTATTGTCTGTGAAAACTTGTCAAAAAACAGTTAAAGGCACAGTATGTATAAGTTACTAGGCGCGCTAGTGCTGCACTCTGGCGGCAGAATATTGCAGTAATACCCCCTATTAGCTATTTTACATTGTTTTATATTTTTCTTACAAATACGTAAGTCAAAATGGGGTCCATATTGGGTTGCATACAAGTTTAAGTCATACCCTTGATGCATCAAGGCGGTTTGTTAACAAGGGCCTACCGGGAAACGCGAAAATCGAAATTTGGTTATCTGCCTCTTTATCGCTCGAATATGCAAGAGTGATAGAGATCTTGTTTCGCGGTAAACCACCAGATCGTGATGGATTGTGGTAGTGGCGCCCCCTACGGAGAGTTTCGTGTTCGCAGTGGTCAGACATGTCCCTAATAGTTTTTATCGATAACTTATGACAGCACTAGTGTCGGGATCGATATCCAAAGCCGGCCGTCTGTTACTACGGCTACAGACTGCACCTATGCGGCGGAAAGCCTGAGGTACAAAGAGAGTATTTTTTTTTCTCTTAATCAATGTTTTAATTATACAGGATTTTGACTCTTGGAGACCCTATACATCTCTAAGGATAATTTGATTAACTATATAATCTTTTTATTTTTATTTCTGACACTTAGAGACATTTACATATTTATGGGATAAGGGCAAGCGAATGATGATGATAATTATAGTTTTTTTTTGCAGTTCAACATTTAGAGACTTTATACATCTCTAAGTAATACTTTAGTTTGAATCGATTTTAATATCGATTTTGATGTTGTTTTTTTTACTTGTATGCTAATTCCATGTTGACGTGAAAAGTGCCCTTGTGGCCCATTTGCTGAATAAATGTTGATGTTTGATGTGGTAGTTGTGGAGATCAAGGGGAAAGGCCTTTGTCCAGCAGTGGATTACACTATTAACAGGCTAAGAAAAAAAAAAGACATTTTTAAATGATTTCTATATAAGGATTTTACTAAATCACAGTGGAGTTAAGAGAGAATAATAGCTTTGCGTCCTAACGGAATAACTGTACATCTTAGTAACAAATCACTTTGATTTTGATGTCAATCGCTTCAGCATAATATATTCTAGATTTTTTATAAGTTTTGCTTTATTTTTTTTGTTTTGCAAATTGCAAATTTTGATAAAAGGAAAACTTTATAGGTTTTCCGTTTATCAAAATTTGCAGTTTTTCATTGTGTCATTAACATACTAAAAACTCATGGAGAATGGAAAATATTTAGAAGTTGAATAACATTTACTCTTTTTGATTTTTAAAAACGGTTGAATGAAAGCGAAGAGTATAGGAAGACAGAATTATAAATCGAGTTAATACCTGTAAACAACCCTAGTGTATCCTCAACCTAAAAGCGGCACAGACAGCGCGAAATCAGTTAGAGTAGACACAAAGAGAAATTAACAGCATTCACCTTTTACCTTGAATTGTACCGGAACACGCGTTGCGAGAACGCTATTAAATATTATTTTATGCAACAATCACATAATAAGGGTTATTAAATGATACAACGGGACTTAATCGCGTATTTAAGTTTTAAGATTTACCTCCGACGTTTCGAGGACGGCGTTGTCCCCGTGGTCTCGGAGAAGACACAACAACTCGACTCGAGTCGACTCGGTTGTATAAGTAATTTAATAATGTTTAAAAATCGTGAAAGTTTAAATCAGTGTTTCACATAATAAGGGGTTTTAAAGTTCAACAGTAAAAGTTACAATAAAGACGCACTGCTTATAAACTTAATATGTAACTAATTAAATCTTATTACAAACCTGTTGCATAATAGTTATTTATGATACAAGTGCGAAAAATAGGAAATTTGCAACGAGTGGCGATAAATTAAAACACGACCGAAGGGAGTACATGAGGTATCGTGGGTACAACGTTTTACAGTAGGTAAATAAGGTCCTTTAAATTATCGACATAGTGTCGTAATATGCTAATTATCGCACTAGTGCGGTAAAGTAGCACCGTATGTACCTACTGTAATAGTACATTACGAATTACCTTTTCGCACGTGTATTATACAACGTTTTACAGTACATATGACCCTTTAAATGTTTGACATTGGCGCGTATTGCCCTTAATCCCGCCCTAGTGCGGTAAAGTAATAGTACCATATGTACTATAAAACACTATTATAATATCATACATGAACACAAGTAATTTGTATGGGCAGCAAAACGCTTTAAAGGGGCCCACTGATTAACAGTCCGCCGGACGGTATCGGCCCGTCAGTTGTTCGGAACTGTCAAAATTTTGTTCTAACTGACAGGCCGATACCGTCCGGCAGCCTGTTAATCAGTGGGGCCCCTTAACGCGCCGAAATCTGTAAATACCCCATTCGATAATTCAGTGCCGGTTCGAATCCAGACACATCCGATATTCAACCAGTTTCCAACTTTGGACAGGGATGTAGAGTGGTGGAAATGGCTTTACAGTACATGATGTAGTACATGGGAGAGGTACAGTCGCCATCAGATATATCGGGGCGGATAAGGCGCTCACAAATATCTGAACACGCCTCTATTGTCAAGGCGTTAGAGTGCGTGTTCAGATATTTGCGAGCATCTCGGACGCTCCGATATATCTGTTGGCGACTGTACTTGGGAGGTTCTTGGGGGAGGCCTATGCTGGAAAGCAAGACAATCTTGACTCCGAGGTCTGACAGCGGAAATATTGTAATAGTTTTATTTTTTTTATTTTTAAGTAAGAAATAGATGTTTATATTATATTTTGTAAAACTATTTTTATAATATTGTTAAATAAAGGCTTATTGAAATTGAAATTGATGTAGTTCATATGGAGCTACTTTCCCGCACTAGTGCGGGAATAAGCACTTTCTGTGCCTATGTCGAAAGTTAAAAGAGCCATATGTATACATACTGTAAAATGTTGTACGTTACACGTGCGAATAGGTACCTAATTCGCTACTCGTGTCGATTTAAAACACTCCCTTTGGTCGTGTTTTTATCGCCACTCGTTTCGAACTTCCTATTTTCCGCACTTGTATCGTAATGTACTATTATGAGTAATTGCCCTAATTGGCATATTTCATTATAAGAGTTAGGTACTCGGCTCGATTCGGAAAATGAATTAGATTTCTACTAGACTACAACAAGTTACGATACGGATAATTTAAAGATATTTGTAAGATATATATATCAAATTTGACGTTTCCGCGATTCTGGAGGTCCTCTTGAACGATTTCGACAAGTTATGACTTAGATATCCAAGTCACATCTAGTCGATATCTAATGTAGATCTAGTTGATCTCTAAATCGTCTCAAGATCTTGTGATTATCTTGAAATCCGAATAGGCCGGACAGTCACCTGCAATAATATGTTACACAACGAAGGCCGCAAAAATATGTGACACGCTCTTATGACTCTAATACGAGTAAGATCGTGTCAGATATTTTTGCGGCCTTCGTTGTGTAATATTTTATTGCAGGTGACTGTACATGAATACCATAGTTACAATCGAAGTTACATTTTCATTTTATAACGATATTCTGAACCCCTAAAGTTAGACCAAGAAAAGTCTGCAGCGATATATAGCCCACGCACTGCAAGTGCTATTTTAAAAGTCAAACGTCTATGTTCGCGTTTGCGTTATGTCTATTTTTGTATGGGATTTTGAACAGCGCGCCAAGCGGGACGTTTTGGAAACACAAAATCACATACAAAATGACACTTAAACGCAAAATAAAATGTACAGACATCACCGTAAATCTTAAAAATAATCCATTAACCCTAAAATGCTACTAATTAATCACATCCAGCGACTATTAATCTCAGTTCTGACCGCCCCTTTTAATTACTTACCCTAATGCCTGGCTCATGCGAGAATCCTTGCCTTAAAATAATTGCTTTTCAGGTTTCAAACAAGTATATGTAAAATATTGTACGAAAACATGAATTGTAAGGTTAGGTTATGTCTATTACTGACTTAGAGCACAACGTGCTCACTAGCGCCACTGCTAAATAATAAATAATAAATAAATATAATAATAGGGACATTCTTACACAAATTGACTAAGTCCCACGGTAAGCTCAAGAGGCTTGTGTTGTGGGTACTCAGACAACGATATATATAATATACAAATACTTAAATACCTACATAGAAAACATCCATGACTCAGGAACAAATATCTGTGCTCATCACAAATAAATGTCCTTACCGGGATTCGAACCCAGGACCATTCGGTTTCACAGGCAGGGTCACTACCCGCCAGGCCGCCCAGGCCAGACCGGCCGTCGTAATATTGAAATAATCGTGATTATTTAAATTTAACGAAAGATATTTAAAAAAGGGGGCCGCTACGTACTGTATTTTGTATTTAGGTACCTTTTGAATACGTTAAACTAGTTTTTATGTTGCTGGATTCGTCAATCTATAAGAAGCGATCAACAAATCCAGCAACATAAAAACTAGTTTGACGTATTCAAACTGTACAAGATAATTAAAACCAAAATATTACTTTGCTAATCCGCGAAAAGATAACGTGCTAGTCAATCAGTGCTAACCCGTTATACTTACTTGCGTATTTTTACATGCAATTAATGTTCCCACCCTCCCACCGCAAAAATAAATACGTAAATAAATATAACAAAGTCAGTATAACGGGTTAGCACTGATTGACTAGCACGTTATCTTTTCGAAGATTAGCAAAGTAATATTTTGGTTTTAATTAATATGGATTTCCGCAGAGTATAACGCCTGAATTGAATCTATTCACTATTTGTACAAGATACTTTTGACGCATAGTCTGATCCACAACTTTTGGTGCCGAGTGCCGACTGTACTTAATCAATAATAAATTAATTAAAGTCGTTGTTTAGACTACGCTTAAGGAATTGCGACAATATTTACTGTTTACCCGATCGGCCGAAGCCTGTGGGGACAAATTAAAATTAAAGATATTTAAACTTCGTTTTAGAGTCGGACCATGAAAAGTCTGCAGCGGATTTGATAGCACACGCAGTGCAAGTGCCATTTATGCGACATAATTTCATAGAAGTTTGACGTTTAATATAACACGTGCACTGCGTGGGCTATCAAATCCGCTGCAGACTTTTCATGGACTGACTTTAGGTACAAAGTGACTAGCTAGGCTTCTTGGTAGAGTTGGGTTGGCAAGAATAGTGCCGCCAACTAAGGAATGCAAATCGGTTATTTTTTGTATGGAAATAACCGCGGTTTCGGTTAAAAACTGATTATTTCCATACAAAAAATAACCGATATGCATTCCCTACCGCCAACCCACCACGCAAAATAGGCGCAATAATATGACGTCGAGTTGCGGAAACCAAGCCCGCGAGAACCTATAACGCTATAACCTATAAGGTTGTACAAAGTGAGTTAGACCAATAAAAGTCTGCAATGATTTTCATACCACACGCAGTGCAAGTGTTATTTTAAACGTCAAACTTCTATGAAATTATGACGTATAAATAACACTTGTACTGCGTAGGCTATCAAAATCGTTGCAGACTTTTCTTGGTCTAACTCTAGAAGTTTTTGTGGCAAAATAAAGTGATTGACAAAATGAAATATCTGTCTTTTCTTATATATCTATCTTAGATATTTATTACATTTTATAAGAAGATAGCTACCGCGAAATATTGAACACGTTCCGATATCTTCTTCTATTTTGATATATTGGTAGTTTTCTATTCTTTTGCCACTTTTGCAGTTTACGTTTTAATTTTTAACCCTTAAACAGGTTGTGTATCTATAAGTACCACATAGCAAATGATTTTTTTTGGCGAGCTGAGTAAATACAATGGCCGCAAAATGTCATTGCCGTAAAGTCTATTAAGTGGGTGATATCGGAACGTAAAAAAATGACAGGTGTCAAAACAAATTTCTTTGAAAATTTAGTTGTCAAGTTCAAATCGACAACAAATGGCAGTTTTTGTACGTTTCTCCCGCTGTATAAGTTCGTTACGCCCAAAAAAAGTACTGTAAGTATTTTGTTTTGTATTTTTAAGGTAGCTTATTAGATAATGTATGTGTAGTAAGTCATAACTTACCTTAGTTATTGTTTTCTGATAAAATATTCGATCTAAAAGTTTGTGGTTCGTATGAAACCTCTGCCCGTCTGGGGCACGTTCGAGTGGTTTATAAGTGGCCTCTGCCCTAGAGGGAGTTTACATGACATTTAAGGGTAAGATTCATTACTATGAATGAATCATCATAGTACGAAAGTAATATATTTTCCTTTGGTTTTTAAATTAAATATTTATTCAACGGTCAATCTTACGAGCCACGACATCCATGCGAGCCAAGAAAGTGCTGGCAGTTAGTGCATATTGTGACGCAAGTGTAAATGTGATGTGCACATGACTTGCCCTTAAAACTACTCTGTATGGCTAACCAGGCAGTGGCCATATAAGGACCACGTTGCACCATTGGTCACGAGCAGTGGGCATATAAAAACCACCGGGTTTTTTTTTATTCAATTAGGGGTAATAAAAAAAAAACAAGAAATTACTTTTCTTTTTAAGCTATTACCTAAACGAATCAGTAATCAAAAGTAAAAAATGCGTCAGGCCTGTTTAAGGGTTGTACTAAATATATGTAATAAAGAAATTATGTACCGCTTTGTAATTGATTTGCATTATTGAAATTTTTAGGTAACTTACCTACAGCAAGTAGAAGTTACATAATATTTTAAATATGAATCTACCTATGACTTATCGATAACAGATTTATCGATGTATCGTGACTTCAAACACTCGTTTATACCACAAAAACGTCTATGTCTGTATGTCTTAGCACAGAATAAGTACTACCGTACAGAAAGGACACTTCCTACAAAACCGAAGTTTGCCAGCGATTCATGGTCGAATCATGATATCCCTTTCTAACTTATGGCACTATCCCTTTCGACTATTTACGGTTGACAAAATTCAAGTACTTAATTATCTTATCTGTGGTCGTGCGCGCAAAGTAGGGCCCTCAAGTTGTGTCAACCCTAATAATTGCTCGGAGCAATGCTGAGCCGAACGGAGCCGAGTTTGCCCGAAGTCAGGAGTGTCTCCCCACTGGTCTTAGTAAGGTTATATTAATAAGGTCATAATGCGGTCAACTAACCCTTAAACCGACAGAAAATACAGAAGGTTGTGTGTTTAGACCTCCTTAGGGCTCGATAGTAGCAAAAAACCGGGCAAGTGCGAGTCGGACTCGCGCACGAAGGGTTCCGTACCATAATGCAAAAAAAAAAAAAAAAAACAAACAAAAAACGGTCACCCATCCAAGTACTGACCACTCCCGACGTTGCTTAACTTTGGTCAAAAATCATGTTTGTTGTATGGGAGCCCCATTTAAATCTTTATTTTATTCTGTTTTTAGTATTTGTTATTATAGCGGCAACAGAAATACATCATCTGTGAAAATTTCAACTGTCTAGCTATCACGGTTCGTGAGATACAGCCTGGTGACAGACGGACGGACGGACGGACAGTGAAGTCTTAGTAATAGGGTCCCGTTTTACCCTTTGGGTACGGAACCCTAAAAAATACAAAGAGTGTTAACCAGTATTTTGTATGTTGCCGTATTAAGGATGACTCACGCTAGACCGGGCCGTGCCCGCGCCGAGGCGTCCGACATGTCATTTTCTATGACGACTGATCGGTGGTCACGTAGTGCTTTCCATAAAAAACGAAGCGCCGGAAGGCCGGAAGCTCCGGCCCAGCCGTAAGGATGACTCACGTTAGACCGGGCCGTGTCCGGGCCGGAGCTTCCGGCGCTTATTTTTCTAGGACATGACAGGTGATCACGTGGTGCTTTCCATAGAAAACGTAGCGCCGGAAGGCCGGAAGCTCCGGCCCAGCCGTAAGGATGACTCACGTTAGACCGGGCCGTGTCCGGGCCGGAGCTTCCGGCGCTTACTTTTCTATGACATAACAGGTGATCACGTGGTGCTTTCCATAGACAACGAAGCGCCGGAAGCTCGGGCCCGGCCCGGTCTAAAGTGAGTCATCCTTTAAGGTGGTTCTGCTAGCGGAGTTTTTGGAAAATCGCAGTGCTTTTTTAGATCACAATACGGTTGTCAACAATTGAATTATCAATCTAGAGGCCTTGAGGTATTATTATTTATTTATTTAATCTTTATTGCACATAAGGAAATACACTGTACAAAAGGCGAACTTAATGCCATAAGGCATTCTCTACCAATCAACCTTTAGGCAAAGCAGATAAGTTGTAGGCGGTGCAAAAACATGTGGTATACTTAAATGATACAATTAGGTATTCCCAAGCTGAAAAGGGGACCTTCGCTTTGCTCGCTCATTTTTCTTTATCTACACCTTCGTCAATCTAATCACTGACCAATGCTTTATGCTTTAGCTTTTGTACCTGTCTATTCAAATTGTATTGTAATGTCCGTTTGTATGTATATGTTGCGTCTGCGCAAACGAGTCGATGTTAACGAACCAGCGTACCTTGATCTCCAAGATTATCATAAAGGATGACTCACGCTAGACCGGGCCGAGCCCGGGCCGAGGCGTCCGGCATGTCATTTTCTATGACGTGCTTTCCATAGAAAAAGAAGCTCTGGGCCCCGGCCCGGTCTAACGTGAGTCATACTTAATGTAGTGTTTACCCAGGTATTGGCTGTTATACATATTTACAAAAATGTTGCTATATATTATTACAAGCTTTTTATTATTAAACTTGCAATGTACTAATGTATGTTTGTACGGGTCAAATCTTGCAAGTTAATTTTGACCCATTTCCCGGTTTCCGATGAAGCTGAAAATTTGCATAGGTACATAAATGTAAGTCGGGTGACAATGCAAGTAATGGTACCATTGAGCTGAGCCTCTACCATCAGTTTTAACATTGACATAACGCTCACGTCTACGTAATTTACTTTCTGTACATCTCGCTTGCACTATTGCTCGCATATGCGAGTACGAGCGAGATGCATAGAAAGTAAGTTACGTAGACGTGAGCGTATATGTTAATGTCAAAACTGATGGTAGACGTACTGATCTCATGATGGCCATAGAAACTCTGTGATAAAACACCGAAACCTAATTGTGTTTGGGATTTTTAGAATTGTCTCAATGAGTATTAGTTGCCTGTGGTAAGAAAAGTACAGTCAGCAACAAAAACTTGTACCTAAAATGATTTTTTTGCCAAAAACTTATTTTTCATGTCACTATTATGATTTGTCTTCTATGAAATTATGACGTATAAATAACACTTGCACTGCAATGCAGTCATCAAAGTCGTTGCAGACTTTGTTTGGTCTAACTCTAAGTATATTCTGATTCTGATTATGAGCCCCCAACTCGCCTGAGCTTGAGCTGTTGTAATAACACAGCTGACCCCACGCCGAGATTGGATCTCGATCGGATCGGATCGGATCTCGGATCGGTGTCGACAATAATTGCTATTGTTCGCTGAGACCGCTCTCAACATGAATTTGGGATGTCGTTGTTACAAAGGTTTAGAAATGCCATTAAAATAATGTATCTTATAAGTTATAACCTATTTATAATAATATATAATATGTGTACAGCCTGTGCACATGGAAGTTTTTTAGTATTATTTTTAGAACATTTTTTTTTTAATAGCCTGGTTAAGTGTCCCACTGCTGGGCAAAGGCCTCCCCTCGCTTCCTCCACTCAACCCTGTCTTTTGTAGAACCCCTGTGTTTTAGAACAAATACGTGGTTAATATTTATGAACAGATATTAAATAAGAGAGGACTTAGGTGTGACCCCTGCAGCACGCCCGAATATATTTAAGGTGCTGATGGTAAGATCGTTTATAAATAAATATAATAAAGATCGTTTACTTTTCATTATTTTTCTAACTTTTACCTACAAGTTAGGTCTCACATTAATCAAAATAATAAGCTACATTTTCAAATCGATACAACGTTAATATAATAAAGCAGAAGTTTACTTTGTCCTAAGCCTTTAAAAAGTCAGTGTACCATCTTTATCAAAACTTGAGTCATCTTAAAATTATAGCTTCTAATAATATTTTTTGAAGCTAGTTTTATACATGCTATATAAAGACATTTGTAAGCATTGTAAGCAACTAGGAAAATGAATGTGGGGGATACCTACAAAGAGATTAGTAACTCTGTGGTATTATAATGATGACTAAGCGTTTGCCCCGCATTCGCGACTGGTCACTCACGCACGGAGCCACGAAAGTCGTTTTGATATGCGAAGAGATCAAAATTTAAAGATCTAGTCAAAAGTTTGTGATAGCCGGCATCTTTGTGAAAATGACAAAAGTTAACCATTTGGATAAATTTTTCTATGACCTTCATATAAATTTAAAGAAGTAGGTTTTAAAACGTAGAAGGCCTACCGCGAACCACGTTCGACGTGTTGCTCTCTGGTAAGGATAAAGTACGTAAATAAGACATTAAAATCCGTTTATTTTATAATATCCTTAGGGAAGTCGCATTACGCATAGTAGAAAAAGTAAGAGCGAATCGCCTAGAGTGGTATGGGCATGTGATGCGGAGGGATGAAAGTCATGTGACGAGAAAGGTATTACGAACGAATGAATGTGGAGGGAATTAACGGGAGAGGAAAACCAAGGAAAAGGTGGATGAACTGTGTGAGAGATGATATGTAACGAACGCAAGTGAATAATGAGATGACGGGCGAGAGAGAGGTATGGAAGATAAAAAACATGCTGCACCGACCCCAAATGAATGGGATAAGGGCAAGCGAATGATGATGAGGGAAATTGCATTGCGGTTACCTGCCTTACTGCAGCAGTAATGCTGTGCGATATTAGTAATGCTGAACGGTACGTCTATATTCATTTATTTATTTTAACTTTCTTTTTTTTTGTAACTAGTCTATAGGTGTCCCACTGCTGGGCAAAGGCCTACCCCTAAACTTCCAATCCTCCCGATTAACTGCAGCATGCGTCCAGCTGAGAAATGTGTCCAGGTCATCCCGCCATCTCGTCTTAGGCTGACCCTGCCAGCGTTTACACTGTGGAACCCACTCCGTGGTTAGTTTATTTTAAGTTTATTGCACAAAATATATATAACAATGTACAGATGGCAGACTTAATGCCAATTACCATTCACCACCAGTCAACCATAGCGCCAAACAAGAGATGCACAATGCCGCCTCCAAAATGTTATAGTTCCTCGTCTATCATTTTTTATCTTCAAGCACAGACGCAGAATTGCTTGTAACGATGCCGTATATAACAACACACATAATTGACTTATAATAGTCCTTACCTCTTTACCATAAGGTCTATGTATGGGCTAACTATAAAATGTGTATAAACGAATTCAAAACGGACAATGTCGGAGCATTATTAAATGCTTTGGTTTAGTTTAATGTTAGTACTTACAAGATGTATGCTATAGTATGCAAAGAAACACGGTAATCGACTAGTTAATAATTTATAGATACTCGTATTGATGTATTTGGACCGAGCTAATGCTGCACAAGCACTGGACAGGATTTGCAACGATTTTGATAGCACACGCATTGCAAGTGTTATTTTAAACGTCAAACTTCTATGACATTATTGACGTCTTAAATAACAGCTGCAGACTTTTCTTGGTCTAACTCTATTTGTGTCTTTTTACATTTAAAAATGTGACGTTATCTATGAAAAGGGACCTTATTGTCGATGGTGCTTACGCCATTATTAAAGATGCTCCGGTATAAATACAATCCCGCGCGGCGCTGTGCGGCGTAAGCGCCATCGACAAAAGGTCCCTTTTCATAGATAATGCCCCAAATATTCTTGGTGTAAAAGAATATACCTACTTACGAACCATTTGTAGGTAGGTACCTAAGCCTAAGCTTCAGAGAAATATATTATATAAGTAAAGAAAGCGTGGTAACTCCATACATCAATTTTCTTACCAAAACGCGCGTTATTTCGCAGTCGACATCTAACGTCAAGTAGTGGAACTATCAGTCCGCTACTTATCGAACCAGATGTCACAAGTGTCGCAACTGACGAAAAATGTACTGCTATAGCAATTTACAACTAATATTATAAGCAGACGGAGTTGAAAATAGAGTTCCAGTTAATCCGGTTATATTATTAGCTGAAAATTGTTGAGCTATAGAGTTTTCGTTCGTCGCGACATCTATTTGTCAACTAGCAATACTGATAAATTTCGCTACTTGACGCTAGATGTCGACTTCGAAATAACTCTCGTTTTGGTAAGAAAACTGATGTATGGAGTTACCACTCTTTAGTTACTTACACAGTATGTAAACTTACTAAAACCATTTACTCAAGGCCGTTAATGAATGGGTCACACTGAGCAACTTTTACTATAGCTCCGACTCCGAAATCGCGAAAAAAAATTTGGTTGTTTCATACATTTTGCTGGTCAAGTATTGAAATTTTCTATGGGAGAGTCAATTACGGGGTTGGTGCCAAAATTTGCTCAGTGTGACCCATTCATTAACGGGCTTGAGTATTGGTTTTAGCATGAATCTAGTATTTTAACTGGATAAGGCATGATGGGTGGGGGAAATGAGCGAACGGGATAGTCTTATGTATCTTTCAGTAGGAGTAGCAGCGAAAGCGCTATTATTGTTTGTCCTTGTCACAGTCTCACTTTTTTTATTTATTCCCCACCTTAAATTAGTATGTATTATGGTGGGCAACAAATAAATTCGACCAATCATAGTGTCGCATTGCCTATGTTTTGTCCCTCACGGAGGCACGCGTATACCACTTCTATAGGACCTTCTATGGGTTTTAGTAAGTTTACATACCTACCTAGAGGGCTATTCATAAATTACGTCATTTCAAATTAGGGGGGGGGGGAGGTCTGGACCTGGACATCGGATGATGGTAGCATGACGTAGGAGGAAACGGGGTCATTCGAAGCATGATTTTTGGATGATTTTAGGGGGGGGGGTCAAAAATCGATGACGTAATTTATGGACAGCCCCTAGGCTGTATAACTCTGTAGCCTAAGAAAAGAAACATTTCTTTATCTTCACCAACCATCGATTAATTGCCAAATACCGCAACAGTTTTTTGTGAAATGATTCACAATGACTATAAGAACGCCGTTTCATTTCCTTATTATAAGCAAAAAGAATAGATAGTATAGAGGGGTCCTGTCATTGTAAATTTTGTAGTCACTGTAAATTTACTGCCATCTATCGACACACGACTAAAACTCAAAATGAAAACGTATAAAGTTATCAAAAAATGTATACATATGGATAAATGATTTTATTATTTTTATATCATTTTGATCCATGTTCATTGACTCTATGTGTTAAAATTGTTAAATATGAAACGGTGTCGTCACGCCATCTAGCCGAGGATAGGCTAAAGGTGTGTGCGGCATCTATTCGAGAATGACTTTTACTTGAATTCCGTGGCACGTTTTTTTCTTAGACTTTATTCGTCTTATACGAAGTTACATATGTCTTTGTTATAAGTATTAATTGTTCTTAGAAAAACTTTTATGTGAGTTGACTATTGTATTCGATGAAAAGATCCGTGACACTAGAGGTGCAGTCAGGCGTGGCTCACTCCGCGATTTCGTCGCTTTGCTACAGGTAGCTAAAAGTACATCCGTTCGGCCCCAATTTTGGGGTTTACCATAAGCCGCGCGTGGCGCTGTCGCCACCTAGCGGCCATATCTGTGCTGATCGTAACAGACGCGTTTTGTTAGAGAGTGAGTCTTCTATACCTAGTACTATTATTTATTCTGTGGTACAGTTAACAATAATAGTAACTTAAGCAGAGGCTAACACAAAATAGGTTTTATATTAAATTTTTACACGTTTAATTAATGATGACTCGCGTTAGGGGTCATCCATTAATTTACATCACACGTTTAGGGGAGGGAGGGGGTCAAGAAAATGTGAAATATTGTGACAGGGGGGAGGGGGTAGTCACAAACATTGTGACGTCACTCTAACTTATTTAAATTATTTAATTCGCTGTATAGTTATTTAACAAGTTTATGTAACGATAATCATTTTTATTCGTTTAATTTTGTTTTCCAATTAGTTTTGTGTTTTAAAATTACTAATATTTCTTTTTTTTTATATTTTGATAAAATATTAAAAATAGGTATTACAATAACCTACTTAATTCGGTTTGCCGATTTCGTTGAAAAAATGAAAAAATGTGACGTCACACCAGGCGGGGAGGGGTTTGCCAAATGTGACAATGGGTGGGGGGGGGTCAAAAAACCTAGAAATTCGTGTGATGTAATTAATGGATGGCCTAGACCGGGCCAAATATGCGAAACTAGCTCTAAAAGTGATACAAATACGTACCTATGTTTAAAAACCTTTTGAATCCAAAAAAATGTTTCTTGAAACTACCTCACCCACATAAATAATATTGTACCTACTATAAAAATGACATTGTCAGATTATCTAATTAACACGTACCTATGTTTGTCTGCGTAAAGTACTGTCACGGATTAATGACAGGTGTTTGTTTTTGTCATATTTAACACTTTATGTTTGGTAAGTTAGGTTTAAAGTTAAGCTCTTGTTAAGGCAGTACTACATCTTACCTTGGTAAATCGGCAAGAAATTGGCCATTCCACAAAGAGGTCTAAATCGTCGGGACGTGACGCGTATGGCCACCTTAATAACCTATATCTGTATTACTCGTACTGTGGGCAGTGGCGGATTTGCCCTAAGGCCAGGGGCGTATTTACCATAGGGCCAAGGGGGCCATGGCCCGGGGCGGCAGGCCGCAGGGGGGCGGCGAAGCCGCCCCCTTGCGGATTTTTCTGGGCGCCTTTTATAATCAAACTTAGCTATATTTTTTATTATATTTTAATTGACATTTAAATTAATAAACAAACGAACGCTTCAAACCCCACCAATTGCTAAAAATATCTACCAACAAGTACCTAAATTAAGCAACATTTTCGTTCAAGAAGTATTAGTACGGCGCAGTGCCGGATTTACCACTAGGCTGAGTAGGCTGAAGCTTATGGCGGCAAATTTTAGGGGGCGGCAAATTTGGGTCAAAAAAATATTTTATTAGCTGTTCAGATAGGGTCGACCAGAATTTTGTCGCTCCCCTATTTATTTGTAAAATTTAAATAACAAGCCTTGTCGATTTTGCCGACCTCTGTCATGTCAAGACCCTTTAGATTGAGACAGACAGACGGCCGGACGGACAACAAAGTGATCTTATATGTTCCGTTTTTTTCCTTTTAAAGTACGAAACCCTAAAAATTTACCTACTATTTTCTCGAAAAAATTTCGCGCTCGCTACGCTCGCGTTTTCACTTACGTACCTAACATTATTTGTGACCCATCTGACTATATACATACAGGCGGTTCTTGTGTCTTCGTGGTATTGAATCTCACTAAAGTGTTCCGATCCCATGCCGAAACTCAGTACAGATAGAGTGCTCTCGATATCAGGTACAAATACAATACTTTTCATGACTTTCCAGCACCACAGAATGTGGGATAATGGTACGGCCTGTGTAATACGCATCCCTACTACTGTCGTCTGCATAGCAATGATTATCATTGATATGCAGCAATGACAGCACAGAACCTAGTGCAACGCCAGCGGTAATGTCCACACTATCGGAGCAGCTTCCGTCTACTATACGGCTCATGTGCGTCTACCGGAAAAAAAGCTAGCGATCCATTTGTATAACATAGTCCCTCGAGCAGACTCGATGCCAGACCCGACCGAACTCCTTAGCTATATCCAGCCTGACTGCCATGTCTCACCTTGATTCTCAATGGCCAAAACCCAGCAGTACCCACCGGTCACCGATCAGATCAGGCAAATATAACGAGGTCGCATCGTCATGGAGTGACAAAAACGGCCCATAAATCTGTATCTAGAATAGTGACATTAGTGACGTCACCTTTCTGCACTCAAAAGAATAAAAAATTATCTACGTTCCACTATCAGCGAAGAGCGCCTGAATAGCTTAGCTCTTCTTAATATAGAAGCTGAGCTGACAAACGTTTTAAATTACGACAGCGTTATTGATGATTTTGTCAACCAATTTGTACATAGGAAAACAATGTAAATGCCTATGTGAGTAAATGGTAAATGTTTAGTTTTTTTTTATTTCACACCCCAAAGGTACTTGTTGCAGGTTTTTTTTTTTTTCTTAAATAAAATATACTTGGTCAAGCAGATCTTGTCAGTAGAAAAAGGCGGCAAATTTAAAAATGTAGGCACGAAGGGATATCGTCCCATAGAAAATTTGAATTTCGCGCCTTTTTCTACTGACAAGATTTGCTTGACAAGCTATACTTTATCGTCACTGATGAAGGGGGGCGGCAAATCAAAATGGCCCGGGGCGCCAAATTTGTAAATACGCCTCTGCCTAAGGCCCAGTAGGCCCGGGCCTAGGGCGTGGCAAATTGGCAGTGCATGATTTAAACTTTACCGGTCGCCGTGGTAAGACCTAGGATTTACCATATCGGTGTTGGTAAAAGCCCGAAGTAAACTAGTAAGATTTAACATTTCGGGCTTTTATCGATCGGCATCGGTAAAACCTAGGTTTTACCGGTAAATCCTAGGTTTTGCCGTACTTCGGGCTTTTACAGTGACAGATATACCTACATTAGTATATCTCTGCCATCTTGTGGGATACATTGAAAGCATAAACTTGACATTTCTATATTGGATACTCAACATAATTTGAAAAATATTTATGCATATTTTGCTGGAATTATAATTTGTGGACTAAAGTTACGTGAATTAATTCAGTATTAAGTGTACACTTAGCTTTATAAAATGTATACAAATTATTTATTGTCACAATTTATAAATTTGAATAATGCTCCCATTAAGTTTTCTCATATGACATATCTTAATAGTGATGTGACCTAGGTATGGCTTATTCTCTTTGAAGACTCGATTCGACATCTCATCATATCGCAAATCTTTTTCACAGTCATGGCTTAATAATTTCGCTAAAATTTAATTCTATTGACATTATTCTTATCATAACATTTTTTTATTTTATTAGCCTACTTTGGTGTCCCACTGCTGGGCAAAGGCCTCCCCTCGTTTTCTCCACTCGACCCTATCATCAACATTATCCCACTATTTGGGGTAGAATGCGTCCAAGTCGTCCCGCCATCTCCTTTTCGGTCTGCCTGAACCCCGGCTTGCACCGTCTATTGTGTTCCGAGGGTCCCACTCAGTAACCATTTTGACCCACCTTTCTGGGTGCATGCGGCAGACATATCCATGTCCAGCCCAGTTTAGCGGTCTTGACGCCTACACATATCATCTCATCACTCTATACATATTAGCTCGTACCAATGAGTTTTTCGAAACTTATGTACGAAATATCATTTGATATTTACCAGTCGCTTTTCGGTGAAGGAAAACATCGCGAGGAAACCGGACTGATCCCAATAAGGCCTAGTTTACCCTCTGGGTTGGAAGGTCAGATGGCAGTCGCTTTCGTAAAAACTAGTGCCTACCCCAATTCTTGGGATTAGTTGCCAAGCGGACCCCAGGCTCCCGTGAGCCGTGGCAAAATGCCGGGACAACGCGAGGAAGAAAAAAAATCTATACATATTATTACATAATTTATACCTGATATGTCAGCTAAGACATGTCACGGACTGACATGAATAAAAGTCGAATTTGCCTCGTGTCGTATGGCGACATGAGTATTTTATTATGCTAATATTAATACGCGTATAATATTCAGAATCACGCTGGGTTAATAATTATATCGCTATTTCTATTTGGCATGTTAGTCTGGGCTTGGTTTGGGTAACTTGATATTTTGAGATATACGAGATATCTTAATCATGTAGTGTGAATCATCAGCAGTATGTTAAACTCAAGAAGAAAGTGGCCGACCGCATCCATACAAACACACTGCCCATTTTCCTCTTTGGATTTGGATTGATAAATTGAAAAATATCTTCACACAATTTGATAAATTATAACCATAGCTATGCCCCCTTTTTTAATTATGGTTCCGTACCCAAAGGGTAAAAACGGGACCCTATTACTAAGACTCCGCTGTCCGTCTGTCCGTCTGTCCGTCTGTCCGTCTGGCCGTCTGTCCGTCTGTCCGTCTGTCCGTCTGTCCGTCTGTCCGTCTGTCCGTCTGTCCGTCTGTCCGTCTGTCCGTCTGTCCGTCTGTCCGTCTGTCCGTCTGTCCGTCTGTCCGTCTGTCCGTCTGTCCGTCTGTCCGTCTGTCCGTCTGTCCGTCTGTCCGTCTGTCCGTCTGTCCGTCTGTCCGTCTGTCCGTCTGTCCGTCTGTCCGTCTGTCCGTCTGTCCGTCTGTCCGTCTGTCCGTCTGTCCGTCTGTCCGTCTGTCCGTCTGTCCGTCTGTCCGTCTGTCCGTCTGTCCGTCTGTCCGTCTGTCCGTCTGTCCGTCTGTCCGTCTGTCCGTCTGTCCGTCTGTCCGTCTGTCCGTCTGTCCGTCTGTCCGTCTGTCCGTCTGTCCGTCTGTCCGTCTGTCCGTCTGTCCGTCTGTCCGTCTGTCCGTCTGTCCGTCTGTCCGTCTGTCCGTCTGTCCGTCTGTCCGTCTGTCCGTCTGTCCGTCTGTCCGTCTGTCCGTCTGTCCGTCTGTCCGTCTGTCCGTCTGTCCGTCTGTCCGTCTGTCCGTCTGTCCGTCTGTCCGTCTGTCCGTCTGTCCGTCTGTCCGTCTGTCCGTCTGTCCGTCTGTCCGTCTGTCCGTCTGTCCGTCTGTCCGTCTGTCCGTCTGTCCGTCTGTCCGTCTGTCCGTCTGTCCGCCTGTCCGCCTGTCCGTCTGTCCGTTTGTCAGTTTGTCCGTCTGTCCGTCCGTCTGTCTATCACCAGGCTGTAACTCATGAACCGTGATAGCTAGACAGTTGAAATTATCACAGATGATGTATTTCTGTGGCCGCTATAGCAACAAATACTAAAAACAAAATAAAATAAATATTTAAGTGGGGCTTTTATACAACAAACGTTATTTTTTTGCCGTTTTTTGCGTAATGGTTATTTATACGTCATAATTTCATAGAAGTTTGACGTTTAAAATAACACTTGCACTGCGTGGGCTATCAAAATCGCTGCAGACTTTTCTCGGTTTGACTCTAAGTATGTTTTTATTCCCCAGAAGGGAAAATAGCTCAACATTACTCGTCGTTTACAAAAATAATTTACTTATTTAATTTCCTCCTGTAGGGGGAGGAATGAGTGATATTATTGCAAACGCAATATAAACATGGGAACTGTAAAAACACTCACTGCGGAGTGCATTTGAGTGCAAATAGACGTAACACGGAGGAAGCTTTTGAGAGGAAAGGACTTCTCCATACAAACGTACCGTAAACTGGGGTTACTTTGATCCTCTGGCGCAGCGACCCAAAGTGTGTATTGGCCTCCAACACGACTGCTCGCCACTGATCCCGGTCCTGTGCCGGTCGGTCGACCTAGGTATCGATGGGCGGATGTGGTGTACGCTGATCTGCGCGAGCTCCGGGTTGAAAACTGGGGTAACCTTTATCGTCAATTTATCGTAATTTTTTAAACTATAAGGAGTTGGTTTCTGGCCACTTTTATTATGTATTTCTGTGGTCGCCAACCACATCACAAAATTCTTAAGTACACGTACAAGCATTTTTTACTTATAAGTTTATTTTAAGATATTATATTTTAGTTTTAATTTTAACGTTTATTTTTTTCTTTTTGTTTGTTATTACTAAATTAATGTTATTAAATATTTAGTACACGTTCAAAAATCAACTGCTTATTCCTCAAAAATCGATGATCAATACCCCACGAATCTAAGTAACCCCAGTTTACGGTAGTCCCCATTTTTCTCTCTGGACATTGAGATCATGGAAAATATTTTCACATAATTTGATGTATATTAACCGTAGCTATGCCCCTACGTTTGATGTTTTCCAATTTTTTGACTATTGTAAAAATTAGGAGCGAAAAACAGATTAATGCAATTTTTTAAATGAGCCTAACTTTTATAATAATTAAAAATCCTTAAATAATCCCTATTATTACACGACTGCCCAAAAAAAAGAGTGTATTGTTTTCAGCGTTCATGTTTGTACGTATGTAGGTATATTTTTTTTTTAGTATTCTATTTGTGAATCTACGTAGTACATTCCATTTAGCAACTTTGTGACTGTGACTCATGAGTGCAGCTTTTTTCATAATGAGTATGACTACTATAATTTTATCATTACCGCAACTATTAAATAAAAGGCGTATTGCTCTGCAAGTATTTATTACGCTACAGCCTACCCTCTTATTACAATATAAGTATGCTCATATATAACAGTTATATGCTAGTTATCTACTTATTGGAACGTGCCCAGAAAGTATCCAGTAGTGGAGCGAAGCGAGAAAATTTCTAGTTTTCCCTCCTAGCCCTTTTTTTTCACGCCAATTTTTTTTTAGTCGTCTATATTGTGTTCCACTGCTGGGCAAAGACCTCCCCTGTATTTCGCCACTCGTCACGGCTTTGACAAAAAAAATAACATTATTATATTTTTTGGAAAAATTAACATTATCACACATTATTTATTGAAGGTTTGGGTCAAACACAAAAGACCAATGTAAAATTTATTTCATTGTAAAAGACAGTAAAAGGACAAATAAATAACTTATGAACTAAATACATCTATGAATAATACTTACTAAATTAAAACTAACAACCCTAAATATATCTAAAATAAAACAAGGAATATAAAAACTACTGAAAGAGGCCTCCCCGCGCTACCCCCGGCGCAAAGGTGCCCATCACGCTCGCTGACACAAAATGCCCCAAAAAGTGTTCATACGTTCTAAATATTGTTTTTGTTGTCATAATAATATCATTTTTTTCTGTGTTAACAAGAAGAATAATAAGTAGGTACCTTTATTACTATTAAATAAAGGTATTCTAATAACAAGAAGAATACCTTTATTACTTTCACAAGTTATAGGTAAATAAAATATAATTTTAAACCTGTGAAAGTCCCTTACTGTAGACTGTTCAGACCTTAGAGCATTTAATAACTGGAGTCGCCTTTATGAGCTTACCCCTCTGCCGAAATCATCATCATCATTCTAGCCTTCAGTCGCCCACTGCTGAGCATAGGCCTCTCTTCGTGTACGCCACTTATCCCGGTCCTGGGCTAAAACCTCTGCCGAAAACCTTGCACAATTGTGCAAACTTTTGTATTTAGGTACTTACTTACTCTTCGATTCTCGCCTCTCCTCGCTTCGCGTATGGAACAGAACCTTATACTTATACTCAATTATAACAGGAAATGTAAAAACCCTAGAACTGCGCAGAAGTTATAACCACAGTGCAAAGTTAAGTTGCTAAATAAAATGTCCTACGTTCGCAAATAAAATACTATATCTTAACCTAACCTTAAAAATATTCGGCTATATCACAATGGTTTTAAAAAGAGTGTATGAGGTTTTGAGGGAGAGATTTGATGATGGGTAAGCACGGGTCATTAACTGAAATACATATAAATATAACATAATCAACTAAACTTTTTAAAGAGCTATTAAAAAGACTGATAGACTTCACTGGTGACCGAAGAGCTCGCAGCTTTCTCGCACAACGTATTAGCAACGCAATACAGCGGGGAAATGCTGCCAGCGTCCTCGACACCATGCTAAAGGGGCCCTATTTCTTATGGCTCCTCTACACGATGGGCCAACGTCGGCCAATCCAAGGGACGCATTTATGCGTTAGAGGGAGCAAGTGATATTGCTATCTCATTCTACCGCATAGCTGCGTCCCTTGGATTCGCCGACGTTGGCCCATCGTGTAGAGGAGCCATTAGATATACATATTTTAATTTTATTTAGTATTCGTTTTTAGTTTTATTTTATAGATAAGTTAGTTTGTTTTGTATGTACCTGAAACAGAAAATAAACAATCTTCAGTATAACATAATTTTTATATGTATAAGTAGATACTAAAGAAATAGTGACCAAGCCCTTGGCGTCAGGGGCAGAGTCCGGATTCGAACCGGCTACCCCGTCACGGCGGTACCCGGTCCTATTTGTCGAGTACGGATGTAGTGCAGAATTGTTTTCCATCGTATTTTCTCGGAAACGTTCGTATTTGTCATGCTACGTCAGTCAGCCTCAGTACTTTTTGTACCGTGACCAGGCGTGGCTCACTCCGCGATCTCGTCGCTGTGCAACAGGTAGCTACAAGTACATCCGTTCCACACCAATTTTGATGGCTAGCCATAACATAAGCCGCGCGTGGCGCTGTCGCCACCTAGCGGCCATATCTGTCCTGATCGTAACAGACGCGTTTTGTTAGAGAGTGAGTCTTCTGTACCTAGTACTATTATTTATTCTGTGCCGTGACTGACTGAAAAAACCAGACACGTTCGCAGGTTTCCGTGAAAATACGATGGAAAATAATTATGCACTACATCTGTACTTATATACAATCTTCGAAATTTATTATTTCAGTTTATATTGGAAAAATAAATTAAATCATATTATAATTTAGTGTTAATTTTACTAATTTTTCCAGTTACGTGAACTCGCCTCTAGATTTCAAGTATGTGACTCAACTTGAATTCGTGATGGCGACCATAGGCTCCTGGCCATACAAGCAATTCGGACGAAATCAATTAGCCGCCATTTTGTCCATGTACAACGCCATTTTAATACTCATTGGCACAATTTTGGGCGTTTTAGGATTCAACTATATACGTGTGAATAGAGTAAAACTATCGTTTTTTGATCTGGGCCATAATATTTTGTGTTGGATTTTCTGTATCTTATATCTGGTAAGTAATAAATAATAATAAATTAATACATACAGGGTATTTATACACAAAATTACTGAGTTCCAACAACACATGGTGATTCAGCAGACGTGAGCAGCATCGATGAGTACAGCCAGGCGTGGCTCACTCCGCGAATTCGTCGCGTCGCTACAAGTACATGCGGCCAACACCAATTTTGGTGTCTAGCAGTAGTAGTGCCGCGCACCGCTACGGAACGGGCGCCTGTTCGCGCTTGCGCCACCTTGCGGTCATATCTGTCGTAAACGGCGCGTTCTGTTAGAGAGTGGACCTTCTGTACCTAGTGCTGGGCTCCCCTCTTCTGGCATAATATTGTTTGTCAGAAATACACTTCGCATAACATGTATCGCAGAAACACTTTTAGTAGAATGATAATTAGGCATAAATATTACTTTGCATTATTCTTACTAACCATACAATACATTTTGCAGCATATTATTTAGCAGAAGATTACTTTTTCAGACTGGTTTAGCATAATTTTATGTACCTACCATAATCATCCTGCAGCATACTTTCATTATGGCATAATGTTTTTCTACTTGCAGAAAAGTGGATTACGTTAAGTAAGAACTGTGACCCCCAAACAAAATTGAACCTGTGCCAGATAAGAAGATTATGTTAGGTTGTAACTGCGGCCTCCTGTATAAAACGAACGGCTCCCAGAAAAGTGGGTTAGGTTAGGTTAGAACTGCGACCTCATAATAAACGAACGGCCACCAGAAAAGTGGGTTAGGTTAGGTTAGAACTGCGACCTCATTCAAAACGAACGGCCACCAGAAAAGTGGGTTAGGTTAGGTTAGGTTATCTGATTAACTTTAATGCGTCTTGATAACTTTATGCTACCTAAATATTATGCAATATATTTATCTGCGAAATTAATACTCGTTTAAAAGACTATTATGATCATCACCAGTATGCCAAAATATGGTTCTGGATTTTAAAACTCTGCGAAATGATTGTATGCTAAATGATATATGGGAAAGGTAATTCTGCCAAACGACATTTCTGCCAAGTAACATTATGCAATACAAAAATATGTCAAAAATCTTTCTGCAACACATTAGTAAACCCTAGTGCTATTATTTATTTTGTGGTACAGACGACATCAAAAGAACAACTGGATCAAAAATATCAAAATGGGTACAAAGAGCACGAAATAGAACAGAATGGCAAAAATTGAAGGAGACCTACATCTCAAGGATCGAAAAGGTCTAAAAAGAAGAAAGAATTAATTTTCCTACAAAAAATAAAATAATT
Organism: Cydia splendana; assembly: GCF_910591565.1. Classification (NCBI taxonomy): domain Eukaryota; kingdom Metazoa; phylum Arthropoda; class Insecta; order Lepidoptera; family Tortricidae; genus Cydia; species Cydia splendana. Next base: position 2,516,786 of record NC_085984.1, read on the forward strand.
GATACAAAAAATTCTACATGTGCATGCTCGGAGTAATTAACAATGGAGCCCCCATTAACAGGCGTTCCCCTCTGTCGAAAAAAGGCGGCCAATGGTCAACCACATGTCAACCATATGTATGGACTGACGTTTATCTGACATGACGTACCTATACATTTGATGTGCCCCTCCCCCGCAAAAAACGGCAGACTATTTTGTACCGAAAATTTTAGACATGGCGGCTCCATTGTTAATTACTCCGAGTGTGCATGTGTTGTCCAATATTTATTTCATCATCATCTCAGCCATAAGACGTCCACTGCTGAACGTAGGCCTCCCCCTTGGACCTCCATTCGTACCGGTTGGAAGCGACCCGCATCCATTGTCCTCCGGCGGCCTTAACAAGGTCGTCTGTCCGTCTTGTGGATGGACGTCCTACGCTGCGCTTGCTAGTCCGTGGTCTCCACTCGAGCACTTTTCGACCCCATCGGCCATCTTCTCTGCGTGCAATATTTATTTATAATGATTATAATTTCAGCAAAGGCTTTTGACAGCGAGGACAAGGAAATATCAAGAGACAATAAAGGATTATTTACTTGACTTCAACTTGTTCTACTTCAAGGGCCGGTCACCATACGCCGCTAAGGTAATATAATATTAATTATACGAACAAATACATATCTGTTTATCTGTGCCTATTCTTGGGATTAGGTTATCGAGTGAACCCCATGCTCTGTTACGAATACAAAAATATTGATTGCAGTTTTTTTTAATCTTAAGTGTGTGTATTTTGTTGTAAATTTATTTACGACTCAATTTAATAAAATTTGGTACCGTAAAACGGGGTGAAAAGACACGATTTTCAAGTTCAAGGACGATTTTCGCCAATAATCCAAATGATAAAAGTAATAATTTTGATATCATTTTTTGAGTCTTTCTTCAATTTTGCATTTGTGAAAGAAATTTTTACCAACCCAATTCAGAGAAAATCAAAGAAAACTACCTGTTTTCTCCATATCCTTAAAACGGGGTCGATAGACACAAGAAAGGGGTGAATAGAAATATTAAGTTTTAGTTGTCATAGGCATCGAATTTGGTCATTATTATGTGGATATTACTCTATTGGCAAATGGTATATATATCTGTTAAACAGCTATTTGAAACAAAATTATTTTTTCGTGTCTTTTAACCCCCAAGGCGTGTCTTTACACCCCTTTGTTGTATCTAATCACCCCCCCCAATGGCGTAACTGTTCACCCCATATGCCTGTCCACTGACCCCTTTATCACGTAAATTTGCTTGTTATTGGTTTTTTGCAAAAAAATGCTTTATTATCGAGAAAATTAGTGATATGTGACGTTCCACGGGAAAAGGTACCTTATGAGGGTTTCTAGTTTCGGAGATATTAAATGTTTTGTAAAGAGGTGAAAAAATGCTCAATTTTTTTTTATTGTGTGATCTGAAACCTTAATGCGTAACGTTTGTTTACCTGTTTTTATTTTTGTTATAAGTTAGTTATAAGCCTAGTAATGTCGTCTCAGAGTTTAGTAGAAAAGGTACCTTATGGAAAAAAGATTGAAAATTCCCAAAAAAACTAGTCAATACGGGAAAAGAAGTTTGGTAGAGAACTGTATTAGCATTCTGCAAAACTAATTTGATAATTTCAGTTCTGGTTGGGGCGCCTCGCAAATATTATAACCGTACATAGACCGACATCACAAATCCAAGTAGACTGCTATTATACCAAAGTTACTCTCGTCAAGTCTTTCTTAACTAGAATAATCTTCATTTGGTTTGGTCGCATGCAGTAAATCAGCCATTGGTTTGCTGAAAAATGCCAATACCCGACGCATTACCTTATGGAATATCTGAGGTCATTGAACCTCAATGCCGCTTATCTTCAATAGCAACCGAAATATATTATTGATAAGAAATAGACGATTTATACCATCTTAACCCCAAAATATTATTAGTTTATCCTAACTGTTCCATCATCATCATGCCTCATCATGTAACTTGACCACAAGGTACCTTTTCATTACATACAAATTATTGGTCTTTTTTAAGATTATTATGACGAAGAACTAATTAAATTGGGGGCAGTTTAATGTAAATTAATATTTTCTATTCATAAAAGATAAACTATAATATGATTGATGTTTTGTAGTGATGTATTATTAGATTTATTTCCATAAGGTACCTTTTCGTAAATGTATGGAGCAAATACTGTTATTGTTATGTAAGTTTAAAGTGGCATAAGGGGTTAAATATAGTATTTAGTTGGGGTTTTAGGATTTATTTCATTTGAATGACAGAATTTCTTTCATATGTGCTCAGAAAAATTGATTGTGTGTCACATTAAAAGTAAAAATATTCAATTTTGTGATTTTATATGAAAAAGTCAGAAAATACATTTTCACCTCTAAATCGGTATTGTTTTTTGCTTAAACTGTCTGTCAGTGTCGTTTTCTAATAGATAAAATTTAAATCTTGAGAGCTCATTGCAATCAATCGTGAAAATGAAATAAAACTTTATTTTCAAGAGATTGGTTAGTATACACATAAATCAGTCGATATCAAAAGTTTCTATTTGCATTACAGAACAAGTCGCAATATTTTTTTTATCTCAGATATATAAGGCATTATTATTTGTAGTCAACTATGTAACTTACTTCAGGAACATAGTTTTTTAGGCGGCTAAACTTAAAACTTCTCTATCGTAAAGTTGCTCATTTCACAACATTATTTTCAAAAAATCATATCTCTGTAACTACGCAACCTAGAAGGTTGATCTTTTGTGTTATCGATAGCTTATTTATTGTAGATTACTGGGGTATGCATAACTCCATACCCGCCATAAGGTACCTTTGACCGTGGGACGTCACATATTATTTATTATTTAGGTACTACAGATACTATATTACTAGGTTAGCTAACTTTTACTTAGTTAATGTCAAAACATTTACCGCTAGAACAAAGTTCAGACAGGCTTCATTTCTTACCTCGGCGAGACCTTACTTTAGAGTTAAAAAAATCTAACTTTTATATACTTAGGCAGTTAAATTTGATTAAGTTCTTTTGGTATCAATGTAGATTGCAGAGAATAAATAGTCTACTATATACGCATTCAAAAAAATCTAATTTTAGAGATGTACGTTTTTAAATATAACAACTTGAAAGAAAAGGTTCAAAATTTATCTATTCACCCCGCGATTCCTGTTGACCCCGTTTTACGGTAACTTTGAATAGCTTTTCATTCTGAGCTGAATAAACACTATTTTTTTTGTCTGTACCTAGTCTTCGTAACGCAGAGTAAGATTTTTAGGACATAAAATTACGGTCATCCATTAATTACGTTACACTAATTTACCATCATATACTCGTCACACTTGGTCACATTTCACAAACCCCTGCCCTCGTATAACGTCCCATTTCAACGAAATCGGCAAATCGAATTAAGTAAGTATTATTAATTTATACCTACTCAAAATATTTTTTAAATGTTAGTTTTATAAGCCAAAAAACTGATTACGAAAGAAAATTAAACTAATAAATACGATTATCCTTCCAAAAATTTGTTATTTAACTGTACAGCGAATATAATAATTTAAATAAATTTTCGGTTACTGATGAAGTTAAAGTGACGTCACAAAGTTTGTGACGCCCCCCTCCCCCTTGTCACAACATGTCACATTTTCTTGACCCCCTCCCCCTCCCTAAACGTGTGATGTAATTAATAGATATTGTACAGAAAGCTTTTAATGTCACAATTTTTTTAGGTACACGCGCAAATCCACATCATATCAGGAATGTTCACAATCTACGTGATGTGGCAGATGTTCATAGGAGTGTCCCTGTTCATATTCATGCCGTGGTACAACAACTATAGCAGAGACATGTTCGGCGAAAACCGGCCCGAAAATAGCACGTTTGAACACTCTGTATACTATTATTTTCCTGATGCCGTTTATACTACGGAAGAGGGTGTGTTGAATGCATTGAGTACCTAAGTTAATATGAGTAAAGAAAGAGTGATTAACTCCATACATACATCAGTTTTCTTACCAAAACGCGAGTTATTTCGTAGTCGACATCTACCGTCAAGTAGCGGAATTGATCAGTACTGCTAGTTGACAATAGATGTCGCGGCGAACGAAAACTCTAATCATCAACAATTTTCAGCTAATATGATATTAACCGGGTTAACTGGAAGTATATTTCAACTCCCTCTGCTTATAATGTTAGTTGTAAATTATTTTAGTAGTACATTTTTCGTCAGTAGCGACACTTGTGACATCTGGTGTAAATAAGTGGTACTGATTACCCCTACTCTACTAGTAGTCTAGTCTACTAGGAATACTGATTACTCCTTGTTTTTTTTACGATATCAGCCTGTCAGTTGTTAGGAACTGTCACCTTTTGCGTTTAACTGATATAGTCACACCAATAAAAGTCTGCAGCGGATTTGATAGCCCACGCAGTGTAAGTGTTATTTATACGTCATAATTTCATAGAAGTTTGACGTTTAGAATGACACTTCAAATCAAAATCGCTGCAGACTTTTTACGGTCTAACTCTAGCCTGATATCATTCAGCGAACTGGTTATCTGTGGGCCCCTTTAAATTTGAATGGGACACCAATTAAGTACATAGAGAAAAGCCAGATTTCATATTTCGATAAGTAAATTATTTCTAGTTTGATGTCATGTCCGTAGACAAAAGTATCAAAAATGTAGAAAATTACATCTAGATTTTTTTAATAAATATCTCTCGGTACCTACATACTTACCTACTAATTCACTTAGCGCCACTTGCACCATCCCACTAACCCCAGGTTAAATGGTTCAATCTGGAGTGACCATGCTGGTTACCAGTACAATTTGACACGCGGTTAACGGTTTAGCCGGTTAGGGGCACTTGCACCATCCTACTAACCTGGGGTTAAACCGTTAAACCATTAAGCGGTGTCAACTTATTCTGGTAACCCTGGTAACTCTAGGTTTAAACGGTTAACCCTGGGTAAGTAAGAGAGTGTATGTGGCGCTTAGTGGGATGGTGCAAGTGGCGCTTAGTATAAGATTTTTCAGGATACTGGATGCTATTCATCTTCAATATTCCAATTTCCTACGTCACCACAATTGGCCTCTGCGTTTTTGATCTATTACTGTGCCTGATAGTGTTCCAAATTTGGGGCCACCTAAGAATTCTAAAGCACAATTTGCAAAACATGCCTCTGCCCGAGAATAGTATTATGTACTCAGTTGAAGAGAATAATAACATACGAATGTTGTTAAAGGAGAATATATTACATCACAACTTTATTATAAAGTAAGTACAGCTAAATACATAAATATTGATTTTAAGGCCATAGAGAAATAATTAAGCATAAATTGCTCACTCATACATCAGTTTTGTTAGGTACCAAAACGCTTATTATTTTCGTAGTCGACATCTAGCGTCACGTAGTGGAATTATCACTACTGCTACCACAGAATAAATAATTAGTACTAGGTACAGAAGACTCACTCTCTAACAAAACGCGTCTGTTACGATCAGCACAGATATGGCCGCTAGGTGGCGACAGCGCCACGCGCGGCTTATGTCTTTCCCCAAAATTGGGGCCGAACGGATGTACTTTCAGCTACGTGTAGCAAAGCGACGAAATCGCGGAGTGAGCCACGCCTGCTGCTACTCGTAGGTACTCGACAATAGATTTCACGACGCACGGAAGTCTAATGCTCAACAATTTAGATAGAGTAAGCGCCGCTTAGAAAAGTAAGCGCCGGAAGCTCCGGCCCGGACACGGCACGGTCTAACGTGAGTCATCCTTAGAGCGTTTTCACATTGTCCGATCCGACATCGGATTTAGGATCCTACATCCCCGTAATCAGGACGCGGGGGCGCGCCCGGGTGCCGTCTTTAGCGGTCACGCACACTACAATAAACATTATGCCTACACATACGCACACAAACAAATATTATTGGTCCGACAGCTGACGGGGGGCTCAGACATGGCTGAATTTATCGGAAGCGCCTTTCCGATTGTAAAATGTATGTCAATATCGAATGCCAATGAATTGTCAAGGAATGTCAAATGTAAGGAGAGGTGCCGAAACACCAACGAAAAGATGTCAAATATAAGAAGCGAGTTTTTACTGCAAGGTTAGAAATTACAATGGATACAAAATGTTGATCTTATTAATAATTACAGCTAGGTTGAGTGGGAAATTGCGATGCGTGTGCAAGATGACGCTCTACTTTTTGGGCAAAGTACAGATGCATCGTTTGCACTGAGATGTTGTTTTGGGTCAGATCAAAGTGCACATGCATAGCTGCAGAAAATGTACATCTTTGTACACCGATATCGGATGTCAGAAGGCGCCATTGACAAAAACAGCTGCAAGTTGGCCTTTTTGCGTTATTTATAGTTTATTAGTAATAATGATTGATAATTATTAAATGCATAAATAAATACAGAGAAACACATATATCTTACATTTTACTTCCTTCCGACATCCGAAATCGGATCGGACAATGTGAAAACGCTCTTAAAGGACTCACTAATGACGCTGTTATAAATCTTTGCATTCATTTTTAAAGAATTTCATGTTAACAGATTCGTCGACAGATGCTCGGATGCGTTCAGCGAATATTTGTTCGCGTTCTATCTGTTCATGCAGTTCATCACCTGCATCTTACTGCTGGAAGTAACCTCTTTCACAGCGGACGCGCTGGCTAAGTACGGGCCCTTGACCATTGGGATGCACCAGCAGTTAATACAAGTGTCCATATTGTTTGAGATGTTGAATACCAAGGTTATACATGTTTAATTCGTTTTCACAACAGCAGGGACCCATTTTTGGAACGATATTAGACTAATATTATTAGTCTACGTTCAGGGGCCCATTTCTCGAACGGTATTAGACTAATATTATTAGTCCACGAACTGTCAAATCGTATGGGTTACCATGGCAACACACTAATAATATTAGACTAATATTGTCCGAGAAATAGGCCCCTGTCAAGGGCCCATTTCTCGAACGATATTAGACTAATATTATTAGTCCACGAACTGTCAAATCGTATGGGTTGCCATGACAACACACTAATAATATTAGACTAATATCGTTCGAGAAATGGGCCCCAAATCGTATTGATTATCATGGCAACACACTAATAATTTAGACTACCGTTCGAGTAATCATCATCGTCATCATATCAGCATTGTATCGCCCACAGCTGAGTATAGGCCTCTCTTCGAGTACGCCACTTTTCCCGATCCCGAGCCAATCTCATCCAGAAGTGACCCGCAATGTTCCGAATGTCGTCCACCCAACGAGCCAACGGACGCCAGGCACTCCTTTCGTTTGTAAGCGGCCACCATTCCGTTTAACATTTTGGCCCACATGCCATCACTCTGCCTGGCAACGTGTCCCGCCCAGCTGCATCCGCATCTGCATCTTGCACCTTGGTGCGACGTCGGATCTCGACATTCCTCACTCGATGTTGAAGTTTGATGCCGAGCACGGCGCGCTCCATGGCTCTCTGTGCCACTTGGATTGTATGCACTGCCTGCCTAGTGAGCGTCCATGTCTCGGCACCGTAGGTCATGGTGGGCAGGACATTAGTTAAAGGGGTGTCCTTCTGAATACCTAACAACGTTTGTCCTAAAGTCACTTGCCCTAACTGGTTTGTCCTAATGGGCACATGCCCTAACGATCAATTGTCATAACGATTATTTTCCATAATGTAATGGTTAGCCTAAGACTCATTTGTCCTAAGCATTTGTACCATAACTATCAAGATCCCTAATGTTTTTTACCATATTCTTCGAAATCCCTAACAATGTTTGGCATAAAATAACATGCTCGAACTGTTTTGACCTAATGGCTATTGCACTAATGATCAATTGTCATAACAGTTACTTTTCCTATTGATCAATTATCATAACAATTACTTTCCATAATGAATGGTAACGATCTGTTGCCACAAAAGTGGGTTAGGTTAGGTTAGGTTAGAACTGTGACCCTCGCAAAAACGAACTGCTGCCACAAAAGTGGGTTAGGTTGGGTTAGAACTGCGACCATTGTAAAAACGAACTGCTGTTAAAACTAGGTTAGGTTAGAACTACGATCCTTGCAAAATCGAACTGCTGCCACAAAAGTGGGTTTGGTTAGGTTAGAACTGCAATCCTTGCAAAAACGAATTGCTGCCACAAAAGTGGGTTAGGTTGGGTTAGAACTGCGACCATTGTAAAAACGAACTGCTGTTAAAACTAGGTTAGGTTAGAACTACGATCCTTGCAAAATCGAACTGCTGCCACAAAAGTGGGTTTGGTTAGGTTAGAACTGCAATCCTTGCAAAAACGAATTGCTGCCACAAAAGTGGGTTAGGTTAGGTTAGAACTGCGTTCCTTGCAAAAACGAACTGTTGCCATAAAAGTGGGTTAGGTTAGAACAAAAAAATCGGCTATTCCATAATAGGGAAATCAAAATTAGGGCATACGACCCAACTAGCAAAGTAATCCTATTAAAAAAAATATTCGTAAGTATCTACTAGTAACGATCTTATAAAGGCATTGTTGTAGACTCTTTTACTAATAACAGCATTGGGCAAGCTTTAACATACTCAAGAGCATTCGTATTTATATTTAGTCCTATAGTTTGCTAAAAGGTAAGCTTACAAAACAGTTACAGGATACTGTTACTAATAGTAACATTTCACAAGCGTAAATACTCTCAAGATCATTTGTTTTTATATCACACTCCTATAGTTTCCTACAAGACAAGCGCACAAGACGGTTACAGGATACTGTTGCTAATAGTAACATTTCATAAGCGTAAATACTCTCAAGATCATTTGTTTTTATATCACACTCCTATAGTTTGCTACAAGACAGGCGCACAAGACGGTTACAGGATACTGTTACTAATAGTAACATTTCACAAGCGTAAATACTCTCAAGATCATTTGTTTTTATATCACAGTCTTCTAGTTCCTTACAAGATTATCCTTATAAGACTCTAATAAGTATAAGTATCCTATAATAGTCTGCAGAAAGATTAAATAGTCCTGAATAATATTTGATCCTACAGTAGTATTTTGTAAGAGAACAAGATATAGTAATACACTAAGCTGAGCTTATTATAACTTATTATAAGTTTGCTTTATTAATAGACTTGTTCAAGATTCTTTTAAACGTAATTGTACTTGGTTAGAGCGATACAAGATTAAACAATCACTTAAGATACTCGATCAATCACTTTACTAGTAATATATTTTAATATGAAGGCGAGTTATCTTGATTGAAACTGATATAAGTCCAAATTTATCTACAAATGTCTTATATCACACTCGATGCAGAGTATTTTCAAAACATGGCGGATATTCGTAATAATTGTACGAATATTATTTTAATAACTAATGTTATATGAGCTTCTTTTCGAAGCGCATTGTGAAATATAACAAATTTTGGTAGTTATTTACAATAAAAAATAATTCCCCGGTGAGATCACACACTATACATACAGTGTTTACAATACTTAGATTATGTTCTACAATGAAACAAATTTCATTAAGTTACAGATAAAATATACTTAATTATGTTTTGTTTTCAAGTATTTATTCTTCTTATCACGTCACCAACCGGCCGATACAACGAAGAAATGTTTATGAATCGTACTTATAACTATAACTATAAGAACGTTCGTAGTTCATTATAAACAATATTACTCTAATAAGATACTTAAATCAGATACTTATAAGAGTATTTGTGTTTAAAAATGTGGTTTCTCAGAGCATTATAGAAGAAATTGCGATTCTGAAAGTGTATTATAAGATCGTTACAACTAAACAATGCTCCTATAACTGCACCCATAGCCAGGATCATAGCAATGCCTAGGTATCTAATAAGTATAAGTACAAGAATACTATAAGTATCTATTTTGCTAGTTGGGGAGTGTTAGGTCAAGCAACGATAGGCTAAGTAAAATTAGGTAACAATAATTAGGCAAAAAATGAATTATGCTACATAACATTAGGATAAATACTCAATATGGAAAGTGCCATTAGGGAAAAACATATTAGGACAAAAAAATCGCCCATTCGATAATAGGGAAACCAAAATTAGGGTATACCAGTGTTAGGACAACTGATCATTATGACAAACAATATTAGGGAATGCAAAGATAGGAGAAAAGACTTTAGGGATTCAGATATAGAACCTTAGTTAAAGAGGTGAGTCTTCAGGCATTGTGGAATTCGTTCGGAAGGCGTTCGAGAAATGGGCCTCAGCTAGTATTGCACAGAATAACTAATAGTACTACCGGTAAAGGCTCTCTTTATTTCTCAAAACCTGATGAAAAATTTGCATTTTATCCACAGTAACAAAATATTTCATTTATTTTACCAAATAACCATATTTTTTTTTATCCTCAGAGTGAGCAGCTCATCGACGCCGTATACGCCATCCCGTGGCAGCACATGGACACGCGCAACAGAAGAACTGTGTTGTTTTTCCTGCAAAGAATCCAGACCCCAGTCAGTCTGAAGGCCGCCAAGGTGGTTCCTGTTGGGGTCAATACTATGTCTGCGGTAAGGGGTCCCTTTGTTTCCCATAAAGTTCTTAGTCATAATGTATTGTTTGTCATATTATCGTTAGTCATAAAACTGAAACCGTTAACTTTTCAGGATTTTCGTAAGGTTATTCTATAGATTAGTACGGCTACCACCAGTTTTGACATTGACAGATACGCTCGCGTCTACGTAAATTACTTTCTATACATCTCGCTTGCACTAATATGCGAGTACGAGCGAGATGCATAGAAAGTAAGTTACTTAGACGCGAGCGTATCTGTCAATGCCAAAACTGGTGGTAGGTAGTGGTTCATGTTAGGTTAGGTTTGTTTTATGGCAATCCTGAAAAGTTACGCGTTTCCGAACTGTTGTTGTCGTTGCACGTCGCTGTGTTGTGCAATGTTGCGAATGGCTGAAAATAAACCGTAACATAAACAGTAAGTTTTATTTTCAGGTCCTGAAGACTACGTTCTCGTATTACATGATGCTGAAGGCTTTAGCTGGGGAACGATAATTTGGTGGGAGTGGGGGGAAATATCTCGAATGCTTACTTTTTTATATTATGTCCATTTAATAGAATAGTCAATATATGCATATTACCATTTAATAGGCATTTATTTATCTTTTTTTTATCATTTATTTACATACAATATATATACAGTGGCACTACTAAACGCTAGTAATATTAGTATGGATTATACACTCGTGGACAAATTGAGAATCTAAGAACGCAAAAAAGTATAATTACTAATTTTGAAATTACTTTAGGGGTCATCCATTAATTATATCACACGTTTAGGGGGGGTCCAGAAAATGTGACATGTTGTGACAGGGGGGAGGGGGGAGTCACAAACTTTGTGACGTCACTTGTACTTATTTAAATCGCTGTACAGTTAAATAACAAATTTTTGGAACGATAATCATTTTTATTCGTTTAATTTGCTTTCCTATTTAATCAGTTTTGGGTTATAAAATTACTAATATATATTTTTTCAAAAATATTTTGATCAAATATTAATCCTAATAGGTAGGTACAACCTACTTTATTCGATTTGCCGATTTCGTTGAAAAAATGTGATGTCACACCAAGGGGGAGGGGTTTGCTAAATGTGACCAAATGTGACAATGAGGGGGGGAGGGGTCAAAAAACCTAGAAAATCGTGTGATGTAATTAATGGATGACCCCTTAGGTCAGTTTAGGTGCTGTGAATAATCCAGTATTTAAACCTTTTTTTGCGTTTATCTAAATATGTATTGTAAAATCCTCCATCACTAAAATCCGGTTGACTCATACACCAATTAAATACGAATTCCTTTGGTTTCATTTGTTAATCGATAAATTTTAATATAATATATTATAATAGTCTGGAACGGCGCGGAACTAAAGGTAACTGTCTTGTTACTGTTAAAGACCACCGGTTGTGATGGGATTTTAAGAATCTTACAATAGCGAGTTAGTACATTTTATTTGTGTAAAAAACCGGTCAAGTGCGAGTCGGACTTGCGTGCCAAGGGTTCCGTACATTACATTACTCAATTATTATTAACAATGAAAGCAATGAAACAAAATAAATGCTGCTTTATTTGGTTTAGGAAAGGTCCTAATTAGATTTAAACGAAATGTACATTGTAATGCACACTGGGCCTTGCGAGGATAAACTAGACTAGGGGCCAGTTGCACCAACCACAGTTATATTAACAGACTGATCAACGTCACGCAGCAGAGATCTATGAAACTTCCCATACAATAAAATTTAGCGAACGCTTTAACGGTGACCGACGGTTTGGTGCAACCGACCCTAGATCAATGAGCAATGAGATCACACGGGAGGAAGTTCGATTTTTGTAATTCGACGCGGAGACATCAAAGCGCTATTTCGGTTGCCATCTTGAAAACCGTTAGAATTGGCGGGAAGACGAATCAATCTACGATGTGGTAATGAGGTTGAATAAGCTAAATGCGGTTATCACACTGATGCGGATCAGCCCACCGCCTCGGTGTGTGAGCGAGACAGCAAGTTTGCGAGTCTAACGACATCTACCGGACAATCTAAGAAGAGGAGGAGTTCCCAACCACTCAAGGCGCGCGGGATTTATTATTATTTATTTATTCACTTAAGTTTACGACATGGTGACACAAGCCGCTATTGTGTTTTTTGCAATTTTATACTTAATCATCCATACATTCTAACTTTGATGAATTCATTTAATAAATTTATTATAATAAAAATAAACACCTGTCAGCGTTCCAGCGAGTTTGAACAATATTATAGTATGGGGGTATGGGCAAAGGTATGGGGTATGGGTTAAATTTACAATATTAGGTACAAATTGGTACAAATAAATAAAAAACTCGTCTACCATAACGCCATCTATGTTACCTAAGCAGCATTCCTACAGCGCTTACTTAGTGTTCAACGACTCCTGAACCAGAATCAGCGTTAAATAAAGCTCAGTAGTTCCAGCGTTATGCGCTAGATGCCAGATACAGTAAGTTTAATACTATTGGGTGACCACATAAAATATGTCCATAGAATGCGGGTAATGTAACAGAATTATCAAATAAATCAATTTTTCAATTTTCAACTTTTTTTTTGTTTAATTAGCCTGGTTAAGTGTCCCACTGCTGGGCAAAGGCCTCCCCTCGCTTCTTCCACTCCACCCTGTCTTTTGTAGTTTCCCGCCAATCCGGATAAAATGCGTCCAAGTCGTCCCGCCATCTCCTTTTCGGTCTGCCTGCACTCCGGCAAGCACCGTCTATGGTGTTCCGTGGGTCCCACTCCGTAACCATTTTGGCCCACCTTTCAGGGTGCATGCGGCAGACATGTCCAGCCCAGTCCCACTTAAGCTTAGCGGTCTTGACACCTACATCTACAACTCTAGTACTGGAGCGCAGTTCCGTGTTTCTGATTCTATCAGTCCTGCGAACACCCAGTATACTGCGCTCCATCGCTCGCTGGCGAACCTTGAGTTTGGACTTTAAAGCCTCAGTCAATGACCATGTCTGAGCACCATTGGTTAGGATAGGCAGGATAGGCATGTCGATGAGTTTGCGCTTGAGACACAGGCGAAGGTCACCCTTCAATAGCGCCTTCATGGACCAGAAGCTCTTCCAGGCGTTATCGACTGAATATTTGACGACCGGTCTGGTCTAGTGGATAGTGACCCTGCCTGCGAAGCCGATGGTCCTGGGTTCGAATCCCAGTATTATTTGTTCACACTAATATTTGTTTCTGAGTCATGGGTGTTTTCTATGTATATAAGTATGTATTTATCTATATAAGTATGTATATCGTCGCCTAGCACCCATAGTACAAGCTTTGCTTAGTTTGGGGCTAGGTTGATCTGTGTAAGATGTCCCCTAATATTTATTTATTTATTTATTTATTTCGACGAAATATTTTCAACTATTGTTGAAAGTATTTAACACAGCACTATAGCGTTTTATGTTGTGTTCATTATTCTATATTATTCTGATTTATTATACGTTGTCATCGTTGTGTGAAAATAATTTGAAAACACACTGTGGGTGGAGTTTGTAAATATAAGTCTGGCAATCCCATCGACACGTCAAACGTCAAAATATCTACACGTCAACGCGTGTAAATAAATTTGCATTTCTTTTTTTGTAAAAAGACTCGTTTTAGGCGTAAATATAATTAAAGTATGGTTCATACAAGCATGGAGGGATCTTTGTTTGTAAGTATTATACTTATTTAACTATATAAAACGTCACAAATGATGTTATATCGAACGAACAGTATGAGGTATTGTCGGTGTAATTTCGGCATGTTTTGATGAAATTAGTGGTTTTTCAGTATTCATTTATAATTATAACACAGATCGTCCGAATTTGTCTGCCTTTAGCTTCACTCTGGCCAATATTTCATAAGAAACATATAAAAATTCAATACGAATTATCTATTTGAATGTCACTCCTTCAATGCAAGATTTTTGCTAGAAATAACAGTTATATTTTTTTTATATTATTAATAAAATTAAAATCTAGTACAATCGCCATAAGATATATCGAAGCGGCCAAGGGTGTTCTCAAATACCTAAACACAGCTCCTATTGTCAAGTTGTTCTATTATTTTATTAAGTGCATGTTCAGATATTTTTGAGTACCTTGGCCGCTCCAATATATCTGATAGCGACTGTCCTATGGTCTTTGCCTCTAATTTGTATGACCTATTAGTCAGTATCATCAAGAATTTTTGTTCCAATTTCAACTGAACTAATATGCAAATTCTTCACTGCAAATATAAAAATTCTCATCAGGTGCTACATTACAACACCAGGTGCTATAATAAGCACATTACGTAACTACGTCGAAAATTTAAAGGGCCCTGTACTTTAAAACATTGTTTAACAGATACATGCTCCCTTCGGTCATGTTCTAAAATTTACCACTTGTTTCATATTTCCTATTTTTCACACTTGCATCATGAACATACCCGTACATTCCAGGAGCCTACTCTGTACATCGTGAAGGGCATGTGCATCTTGGACAACGAGGGCAACAGAATACTCGCCAAGTACTATGACAAGAACATACTCCCTACGGCCAAGGAGCAGAAGGCCTTTGAGAAGAACCTATTCAACAAGACACATAGGTAAAGTAATAGTTTAGAATGAATAGCATTGTTCGCGGACGTTTCTGCTTGTTAAGCCTTTTAAAGGTAGAGGGAATATATTTCCCACATGATTTTGAACTGTGTTTCAAAGTAATAGGGTTCAATTTTGCATAATTTCTGACACGCTTATTCCTTATAAAGGGTTAAAAATTAAAGTTATAGATATTTGTTATATAGTTGTTGTTTAACCTCTCATGCTAATATTGATACCCGAGCAAGTGAAAGATCTTAACAAAAGATTACTAGCGTAGCAGGGTTACAAAGGCAGGAGGGAATAAAAATCTTGCCCCCGAGTGAAACACAAAAATTTTTACCACACCAACCCGAAGCTAATATTAAATATAAAATATCAAACAAAATCAAACCATATCAAATCCAAATGAATGTTATTAAATATTTATCATCCAAAATCATCATTTAAAAGTAAATTCTACCAGCAAACAAGAAAACAACTCAAAATTTGCATTTGATTACTTTGCCTCACATGTGAATAAAATGCAACTTTGCTATCAGTTTTTGAAGTGAAGTCGGAAGTAAGCCTTTCCGAGCTGGTGTGGTGATAAAAAATTGTCTTATTAGAAATAAAGTTTTAATGACATGAGCCACTTGAGGGGCTAACTGGTTATTAGAGGAGGCCTGTGCCCAACAGTGGGATGTCTAAGGACATGTGAAAATGATGTTACTGTACTGTTTCAGAGCCAACGCTGAAATCATAATGCTGGAAGGCCTAACCTGCGTTTACAAGAGTAACGTGGACCTGTTCTTTTACGTTATGGGGAGCTCGCATGAAAATGAGGTAATTATAAATTATTTTTAACAACACACGCACACGAAGGGTTCCGTACCATTTACGCAAAAAACGGCAAAAAAATTACGTTTATTGTATGGGAGCCCTACTTAGACTTAAGGAGACGTCTGTCTGTCTGCCCGTCCGTCTGTCTGTCTGTCACCAGGCTGTATCATGAACTGTGATAGCTAGACAGTTGAAATTTTCACAGATGATGTATTTCTGTCACCGCTATAACAACAAATACTAAAAACAGAATATAATAAATATTTAAGTGGGGCTCCCATACAACAAACATATTTTTTGCCTAATGGTACGGAACCCTTCGTGCGTGAGTTTGACTCGCACTTGGCCAGTTTTTTGACAATAATTCTTATCTATTTTCTTTACACACAATAATATTTACCATTACCCATTTCAGCTGATCCTGTTGTCAGTACTGAACGCCCTGTACGAGTCCGTGAGTATCCTTTTGCGTCGGAACGTCGAGAGGAGAGTACTCCTCGATAATTTGGACGCCGTCATGTTGGCTTTCGACGAGATTTGTGATGGCGGGTAAGTGTCGTATGGGTCGATCAACTATTTCTTGTTATTCTGTCCCATCAGCCAGGAGACAATAGTAGCATAGTTTGTTTTAGAAGAGCTGCTGTACCATGTTCTCAAAACATGCTTAGTAGGTGTCCCATTATGGAAAGGCTTTATAACTACCAAAAAAATCAAGTTTGGGTCATTTAAATACGAAAAAACTAGGATTTTAAGAGTGACCCAGGAGACCGTAACCATGGCAACTGGCAAGAAAAAGTTGATTCACCCATATCTACATAGAGTTAGACCAAGTCTGCAACGATTTTGATAGCATACGCAGGGCAAGTGTTAATATATACGTCATAATTTCATAGAAGTTTGACGTTTAAAATAACACTTGCACTGCATCTATCAAAATCGTCGCAGACTTATCTCGGTCTCACTCTATGGTCCCTGTCTCATTGCACCAAGTACACTTTACCTAGGGCAAAAAGAATAGATAGTATAGAGGGGTCCTGTCATTGTAAATTTTGTAGTCACTGTAAATTTACTGCCATCTATTGACACACGACTAAAACTCAAAATGAAAACGTATAAAGTTATCAAAAAATGTATATATATGGATAAATTATTTTATTATTTTTATATCATTTTGATCCATGTTCATTCACTGATATCTATGTGTTAAAATTGTTAAATATGAAACGGTGTCGTTACGCCATCTAGCCGAGGATAGGCTAAAGGTGTGTGCGGCATCTATTCGAGAATGACTTTTACTTGAATTCTGAGGCACGTTTTTTTCCTTAGACTTTATTCGTCTTATACGAAGTTACATATGTCTTTGCCTAGGGTAATACGCCAGTAATTGGCCACCTGTTAGTAACTGGCCACCCTAAACTAAAAATGAAGTCTACTCACCTATAAACAAAATTCATTTTAGTATAAGGTGGCTACGGCTAGTTATTGAAGGCTGGCCAGTTATTGAAACGTTATACTAAAATTAATTCTGTTTATAGGTGAATAGAATTCATTTTTAGTTTAGGGTGGCCAGTTATTGGCCGGTGGCCAGTTACTGGTGAATTACCCTGCATACATGGTAACATTTAGTCATCTGTGCTACGGGTTTTTAAAGACGTTCACCTAACGTTTCACGTCAAAAAAGATACGGTGTTTAATGCCGCAAAAAACGCATATTTCGACACTCTCAAGGGTATCAAAATATTAATATGGGCAGCATAGGAGCCGTCAGATTTTTGGCGC
The DNA here is from genome assembly GCF_910591565.1 of Cydia splendana. NCBI lineage: Eukaryota > Metazoa > Arthropoda > Insecta > Lepidoptera > Tortricidae > Cydia > Cydia splendana. The sequence goes on from NC_085984.1 coordinate 2,534,549, forward strand.
GAGGCGTAAATGTGTCGTTTATGCTTCCGATATAGTCCACAAGATGGCAGAACCTACTATGCACAAGGAAACGTACCGACGAGGACGGTAGATGGTTGCACTTGCTTTGGCAATGTACATGTGCACATATGTTTCCGATTCAGGCCACAAGATGGCAGGCCCTTCAACCGGCACGGTCCCTATAGAATATACCGTTGACGTCGTTTTTGACAAAATCTGATTAAGCTTAGAATAAATTTAAAAGTGGAAAAATTACTGTCTTGGGTGAGACTTGAACTCACGGCCTCTGGATCGATACTCCAGCGCTCTGCCATCAGAGCCACCAAGACCTCATCCATAGCCAGCAAATCTTTCCACCATATTATGGTCATTTATCATTATCAATCTTATCTATCGTCATATTAGGTCAAGGTTTACTGGCTATGGATGAGGTCTTGGTGGCTCAGATGGCAGCGCGCTGGAGTATCGATCCAGAGGCCGTCAGTTCAAGTCTCACCAAAGAAAGTAATTTTTCCACTTTTAAATTTATTCTAAGCTTAATAGCATCGTCCGCAGACGTCTTCTGCTTGTTAAAAATTCAAATTCATTCAAATAATTTATTTTGGAAACATATGTCCATAGTTGTTAGTAACAAAAAATAACTTAAGAGCTAGCGTTAGTACAATTAATACACACATAAATATTATCACAGTCAAAACACAATCATACATAACCTAGTGAGCAATGCAAACGGTTCCAGTGCTCCTGGAAGCGCCCCTGCCATCTATCTGCAATGGTGTTTAGTATGCTGTTTGGGCTGCCACTCAACCTCTTCACTAAGGATGCCCCTCTTTTGCTCAAAATAGCGGCAAAGCTGTCCGTGTGAGCATCGGTAAACATTTGCGATGCACTACAAAATCGCGGCAACCCCAACAGCATCCTAAAACCATTGTTGTACTGGACTCTAAGGGCCCTGAGCGCCTTCTGCGTGTAGTTAACCCACAGGCTGCAGGTGTAAAAGGTCTGACAATATGCTTTAAAGAGCGTCACTTTAACATTCTTAGAACACCTTGCAAACCTGCGAGCTACCATATTGCATCTGACCGCCAGGGCCCTACGCTCCCGTTCTATGTCCAGGTCATCACTCATGGACTCAGAGACCCAGTGTCCGAGGTATTTAAAACGCGTGACTTGCTTCAAAGGATCGCCATTCAGCTTTACCTGTGGAACTGAGTATGTTTTGCTACCGGCCTTGAACAGGAGCAGTTCGCTTTTTGTGACATTGTACCTCAGACCATGGGCCTCCGCGTACCTCTCACATATGCGCAGCAGTTTGTTGAGGGCGCTGACAGATGGGGCCAGCAGTACCATGTCATCTGCGTAGCTGATGTTATTGACCATTTTTCCGTCAATTGAGCATCCGACCATGGCACTGCTGAGCTCATCCATCAGGCTGTTCATATACAGGTTAAAAAGACAGGGCGAGCTAAGCCCGCCCTGTCTTACTCCACACTCAAGCTTGTACATTTTTGAGAGCGAACCGGCCCATTTAACACAATTGCTTTGGTTTTCATACCAGTACCTAAGCACACTAATAAGCTCCCTAGGAACACTCGTTTCGGTCTCCAGTTTTGCCCACAACCTGTCATATGACACAAATCATATGAAAAATGAAAATCTGATTATTTTTATACGGATTGGGGACTTCACATACACCTTTGAATTTCTTCGCAGATGTATGCAGGTTTCCTCACGATGTTTTCCTTCACCGCATTGGGCTAGCGTGGGGACTATAGCTCAAGCCCTCTCGCGCATGAGAGGAGGCCTGTGCCCAGCAGTGGGACGTATATAGGCTGAATTATTATAATATTATTCTCTTTATTTATTATTATTTTTATATTTTTATAATGTTGCAGAGTAATCCTGGACGCGGACCCTACATCCATAGTGGGTCGCGCGGCGCTGCGCACGGAGGATGTGCCGCTCGGCGAGCAGACCGTCGCGCAGGTAATACGACACGTCAATACCCTCTTCTGGTGAAATAACTTACTCTGGTGAACTGACTTACTTTCGTTCTCTAACTAGCTCTGACGTCTACCTTCTTCATTCCTTCTTTCCTCTTAAAGAAGACAAGCTTTCCACGTAGATTTTCGTACGTTGACCCGTCTCTTGCTATCTCTCTCGCGCATAATATTGGTGTCCCGCTCTTGATTCCGGTTGTCAATGTTAGGTAGGGTAATTCGCCAGTAAATGGCCACCTGTTAGTAACTGGCCATCCTAAACTAAAAATGAATTCTGTTCACCTATAAACAGAATTCATTTTAGTATAAGGTTTCAATAACTGGCCAGCCTTCAATAACTAGCCACCTTATAATAAAGTGAATTATGTTTATAGGTGAATAGAATTCATTTTTAGTTTAGGGTCGCCAGTTACTAACAGGTGGCCAGTTACTGGCTAATTACCCTACTGTGCGAGCTTGACAGTGCGCCGCGTCGTATGCAATAGACAAAGAGAATTTGAAATCGAGGCCGATAGGAGAAGTGCCTGAACTATAGGGGGCAGCACAGGAGTCGTCAGATGTTTGGCGCGAAGCGTAAATGTGTAGTTTATGATTCCGATGTAGCCCACAAGATGGCAGAACCTACTATGCACAAGGAAACGTACCTATAAGAACGGTAGATGGTAGCATTGGCAGCACTTGCTTTGGCAATGTACATGTGCACATATGTTTCCGATTCAGGCCACAAGATGGCAGGCCCTCCAACGCGCACGGTCCCTATAGTCAAAATAAATTATGTAGTCACGGTAAATTTACTGCCATCTGTCGACAGATGTATAAAACTTTTAGAACGCCATTTGACTTTGATCCTTATTCTTTCACTGATATGTGTTAGAGATCTGTGTCTTTCACATATCAATGAAAGAATAAGGATCAAACTCAAATGGCGTTCTATAGTACATTGTGCAACATGGGGCGTAAGTTGAATATTGCAAACGAGAGTAAGTTAAATCGCGACGGCTTGCCGGAGCGATTTATAGACTCGAGCTTGCAATATTATTACGCCACTAGTTACACACAATGTTTTTCATCACACTTGCGATACAAAGACAAAAAACCAAAAAAAAACTATAAAGACAAAAAACTGTTAATTATGGCACTAGAAACTTCATAACTCCCTAGGGAGAACGATTTTTCTATAACTCCCGCTAAACCTGCGTGCAATTCCACATTTACTGAGCGAGTGTGATGAAAAAAGTTTTAAACATCCGTTGAAAGATGGCAGTAAATTTACCGTGACTACATAATTTACTTTGACAATCCGTCTCTATTTCAAATTCTCTTTGATAATATGTAAAGGGCTTATATTATAACTACCTCAAAATATTTTCATTACTTTTAAACTTTTTTTTTAATTATTATTTACTGACCACTATAATTTAATATTATGTTAATGCTCTATGAAATACTTTGTATGGCTTACAACTTAATTTTTGCATGTATGTACTTCCTAATCTTAGTACCTATTATATTAGAAAGTAGAATAACATTTCATACATTAATAATATAATTTTGATTTGACGTTAATTTATATTATTATATTTAACTTGCGTTATTTAGCCACACACTAGCGTCTCGCGAGCGTCGGCGTGTAGTCAACTCTATGGCCGCTGCTCGACGCAACGTCGACGCAACTGCGCAGCGACGCCATTTTCCATAGCGCTGACTAGACGCCAGCGCTCAAGACGCTATGTGTGAGGTGGCACTTAGTGTGCCCCATTATACAAATACGACTGAGTTGCCCAAAGATTTTCGTCAAAACAAAACCAGATTTTAACCTTTTCGACGCCGTGTCAAACACAAAAGCTGTCACTCGGACGCCACGTCACCTCTTCTTCTTTCTCTTTGCCTTATTCCCATTATTTGGGGTCGGCTCTCCTCGTTCTCATGCGCCAGGACCGTCTGTCCTGAGTTGTCTTTGGGGTAAGTTGGGCTCGTTCCAAGTCGCGGGTCATTGTAGACCACCACGTGGCTTTAGGTCTTCCTTGTCTGCTCGCTTCCCTGTTCGGCAATGCCAAGGCTTCCCGAACTACGTGGTCTTCGGGGCGTCTCATCACGTGACCGTACCAGCGAAGCCTGCTTTCCATGACTTTGTTTGTGATGGGTGCAACTTTGTAACTACCTCTGATGTATTCATTTTTCACTTTATCGAGTCTTGTTACTCCTGCCGCCCACCTCAGCATCTTCATCTCTGCCACATGTAATTTTTGTTCATGCGCCTTTTTGATTGCCCAGCATTCAGCACCGTACATCATTGCCGGTCTCACGGCTGTCTTGTAGACTTTGCCCTTGATTTTGATAGGCATTCTTGTATCGCAAAGAACACCAGAGAGGGCTCTCCATCTTAGCCAGCCAGCGTTGACTCTGTGAGTGACGTCGGATTCAATGGCACCATCGGCCGTGAGCATCGTTCCGAGATATTTGAATTGGGATACCTTTGGAAGTTGATCTCCTTCGATATAGATCCTGTTGGAGATGGTGGTATCACTACTAAACTTGCATTCTAAATGCTCGGTCTTACTTCTGCTGATGCGAAGTCCATTTCTTTCCAGGGCCTGCCTCCATTGTTCTAGGGTCGTTTGCAGTTGTTGTGCACTTTTGTCAATGAGTACGATGTCGTCCGCGTATAAGATACACCATGGCAAGGGAGTTTGGATATCTTTGGTGAGATAGTCCATTACTAAGTTGAAAAGTAATGGGCTTAACGTTGAACCTTGATGTACGCCAACATTTACTTCAAACGTCTTGCTCACTCCGGCCAGACTTCTCACGTTCGCGCTACATCTATGGTACATGTCCTGGACTAAAGCGACATATGTTTCTTGTATACCTTGCGCTCTCATCGCTTGCCATACCAGATTTCGTGGTACCCGGTCAAACGCCTTCTCAAGGTCTATGAAGACGAGGTGCAAGTCTTCCCGGCTACACCGATGCTTTTCCATGACGATTCGTACTGCTTGTATAGCATCGATAGTGGATTTGGACGCGGTGAAACCGTACTGGTTTTCAGAGATGACAACGTGATCTAAGAAACGGTTGTGTAATATCTTTTCCCATATTTTGAGGGTGTGAGAAGTGAGTTTTATACCCCTATAATTCCCACAGACGCTGACGTCGCCCTTGTTCTTAAAAAAGGGAACGATAGAACTTTGTCGCCATTGATTTGGGATCTTATTTGAGTTCAGGACCGCGTTGAATAGTTTGGTGAGCCATTCAAGCCCTATGGGTCCTGTTTGTTTCCATATATCAGAGGGTATTTCGTCTGGGCCAGCAGCTCTGTGGTTCTTCATTTTCGAGACAGCAAGTTTAACTTCTGAAATACTTATTTCTAATATTGGTCCCGCCGAAGGTTTTATTAAAGGCAGTGGTTGGCTTGGGAATTCTTCGTTAAGGAGCCTTTCATAGTATTGACGCCATCTCTGGCTTATGTCTTTATTATCTGTTAGAAGCAGGCCGTTTTCATCACGGATGTATTTGTTGACTTTGATATCCAATGTGGACTTATGACGCTGCTTTGCGATTTTGAAGATTTCTGAGTCATTTTTAGCATCTTCCAGTCTGCTATAAAAACATTCCTGAGATTGGGCTCTATTTTGGGCTACCTTCCGTTTCGCTTCTTGTTTGGCCTTTTTGTACTCTATGCGGTCCTCCTCTAGTTGAGTGGTCTGCCATAATTTAAATAGAGTTCTTTTGGCAGCTATAGCTCCTTTAACATCATCATTCCACCATCTTGGGTCCTTGTTATTAGTAAGTATTCCCTTTGAGACTCCTAAGATGCTGGAAGAATGGGTTTTACAAGTGCGTGCAAAATTTGACCACATACATTCGGCGTTGTTGTTATATTCGTTGTTCATGTCATCCTCCAGATACTGTTTGAGAGTAGCAACAAGGTCTTCACCTTTAGGGCTGTAGAGTAGTCCCCACTTGATTTTCGGCGTTTTATCAATGGTTGTCTTAATAGGCCTGGGTAGTTTGAGACATGCTACTAATATTCTATGCTGCGAAGTCAGCGCTTCACCCGGTACCACTTTACAATCCCTAAAGTTTCGAAGTAAGTTCTTATCTGCTAAAATGTAGTCTATTTGTGTACCATGTCTTGAGCTTTTATACGTGATTAGGTGTTCTGGTTTCTTTTGAAAGGTGTTAATGATGGCGAGGTTATGTCTCATCCCAAATTCCAAGATCTCTTCTCCCTGTTTGTTTATAGTCCCATAGCCTCGATTTCCATGCACTCCCGGGTATGCATCAGTGGAAACGCCTACATGACCATTCAGATCTCCGCCGATATATTTCGTTTCTGGGGATGGTATCTGATTGATCAAGTCATCAAAATCTTCCCAAAATTGAGATTTTTCCGCTTCTGAACATCCTACCTGTGGGGCATACGCAGAAATTAGATTTAAAGGCGGTTGTTTATCCATGGCTAACTTTACGGCGATCAGGCGGTCGCTTTTTCTTTCGACCTGGATGATCCTTTCTTTAAGGTGAGAGTCTAGTGCGATGGCTACCCCGTTTCGTGTGGTACAAGTGCCATGATAGATAAGTTGGTAGCCTAGTCCTATGTCCCTCGACTTGGATCCCTTCCACCTAGTCTCTTGAATACAGCATGCATTAATGTTTCTTCTTTCAAGAGTTTTGCTAAGTTCCTGGCTTCTACCATTTAGAGACCCCAGGTTCCATGTAGCAAGTCTGATAGTTGGTTTGTCGGTCCGCGAATGTATATTCTTGTCATTTTGTTCGTCGCTTTGGGGGTACGCCCTAACATTCTTAACTTTCTGGTTATTCGCATGTGCACTCACGTCGCTTACGGGGGACGCCCTAGTATTGACTTGGATTCTTTTAGTTGTATTTATCATGATTTGAACGAGGAGAAAATTTTGGCTATTAGTTTTACGGCCGGTTGCCACCTGACGCCAAGGCTGTCGTCCTCCTTAGGACGTGAGCGCTGCCGTTGGCCCTGTTGGGCTCATCCGCCACCGTCTCTTCTGAATGCTCCAGTCCAAACATCCAGCACTGTTGCCGACCTCACCTCTGAAGATGTCAAAGAAGCCCGACACAGGGGTTTGTTAACGGAGTAGCCTTCTCCGGCCTGTTGGTCCGCGGGAGCTATTTTATTTCACTCCTACCCTCCTGGAGCTCCAGGCGGGCGTTCCACTATCCGCCGCCTGTGGACGCGTTCTCTAGGGGCGAGGCTCCCCCGAGAACGCGGACGTCACGTCACCGAGGTGTCAAAACTGAAATTGAACTTTATGCATATGCACGTAAGTCTATGTTGCTCTGTGGTCTATGACGGATTAATCCGTCTTTAGCATTGGACCTACGGTGCGGATAACCGTCATTGGCGTCGAAAAGGTTAATAGCTGAAATACCGCTTCTGTTTGGATTATTCTACTACGTTTTTCTACTCCAAATGCAATGTAACATTAAATCACTTACTTATACTAAGTTTAACATTTTTTATGCATGTAAGTTTACAAACATAAAAATCATTTTTGCTGTAGCAGACAAAAACATCAAATTCCTAAAAGCACTAATTATTGGTCACAAATATGTAACACTCGTAGCGAAATGGTTAAGATGTTAAATAATAGATTGTACAACAAGGGCATAAAGTGACCCATTCTTACCCGAGGCAAAATAGTAGACGAGGGTAAAAATGGACATTTATGCCCTTGTTGTACACTCTGCTTTTCACTTCGATTGCGAGGAAAATAATTATATTTTTCACGGCAATTTACACCACGAAATTGTCGTAAATCGAAAGAACATAATACATAACCAATTCCCGCCAACTAACTTTTTATTTTTTTTTAATTTTCAACATGTGATCAGAGTTTCAGACGCTTGGTTTTCTGCCAAGTCAAACATTTCGGAGCATTTTTGAACGATAATCGACTCGTATTTTATGTGATATACTAAATTTAATGACAGAAAATACGGATTTCTAATAAATTGTAGCAAAAATAAAATAATATAACAAGTTTTGTCATCTACACAATTTTATTGCTCAGTAAAATTGTGCAATATGTTTTAACTGTTTGGCTGTTGAGACCGATTACCTTAGTCTTAGAAGAAAATTTTACTTTTATGCTCTAGAGCACGACATAAAGGTGCACTTTTTGAGCATGAGAAGTGTAAATTATATTTTTCACGGCAATTTACACCACGAAATTGTCGTAAAGCGAAAGAACATAATACATAACCAATTCCCGCCAACTAACTTTTTAATTATTATTTTTTAATTTTCAACATGTGATCAGAGTTTCAGACGCTTGGTTTTCTGCCAAGTCAAACATTTCGGAGCATTTTTGAACGATAATCGACTCCTATTTTATGTGATTTATTACTTTTATGCTCGTAGAGCATAAAAGTAAAATTTTCTTCTAAGACTAAGGTAATCGGTTTCAACAGCCAAACAGTTAAAACCTATTGCACAATTTTACCGAGCAATAAAATTGTGTAGATAACAAAACTTGTTATATTATTTTATTATTGCTACAATTTATTAGAAATCCGTATTTTCTGTTATTAAATTTAGTAAATCACATAAAAAAATAGGAGTCGATTATCGTTCAAAACTGCTCCGAAATGTTTGATTTGGCAGAAAACCAAGCGTCTGGATCTCTGATCACATGTTGAAAATTAAAAAAAATAATTAAAAAGTTAATTGGCGGTTATGTATTAAGTTCTTTCGCTTTACGACAATTTCGTGGTGTAAATTGCCGTGAAAAATATAATTATTTTCCTCGCAATCGAAGTGAAAAGCAGAGTGTACAACAAGGGCATAAATGTCCATTTTTACCCTCGTCTACTATTTTCATATATCAAATTTGCCTCGGCTAATGATGGGTCACTTTATGCCCTTGTTGTACAATCTACTATTTTGCACTTTTAACTAATCCTAATAGTTTAAACATTTGTAAGTACACTAACAATCTTAATTAAGTATGCTATTTTATTATTGTAACTATATGGGAGTGACAAAATTAAATGAATTAATAAAAAGACAATATATAAAACAACAATAATTCTTTTTATCAAAGAATAAATCATAATAACAAATCGTGCCCCGACTATGACAACTAAAGTAGATGGCGCTGTGCGACGACACGTTTTGCGGTAACTGGATTGTCAAACGTCATTTTTAACAGCGTTACCGCATAGCGCCATCTACTTCTCAAATTCGAAGCATCAGTTTTTCTTATACTATACACCTCTTATACAATTGCTAACTCTTTGTTTTAATTTTGTTAATCCCTAACTTGTAAGGGCACATTATTCTACTAACTTGCTAATAATAATGTTTATTTATAATATTTATATTTTATTATATTACAAATGCTTTATATTGCCCGTTTCAGATACTCTACAAGATAATGAATGATAACTAATAAGCACAACGAATTGGATATAATAATTATTATTATGTATTGACTATTGTTATTAGCTTTATATATCTAAATATAGATTTTGTTAACTTTTATTTTTATTTTATTTTTCTTTTCTGACTTGAGAGTGATTAGTAAATGCAAGTGTGTTTATTGCACAAGTATTTAACCCTTTTCTTGATGATGTATCAAATGTGATACTTTTTTTTATTTATTTTTCCATTTTAGATACCTAATTATCTTTGCTTTACTACACATTACCATGTGTACCGGATCACACACGAAATTTATTTGTCATAATATATATACAATGACCGACAGTCGGGAAAAGCCAAGAAAATGTCAAATAATCGCCATATCATCTCTTAACACATTCAGTGCCAGCCCGAGCTACGCGCTACGAGCGTAGCCGATAACACGGGAAAAACCGTATGTAGCGAAAAGCGCCTACGAACAGTGAACTCCCCTAGGGAGTCACTGGCACTGAATGTGTTAAGATTTTTTGAAGTACTGTATTATTAACTACCTTGCATTTTCAATTCGCTCTTAAGTTTATTTACTTTTTACTTACCCTATTATCTTTGGGCGTCAATTTAACCCCATATTTAGTCAGACACACACAGTTATAGGTGTGACTAGAGCAGTGGTTGGCAAACTTTCTTCATGAGGGGCCAAAACTTGAAGGAATTTCAGAGGAGCGCCAGATTTACAGCAAAAATGTATTTTTATTATATTGCTGGCCATATTATGCATTTTTTTAAATGACCGGCCCACCGGCCAGATAGAACCCTTTCGCGGGCCGGACCTGGCCCGCGGGCCGTACTTTGCCCACCACTGGACTAGTCTGTCTAAGCTAACTTTGCACCGACTTGACAGAGCAAAGTGAAGATGTGTTATTAAAAACGTATAACATATCTTCAGAGATTTTACATTAATTAAATTAAGTCATTTTTATTTCGACCAACTAGCATCATAACTTACATAAAATTACTATAAATCTAGATTAAATTAAACTGATAGTTAAATTAATGATGACATGGCCACACTTTGTCATCGCAAATACCATGCAGAGTTAGCATGGACCGACTCTAGGTTTCTAATCATACATAATAATATGATGCTGGCCAAAGACAATCAGTAAAACTGAAAAATAATAATATGGGTACAGTCAGCAGCAGAAGTTGCTAAGCGGGCCAGGTGTTCAATATTATCTTGACGCGACTTTATTGTTAAGAGAATAAGGGGTCATCCATTAATTACATGACACGTTTAGAGGGGGGGAGGGGGTCAAGAAAATGTGACATGTGACAAGGGGGAGAGGGGAGTCACAAACTTTGTGACGTCACTTTAACTTCATCAGTAACCAAAATTTTATTTTAATCATTTTATTTACTGTACAGTTCAAAAACAAGTTTTTGGAACGATAATCGTTTTTATTAGTTTAATTTTTTTTCATAATCAGTTTGGGTTATAAATTTACTAATATTTTGACAAAAAATTAATAATACTTAATTCGATTTGCCGATTTCGTTGAAAAAATGTGACGTCACACCAGGGGGGGGGTTGCCGAATGTGACCAAGTGTGACAAGGAGGGGGGGGAGGGGTAAAAAAACCTTGAAATTCGTGTGACGTAATTAATGGATGAATTATTGTCAAGGTAATTTTGAACACCTCGCCCGCTTAGCAACTTCTGCTGCTGACTGCACCATCAATATTGTAGGTACCACAATCACATTCTTCCTAATACTATCTGTTTAATCCTCAAGTATGCCAGCTTTTTTTTTAGACAAACCTAGATGTAAAAGCTATCGTAATTACACGAGGGAAATATAGTAAATTAAATTTCACGACACTGTGTTATAAGTTTATAACTTCGTTAGTACCTCAAGAAATATTCTACACCGATCTGCATAATTGCATGGACAAATTTTGAATCAATTCATTAATTGGCCATGTAATTTTTCGCATGGGTACTTACATATTTGTGGCTTTCCATGAAGGGTCCTTATGCTTCAAGGCCTATTTGTATCTGTAATTCCAACAGAAATTCCTATATAATGGTCCTTATTGCACATTAAGCATAAGGACCCTTCTCTATGGAAAGTCACATTTGTGCTTAAGCATTATTTTTCTACCCAGTGGCCAGTACCTACGTTAAAGGAAATTTTATTTAATAATCCATTAGTGTCGTTTACGAACGCTACTCTTTTGATTTATTTCCAAATGCAAGAAAGTTTAATAGTGTTTTTAAAACCAAACCATGGAATATTCTTCTTCTTCTTTATATTTAAGAGCTGTGATCTTGTCGGAGGAGCAATTTCCAACTCGTCTGGTCCTCTGCCAACTCCTTAACCTTCTGGTATGACACGACCTGAACCTTTTCTTTTATTTGGTTGAAATAGTTGATTCTCGGAATGGAACTTACATAAGAGTGGAATATTATCACACCAAAAATCGGCTTACTAATATTTTCAAAGTATTAAAAATGTAGCGTTCAGTAGTGACACCGGTGGAATGGCCCTTATCATTGTTACATATCTGACAACGGCTTATGGTGTGTAATATCAATGTGTTTACAACTTAAGTTATTTCGATAAGAAATACGAATGGATAATACGTTATCGACCCATTTTAAAGGAATAATAATTTATTTGACCAAAGTTTATATATGTTTGTATAAGTTCGCGTGGTATACGTATTTGTCATATTTAAATAGCTGTATGAGATTATAAATAAGCAATTTTTTTTTATTGTAGTTGAGTAAACCAAAATTCTTTTTATTTTTATATTTATATTCAATTGGCATGTAATACGTCATACGGTAAAAAAATTACGAGAAGTATCTTTTATTATTTTGGTAAAGTATTATTGACATTGACAGCCAAAGGGTTGATTAATATCTTTTTTTTCAGGTCCTACAATCAGCGAAGGAGCAGCTGAAATGGTCGCTGCTGAAATGAAAAACAAGAAACATAGTATAACTTTATTTTGATCTATGTAAGTTCCATTATTATTATTAATTAAAACATATTTACAAACAGCCTTGTTTTTAATTTATACTATGGCATATAAATATATTAATCTTTTGTCAAAATCACACTTAATAAATGCAGTATTCTATAGATATACATAGTCTGTCAAACAACTTTGTCAGTAGAAAAAGGCGCGTAATGAAAATTTTCTATGGGATCACCTTAAACCTCATGGCTGAACGACGCTCGCTACAGTTGCAGTCTCCCGATGACGCGAAGTCATATAGGCAGCTCAATAGACGTATATCTAAGTCCATGCGACATGATCTGCGTCTCTTTAATACTAACCGTATTAAAGAGACTATTGAGCGAAACCAAGGCTTCAAAGTGTTCGCAAAGGACAAGTCTATTGGGCAAAGCCAGCTGACAAAGCTGAAACGGGAAGATGGCAGCATAGCGTCGAGCAAAGTGGAGGTTTTAGGTGAGATCGACAGGTTCTATGGACAGTTATACACTTCGATCGCAAAGCCCGTTGACAGCTTGGTAGGAGATCCAAGAGCCAAGCTCTCCCGACATTATACCGAAGATATCCCGGACATCAGTCTGTACGAGATTAGGATGGTCCTGAAGCAGCTTAAGAACAACAAGGCGCCGCGCAAAGACGGAATCACTTCAGAGCTTCTGAGAGCGAGTGGGACACCAGAAGCTCTTTAATTCCGTCTTGTCCGAGGGCAAAACGCCTGAAACATGGAATAGAGGCGAGGTGGTGCTGTTTTTTAAAAAAGGTGATAACAGCCTGTTGAAGAACTACAGACCCATCACGCTTCTGAGCAATGTCTATAAGCTGTTTTCAAGGGTCATCACGAACCGTCTCGAACACAGACTTGATGACTTCCAGCCTCCCGAACAAGCCGGTTTCCGAAAAGGCTATAGTACCATAGACCACATCCATACGCTGCGGCAAGTTATACAGAAGACCGAAGAGTATAACTTGCCATTATGCTTAGCGTTTGTGGACTATGAGAAACCCAACTAACATTAGGCGCTAAATTTAAGGGTTAGAAGAGATTTATATAAGCGCCTATTTACTCTTTAGGTGTTGTTAGTTCTCTAAAAATATGAGTTATAGCCGGCTATAACCCCGTTTTAACCCGATTGGGCACAAATTTTATCACCATAAGATTTATAACAGTGCTACAGTAGGGTTAGCGGATAAAAAAAGAGACATAAGAGCGGTATAGTGGAGCTACAATAGTGTTAATTAATTCTTTAGGAGCTAGATGGGTTGCATATAGGTGACTACAAACTGTTGTAGTAGAAGAGCGCTAAAGTAGTGTTGTAATAGCGTTGATTAAGTATTTAGGATTTAAAAGGGTGCCAAATAAGCGAATCCTAACTATTTGAGTACCTAGTAGTGTAGGGCCATATAGATGATACTTTCAGCTTTAGATGGTATATTAGCATTTAAAGTCAATACTTGTAACACTCAAGAAGGTAATTGCACATTTTTTCCTTAACCCTATCTGCTTTGGTTGCAGATGTTTCCATTTTGTATCGTAAGCTTGCTCTGTGACAGCTTGAAGTGAAATGTAATGGCGGATAATTAAAAGCAAATAATTATTTTAGTTCACTGATGCAGGAGTTAGCTGCGGATTTATGATGGCGAAATTAATTACACTGTCAAAAACTATATGTATTATATTAGATTGACGCGCTAATCTTGTACCTCGGCAGAGGGGAAATAGTGCGAATGCCGCCTCCCTTCCGTGTTGCTCGAAGGATAAATGTCATCATTGCCGCACATTTTCAAACAAATTGTCAAAAGCACTGCCAATGATTAATACAGTATGTTTCTTTTTGTTGTCGATTATTGGAAATAACTTTTGTTTGATAATTTATTTCTTTAACTTTTGTTCTATTTAATAAAATATTACCGTTCGAGCATTTCTTAGCAGTAACCCTACGTGGGATTTCAGGGCTTGTCCAATGGCCTAAGGTCAGCCTGTATACGTATTAATGTAATTCGTTGTCTAATGTTAGCGCTCCAAATTCGTCCGGAGTAGGTGTAACATTGAGTTTAGAAATCTGTTTAAAAGCCGGATTATTTTTGTCCTTCAACAGCTTGAATAGTACGTTCTCTGACGTTCCGACGAAGCAGCCGATGGTTTGGAAGCGCTGGAAAAAAATAATTAGTATTAAAAAGAAGAGTAGTCACAGAATAAATAATAGTACTAGGTAAAGAAGGCTCACTCTCTAACAAAACGCGTCTGTTACGATCAGGACAGATATGGCCGCTAGGTGGCGACAGCGCTACGCGCGGCTTATGGCTATAGTTCGTTTTTTTTAGCATTAGAAAAAAGGTAAACAATCTTGACGTGTCTTTTAATTGAAAAACACTTTAAAAAAAACAACGGGTTGCACTCCGGGAGTGCTGACAGAAGTGAAAACTCAATGACTAGTCCAAAATGTCTGCAGCACTATGTATAATTGACCCATCCTCCTTTCTATTGAAAAACTTGAGCTCCGAAATTGCTAGCCAGTGAGCTTAAATTTGTAGCGTTAATTGTTTAAAATTCGAATAGATATTGTAAAGTTACCTTGCAGACCTCGCATCTAAATATATTTGGTCATGATATTTTGAGTTTTATTCACCAGTACTAGAGTTCACTTTTACTAGCGATTTCATCAAGATGTAGCTTTATTGAATTATATTGGAGTGATATAAAGTTATGTAACTGTGAGATCCTCGTATTTCAGCCCGTACTAGATTAGAACATTGAGCTTTATTGCTTAATATATTAACAGTCCAGTTTTAAATAATTGACCTGATTATGATACGTTACGTTATGACTAAAGTTCTTTGGTGAATAACATTGTCCGTCACACATGACGTCAGCGCGTTACGCGTTACGCTGTCTCGAGTTTATCATTTTTTCCCCACCTCAAAAAGTGCTCAGCGCCGCTAAAGAAGTTTTCACTTCAAAAATAAGTCACGGAAAATATGTAACAATTATGAACCTAATACGATCATTTATACTATTCTGCTTTCATAAGTAATAGTTATTGATTTTTAAAAGCGTTTTTCAATTATAAGACATGTCAAGATCGCTTACCTTCTTTCTAATGCTAAAAAAAACGAACTATAGCCACCAAAATTGGTGTGGAACGGATGTACTTTTAGCTACCTGTAGCAAAGCGACGAAATGCGGAGTGACCCACGCCTGGTCCAGTCTAATCGTCATATTTTAACAAATACCATAGAGGTGGACTTAATTTTCACAAAATACAGAATAGAGGAAAAATATTAAGAATTCTAAAAAAAACTGATATAGATTGTTATTATCGCCGGTCAAACCAATTTGTCAGTAGAAACAGGTGCGTAATTCAAATATTCTGAGACGATTGCCCTTCGTGCCTACTTTTTTTAGCCGCTCTTTCTGCTGACGTTAATGGCATAACAGACTATAGATATATTATTTTTTGTAATAGTAGTAATTACTTAAAAAGCAGAAATCAAGATATGTACAAAAAAACATTTATTTTTATTCCCTGCTTGATAATTAGGACAATGCGAGGCTGAATGTTAAATTCATGTATCACATATGATACATGGATATATATATATATACCTAGTTTTTTACAGTTTCGACATCGTATATCCCAGCGTATCCACCGTAGGTTCTTTATTTAGTTTAGAAATGTGTTTGAAGGCGGGATGATTTTTGTCCTTCATCAGTTTGAAAAGGACGTTTTCTGATGTGGTTATGAAGGTACCTATGGATTGCATGCGCTGAAATGGAAAAGGTAAGTTAGTAGTCGAATAAAGAAGTAAGATATAATTTAGGTAAATGAAGTTGGATTACAGAAATGGAGAGATGTGATAGTACATTCTGATGTTATAGAACCCTTTACGTGAGTTATAAGGGAAGCATGAACCTATTTAAATATGTCGTGAAATCGATAATGGATCGTCACGTGTAATGTATCATGTATTATACATTACTACCTGCATACTTACCATTTATTTAATTTATTTATATGTACCAAGTGACTCGTATGTGTTCTGGTTCTGTATATAATATGTGATACATAACCTACCAACTTCTGTGTATTATATGTGATACATGACTTACCAAGTTCTGTGTATCATATGTGATACATGACCTACTAAATTTTGATCCGTACTATATTTACCTGCAAGGCCAAGCCACGGTCCATCAAAGACCTGGAAGACACGCCATCAGCCAAGACATGGACTGAAATATTTTCATTCAGCAAGTCTATCACTGTCTGCTCGATGCATACGTGGGCCTGAAATAGAAAATACAAATACAAAAAGTTTATTTACGAATTCAGGTAATATACAAAAATATAACTACATCCGTCAGAGATCAAACTAGGCTGAGCCTGTATCTTGGCCATGTGCGAGTGTGGTTAACAATGAGCAATTTTAATATGGGTGAAATGAAAATTATTTTTCGTAAAAACTAGTGCCTGCAATTAATCGTTGGCTAAGCATACCGCAGGCTATTTTATGATGCAGTTTAAATAGTGTTATAATGAGTCGGGATTAATAATGGCACTGTGTATATGATTGATATAATCAAATCATTATTAATGCATAATATTGTAGAATAGAGCAATATCAACAAGTTACTTATTTTTAGTTTGAGAGTAAGATAAATTTTATGTATTGTATTGTATCAAATATGATACAAAAAAATATGTTATTTAATTGTATGGCAAACAAGATTCGAATATCCTAAAATATTATGTAGCTGATGATAGATATTGCTAGACACTTGACAATCCAGTCAATACCTATAAATACATTCCACAATACAGCGTCATCTACTTCAGCAGTCAGACTGCAAAAGCGTGACATTACTGCAGAATGCGTGGCTGCCACAAATGTAAAAAATTTGGGCAGCAAAATCCATTTTGGCAGTAGGTAATGCTGTGCTGCAAGCTGCAATACTGCTGCAGAAATGCTGACGAAAATTGTCAAATTTTATATAAATTTCTCGAAATTTTTTATTTTTAGTTTCCTGCTGCCCCAAATGTCAAAATCGATCCTGCTGGCCAGATATTTGACACAATGCAGCTGGCAATAATGTTGCACTGCAAGACTGCGTCCGATTCGCACGTCGCTCGAAAGTTTGAGCGAGAGAGAGAGAGAGCGCGAGAGAGAGTGAGAGAGAGAGAGAGAGAGAGAGAGAGAGAGAGAGAGAGAGAGAGAGAGAGGGAGAGAGAGAGAGAGAGAGAGAGTCTAACTAGGGCTGCGTCACACCGTACAGCGCCATCTACTTCAGCAGGCACTCATAAACTAGGGCTACGTCACACCTTATAGCGCCATCTACAGCAGTCACTCGTACCTACACTATAGCCTTACAACGCCATCTACTTCAGCAGTCACTGATGTACTAGTGGTTCCGTCACACCGTACAGCGCCACCTAGTTCAGCAGTCACTCATACACTATAGCCGTGTCACACCGTACAGCGCCATCTACTTCAGCAGTCACTGATGTACTAGTGGTTCCGTCACACCGTACAGCGCCACCTAGTTCAGCAGTCACTCATAAACTAGAGCTGTGTAAACAGCGCCAACTACTTCAGCAGTCAACCTTTTTTTTTTTGCTATATACCAATAAACCCATGTTATCGGCTACAAGGTAGCACTACGACCGTAGCTTAGCAGTAAATGTGATTTCACCACACCAGCTCGAAAAGGCTTACTTTGCACTTCAAAAACTCATAGCAAAGTTGCATTTTAATCACATGTGAGGAAAAGTAATCAAATGCAAATTTTGATTTGTTTTCTTATGTTTGCTTTGCTGGTAGAATTGACTTTTAAATGATGATTTTGGATGATAAATATTTAATAACATTCATTTGGATTTGGTTTGATTTTGTTTGATATTTTACATTTAATATTTGCTTTGGGTTGGTATGGTGAAAAATTTTGTGTTTCACTTGGGGGCAAATTTTGTTTAACCCTCGTGCTTTGAAACCCTCGCAACGCTCAAGATTCCATTATTCGTACCACTCGCGTAAACAACAACTTTGTCCCCTTGTAAAACAAATAACTATGACAAACCTCAATCCCAAATAAAACCACCGTTTCCAACGCCGGCACATCTCTCTTCAGTCTCTCCTGCAACTCCGGAGTGTACATAGAGAACTTAGTCTTCTCGTAAACTAAGGCTGCGTTGCACACATCAATATCTTTAGTTGTGTGTCCAAGCCCTTTCGGGTATTGCTCCGAGACGTATACTGGGATTTTGAAGTGTTTTGCCGCTACCATCTGGAATGATGGAGGATACATTTTAGTATTTACATTGGACAGTGTTCCAACCACCATCATCATCATACTATACATTGTACAATAGAACATCTATCACAGCACCTATTCTATTAACACATTCAGTGCCGAAAACCCGACTAATGGGTATTTTACGATTTCGTTTCCAGGCCAGATGACCCGATAGTCGGGATCATGGTACTACTGCTTTATATGATGAAATTGTTGTGGCCTGGCGTGGATGTCTTGTTTGCCTGGTTGGCAATGAATGTGTTAAAACAAAAGACCCCTGTCGATTTTGTCCGTTTTGTCTGTTTGTATGTTCGCAATAAACTCAAAAACTACTGAATGGATTTTCATGCGGTTTTCATCTATCAATAGTGCTTCTTGAGAAAGGGTTAGGTGTATTATTTGTTAACCCATGCAGGGGCGGGTCGCTTGTTATCAATTTGGAGACCCCTGTATGCAATTATAACAAAATACATAATTGCCAAGAAAGCTGAATGAAGTAGTACCTACTGAATAATTATTCTAAGTCAATTAGAAAATTAGTAATGTCTACCTATCGTTCAGAGCACAATGAAGAATTTTAAACATAATATGTTGTCTGCTTAATCACTACATATTATAAAACAAAGTCCCCCGCCGCGTCTGTCTGTTAGTATTTGTATCATGTATGTTCGTGATATACTCAAAAACTACTGAAAGGATATTCATGCGGTGCGGTAGTGTGTAAATAGAGTGATTATTGAGTAAGGTTTAAGTGTATAATTTATTAAGGTGACTAAGGGTTCCCCCAAATATGTCGACGCGGAATCGGCAAAACCCGATAGGAAAAAGCTTTATATATATATAATGTACCCATGCGAAGCCGGGGCGGGTCGCTAGTAAGAGATATAAAGACTTAACACGTTACACATTAGGAACTAAGCCGGTTTTAGAAATCTAACATCAAAAACTAAATATTTATACTGTAACTATCAAAAAATAAGCAAATACGATAATTAGAAGATATTGTTATCAAACTTACGTAACTATCACTTGTTATCAATACATACCATTTTATTAGCAACTTTAACAACTTCGCCGAAATGTTTAACATGGGGCCTGAATGTCTCCTGAATATCACATAGGAGGAATGCTGTTCTCTGGGCTTCTAAAGCACCTAGTTTTACAATATTACGGGCCATTTTATAGGTATTTAGTGTTTAAACCGGCTAATACGCAAAATAAACACTGAACTGAAGTGAGCCAACTAGAAAAGTATTAAAATAACGTTTGGACAGTTGCCAATATGGTCATTGTCAAAAAGGTTCTTTAATTTCTTACTCAGATATATTAGTCTTTAAGACAATCACATTAGAGTTTCTTTTTGTAAAATACACTAGCAAAAGTATAATGTAAACTAGATCACTTCGCACCTGACATAACGTAAACTAATCTTAGCTGTCAATGTCATTTCGCATGTGTGGTGCTCAAGGGCTTCACATACTAATGAGTTTTTTTTTAATACAACATCGGTGGCAATGGACGCCTAGAGCTCCAGAGGGGTTACATGCAGATTACATCCAGACCATTTAAAAACCTGTACACTCCTTTTTTGACCTGTCTACCACCGCTACCGTATAATTTTTATTTTCAATTGTCATAGTAGGAGATCCCCCATATAGCCGACCTTCACCAATCTGTCTGACGGATAAAACTATGAAAATATGAAAGAAAATATGTTCCAGAACATAAATAAATAAGGTTGCCTAAAGAAATATAGTCAAGGCTATTTTAAATAAATTTTTGAAAAAAATATTTTTTCGGCATATTTCACCGATTTGTCTGACGATCGAAATAAGTTTCAATGGAAAGTATACAACTTGTATCTTTTTCCGGTCACTATTATGTGGTTGTATAGCTGGTCAAGCAGATCTTGTCAGTAGAAAAAGGCGGCAAATTTGAAAAATGTAGGGGCGACGGAATATCGTCTCATAGAAAATTTTAATTTCGCGCCTTTTTCTACTGACAAGATTTGCTTGACCGTCTATAGAAAGAAAACAAAAAGGTTTTTCCTTCCAACTTTTGAAACATCTGTCCAAAAAATATGAAAAAATGGAGGTAGGCTGTATCAGGGACACAGCCGCTATGGTTGACGTGAAACGTGGTGTGGACAGCTAATGCGAAGGCCGAAGGCCAAGTTCCGCGTAGGGCCCAAAGCCCGAAGCGTCCAGGATGTCAGTGCTTTAGCACAGAACAATAGTACAAGTGTCTAAATGCGAAGGCCGAAGGCCGAGCTCCGCGTAGGGCCGAAGGCCCGAAGCGTCCAGAATTTAAGTGCTTAATCACAACAATAGTATAAGTATCTAAATGGGAAGGCCGAAGGCCGAGCTCCGCGTAGGGTCGAAGGCCCGAAACGTCCAGGATGTCAGTGCTAAATAGCACAGAGCAATAGTACAAGTGTCTAAATGCGAAGACCGAAGGCCGAGCTCCGCGTAGGGCCGAAGGCCCGAAGCGTCCAGGATGTTAGTGCTTAAACACATAACAATAGTATAAGTGTCTAAATGCGAAGGCCGAAGGCCGAGTTCCGCGTAGGGCCGAAGGCCCGAAGCGTCCAGAATGTCAGTGCTTTAGCACAGAGCAATAGTACAAGTGTCTAATTGCGAAGGCCGAAGGCCGAGCTCCGCGTAGGGCCGAAGGCCCGAAGCGTTCAGGATGTTAGTGCTTTAACACAGAACAATAGTACAAGTGTCTAAATGCGAAGGCCGAAGGCCGAGCTCCGCGTAGGACCGAAGGCCCGTAGCGTCCAGGATGTCAGTGCTTTAGCACAGAGCAATATTACAAGTGTCTAAATGCGAAGGCCGAAGGCCGAGCTCCGCGTAGGGCCGAAGGCCCGAAGCGTCCACAATGTCAGTGCTTTTGTACAGATCAATGGTACAAGTGTCTAAATGCGAAGGCCGAAGGCTGAGCTCCGCGTAGGGCCGAAAGCCTGAAGCGTCCAGGATGTTAGTGCTTAAACACATAACAATAGTATAAGTGTCTAAATGCGAAGGCCGAGCTCCGCGTAGGGCCGAAGGCCCGAAGCTTCCAGGATGTCAGTGCTTTAGCACAGAACAATAGTACAAGTGTCTAATTGCGAAGGCCGAAGGCCGAGCTCCGCGTAGGGCCGAAGGCCCGAAGCGTTCAGGATGTTAGTGCTTTAACACAGAACAATAGTACAAGTGTCTAAATGCGAAGGCCGAAGGCCGAGCTCCGCGTAGGGCCGAAGGCTCGTAGCGTCCAGGATGTCAGTGCTTTAGCACAGAGCAATATTACAAGTGTCTAAATGCGATGGCCGAAGGCCGAGCTCCGCGTAGGGCCGAAGCGTCCACAATGTCAGCGCTTTAGTACAGAGCAATGGTACAAGTGTCTAAATGTGAAGGCCGAAGGCCCGAAGCATCCAGGATGTTAGTGCTTAAACACATAACAATAGTATAAGTGTCAAAATGCGAAGGCCGAAGGCCGAGCTCCGCGTAGGGCCGAAGGCCCGAAGCGTCCAGGATTTAAGTGCTTAATCACAGAACAATAGTATAAGTATCTAAATGCGAAGGCCGAAGGCCGAGCTCCGCGTAGGGCCGAACGCCCGAAGCGTCCAGGATGTCAGTGGTTTAGCACAGAACAATAGTACAAGTGTCTAAATGGGAAGGCCGAAGGCCGAGCTCCGCGTAGGGCCGAAGGCCCGAAGCGTCCAGGATGTCAGTGCTTAAACACATAATAATAGCATAAGTGTCTAAATGCGAAGGCCGAATGCCGAGCTCTGCGTAGGGCCGAAGGCCCGAAGCGTCCAGAATGTCAGTGCTTTAGCACAGAGCAATAGTACTAGTGTCTAATTGCGAAGGCCGAAGGCCGAGCTCCGCGTAGGGCCGAAGGCCCGAAGCGTTCAGGATGTTAGTGCTTTAACACAGAACAATAGTACAAGTGTCTAAATGCGAAGGCCGAAGGCCGAGCTCCGCGTAGGGCCGAAGGCCCGTAGCGTCCAGGATGTCAGTGCTTTAGCACAGAGCAATATTACAAGTGTCTAAATACGAAGGCCGAAGGCCGAGCTCTGCGTAGGGCCGAAGGCCCGAAGCGTCCAGGATTTAAGTGCTTAATCACAGAACAATAGTATAAGTATCTAAATGCGAAGGCCGAAGGCCGAGCTCCGCGTAGGGCCGAAGGCCCGAAACGTCCAGGATGTCAGTGGTTTAGCACAGAACAATAGTACAAGTGTCTAAATCCGAAGGCCGAAGGCCGAGCTCCGCGTAGGGCCGAAGGCCCGAAGAGTCCAGGATGTTAGTGCTTCAACACATAACAATAGCATGTAGCATTACCTTCCTTTTTCTGCGTACTATATTCCAATTCCAGCAATTAGCTTTCCGCGTCCGATCATTCTGACTTGCTTATTATGTCTGCGATCACATTACGATTCTTCGTGAATTATATCTGAAATTTACAGACGTTAATAAGACTCTCAAAGTCCTTATCAACCCTCGGGATACATGGGGAGACTGGGACTTCTGCCTGGCTTACTTTGGGCTATTATTTCTATGACTTTCAATATGCAATGCGGCCCTAAGCCACCTCAATACATACCTTTAGGTTTTTCCAATTATTTTATGTAATCTTAGGGGAATTTCATTAATTTTAATGGTGAATATTCCGGGATTCTTTCATTGTTTACATTTTGCAAGATGATTGACGTAACCCGTCAATCACTCTTCAACTGTTCGGATTTCACCACTAAAAAGGCTAGTCTGTATATTTTCGGCAAAGGTTATTCTAAATTTCGTTACAATTAATAACTGGTACTCAACTAATTTTAAATTTCAAATTATGTAATTCTAGTTCTTAAGTTCACCTATAAAAGCGGTACAACCGTCATTCTGACTCGAGTTTATCGCCAGCTCTCTTCTGAGCATATTCCAAATTAAGGGTCCGTGCGGGGCCAAGTGAGGCCCCGCACCTTCAAGAAACCCTCCTCTTCCTGGCGTAACTTCCTACCATAAAATACTACCACTATAAACTACGAACATCGTGCGACACCTTGAAGTCGTTAAGCCTCCCAGATTTGGTGGCCCTCGCTGCGCGCCCGTGTTCGCCCTCCTTGACGCCGCGCGCCTGTGCGCGCCCTCCTTGACGCCGCGCGCCTTTGCGCGCCCTCCTTGACGCCGCGCGCCTTTGCGCGCCCTCCTTTACGCCGCGCGCCTGTGCGCGCCCTCCTTGACGCCGCGCGCCTGTGCGCGCCCTCCTGACGCCGCGCGCCTGTGCGCGCCCTCCTTGACGCCGCGCGCCTGTGCGCGCCCTGCTTGACGCCGCGCGCCTGTGCGCGCCCTGCTTGACGCCGCGCGCCTGTGCGCGCCCTGCTTGACGCCGCGCGCCTGTGCGCGCCCTGCTTGACGCCGCGCGCCTGTGCGCGCCCTGCTTGACGCCGCGCGCCTGTGCGCGCACTGCTTGACGCCGCGCGCCTGTGCGCGCCCTGCTTGACGCCGCGCGCCTGTGCGCGCCCTGCTTGACGCCGCGCGCCTGTGCGCGCCCTGCTTGACGCCGCGCGCCTGTGCGCGCCCTGCTTGACGCCGCGCGCCTGTGCGCGCCCTGCTTGACGCCGCGCGCCTGTGCGCGCCCTGCTTGACGCCGCGCTCCTGTGCGCGCGCGCCCTTCTAGTCACCACGCGCCTGAACGTGTGAACGCGTTTCTCCAGGCGCCGCATCCCGGAGCACCGGTCTACCTACTACGCTACCACCGCTACCCTGTTACTGGACGATCTTAAATCTCAGAAGTGCCATATTGACCCACCCATATATACCTGGAAAATAAACGTTACCTACCCCTGAGTCCTTACTTTTAATCACTTCTCACCTTCTCCAACCTTCATCTTTCCAGCTGCTCAGTTGCGTGCTCTACCAACTCATTGGCAGAGCACGTAACGCGACAAGCATAAGTGTCTAAATGCGAAGGCCGAAGGCCCGAAGCGTCCAGAATGTCAGTGCTTTAGCACAGAGCAATCGTACAAGTATCTAATTGCGAAGGCCGAGCTCCGCGTGGGGCCGAAGGCCCGAAGCGTTCAGGATGTTAGTGCTTTAACACAGAACAATAGTACAAGTGTCTAAATGCGAAGGCCGAAGGCGTCCAGGTTGTTAGTGCTTAAACACATAACAATAGTATAAGTGTCTAAATGCGAAGGCCGAAGGCCGAGCTCCGCGTAGGGCCGAACGCCCGAAGCGTCCAGAATGTCAGTGCTTTAGCACAGAGCAATAGTACAAGTGTCTAATTGCGAAGGCCGAAGGCCGAGCTCCGCGTAGGGCCGAAGGCCCGAAGCGTTCAGTATGTTAGTGCTTTAACACAGAACAATAGTACAAGTGTCTAAATGCGAAGGCCGAAGGCCGAGCTCCGCGTAGGGCCGAAGGCTCGTAGCGTCCAGGATGTCAGTGCTTTAGCACAGAGCAATATTACCTGTCTAAATGCGATGGCCGAAGGCCGAGCTCCGCGTAGGGCCGAAGCGTCCACAATGTCAGCGCTTTAGTACAGAGCAATGGTACAAGTGTCTAAATGTGAAGGCCGAAGGCCGAGCTTCGCGTAGGGCCGAAGGCCCGAAGCGTCCAGGATGTTAGTGCTTAAACACATAACAATAGTATAAGTGTCTAAATGCGAAGGCCGAAGGCCGAGCTCCGCGTAGGGCCGAAGGCCCGAAGCGTCCAGGATGTCAGTGGTTTAGCACAGAACAATAGTACAAGTGTCTAAATGGGAAGGCTGAAGGCCGAGCTCTGCGTAGGGCCGAAGGCCCGAAGCGTCCAGGATGTTAGTGCTTAAACACATAACAATAGCATAAGTGTCTAAATGCGAAGGCCGAATGCCGAGCTCTGCGTAGGGCCGAAGGCCCGTAGCGTCCAGGATGTCAGTGCTTTAGCACAGAGCAATATTACAAGTGTCTAAATGCGAAGGCCGAAGGCCGAGCTCTGCGTAGAGCCGAAGGCCCGAAGCGTCCACAATGTCAGCGCTTTAGCACAGAGCAATAGTACTAGTGTCTAATTGCGAAGGCCGAAGGCCGAGCTCCGCGTAGGGCCGAAGGCCCGAAACGTTCAGGATATTAGTGCTTTAACACAGAACAATAGTACAAGTGTCTAAATGCGAAGGCCGAAGGCCGAGCTCCGCGTAGGGCCGAAGGCCCGTAGCGTCCAGGATGTCAGTGCTTTAGCACAGAGCAATATTACAAGTGTCTAAATGCGAAGGCCGAAGGCCGAGCTCTGCGTAGGGCCGAAGGCCCGAAGCGTCCACAATGTCAGCGCTTTAGTACAGAGCAATGGTACAAGTGTCTAAATGTGAAGGCCGAAGGCCGAGCTCCGCGTAGGGCCGAAGGCCCGAAGCGTCCAGGATGTTAGTGCTTAAACACATAACAATAGTATAAGTGTCTAAATGCGAAGGCCGAAGGCCGAGCTACGCGTAGGGCCGAAGGCCCGAAGCGTCCAGGATTTAAGTGCTTAATCACAGAACAATAGTATAAGTATCTAAATGCGAAGGCCGAAGGCCGAGCTCCGCGTAGGGCCGAAGGCCCGAAGCGTCCAGGATGTCAGTGGTTTAGCACAGAACAATAGTACAAGTGTCTAAATGCGAAGGCCGAAGGCCGAGCTCCGCGTAGGGCCGAAGGCCCGAAGCGTCCAGGATGTTAGTGCTTCAACACATAACAATAGCATAAGTGTCTAAATGCGAAGGCCGAAGGCCCGAAGCGTCCAGAATGTCAGTGCTTTAGCACAGAGCAATAGTACAAGTGTCTAATTGCGAAGGCCGAGCTCCGCGTGGGGCCGAAGGCCCGAAGCGTTCAGGATGTTAGTGCTTTAACACAGAACAATAGTACAAGTGTCTAAATGCGAAGGCCGAAGGCGTCCACGATGTTAGTGCTTAAACACATAACAATAGTATAAGTGTCTAAATGCGAAGGCTGAAGGCCGAGCTCCGCGTAGGGCCGAAGGCCCGAAGCGTCCAGGATTTAAGTCCTTAATCACAGAACAATTGTATAAGTATCTAAATGCGAAGGCTGAAGGCCGAGCTCCGCGTAGGGCCGAAGGCCCGTAGCGTCACTAGCGTCCAGGATGTCAGTGCTTTAGCACAGAGCAATATTACAAGTGTCTATGCGTCCAGGATGTCAGTGGTTAAACACAGAACTGACAGATTTTCGCAGGCAACCCTATGCCATTGTATTTGCAATAAAATTACCATCATTTTGATGTATAATTCAAGCGTCAGACAGATGAGTACAATTATCGATATAAAATCACCTCTTTAAACACGGCAACCACATAATAGTGACCGGAAAAAGATAGGCACCCTAGATGATTTATGTTGTACAAGTTGTATACTTTCCATTGAAACTTATTTCGATCGTCAGACAAATCGGTGAAAATTGCCGAAAAAAAATTTTTTTTTTTAATTTATAAAAAATAGCCTTGACCATATTTCTTTAGGCAACCCTGTTTATTTATGTCCAGGAACATATTTTCTTTCATATTTTCATAGTTTCAGCCGTCAGACAGATTGGTGAAGGTTGACCATATATGTGGGAGCTTAGACCATCAGTTATCATGATAAAGCCCCTGCTACACGGCAGCCGACAAGCCTACTAACCGTCTGACCTTGGTCTGTCCTTGGTGTGTGGGTCCGTCTGAGTTGTCTGGCTAGACGGTGGCAAAACACGTATTGCAAGCGCACAAATTGGCCCCTAACTTTTCAGAAAGTTGGCGTGGCATTAGTACCTACTCAGTGGCGTATGGCCCTAAGGGCGGCGTATGCCACCCCTGGCGGATTGCATTTTGTTTTTCTTCCTTCACTTCTGGGGCGGCAAAACTTATTGGCCGGGGTGCCAAATTTCATAACCTAGTGCAATGACAAAAAAATAAGTTTTTGGCAAAAAAATAATATTTGGTACAAGCTTTTATTGCTGACTGTACTTTTCTTTCCAGAGGCATCTAATACTCGTCGAGACAATTCTAAAAACCCCAAACACAATTAGGTCGCGTTGTTCTATCACAGGGTTCCTATGGCCACCTCCTGTCTCCATCACCAGATCAGCTCTATGGTACCATAATAATGCATTGTCACCCGACTTATATATGTATGCAAATTTTCAGCTCTATCGGAAACTAGAAAGTGGGTCTAATTTAACTTGCAAGATTTGACCCGTAAAAACATATTTACATACTTACATTAGGTATATTGCAAGTTCAACAGCAAAACTGCTAAGGAGCTTCTAGGGCTCAAAAGACACAAAACTTGTGCGGTGACTAGAATTTTGACTGGACACTGCAAGTTGAACAAACACATGTTTCAAATTGGGAAAAAACAAGATGCGACATGCAGGTTCTGCCAAGAGTCAGAGGAGACTGCTATGCACATCCTCTGCTCCTGCGGACCACTAATGTCCAAAAGAAGTGCCTACCTAGGGCGACATATACTGGAACCCTATGAGGTACAGAGCATTACGGCCCAAAGAATCTGGAATTTCCTGGATTCAACGGGCATTAGTAATGAACTTTAAAGAGCCGTCACAATAGATCACAGCTTGGTCGAAGCGACAGTCAAAGGCCCACATAAAACATATTGCAAGTTAATAAAAAGTTTGTAAAAAAAGAAAAGGGTATATGAATGAAACGCTGGCTCAAAAAACGGCATTTGTTGAGTCATTTCAACTTAATGAATTCGCTGGACTACGCTACGGGGACATACATAACTTTCTGAGAATGAAGAGGAAAGTATTTGATGAATTATTATAAATGCTACTGAGTACCCATGGCATGGCTATTAACCACACGGGCGCACACGGCGCGTCCTTCAAGCGAAATGGCCTAGTGCGGTCGGCGTCGGGCGGCTACACGGTTCCGGACCGACCGCTCAGACCGCGGTCGCTGGCGCGCGCTCGCATGCCAAGGGCGTCCGGAGGTCAAACGAAATTTTGTTGGTAACAACTGTCTACACGGTCCGGGACAGACCAAGGCCACGCGGTTTGGGGGCTTGTCGGCTGCCGTGTAGCAGGGGCTTAATGCCCAGCGAGTCCAGCCGTCTGTAGAGCCTTTATTGTAAAACTGTCAATGTCAACTGTCAAATTGAAATTGGAAAACATACGAAAAAATTACACAAATATTATAGATTTACAAAATAACTTGCAAATAACACTAAAGTCTATTTCAATAGAACTTGCTAACTATGTAAACAAACCGCCATATTGAAATTGTCTCTGAATGATGAATTTACTAGTGATGGGCAAGACTCCTACTTACTACTTTACTAATGTCAAACCATCTCGAATAATAAAATACCAAAAGTAAAAAACAAGTAGTTACATATTTTTAATTTGTTTAATCACGATCAGAAGACAAATTAG
Source organism: Cydia splendana (assembly GCF_910591565.1). NCBI lineage: Eukaryota > Metazoa > Arthropoda > Insecta > Lepidoptera > Tortricidae > Cydia > Cydia splendana. The sequence continues at coordinate 2,563,623 of NC_085984.1, forward strand.
TACTTAAGAATGATGTATTGATGTATTTTATAACCGCGGCGGTAGGTACAGATCATGGGTTGGGTAGTGTGTAGCGGGTTTATATCACAAACTTTAGTCACAACACTACCCATCATAGGCAATTGTAGAATTTAAAAGAAACAAAACCGTCATTCCATCAGGTCCTCATAACCTAACTTATGAACCCATTTTAAACTTTTAATTGAATATCCAAGATACAGTTATATATTTATGTATTTTACGGAACGGACCGTTTCAATAGTGTATATGTGTATGGTTTCAATGGTAGTTGATGAGGTGGTGTAAAAATTCAAAGAGAAACAGTGATAAAACAAAGTTACGTTGTTTGTTTACATAGTTAGCAAGTTCTATTGAAATAGACTTTACAAGTAAAAAATATTGCAGAAAAATGCCGAAGTGTAGTGCCCCAAACTGCAAAAATGTGGGCGCACATCTTTTTCCAAAAGATGAAATACGTCGAAAGGCATGGGAGGATGCATTGAACAGACCAAACTTTAAAGCAAACCCGACTAATCGTTTATGCCGAGCCCATTTTAAACCTGATGATTATTTCTGGAAGAGCATATACACAGGTTTTTTTTTAATTATTTTCCCGCGCCCAAAGTAAAGCGTTTACATGGACAAACGTAAAACTGTTATGTTTGTTCCGTACCAGGGCTATTAACCGCGAAAATCGAAGTTCGCAAATTGCGGGCATCTTTCTTTGTTACTTTAATTAAGCCTTCATTGGAGTAAAAGAGAGAGATCCCCGCAATTTGCGAATTTCGGTTTCCGCGGTAGCCGCTCAGAGTTAGACACACACAAGCTGAATATAATATATCAAAAATTAAAATAAATTTAGACCAAGAGACCTGTGACTATGATTATTTATTTATATTTAATTATTTGAGCTTGGTTATATAGTTCTTAGGTATATTGATACCTTGAGGACTATACTTTGTGAGGGTTGTGAAATGGTTGTGAAGTAGATTTGTGTATGGTTTTATATATAGGAAAATTTTTGTTTCAGATTACAAACCATTATCAAGATTTCTAAAAAAAACTGCTATACCGTCAGTATTTTCAAACAGTGCAGATGAAGAGAAAACACTCACCAAAAAAAGAGGAATTTTGTCTACCCTTAAACATAAGAAAGAGAAATGTGGAACTCCACATTTCAGTCCCAAAGAGAATAACACTGAAAAAGATTCATCTTCAAGTGAAACAATATCAGTATCAAGTTCATGTTTTAATCCAGAAAATGAGAAAGAATTGGCATCAGAATTGAAAGAAGTTGAAATAAAAGTTGAACTTGAAGATATAGAATTGCCTAGTCTAGACCCTTTAGAATCATCTACAGACAAAAAAGTGGATATACCATTTATCTATGGAACCATCCATAGATTCAAAAATAATGATGCGGCAATGAAATTTTACACCGGTTTCGAATCGTACAAGAAATTATTTTTCGTATATTCGACTTTAACTCCTATGATAAGTCAATTAGATGATTTTGACTGTGACCTTTGTACCGAAGACCAATTTTTACTAACTTTAATGAAATTAAGACTGAACAAGTGTGATTTGGAATTAAGTTTGTTTTATAATATAAGCACTGAAGGAGTCTTTGAAATATTCACAGCATGGGTTGATTTCATGTATCGAGTTTGGTCGTTTAAAAACAGAAATTTGTCTAGTGAGAAAAATTATGTTAAAGGCCTATTGAGTGTGTCTTCAAACACATATAGAATACTTGAGCTGGATAAATGTTATCGTCCTTTAAAACGTAGAATCGTTTTCATATGTTGTATGTGCGATAATTTTAGGAAAGTAAACTTAAATGAATGTGTTTCTTACTAGCTATTAAAGTACATTGTAAATTATAAATATATATTTTTTTCCCAGATAAGATAGAGTTAGACCAAGAAAAGTCTGCAGTGATTTTGATAGCCTAGGCAGTGCAACTGTCATTTATATGTCATAATTTCATAGAAGTTTAAATAACACTTGCACTGCGTGGGCTATCAAAATCGCTGCAGACTTTTCTTGGTCTAACTCTACAGCATAAACGTATAGTCTGTATCTTTAGGTATTTAAATAAAAGTAAACTAAATCTACCCTCAAATGGCTCCTTAAGCCAGTTGAGGCTAGATGAAAACATTACATGATGAAATAATGTAGGTTAAAGTCAGGTCATTCAGTGACAAATCCAGGCTGTTTTTTATTTGGTTGGTTAACCAATAAATGTTATAACTACCCGAAAATGTACAAATTATTTGTTTACTTTTATTTAGGTAAATACCTAAAGATACAGAGTATAGTCACCGCACAGGCATACAATCGAAATTGCACTCTCATTTCGAAATGTCATTCCGAAATAACATGAATTTTTAACAACATATCACTACACCTTATAAAACAAAGTCCCCCGCCGCTGTCTGTTTGTGTGTATGTATGTTCGCGATAAACTCAAAAACTACTGAACGGATTTTCATGTCAGGCCCCTCTCCGGCTTGCCTTAATTGGCCGGCTGGAGTGAACACTGAGCAGGGGCCGCAGGACTCTCACCTCTGGCTTGCCTTAACCGGCCGTCCAGAGTGAAATATGCCTAAGACGCGAGTTGGCCCAGTGGCTGCTTAAAGCCACTGGGTAGAAAGCGGTGCACACCTCTCCACGACCTGAGCCGCTCACGTGATCTCGGGGACCCATATTGTGAGTTGGCGAGTCACCACCTGGCCCATTTTTTCATGTTTTTTTAATATATGAGCAGGGCAGGTGCCATAGTCCCGGTTACTAGTCCACTAGCAACTCACCTCAATAGCCCGGTTTCTTTTTCTACCTTTTTCTTACAATAGTGCTACACTAACTGGGGCTTGTCCTTGGGTGCACTACTATAGTTCAAACAGGGATAGTCGTCGGTTGGTGTCACATTACATTTAGAGTAAATAGTAAATTTTCTTTAGAGAGTGAGTCTTCTGTCCCTAGCACTATCCTTAGAAAAGCGCCTGGAGGAAATACAAAAGCAATATTTGCACTCGCATACTTTGTTTTGCTATGACAAGATTGTCAGGCGTTTGCTGACGTTATTCATTTGCATTATTAAAATGCATTGTGGTTAAATATGACGTCGCTTAATGTATAGTATGTCTCACGATAGTTTAAATTCGATGACTTCGCTTGCTGCATTCGTTGTATTAAGAGTCTAACTCGCTGCCAAAGAGCCGCTCCCATACAAACCAAGTTACTCTCTTATTTAATATTTTAAAACGACATGCTTAAATTACAATATCTGGGAGACCGAGCTTTGTTCGGAAAACATATAATTACTCAAAACTGCGCGTTTTCCCAGAGAAAAGACCTAGTTAGATCGATTTATCGGCCCCGAAAACCCTATATAGCAAATTTCATCGAAATCGTTAGAGCCGTTTCTGAGATCCCCGAAACATATATAAATAAACGGAATAGCTCGTTTAAAGGTATTAGATAGATTAGATGAGACTTTGGCATTGAACATTTATCGCATTTACGTAGAAAGTAAAAATATGCTGTATCTCTGGTTGATCAAAAGTTGACGTTTAACCCCTATTCATAAAACTTTACGGGCCTGATTTAGTTAAATTATGTTTTATCCCTTTCTTACAAATACACAATTATAAGTTATAAGTCAAAATGACAGCTAAGAACAAACGATTATTAGCTAATTGAGGCTTGTAGTGCGTTTATGAATAAGGCAGTGAGTATTTAGTTGCCACAAAAGCACAAAACATTATGGCGCCGTTATAGCGCCATCTACTTCAGCTGTTGATTTCGTAATACAGTCAAAAACTATTTGGTTCTTACCGGAAGCACAGAAAAGGTTACGAATCACGTACGTTTGTTTTCTCGTTTTTATGAAACGAAAGCTACATTTTAATCGACTTTTAAAAACGAGAGTTATTCTAAGAAAGACCGTCGTCGGAAACTTATTTCAAAGGCGAGTGCGAAAGAGGCAACTACTTATAAAAACGTGACTTCATTTGAGCCACACAACGGCCGCTAGCGGCCGCTTGAATGAACTATTGGTTACATCCAGTTCAGGCGACCAATCAAATACCGCAATGTAATGAAACTCGCACCGTCTAAATGAGCCTTAGAGTTATGGGACATTATTTATGAGTATGGGCTTGTGCACAAATCACGCGAGGTTCGACAGGGGGAGGGGGGGTCACTAAAAAATCACGATAGATCACGTTGGGGGAGGGGGGTATAAGGAAACCTCACGTGTATTTTTCTACAGCGAACGAAACTAAGAAAAAGAACCTACCACATGAGTAGATACTTTTTCTCGATTTCGTTAAACATAAATCTTCACTCTGCACTTTAAAATAGCGAGTCTATTTAATGAAAATAGAAAAATAAACAAGATTTTCTATATACAATACTATTTATGTTAAAATTAGGTCGATAAAAAAAAACAAAAAAATACACGTGTGTTTGTGTGGGGGGAGGGGGGTAGCCAAAAACCTCACCAAATATCACCAAGGGGGTGGGGGGTTAAAAAGTAGCCGAAAACACCTCGCGTGATATGTGCACAACCCCTATGATGTGTGCATACATATTTTTAAACTTGACAGTAAATTGTAGATCTTTGTGACCACCAGACCCACCACATACAATTTCCCCAGACATCGCAAAAGATCTACAATCTGCACTATATCATTACTTACCTGCATCGCATGTCAAACTACTTTCTATCCTGACATTTTCTAATGCCCGCTTCCTCAATTAAATTATTAAAATTAAATTCTACTTTGTCTTTAGCCGCGTCACAGGTAAAAGTCTATGGTCTTAGTTTTTTCTAAAAGCCCGCGCCGGCGCGCACGCGAGCCGGCGCCATATTTTGTTTATTTTTTTTAAAGTTGGGAGTTCGGGATAGGCTACGGCCCCGGGCTAAACAGTCAGTCAAAAGTCACGCGTTCGAAAAAGAAAAAAGTCGAAAAAAGGTCTGAATGATACAGTTTTTTGGCAAATTAAAGATTCGGGTGATTTTTTAGGAGAAATTGCGTGCTGTTGTATAATAATACGTCTGCGGGTTTGAGAATGGGTCTGTTTTTTTTATTGTTGGTTGGAGAGCTATTATAAAATAATTTTGAGCGAATTTCGGAAACGAAAATAGGGAAGAGATTTACATAAATGTACACATGCTATAAACAAAAACAACCACGAATGATCTTATCTGTTATATGTTATAGTTAACAATTATTAGAGTGTGATAGAGAGGCAGATAACGAATTGTAGATTTTCGCGGCAAGATTTTTCAATTTGATATCAATTTAATTGCGATTTCCGATTTTTAATTCGATACTTACTTACTATGAGATTTTTCACCATTAAAAATGAAGTAGATACCTATAGTTTGTCAAAGGACTGTCTCATTTCAATCATAGACAGAGAGAATCATACTACCTTTGTCTTACACTAGTACTAGCACCCAAAAGAAAAGGATGAGTATAGTTTTCCTGGTTCTTACTGACTGACAAATTGGTTTGACCAACTACCTAGGTATAGATACAAAATTTCCATACAAAGTGATCCGTTTTAAGTATATGCTGAATGTGTCTTTTCCCGCTTAAAATTCGTTTAATTTTTCTGGGTATAGACCAGAGCCAGAGATTATATTTTACTACAGAAATCAAGTTAAATAATAGATATTATTATACTTAAATAACTCTATGCTTTACGTAATCCTAGATTATCTGAACTTTTAGTGCCATAAACAAGTACCGTATAGCAATAAACACGCTTGGCATGCCGGCTTATGATTTATATATGTCATGACACTAATATACAATGTAAACTATACTTTATACATAGGTAAGTACAGCTAGCATAAACAGCCGGCCTAGCCAAGGTGTCAGTCGCTATCGCTTCGACAACGAAACGCTTTGTGTCTCTCTATCACTCTTCCAGATTAGTGCGAAAGTGACAGTTGCGTTTCGATTGCTAGGGATTGGCATGTTGGCTACGCGGCCAGTAGAGGAAGAGGACGGCCTAAGCACAGCCAAGATGCCAATCGTTTGCGCTCCGTACGACAACGAAACGCTATCTGTTTTTCTATCACTCTTACAAATTAGTGCGATCCATACTTCCATGTACTCTTCTTCTTCCTTGCGTTATCCCGGCATTTTGCCACGGCTCAGGGGAGTCTGGGATCCGCTTGACAACTAATCCCATGATCTGACGTAATCACTATTCGAAAGCGACTGCCATCTGACCTTCCAACCCAGAGGGAAGACTAGGCCTTATTGGGATTAGTCCGGTTTCCTAACGATGTTTTCCTTCACCGAAAAGCGACTGGCAAATATCAAATGATATTTCGTACATAAGTTCCGGGGGTTAATATTATAAATGCGAAAGTGTGTCTGACTTTCTGTCTGTTAGGTAATTCTTCACGCGTAAGTATGCCGTTGAACCGATTAAGGCGAAATTTGGTATGGAGATAGTTTTGAGTCCCGGAAAATGTTATCCACTTTTGCTGCTGACTGTACTACTGAGAATGTCATCATAAGCGTGTATTAACAGCAAGGCACTTAACTTTCCATCGATAGACTTTATTTCCTATGAATTAAGGTTTAAAACAAGTCAGTTAAATGTGTCATATAGTATTAACACAGTTGGTGAATCGGTAACTGTGACCTTGAGACAATATATGAAATGAAATGTTATATTAATTTATTGTTGTTGATTATATATATATATATAATCATATTATCATATATATTATCATATTTAACTGACTTGTTTTAAACCTTAATTCATAGGAAATAAAGTCTATCGATGGAAAGTTTGGATGAGTATTTAATTGTTATTGCTGACTTTTCCATTGAAGTATGAGCATTTAACCAATGATATAAGTATAACTATAGATAGGTTATATATATATATATATATATATATATAACCTATAGACCTAACCTATAGATAGGTATATAGGTTATATATATATATATATATATATATATATATATATATATCTATAGTTATACTTATATCATTGGTTAAATGCTCATACTTCAATGGAAAAGTCAGCAATAACAATTAAATACTCATCCAAAAATTAGCTCACGAAAACTGCTAATACTTAGACCAGTGGTTGTTACCCGCGGCAAAGCGGTGCCTTTGACTTTATGTTCCATTTTTAAACTTTTAAAAACCGTAATCAACGTTTTACGTATCCCAGAGGGCGCATTAATTACTGGCCAGTAAGAATGAGCATAGTGAAATCATTGAAGTCGAGGCTTTTTGCCAGTTTCGAAAGATGGTCCCTATGACAGTTCCTTTAATCTCTTTTTATTGGATTAATTTAAAAAAATATTGTAGAAATCTGTTTTAGAAAAAAAAAACTCTTATTAGGTACTTATAGTTGGTCAAACCAATTTGTCAGTCAGTAAGAACCAGGAAAACTATACTCATCCTTTTCTTTTGGGTGCTAGTACTAGTGTAAGACAAAGATAGTATGATTCTCTCTGGTATATGATTGAAATGAGACAGTCCTTTGACAAACTATAAATGTTAAATATCTAAATAAATTTGTGTGTTAAACTTCCAACAACAAATCTACCGAAAAGCTACTTTTCTTCTACCATATCGACAAAAATATTAACCGTTATTTTAAGAATCAAATCATTATCCTAATAAAATAAACACCGTGTTGATTTAACATTAGTATCACAAACTTATCATAAATTACACAATCATTAACTCAAACGAGCTTATAATTGCCGAAAAGCTTGAATGACTTCAAAATGGCGACGCGCCAAAATCCATGTCACAATCTATTAATTAAATTATCCGGCCGAAAGGCTCTAACGCCTTGGCCCCGGGGCGTCGCTTTAAAAAAAAAAAACGTCAGAGAGAGGCGCCACTGACATCGGGTTTTATAGAGTGCCACGCCTACGGCGCCGGCGGTTATATTATTGTTTTAAAGATAGTTTAAGTACTAAAACACCTTTTTACTGGTACTTTTGTTTTGCTCATTAAATATGGGTGATTGGTAAAATCAAAGGCCAGTAGCACTTGCTTATTTTAGGTATTTTATAGTCCGACAAGAAATTGTAGAAAATTATTGAGGGCGCCGCTTCCTACGTAACTGTCACAATTTTGACGTAAAGTTCTTAAACATGGCAACAATTTAGTATGGAATTTTTTTAGTTCCATTTTATTTAATTTCTACTATTTTATGTCGCACTGTAAGTGTAGTAAAAATCAGCTTATTGTAAGATGAGCCATAATATATAACACACGGTCTTTTTTTTATCAGAGCTGGAGGTTAATCCTCATTGGATACTGCCGGCCCGCGAATGTACAAAGCCTATACTGATAAGGTTCAGATGCCAACTGAACTGGATTAGCTTTTATTTGGACAAAACTTGACAAAACCCTAATCCATTACAGTAGGTACAGAAATTGACTGAAATCGTATAGACTTTATTCACTAAATTAATTCGGATATTGTTGCTACAAATGCTAGTTTGTTGCGATCTAAAACTTAAATAATATTTTAGTAACGCCTCCAATCGTATTGAATTAATTATCGTTCGTGCTAATTGCTTAACAATGCCTTTTTTTTTCATTGAAGAACTATTTCAGTTGTGACTTATTTAGTTTGAAATCGTAATAAAATTACCTATAAGTCGACTGTATTTTATAATACATAGGTATATAACGAATTAGCTGATTTATTTAAGGACTAAGATTTACTACGGTGTTCTGCCTTTTCTCCTAAATTTTATTGTCCGAATTTCACTTGCCAACCAACTTTTCGCAGATGATTTACTTTGGCAACCAACATTTGCCAAATTTTCATCATGACAACGTTTTACTTGATAGAATTATTGTTAAGTAGATTATTATTATGTGTAGTATAGGTACAACGTTTGGAATAAGTACATTTATTGGTCATTTTATTCAATTGGCTAAATATTTATTGATACGATAACGTCTAGTCATTTGGCAGAGTCAAGATAGGTGCGACGACGAGCGAAGCGAGGAGGAGCGTGTTAGTTGAACTGCGACCAAACAGCGAACCGATTTTTTTTACATCGAACGACCGACTTTTCTGGCAACAGTTCGTTTTCTTGGGGGTCGTAGTTCTAATTAAACCTAACCCACATTTCTGGTAACAGTTCGTTTTCTTGGGAGTCATAGTTCTATCCCAACCTATAACCGAATTTTCCACAAACATTTCGTTTTCTTGGAGGTTGAAGCTCTAAACAAACCTATACTCCTTTTTAGCAATTTATGTGAATACTATGTGTAAGGTAATTTAGTAAGATAATAATTGTTGAAATCAATATTCAGCGAACTGTAGTGTCATACAAATAATACTCAATTAATAATAATTCTATGTAAAAATTGATTAACCCCGCTCGACTAGGTTTTGTGAGAGCATTCATGTTTAAATATATCGCGACAAAAGCTAATACATTTGAGTATTAAAATTTAGATATCACATTCAAACGTTACTGACCTTACTTAACACGACTAGGTTTTGTCGTGAACAATATTTGAAAAAAAAATATGTAGGTATGCATAAAGCTAATGCATTTCAGTGACTACTTTTTACCGAAACGGTATAGATATTGTTAAATAATATGCATAAACAATAGCTCACCTATTAGAATCTGAGTCGTGACTGAAATAGTATTGCTTTTGTAAATTCGCTGCCGGCCCGGTATGGAGTCGTCCAGAAATCATGTGATCATATTTGGCCTATTTTTGTCAAAAATAGGCCAAAGGCTCTTTTTGAATTTGCCGCTTTTTTCTACTGACGGAAATGGCTTGGCAGACTGTACGCAGAAAAAGTGGCAAATTTAAGAAATCTCTGTAGTTCTAATTGCCGTCAGTAGAAAAAAGCGGCAAATTTATGAAATCTCTGTAGTTTTAATTGCCAGTAGACTACGATGTCCGCTTCCTAACAGACGGACTGTGCGCTTGTTAGCAACTATTGTAATTAAAAAATGCTACAAGTTGACATCGACACGCCATCAAATTCCGTAAAACAAGAATTATATTTTACTACAGCATAGTCAAAGACAAGTAAATAATAATCATTTCTAAGGAGGCCAATAAAAGACCTCTAGAGTTAGACCAAGAAAAGTCTGCAGCGATTTTAATTGCACACGCCGTTCAAGTGTTATTTTAAACTTCAAATTTCTATGAAATTATGACGTATAAATAACTCTTGCACTGTGTGTGTGTCTCAAAATCGTTGCAGACTTATCTTGGTCTAACTACATCTTCATTACATTATAGCGCGGGTTAGAGAGGTTTAAATAGGCATAAGAGTAAAAGCGATGCCATGTTTTTTATTACTCTCGAAGATATTATAGATGGTGTTGCATTTCTATTTCAAAATGAAAAAGTTCTCTCTTTTGGGGTTGTGCACAAATCACGCGTGGTGTTTTCGGCTACTTTTTGACCCCCCCTCCCCCTTGGTGATATTTGGTGAGGTTTTTGGTTACCCCCCCTCCCCCCACACAACCTCACGTGTATTTTTTTGAATTTTTTTCATTCGATTTAATTTTAAGATAAGTAGTATTGTATATAGAAAATCTTGTTTATTTTTCTATTTTCGTTAAGGGGCTACCCCACGCCAATGACCTTCGATCTGAATCCCTTAGTTTTCTAATGTTTTTTGTAGCTTATTATATTAACAGCAACGGCTTTAAGCAATATAGTATCCCATATTTACTTCAAAGTTCATTGTCTTCGAGATATATGGCATCAAAGTTGAACAATTTTAGGCTAAAAAACTGGTTTTCTGGCCATAACTTTTGTGTTAATTAGTTTAAAATTAAAACCCTGGACACGTTTTTCGAGACGTCAAAGACGAACCCAAATATGTAGATTTCGTACATATAAGATCCTTCACTGCAAACTAGATACGAAAAAAGTGTTTTTTTAGACAATTTTTAAAAAATTCATAAAAAAATAAGTATTCATTTTTATCAAAATCCGGTGGACAAAACCGGAGATAAAATATTGAAAAACCGATAACCGTTTGTCTTATAATTCTATCTAAAGTGCAAAAAAAGGAGATACGATTCAAAACTTGTCAAAAATCGATGAAAACCTCGGGTAGCCCCTTAAATGGACTCGCTATTTTGAATTGCAAAGTGAAGATTTATGTTTAACGTAACCGAGAAAAAGTATCTACCCATGGTCTTTTTTTCTTAGTTTTGTTCAGTATAGAAAAATATACGTGAGGTTTCCTTATACCCCCCCTCCCCCAACGTGATCTAGCGTGATTTTTTTCGTGACCCCCGCTCCCCCTATCGGACCTCGCGTGATTTGTGCACAAACCCTTTCAGTTAAAAATAATGGAGTCTAATTTCCTGTTTTGACTTAATACATATCGACCAGGGGGCGATTTCGTCACTCGAAAATCTGTGGAAAACGGCGAATTGATATTTTTGAAATATTAGGTCATTACCTATGAAATTGGCGTTTTGTTCGGAGAATTTCAACGAAACACGAATTTCCATACAATTAATTTTGCGGATATTTTTTTGATGGCTAATTCAAACCAAACAAAATTTTTCCAGTAATTTTTGACACCTTTAAGGTATGTTTTCAATATCTCCATTTCTTGAAAATTGGTACCATTAGAAAAATATAAGTAATTTTAATACTCGAACCGACAGCACATGAAAAGACCTATTTTCAAGGCTTAATTCTGAACACTTAACAATAAAAAATAACAATTAATTGCTGTCAAGCAGTTTGGCGAAATCATATTGTAGTTTTATTGTAATTGTGTATGTACTTTTGTAAAAAAAAAAAAACTAGGATCAGACTTATATCTATGAACAAAAACGCCAATTTCATAGGTAAGGACCTAATACTAGCAATACAAATTGGGAATCTAGTGGTATTGACCACTCGTTTTCAATTCTATTAGTAGAATTTAAATGCCTAGTAGTGGAGATATATTATATTGAAGGAAGCCACACGAAATCGAGCGCTCGAAATTAAAAAATCGGCCCCCTGAGCAATGTTCCTGAAGTCCTGACTGACTGATGTTTTAAAACAGTAAATATTCAATGCATGATGCGAGGGATCCCTTTGTTTGACATAATTATTGAAAGTCATAATGTAATGAATGATTGTCAGATTATCATTAAGTAGTCATAATTATGAAACCGTTAATTTTTCGGGATTTTCGTAAGGTTATCCTATAGGTAGGTCAGGTTAGGTTATGTTTGTTTTATGGCAATCCTGAAAAGTTACCTGAAAAACCAAATTATGACTAACGATAATGCGGACAAACAATATATTATGACTTAAAACTTTATGGTAAACAATAGAGATTGAGATTAGAGACCCATGATGCGATTTTGTTTAGAGCAAACGATGATGTAGGTATCTAGACATAAAGATTAACTATCTTTATTTGGTAGTTGTCTCTGAGAATTAGAATAACTTCTGTACTACATTATCATACAATCGGTTCATGTATCATTAAGAATTTATCATAAGAGTCATAAGAGCTGAATTATATTCTTGAAATGTAGACCTTAAACCGTGAGGCCTAAGGTTTATTATAGAATAACTTATTTGTTCCAAAAGGCATTAATCATTTTTAGAACTTTATAGAGATCCTCGGGAAGCTTATATTCCTTCACACAGCTTTTAATAATACCTACGAAGAATTAAAGCGCGTAGAAGTTTTACATACAAAACTTGTATTCGCTGTATTTTCTTTTTATAACAATAGGGGGTATTACTGCAATGTCCTGCCGCCAGAGTACAGCACTAAGCTAGCTAGTAAACCATAGAGTAACTTATACATACTGTGCCTTAAACTGTTTTTTGACAAGTTTTCACAGACAATAAAATATGACATTGATGCATCAAGGCGGTTTGTTAACAAAGGCCTACCGGTAAACGCGAAAATCTAAATTTGTGTATGTATGTTCGCGATAAACTCGAAAACTACTGAACGGATTTCATGCGGTTTTCATCTATCAGTAGAGTGATTTTTGAGGAAGGTTTAGGTGTATAATTTCCTAACGTTGTGTGTAACCCGTGCGAAGCAGGGGCGGGCCGCTAGTTGGAAATATATCCTCTAGCCACCCACACGTCAAACCTTGCCAAGCAAAATGAAATATTATTTTGTCAACACAAAGTTTAAATTAAAATGGAACAGGAGACCTTTTTATAGGTCTCTGGGCGGCTAGAGGATATTCTACGATTAAGATTTGATTGTAATGATTATAAGGTTAAATTTTGCATATCTGACACCCTTATGACCATTTATAAAGGGATAAAATGAGAGCGTAATTTTGATTGTATGGAGGCGGCTAGGATCGTAAGTCTACTCTCATGTGCCACCGTAGTCTAGGCGAAAGGGCGAAACTGATCCTTTCGGGTGTTCTCGGCTCCGCTCGGCTCAGCATTGCTCCGAGAAATTATTAGGCATGGCACAATTTGACGTCCACAGATAAGATAATCACTTCAATTTTGACAATCCTAAATAGCTGACAGGTATAGTGCCATACATTAGAAAGGGACAGCATGATACGTCCCTGAATCGCTGTCAAACTTCGGTTTTGTAGGAAGTTTATTTTCTGTACGGTAGAGTCTGTGCGGAAAGAGAAGAGTCATGGAATGTAATAGCCCATACATTCTACGACTCTTCTCTTTTCGCACAGACTCTATAGTACAGTTAACAACAGAGCTATAAATACAGGCAAAGTGTCAAAAATATGTATACAGTACTTTATTGCCTGTACATTAAGGTCGTGTATACATATTTTTGGCACTTTGCCTGTATTCATAGCTCTGTTGTTGAGTGTACTTACTATATTACTTATTCTGTTGTCTAGCTAGGCAGTGCTCTGCAGAACCCAAGCTCCGCGCCGACTCACCCTTGACCAATTTTTTCTCGCAAAGAAGAAGCTCTCGATTGTCCATTGTGTTATAATTTTTCCTTCAATTAACATCGCAATAAACAATAGGAAATGTTTCTGTCCGATTATTGAATCATCTGCGCTTTGACAGCTCTTCAAAAAATGGCGGCTTGCTTTTCAAATTGCCTGTCTTCTTTGGGGCCTAGCCGAGATGACAATGAGGGTTTCCGCGATCGAGATTTTCACTAGATGGCAGCACAGGTCTTTTTGACAGCTGCTGTCAAAATCCACCAATAAAAAAAAACATGGTTAAACATGATTGGTGGATTATGACAGCTAGACCTCTCGCCACGGTGCTGTAATCTAGTGAAAAACTCGATCGCGGAAACCCTCATTGTTCAATAATATCGTTCGACATTATCAAGTTAAAGTTTTCAATATAGGTCACTAAGTGGCAGCCCTCTAGCAGGCAAACCTTAACCTATAATATCGCACTTACCTATCCGGTTTTTTCTACTGACGGAAATTGAGAGACTGTATTTATTTATTTTAACGTTATTGTACTAAATACAAAAAAAAAGTACAAAACTATACTGTCAACTACAAACATATAAAACCATCTGTACGACATGCTCTTTGTATTATTTCAATACTAAATAAATTCGCGTAGAAATGTTAATATTCGAAATATTCTCGGCGGCACAGCAAAGGCCGAATGCCGCGCGGTCATCGGCACATCTCACTCGCCTCGTAGAAAAAAAAGTTGACCGGTGTTGCCAGTGTATGCCGTTTCCTGGTTCTTGCTGTTTGTTTATGTCGTTGAGAATGCCAGATCCGTTGTGTTCGATTTTTGATTGACAAATTATTACTTAGCAACATAAGGTACACAACATACATGAGGCACAGATGTAGTGCATAATTGTTTTTAATCGTATTTTCTCGGAAACGTTAAACGGTTTTCTCGGAAAACTACCCCGGAATTTCGTAACAAAAGTTGAAAGTTAAAAAATTCATAACTCGAAAACTACGAAAAATCGGCTAACATACATGGGGTAGGTATATTCTGATAGCCACGATTTGGAACACGATATAGATAGTTCTTTCTTGTCAATTAAAATAATAATAATACGAGGGTCAAAAACTTTCATTTCAAACGTTTTAGCACGTTGTCATCCCAATTATCATGTTGGATTTAGGCATAACGACGGTTTGCTACTACTTTAAAAAAACAACGGGTTGCACTCCGGGAGTGCCGGCAGAAATGAAAACTCAATGACATTGTAACAGTTTTTCGATCAGGTCACGTGTCCGTCTTACGTCTTACGAATCTTACGGTCACGTGACCTGTCGCGAGTTTTTCCCCATCACAAAAAGTGCACAGCGCCGCTTAAGAAGTTTTCACTTCAAAAAAATTAGAAAATTTCACGTAGAACCTGGCAACCCAGCGCATTGCCGCGCAAACGTCACTCACGGCGCAACCAAAATGGCGAATTAAAAAGTAATTAATCGCCCAAGCTTTTGTTTTATTACGTGTGAAAGCTTAATATTTAATAAATCATTAACAATGACTTCCGTTTGATAAATGAATGTGTGCGGGAAAGTTATGCATTGTTTATTTTTGTTAGAGGTTAGATGAGGTTGTGATTTTATGATATGTGTCTTCGAATTGTAATCTGTATTCTGTATGACCGGCTAGCATGACTTGCGTTCTCACGCGCGAGTCGCGCGCGACAGCGCAAGATGCTTGATGCTAGGCAGTCTGATGTTTTTTTAATGTAAAATATCTTTATAGGTACAACTATTTCTATAATATATGTCTCCTAAAATAATTGGCTAAATACCGCAGTACCTAATAATAATTTTGTTTGGAATAATGTTTGATGAATTATCTATAAACAAGGAATTTCTTATGTTTAGTGTCGAACCAAGCTAACTCTGCATGCCATTTGCCAAGACAAAGTGTGGCAATGTCAAATTATATTAAAGTATGACGCTTATAATGGCATTGCTTCAATTTGTTCTGTTTAAATTGGTGCAAAATTAGCTTAGACGGATTCTAGGTATCTACTTAGCTAACAATTATAATGTTTGGAAATATTAGTTTAATATTTGTTTAGTCATTAATTAATAACAAAACATCAGACATATTAGGGGAGACCGAGGTGAGTTGTGACAGAGGAGAGTTGTGACATCATCGATTTTTTGGAATCTATTAACTAAAAACTAGGTCTCAATAATGCGCGTATGTTAGTTCAAGTTACGAGCTAACAAACGCACACTGTTGCGAGCTAGCTAACAGTTATTAGATTCCAAAAAATCGACAGTGTCACAACTCTCCCCTGTCACAACTCACCTCGGTCTCCCCTAAGTACTAGCGACCCGCCCCGGCTTCGCAAGGGTAACATAAACCTTAACAAATTATACACTTAAACCTTCCTCAAGAATCACTCTATTGATAGGTGAAAACCGCATGAAAATCCGTTCGATAGTTTT
The DNA here is from genome assembly GCF_910591565.1 of Cydia splendana. Classification (NCBI taxonomy): domain Eukaryota; kingdom Metazoa; phylum Arthropoda; class Insecta; order Lepidoptera; family Tortricidae; genus Cydia; species Cydia splendana. The sequence goes on from NC_085984.1 coordinate 2,580,008, forward strand.
TGAGTTTTTCGCGAACATACATACACACAAACAGAGACGCGGCGGGGGACTGTTTTATTAGGTGTAGTGATAAGTCTGGCAGAGAATTTTTCAGTAGAAAAATGTGCCAAATTTAAAATTACTATGGTATACTATAGTCGATCGACTGACTATTATTCGAACATGCGATATTCGTAAAGGGACCCACTGATTCGGATGGTATCTGCCTGTCAGTTGTTCGGAACTGTCAACTTTTTGTTCTAACTGACAGTCCGATTCCGTCCGGCGGACTGTTAATCAGTGGGCCCCCTTTACGTCTTCATTACAACTGTTTCTTACAAGTTACACAGATTATGCACAATAAATCATTGGTTACAGACACAACGGTAATAAATCTAGATCTAGACATATCACGATAGTCCACAAAAAATCGTAATAATTCTTAGTCTACAAGAATGCCATTCACAGGGAATAGACAATTTGTCAAATGGTTTTGTTCTCTTCATTATGACTGTTGTCTTGAACGAATGTATAGTCTTGCAAGCCTTTCCGTCAGCAGAAAAAGCGGCAAATTTAAAAAAATTAGGCGCGAAGTGTTAGCGTCCCATAGATGAACTTCGCGCCTTTTCCTACTGCAAAGTTGTTTCGCAGATTATAGTTTGGCTAGCCATTTCAGTCAATAGAAAAAGCGGCTTTAAAAAATGTAGACGCGAACGCTAAATTTCTACCGACAAAGTGGGTTTGCCAGAGTATAGTTCTGTGGTATATAGTTTATAACATAACCAGATTAACCTCGCCTCTGTTTTCAAGGCGTTAGAGTGCGTATTCAGATAATGTGATCATCTTGGCCGCTCCGATATATCTGACGGCGACTGTACAATCTGATTAAATTGTCTATTTAATTGTGTGGTGTGAACGAAAAAATTTAAAGACAGCTCGCCGATTCCACTTGATTCGATTATGACCGATTAAATAGATAGAGTCAGACCGTGAAAAGTCTGCAGAAATTTGATAGCCCACGCAGTGCAAGTGTCATTTTAAATGTCAAACTTCTATGAAATTATGACGTATAAATAACACTTACACTGCGTGGGCTATCAAATCCGCTGCAGACTTTTCATGGACTGTCTCTAGTTCTGTGGTATAGTTTATGACAAGACCGGATTAGCCCACAGCTACTTAATTTAAAATTTAAATGGGATCCACACGGATACATTTTTGGCACAACCTGATTAAATTGTCTATTTAATTGCGTGGTGTGGACGCCAAAATTTAAAGACAGCTCGCCGATCCTTTTTGATTAGATTATGACCGATGAAATAGATAGAGTCTGGCTACTGAAATATTACACAAATGTTTGGCGGGAAATTTAAAAAATCTTGGGCTGGTCACACTTTGTTTAGTAGGAATTAAAGTTTTGATACTAGAAAATATTTTTGATTTTCTGTGCACACGTAAGGTACCTAAGGATAAGTTGACGTGCACTCAAAGTCAGCTCACATAATTTCTACCACTAGGTAAAGTATACTCTGTACCAGTGTTGGCCGAACGTTAATGCAATTGACCATTAAAAATTAACCATTGAAAAGGTTAATTGCCATTAACCATTAACCATTGAAGGAAAATTAATTATCAATTGCATTGATCATCAATTTGCATTAATATTAATTTATTTCGAACCACTAACAATTAAAAAGAATTAATGGTTATTGCTTTACAAACCATTAAAAATTAAATCAATTTTGAATGAAAATTAAAAATGTGATTGATAATTAACAATTAACAAGAATAAACATCGTAATTTTTGTCTCTGTATTTTTATGCATGGTTTTCCCATATGTTCCCCGCGAAGACAAATGGGAATTCACCCATTATTGGTAATTATTGGTAATAATGGGTGCTTATTGGTGTGTTCCCATTTGTCCCCGATTCGCGTGACCTACGCCATGCATGAAGCTGGGACAAATGGGAATGTTTTATGTGAATGAATATGAACGGCGGGGAACAAAAGGGATACACCCGATATTAGTGTTCCCATTTGTCTCCGCTCCAATGAGATGGGGAAAAATGGAAATATTTCTATGCAGCGTCTTTTCCCATATGTTTCTATACACTCATTATAGGTGCATTTCTATTTGTCCCCACCTTATTGGTGTGGAGACAAATGGGAAACGGGGACAAATGGGATTTATATGCAGCGTCTATTCCATCTGTTCCAGGTGGGAACAAATGGGAAAACATCGGAAAATGATGTGTTCCCATTTGTCTCCACACCAAGAAGGTGGGGACAAATGAGAAATATTTATATGCAGTCTTTTCCTATATGTTCCCCGAGGGGACAAATGGGAATACACTCATTATTGGTTATAATGGGTGCATTATTGGTGTATTCCCACTTGTCCCCTATCGACGTGTCCTACGCCATACATGAGAAGGGACTAATGGGAACACATCATTTTCCCATGTTTTCCCATTTTTTCCCACCTGGAACAGATGGAATAGACGCTGCATATAAATCCCATTTGTCCCCGTTTCCCATTTGTCTCCACACCAATAAGGTGGGGACAAATGGGAACACTTCATTTTCCGATGTTTTCTCATTTGTTCCCACCTGGAACAGATGGAATAGGCTCTGCATATAAATCCCATTTGTCCCCGTTTCCCATTTGTCTCCAACTCACATATGGCAGGGACAAATAGGAATACACCTATAATGAGTGTATAGAAACATTGGGAAAAGAAGCTGCACAGAAATATTTCCATTTTTCCCCATCTCATTGGAGCGGAGACAAATGGGAACACTAATATCGGGTGTATCCCTTTTGTTCCCCGCCGTTCATATTCCTTCATATAAAACATTCCCATTTGTCCCAGCTTCATGCATGGCGTAGGTCAAGCGAATCGGGAACAAATGGGAAAACATCGGAAAATGATGTATTCCCATTTGTCCCTTCTCATGTATGGCGTAGGACACGTGGATAGGGGACAAGTGGGAAACACCAATAATGCACCCATTATAACCAACAGTGGGTGTATTCCCATTTGTCCCCGCGGGGAACGTATAGGAAAAGACTGCATATAAATATTTCCCATTTGTCCCCACCTTATTGGTGTGGAGACAAATGGGAACACATCATTTTCCGATGTTTTCCCATTTGTTCTCACCTAGAACAGATGTAATAGACGTTGCATATAAATCCCATTTGTTCCCGTTTCCCATTTGTCTCCACACCAATAAGGTGGGGACAAATGGGAACACATCATTTTCTGATGTTTGCCCATTTGTTCCCACCTGGAACAGAATTGAACAGATGGAATAGGCTCTGCATATAAATCCCATTTGTCCCCGTTTCCCATTTGTCTCCAACTCATATATGGCAGGGACAAATAGGAATACACCTATAATGAGTGTAGAAACATGGGAAAAGACGCTGCATAGAAATATTTTCATTTTTCCCCATCTCATTGGAGCGGAGACAAATGGGAACACTAATATCGGGTGTATCCCTTTTGTTCCCCGCCGTTCATATTCATTCATATAAAACATTCCCATTTTTTCCCAACTGGAACAGATGGAATAGACGCTGCATATAAATCCCATTTGTCCCCGTTTCCCATTTGTTTCCACACCAATAAGGTGGGGACAAATGGGAACACATCATTTTCTGATGTTTTCCCATTTGTTCCCACCTGGAACAGACGGAATAGGCTCTGCATATAAATCCCATTTGTCCCCGTTTCCCATTTGTCTCCAACTCACATATGGCAGGGACAAATAGGAATGCACCTATAATGAGTGTATAGAAACATATAGTGTAGAGTCTCATGTTAAAATATGTATCACGATCTGATAATTCACTGAAGCTTGTATTAATGGTTATTTTTATTTATAATTTTAATAGTTCCAAGCAAAAGTAACATTAATTATTAGTTTATGAAAAAAAAAATTTAATTCCATTAAACGTTAATGCAGATTGACAAGCAATGTAATTAAACGTCTCAAAATTCAATTCTAACTAACTTTAATTATATTGATGCGTAATGCAATTGATTAATTGCGGAATTAATGGTTAATGCAATTGATTAATTGTTAATTAGAATTAACCATTACGGCCAACACTGCTCTGTACAGTATGTTAATAACTAATAACTTAATAATTAATTTTTTATTTTGTATATTTTGTATTTTTTGTTTGACATGTAAATGAGATGTACATTTATGAATAAATTATCTGAAATCTGAAAGTCAACGATAAACACATATGTTAACGCTTTCTCACCATATACTATTGTAACAAGGCGAAAAATTAACTGTATATAGTGTAAATAAGACCTAGCTCGACAATACCGTAATATTAATCCATCACCAAAAAGATTACATAGGTAAGTAATATGCCAAATATGCTAAATGCTAAGTATCAAAATATTTATAGAGCACCAACCTCCTAATTTGTTTACATTTGTTTAGGAGTTGTAAACATTGCAGTTTTTCGTTATACAACGCTACACGTCGACTTCGCACATTGTCGTAATTATTTACGAGCTTAAATAATAGTTTGCTGACCTCACGCAGTATAGAGATTATTAATAATATTTAAAATAAACACCTTGTAAACCGCAAACAATTTGAATGAATGACATAAATTGACAACTGACTTTTAGCTTTTTTAGGGTTCCGTACCTCAAAAGGAAAAAACGGAACCCTTATAGGATCACTCGTGCGTCTGTCTGTCTGTCTGTCTGTCTGTCCGTCTGTCACAGCCGATTTTCTCCGGAACTACTGGACCAATCAAGTTGAAATTTGGTACACATATGTAAGTTTGTGACCCGAATACGGACATGTAACGTAAACAAATGAATTTTAAACATGGGGGCCACTTTTGGGGGGTAAATGAAAAAATGAAAAAAAAAATTTTTCAAACTATATCATGTTACATATCAAATGAAAGAGCTTATTGTAAGGATTTCAAATAATTTTTTTTTATAATTTTCGAATCAACAGTTTAGAAGTTATTCAAGAAAATAGGCAAAAAATGACCATTCCCCCCCCTTATCTCCGAAACTACTAGGTCTAAAATTTTGAAAAAAATACATAAAATAGGTCTATACCTATAGATGACAGGAAAACCTATTAGAAATGTACAGTCAAGCGTGAGTCGGACTTAATTACAGTTTTTAATCCGACCCCTACGAATTTTTTAAAGAAATTTCACTCACGTTTCACATAAAAAATACATTGTTAACAGTGCCGGATTACTTAGAGTAGTAGTTTTCTTAGAGTAATTGGTGATAATTTTCTGATAAGATAATCATTTTAAATATTTAACGGTCTTACCTACTTACGAGTAATTGTAAGGTCAAATTAAAAATAATGTTTAAAAAAATGTTAAATTGAGAGCTAGCTTAAAGTTTTTTGTACTCGTCGACTTTAATGGTTGAATTAATAAAGACTTTGTTACCAATAAGCAAAACAAGCACGTGCTTACGGCACCACGTTCAGGGAGGGCAACAAAATGCCAGGTTGAAAAAGGTGAACAAATTTTAAAATTAGGGACAGACACATCGTTTTTACCACACGATTTTTTTAGCTGTCCAAAAGCTAATTTGCAAAAATAATGGCGCGTAATTCTTTGGGAAACAATCGGTAGTAGTAGAAGAGTCGTGATTACATGCATAGATTCGATTTCAACCCACTCTTTTGCGGTTCGGCGTTAGGTCTTATGCGAGGCCTTCTGCCTTACGGCAAAGTTGATCTTCTGCCTTAATTACACTTGGGCGTGGATCCAAATCCAAGCTTTCCTCTTTCGCAGGCTGGGCCTACTGACTTTCTCACACTTCGCCAATTCAATTCCAAGCTCTCTGCTTTCTTGCATATTTTATGCATGAAAACAACCTCGCTGAGACCCTTAAATATCGAGCCCTATGCGAAGCTAGGCTGATAGAAAACTGTCCCATCCCTTCTCTGTATGAAATCCTGGATTCGCGCCTGGTTGGGACTAAAACTAAAATTGCGTTTTTATATCGAAAAATTTTCGCGCTCGCTTCGCTCGCGTTTTCAATTACTTTATAAGGTATGATAAAGGTGACATTCGGGTGGCGACTGCAGCAACATTACTCTGTTGCAACGTTACTGCTGCAGTACTGTCAACTTCCGTGATAAACAGATGTGACTGATTTCCATACTAAAAGTAAAAATGTACAACTGTCTATCATATTGCGTTTTTATATCGAAAAATTTCCGCGCTCGCTTCGCTCGCGTTTGTATTACTTTCTACGCTATGATAAAGGTGACATTCGGGTGGCGACTGCAACAGCATTAGGTACTCTGTTACAACATTACTGCTGCGGCACTGTCAATTTTCGTGATAAAATGATGTGACTGATTTCCATTCTCAGCTGTAATGCGGCAATGAACTTCTCTCAATTTACCAAAAAATCAATGTAATCTTGATGACCCTAGGGAGAGGGGGCACCTAGAAATGCTTAGGGCATCAAAATATCTTAATCCGGCACTGATTGTTAAAAATTGTGTAATATACGGAACCCTTGGAACGCGAGTCCGACTCGCACTTGGCCGGTTTTTTTAAATCATAGACAATTGGTGATACAACAACGAAATATCTGTCAACAATTTTTGGCTAGCCAGACTCTAGCGTCAAACATGACCTAGGTACAACTGAGCTACCAAAGGCTGCCCAAAACTAAAGTATTAACCCACATGTGCCCATTGGGTCGTTTTCGACCCACTAAATAAAACTAGAGGTAGACCAAGAAAAGTCTGCAGCGATTTTGATAGCCCACGCAATGCCAGTGTTATTTTAGAAATTTGACCATAGAACTTTGACATTTAAAATAACACTGGCACTGCGTGGGTTATCAAAATCACTGCAGACTTTTCTTGGTCTAACTCTAGCTCCTACACATTAAAATTAGTAGGACAGTGGGCCTGTAACCTTAAGGGTGTGGGTCGAGAACGACCCAGTGGGCATATATGGGTTAAACACGAGTAAGAATATATGTAATGAATATATATGTAGTTGGTAGTGACCCTCCCTGTGAAGCCGACGATGGTCCTTGGTTCGAATCCCAATAAGGGTATTTATTTGTGTGATGACACATTGTTCCTTTGTTTGTTTGGTTGTTTTCTATGTACTTATATATTATATAATATATCGTTGTCTGAGTACCCACAACACAAGCCTTCTTGAGCTTACTGTGGGACTTGGTCAATCTGTGTACGTAAGAATGTCCTATAATATTAAAAAATAAATTAATATATTTAATACTTAGGTACCTACTTATTAAAAATATTCTCGATATATTTTCAAGTATACAGGGTGATTCATGAGACGTGAGCAGGGCTAATCCCGCACACTCAATAACTGATAATTGATCGACCACCGTCGTATTTAGGTGAAACAACCACAGTTTTTCCTATTTTATAACTTTTTGGTGAGGGCAAATTTAATTCTCTACAATCATGGTCACCCTACAAGACCTAATTAATAAACATAAAACCTCTTTAACCGTAATGACAGCATTTTGATTACGAAGAAAATAAACTGTCAAACTTGAGTGAGATACGAGTTTTCAAAAGTAATCAGACCGTGATGACATTCAATTTGACACAGAATATCGGTAGTTTAGTATTCTAATTTTAGGGTGACCATGCATGTCGTAAATAAATTAATAACTTTTTTCAACACGACTAGAAAATTAACGTTAACCACACTAATACTGATACGAAACAGTTGCTTATAATTTACGAAATGCGCAGTGTTAGTCCTGCTTCCTGCTCACGTCTCCTGAATCATCCTGTATAATCCAATACACTAAACTCTTAAGTTGTTCATCTGTCTGTCCGTTTACATTTATAACTTAAACTAAACACATTAACCCGCTTAGCAGTAAAGCGGTTTATGACTAAGTCCAAGGTTCGATTCCCGGAACGGCGTATCAAACGGTGATGGCTTGATGGAGTTGTAATAATGTTAACTTTGTATGGTCATGTTTATATCTGTTGTTAAGTTATGAGAATATTTATTTAATGAGGATTTTGTTGAATAACCTACGCAATTAAGATTGATAGAATCGGGCGTCACTTTGCGGAAATCCATGTTAATTAAAACAAAAACTATTTTACTAAGACGATTTTTAAAAGATTTTGGCTCCCTCCCACCCTTTCTAATAAGAAATAAGAATGGGCTGACCCCCTCCCCCCTATATTACGTAAGAACACGTTTAGTTTGATTTAGCAGTTTTAGTGTTTATTTTTCAAAAAAAATCTTCTTTGGAATGTTTATTTTGTACCTAAAAGTTGCCTCCAGAATCTCGCGAACTAATTTGACAGGTTAATGTGCACAAATGATACCACAGTTCGGCCAGTGCTGTTCATATCGATATTTTCAATAAAGTTTTAATTAGAGAATATCGCGAGAATTCACCGCCAGGGGCGCTACTGTTGCGCGGTCAGTTAAAATGTATCTTTAAGTAATTTAAGTTATTTTACAAACTTGGTATTTCGAAAATAGTTTAATTTTGTAGTAATAGAGACAAGGATATTGGATAAATATATCGTAATTAAATAAATATTTTATTATATTTATTTTGTTTTATGTGTTAGGAAAATTTACAGCTAGAGTAACAAGATGTAGGTGATAACATAGAAACAGAGATTTTGGCTCAAAATACAAAGAAAGGTAGGCCCAAACGGGGAAATATTTCGTACAATAATTTCTCATTTAATTTGTGTGGTGTGGACGCAAAAATTAAATCGTCTCGGTGATCCCTATTGCTTCGATTGTAAAGACCAGTCCCTAAACCGGGCATTCAAGTTGACAAGTAGCTCGAAATTTTTTAATAATTATGGATCAATCTCATCTACCGGCCACATGTATAAAATTAAATCACCAATTTTAGATTTATGGCGACAACCGAGCTCTTGAAATAAACAACTTGCCCCCAAACCTGGATACTAACATGGAAATTTGTCAGTTTCGCATCCGCACCTCCTGATTTGATCGGTAACGTCACAATCTTACAATCGAATCAACAACTTTTCTCGTCACATTCATATAAATCGAAACCGTTTGTGACCCCTTTATAATTATGACATGAGTAGTAAGTGCAATATCTTACTTATCGATATCATTTTATCGACATATACCCGTGACTATTTTTTTTCTTTGCTATTCCTGGTATCATTTTATTTGTCAAACTCATGTCAATTTAGTTCGCGAGTTTCTGGAGGCGACGTTACAAAGGTACTGGAGCCCGTTTTAGCTAACTCTGTACCGTGTTTGATAGCATAGAGTGTGGAAGTATTATTTTTAACGTCATAATTTCATAGAATTAAAAAAAATCGCATCTTTGTGATCTTACGTAAGAACTATGAAAACCCCCTCCCTCCCCCTTGTAAGAAAAAATAAAATATGTTTGACCCCCCTTCCTCCTAAATCGTATTAGGGTCACTTGCACCATTCCACTAACCCAGGGTTAACCAGTTAAATCTGGAGTTACCAGTACAATTTGACACTGGGTTAACAGTTTAACCGCTTAACCCCGGGTTAGCCGTTAGCCGGGTTAAATAAATGAATAACGCCTAATCCGTGAAATAATTAACGTTTCTACTAGTTAATCATTGCTTACAGCAAAGCAAAAAAAAGAAATTATCAATGTAATATGTAAGTACATATTTTTGTTTTAATTAATATTGATATATCGAGTAATTTAATTCGTCGCCTAATGCATTATACAAAATAATCCTTAATAGCATTGTTTATCATTAAAAATCGGTTACTTTATAATTCTATTAACTAGAAACTTGTCTAGAATAGAAATTGAATAAAGAATAAAGACTAATTGTATTTATTCATGGCAAACTAAAACTACATAATTTTTTGGATTGCTAAATAAATTGCTCTGATATTTGTAGATCTATACTTACGCTCCTTCTCCTTTAGACGAAAATGAAAAAAAAAAATGTTTTTCTAAAGGTCCTTATACCTAATAAGGAAGGAATCCATGGGCCGTCTATAGCAAGAAGTATAAAGTGTAGTACGGTTAATGAATTGCATTAACTGCAGAGAGTCATCATGACTGGCCACTTGATATAGGCGCCGGTGCATGCAGTGGCGGACACTTAAAGGACTTTCGAATTTTAGATTTTAATCTCGAAACTTTCTAGATTAGTAGTAAGGGGATAAGTTTATTGACCATAATATTGGGTGTTACAAATATACTTACCAAATATTTATAAAACTACTTATAATTACAAATACAATAAAACTAGCAAAAAGCAGAGCTTTGTAAGGGCTCGCGGAGTTTTTCTAGCTAAACGTACCGGACCGCGACTTTGATCCAGCCTTGTTCCATATTCGATCGAGTGGGTTCGTAATAAGTTCGTTAAGGACGCAGCTATAAGTGAGAGCAAGAAATAAATATACTAACCGGACCCCGGTCGCTATCCGGTACGCCTGTCTGTTACAGCTTTAATTTGTCCAAACGTGTCCAGGGGACAAAATCAAATTGTCAATATCATCCACACGTAATATACAATTTCATAAGCGCTTATTACATCCTACACGGTCGCCCAGTACTTTTTGTAAGGAAGCCAACTGGCTTTCCTTCATAATGTTGAGTCACCGAGCCAATGTCCTTGAATTTATTTATGCGTCCACACCACACAATTGAGCGTAAAACTATCCCGTCTGTACATGTACACCTACTGGCGGTAATCATGCTGCTCCGCACATAAACTATAATTTGCTCTTTTAAGTGCTCATCAAGACGAGTGAGATGACCAAAACAAGGTCTGCCTATGTTGCAACAAACGTGAGTTCCACTAAATACTGCAGGGTTCAGCTACAGCTCTATCTTGAGTATCTCCCAAGTGCTCAAAAAGACGAATCGGATGACCAAAACAGCGTGTGTCTATGTTGCACCAAACCCGAGCTCCGCTAGTTACTGCCAGAGTTCAGCATCAGCTCTATCTTGGGTATTACTCTCCTGCTCATCAAGACGAGTCAGATGACCAAAACATCGTGTGCCTATATTGCAACATACCTGAATTCCACTAAATACTGCCAGGTTTCAGCTACAGCTCTATCTTGGATATCACCCAAGTGCTCAAAAAAACGAGTCGGATGACCAAACAGCGTTTGCCTATGTTGCACCAAACCTGATTCCAATAAGTGCTGCCGGGGTTCAGCATCAGCTCTATCTTGGGTACTGCTCTCCCAAGTGCTGATTCTGACGAGTCGGATGTCCAAAAGAGCGTGTATCTATGTTGCACCAAACTTGAGTTCTACTAGGTACAGCCAGGATTTAGCATCAGCTCTATCTTGGGTACTGCTCTCCCAAATGCCCATCAAGACGTGTCGAATGACTAAAACAGCGTGTGCCTATGTTGCACCAAACCTGAGTTCCACTAGGTACAGCCAGGGTTCAGAATCAGCTCTATCTTGGGTACTGCTCATAAAGACGTGTCAAATGACTAAAACAGCGTGTTTCTATGTTGCACCAAACCTGAGTTCCGCTAGGTACAGCCAGGGTTCAGCATCAGTTCTATCTTGGGTACTGCTCTCCCAAGTGCTCATCAAGACGTGTCAAATGACTAAAACAGCGTGTGCCTATGTTACACCAAACCTGAGTTCCACTAGGTATAGCCAGGGTTCAGCATCAGCTATATCTTGGGTACTACTCTCCTAAGTGCTCATCAAGACGAGTCGGATGATCAAAACAGCGTGTGCCTATGTTGTATTAAGCCCGAGCTCCACTAGGTACTGCCAGGGTTCAGCATCAGCTATCTTGATTGGCTGCTCTACCAAGTGATCATCATGACGAGTCGGATGTCCAACCCAGCGTGTGTCTATGTTGCACCAAACCTGAGTTCCGCTAGGTACAGCCAGGGTTCAGCATCAGTTCTATCTTGGGTACTGCTGTCCCAAGTGCTCATCAAGACGTGTCGAACTACTAAAACAGCGTGTGCCTATGTTGCAACAAACCTGAGTTCCACTAGGTACCTACTGCCACGGTTCTGGGTCATTTTGTTGAACTGCACGCCGACGTTGCAATTGGCTGAAGTCACTGAAGTTTGTATTACAACATTTGCTAATATAGACGATGCGAGAACTCGCATGCGAGTTTCATTACATTGCCGTTTTTGATCGGTCGGTTGAATTGGACGTAACCAACAGTCCGCAATGTAACTAAAATCCCATGAGAGTTCGCGCGCCGTGTAAATCAGCCCTAAACTGTTTCTCGAACTGAAAATATCCGATTTAAGTTTACTAACACAATATGACCTGTGACATCGGCGTCACAGAACAGAACATACGAGTAAATTGACCTCCGCAGTGAATATAAGTACAGCAAGATTGAATGTTCCAGTATTCACAGAAACTTAATTGCTAAATTGGGAATCCAACCGAGCGAAGCGAGATGGGTCAGAATCCAAAATTTTAACCCACTTTTGTATTCATCGTTGTTAGCACATAGTACATTAGAACGAATTTTAATTCATAATTTTTCTAACAGATGGCGCTAGTAGTAATACAAAGTGCATTCCATTATTATTATTTTTTAGGTTTATAAAATTATATTTTTTTGTTTGATAAAACATCTAGACATGAATTTAAATTACTATGTTAAATTTCAAACCTAACAGTGCGATAGTTTTTCCGTAAAGTGTACCATAAGAATGCATAGTTTGTCGAATAGTGATAGGGCTCACTTCGCTCGCCCTAATTAAAAACGAAACTAATCTAAGTGTAGTAAGTACATGAAATAAAACTATTGAAACGGATTATATCGCGTATATTGAATACGTACTACATCCCGACGTTTCAAACCCTTTACAGCGTTCGTGGTCAACGGGTGTCTGAGGAAAAACCTGAGGAAATCTGAGGTGAAACGTCGGGATGTAGTATGTATTCAATATACGCGATATAATCCGTTTCTATAGTTTTATTTTATGAGTAACTATCGCGGTAACCGAAGACAATATTAGTAAGTACCTGAGTACATCTTTTTTTTAGTGTTTGACGATCATATTGTGAAATTCTTATTGTTTATTCATACAACATACAAGCTTACAGTTATTATTAAGATTGACTAACTAATTGGTGCATTCGAAATAAAATGAACGTCGGGCGTGAGATGCGCCAGTTCTAAAATCAAAACAAGTTATTACATTAGAATTGACCAGAATCTAACTTTCCATTTTATTTGCTCGCCACTGTACACTATACTGCTGACTCACTGCTACACATCTGACGCCCTAAACAAAACGTCATAACTCTTTTTATAAACAAAGACACATACGCTCTTTTTAAAATTTTAAACTTTCCTTTTATTATACGTGGTGGTTCATAACATTAAATATATTCCTTATGGCTCTGTTAATAAGGTCGATTTTAGTTTAGTAAAGTAATATAATATTACCACAGTAAAGATATTAATTAGTGATTTTAGTATCTTCATCCAACTACCTGTTTTTTACATTTGAATTGGTTTAAATGGAAGTGATGACAGGTCAAAGAATAAAGGTCCAGCTTAATTGTGATTCATTCTCATGGATTTAGTTTACTCACGCTAGACCGGGCCGGGGCCGGGCCGGAGCTTCCTGTTCTTCGTTTTCTAAGGAAACCACCACGATCAGCCGTCATAGAAACTGTCATGTCGGACGTCTCGGCACGGGCCCGGCCCGGTCTAGCGTGAGTCCTTAAAATGGTCTTAAGGCTAAACCGAAAAGATATGGGCCGGTACAGACGGACTGCAACCGAACTGCAACTTGTATGGGGACTGCACGCCGACGTTGCAGTTGACGTGCAGTTCCCATATAAGTTGCAGTCCGTTGTTTACTTAATAGTTCTACCTAATGGCACTACCTGTGTAATTTTAAACTTGAAAGTCGGTGAAGAGTAGGTAAGTTTGGTCGTAGGTACTCTGCCTACAGTCGGTCCATGCATGTATGCAAGTGTAGCAATGTCATCATTATCAAATTTCTATAAAAATATGACGTGTAGGTACCTATAATATTGACACTACCTCACTTTATTCTGTTCAGGTTGGTGGCAAAGTTACCTTAATAGACGGACTCTACAAACTATTTTTCACTGGTTTGAAGTTTGAAACTCAAAATAATGTCGGTGGACTTGGTCAAACTGAAAAGAAGGTAAAATTATGACAGGCGTCAATATTATGTCACGCTTTGTGTAATTAAAAAAAACCGGCCAAGTGCGAGTAGGACGCGCGCACGAACGGTTCCGTACTATTACGCAAAAAACGGCAAAAAAATCACGTTTGTTGTATGGGAACCCCACTTAAATATTTATTTTATTCTGTTTTTAGTATTTGTTGTTATAGCGGCGACAGAAATACATCATCTGTGAAAATTTCAACTGTCTAGCTATCACGGTTCATGAGATATAGCCTGGCCTGGCATGTGACAGACAGACGGACAGAGGACTTTTTACCCTTCGGGTACGGAACCCTAAAAACAAGATAGCACCTTTTTTTTTTCCTAAAAATATTCAAATCTCACACGCAACCTCAAAAAGCCGTGAGATCGAAAAGAAATTCTAAATTACATCGAAAGTGAAAGCCTATGTCACTGCGCATGGAGGGAGACGGAGAGAGTTCTGTAGGGGAGGGAGTGAGAGGGGAGATGCGGCGCGCGCTGAAAGCTGCGGCGCCACTGTAGTACGAGTAAGTACAGTCAGCAACATTCATTCAATAATAGCTTAACAAACGAAATAGTCTGTCAAGCCATTTCCGTCAGTAGAAAGGCAAATTAAAAAAAATGTAGACACGAAGGGTTATAGAAATATAGCTGGTCAAGCAGATCTTGTCAGTAGAAAAAGGCGGCAAATTTGAAAAATGTAGGCGCGAAGGGATATCGTCCCATAGAAAATTTGAATTTCGCGCCTTTTTTTACTGACAAGATTTGCTTGACCAGCTATATGTATATTTATTTGCGTGAATTGTGGTACAACAATTTAGATGGTACATCACGCAAATAAATATATTGATGATGATGATGTTTAGCACATCTCGCCTACAATATATTTGCATGGGCATGCAAAATTTATTATTTATTTAAATTTATTTTTACGATTGGGTTATCAAGTTATAATCCCATAGAAAATTTGAATTTGGCACCTTTTTTTTCTATTGACAAAGTTGTATTACAGACTATATCGGGTGGAACAGAACGAAGGACTTTTACACAAACTGGAAATTGTTCAGGCTACGTACATTATTTTTCACTTATTTAATCACGTTAATATTTCTAACCGTTTTTGAGATACAGCTTGTTAAACTTTAGTGCGAAAATCTGTATGTTTCAACCCTAGCAAATACATCTTATTGAATGACATGTGTCAGTTTAAAATGTAAATTACTTTGTAGGGTTGTCACTAATATCAAAATATATTTCATTTTAATGATTTTGTTTTACTTTTAAATCCAGCTTTACGATTATAATAACTCGATTGTAGATCACTTAGATAACATTATCCTTTCAGCTCAGTCTCTAGAAATGTTCCACCTTGTATATCTCTTACGTATAGAACAATTACTTAAGGAGCCCACTGATTAACAGTCCGCCGGACGGTATCGGCCTGTCAGTTAGAACAAAATTTTGACAGTTCCGAACAACTGACAGGCCGATACCGTCCGGCGGACTGTTAATCAGTGGGCCCCTTTAGACTGACAGATACTTTTGAACGCAAACTGTAGAGATTTAAATATATACAATACAATACAATTACTCTTTATTGCACACCTCATTACAAAAAACAATACAAATAATACAGAAAGAAGAGGTTAAACAACATGCGGTCTTATCGCTAAAAAGCGATATATCTAAGTACTTGGAAAAGTACGTTATACAGTCAAAGCCAATTTATGTTTTGAATGAAAATGAATAATAACTTTAGAGTCTTTAGACCTACTGCCGCTTGGCCACTTGCACCATTCCACTAACCCGGGGTTAACCGGTTAAACCTGGAGTTACCATGGTTACCAGTACGATTAGACCCTGGGTTAACGGTTTAACCGGTTAACCCAGGGTTAGTGTGATGGTGCAAGTGGCGTTAGCGCCATCATTGCAAGACTTAGGTCTTTTAATATGCCAATTTTGAACATTTCCCAAAAAAGAGACAGGACAGAAAAATATCTAGATATCAAACCAGCGGGCTCAGCACGGTTCCATTTTTATCGACTATCACTATGCGCGTCCCTTTCGCACTTACATACTTGTTAGAACGTGACAGGCATGGTGACAAGGGATAAAAACGCGACCGTGCTAAGCCGCCAGGTCACAAAATACGAGAATCTGTAGAGAAATGCAATCTGCAGAGGAGAACTTTCGGACATACGAAATCATTTTTGCCCAAGCTGAAACGGAGACCTTCGCTAACGCTCGGTCGATAACAAATCAAGTTGAGTGGAGATGCAGCTGACTGTACCGCAATAGACGGCTTCAATCACGTCTGCGGGAGGAAACGCGATTGTTTTTACGTCTCCGAACGCTGCGCGTGCACACTAGGCGATTTTTATCACAGAATAAATAATAGTACTAAGGTTCACTCTCTAACAAAACGCGTTTATTACGACAGTTACGGGAAGGCGGCGTAAGCGTGAGCAGGCGTCCGTTCCATAGCGGTGCGCGGCAATTACTACTGCTAGACACCAAAATTGGTGTGGGTGTGGGCCAAACAAATACATATACCTATAGGCCTACAAATACTTGTAGAGACGCGACGCGACGAAATCGCGCAGTGAGCCACGCCTGTTTTTGTGTTCGTGTAAGCAAGTCAAGTAAGAACTCACCCGTGCATCTAAGAAAACAGACTTAGGGCCACTTGCACCGTCCCGCTAACCCAGGGTTAACCGGTTAAACCGGTAAGGGCCACTTGCACCATCCCACTAACGCGAGGTTAACCGGTTAAAACGTTAACCCAGTGTCAAATTGTACTTAACCATGGTAACTCCAGGTTTAACCGGTTAGCCCCGGGTTGGTGGAATGGTGCAAGTGGCACTAAGGGGCCCACTGATTACCAGTTCGCCGGACGATATCAGCCTGTCAGTTAAACGCAAAAGACAGCTTCGAACGACTGACAGGCTGATATCGTCCGGCGAACTGGTAATCTGTGGGCCCCTTTAACCCAGTGTCAAATTGTACTGGTAACCATGGTAACTACAGATTTCACCGGTTAACCCCGGGTTAGTGATTGGTGCAAGTGGCCCTTAATAAAAACAAAAAAAAAACAACAGGTTGCACTCCGGGAGTGCCGGCAGAAGTGAAAACTTAATGACATTGTAACAGTTTTTCGATCAGATCACGTGTCCGTCTTACGAAGCGTCTTACGTCTTACGTCAAAATATTAATAACAGCGCCATCTAGTGCAAAATGTCTGCAGCACTATGTATAATTGAGGTTAACGCCATCTAGCGTTATTTCGTCGCATTAATTGAAACCCCTAAGCACATCACTGTTAGTTCAGTACTCGAGTTATATTAGTACCAGTTAGAGGGAAACTCACTAGATGGCATTTAAATCACGTAACGTTCGTTACGTGTCCGTCACTTACGAATCTTACCTGTCGGCTGTCGCGAGCTTAACATTTTTTCCCCATCGCAAAAAGTGCACAGCGCCGCTAAAGAAGTTTTCACTTCAAAAATACCTACTTTACCGCAGACGTCCATGGCAATGTCACTATTTTGTCACGTTACGGTCACACGTTACAGTCGGTTTTTGCACGATTAAGGGCCAGTTGCACCAACCACACTTAACAGACTGATCAACGTCACGCAGCAGAGAACTATGAAACTTCCCATACAATAAAATTTTGTGAACGCTTTAACGGTGACTGAAGGTCTGGTGCAACCGACCTTTTAGTACTATTAGTTATTCTGTGCCTTAAGAGGCCCACTGATTAACAGTCCGCCGGACGGTATCGGCCTGTCAGTCAGAACAAAATTTTGACAGTTCCGAACAACTGACAGGCCGATACCGTCCGGCGGACTGTTAATCAGTGGGCCCCTTTAGACATACCTAAACTGACGTAAATATCTCATGGAACAAAAATGCCTGCTAGGTGAGCGAACTATAATAAAATTCCGATTGCAAAACCACCTAGTGTGTATCGTGGGCGCATGCGTGCTACGCTCCCTGTTATTACCCGCGGCGTGGACGCAAATTATATTATATCCTTCGGTACATAAGGATTATATACAATTATACCGCGCTTATGTACGCACGCGAGTTTTTGTTGTTTAGCTTTTCGTTTCGAGGTATGTATATAGGTTTTTGTGTTTTTATCTTTGTTTGGAAGAATCTGATTTTTGAGAGCAAGCTCAGCCGAATTTCATCTTTCGGGGTCATCCATTAATTACGTCACACGAATTTCTAGGTTTTCTTACCCCTCCCCCCCTCCTTGTCACACTTGGTCACATTTGGCAAACCCCTCCCCCCTGGTGTGACGTCACATTTCTTCAACGAAATCGGCAATAAAATATTTAATATTTTATCAAAATATTTTTGACAAAAGAAATATTAGTAATTTTATAACCCAAAACTGATTAAGAAATAAAGTTAAACGAATAAAAACGATTATCGTTTCAAAAACTTGTTATTTAAATGTATATTAGCGTATAAAATAATTTAAATAAACTTTCAGATACTGATGAAGTTAAAGTGACGTCACAAAGTTTGTGACTCCTCCTCCCCCTTGTCACAACATGTCACATTTTCTTGACCCCCTCCCTCCCCCTAAACGTGTGATGTAATTAATGGATGACCCCTTCCATACAAACGGAATTTCGTTCTCATTTTAAAACTATAGTTGGTCAAACCTATTTGTCAGTCGGTAAGAACCAGGAAAACTATACTCATCCTTTTCTTTTGGGTGCTAGTACCTACTAGTGTAAGACAAAGATAATATGATTCTCTCTGTCTATGATTGAAATGAGACGGTCCTTTGACAAACTATATTTGTTGAATTGTAATGATTGCTCATACAATGACATGAGGTGTATCTATACCTATAATTAGTTTATATAGCTCCAGTTTATAAAACAAACGAAATAGAGAAAAAACAAGTTTTGTATGAAAACTTATATTCGCTGTATTTTAGTAACTACGGTATCTGAAGCTACATAAACTGGTTACAGGACTAGATATCCTAAATCCTATTGTAAGTACAAAGTTTCAGAGTAATCTAGCTAGTCATTTTAAAATGAGAGCTTTGTATGGAAGGAAATTCTTAAACTTATAGAGAGATCTTAATGTTCCTGAAACCTTTCTGCTCACATCTGCCATATGGCCGCTCCAGGAAAAACCGAGCTTGCTGGGGACCCTTAGCGCCACTTGCACCATCCCACTAATCCGGGGTTAACCGGTTAGACCATTAACCCAGTGTTAAATTTTACTGGTAACCATGGTAACGACGACCGGTCTGGCCTAGTGGGTAGTGACCCTGCCTATGAAGCCGATGGTCCCGGGTTCGAATCCTGGTAAGGGCATTTATTTGTATGATGATGCAGATATTTGTTCCTGAGTCATGGTTGTTTTCTATGTATTTAAGTATTTATATATTATATATATCGTTGTCTGAGTACCCACAAGTCCCACAACACAAGCTTTCTTGAGCTTACCGTGGGGCTTAGTCAATTTGCGTAAAAATGTCCTATAATATTTATTATTATTATTTTATTTTAACTCTAAGTTTATCCCGGTTAACCCCGGGTTAGTGAATGGTGCAAGTGGCCCTTACGGTTTGACGTAATTAAAGTACCTTAGGATATCAGCGATAATAAGTATGTATGTAGGTACTAGAAAAACCTTCTTCTTCTTCTTCCTCGCGTTATCCCGGCATTTTGCCACGGCTCATGGGAGCCTGGAGTCGGCTTGACAACTAATCCCATGATTTGACGTAGGCACTAGTTTTTACGAAAGCGACTGCCATCTGACCTACCAACCCAGAGGGGAAACTAGGTCTTATTGGGATTAGTCCGGTTTCCTCACGATGTTTTCCTTCACCGAAAAGCAACTGGTAAATATCAAATGATATTTCGTACATAAGTTCCGAAAAACTCATTGGTACGAGCCGGGGTTTGAACCCGCGACCTCCGGATTGAAAGTCGCACGCTCTTACCGCTAGGCCACCAGCGCTTTTTTTAGAAAAACCTTCTTATCCTCAAAAAAAATACGTACTCTCAAATAGATGGACTCCTAGCCAGTAGAAGTGACCCTGCCTTCGAAGCAGCGGCCCCAGGTTCGAATTGTGGTAAGGGCATATATTTCTATTTGTGTGAAAATTAACAGACAGATAGACTATTTATTACTCACGTTAGACCGGGCCGTGTCCGGGCCGGAGCTTCCGGAGCTTCGTTTTCTATTGAAATCATCACGTCATCTGTCACAGAAAAGTAAGCGCCGGAAGCTCCGGCTCGGACACGGCCCGGTCTAACGTGAGACATCCTTTATAATTAGCAGGGCATACAGTTGATACAGTTTTTAGAATTTTTATCAAATGGCGGAGTCATGGGGACTCCCTAGGTTTTAAATCATAGAGCCACTAAGTTTATTTTCTAACCCATCCCTAAATGCTTAACATTATACTTGTTCAAATTCAACCATCTTTGCACAATACAGTTTCAAAAACGGCAACAGACTAATCCCAAATACAGTAGCATATACACATTGTTTTTTTTTTCATAGACCATTTGTTTTTTTACCATAGACCATTCAAGAGCAATGGCGTCGCTCGGGCGTGAGATGCGATTAAAAGTATTAGTTTTGTGAGGGATAGGATACCGTTAAGTTTTGTAACAAAAATGTTGTTGGAGATATTTAGCTTCAGAAAAATGCCACACTAGAGGTGTTTTTAGTAAAGTTTGAACTACTCTGCAAACGATACCTAAGTAACTACTACATTTTTTTTTATAAAAGAAAAAATAAAAGTTAACCGCTTCAAGCAAGATACGAACTTGCGGACTTTTGTGGATCTTACATATTTCACAAAACAAATTAATAAATTAAAGGAAATATGTATGTAAAATTGATTGAATTTGAAGAAAATGACTGAGTTGAATGAGAGAGAGTTTGATATAACACGCTGAGGGTGCACCAGTTACAGTCGCGTCACTATATGCACTTCAGCTCATTTGTGGTGCGCGTGCCGCGGCCGCTGCTGGACACCATCGCAAGCGCGGACTTCTGGCCGAAGGGTGTGGTGTTTCGGCGGTTCCGGGGCAACCTGCCGAATTCTACGCCGAGTCAGACGACGCTACGGAGCCACGCTGTTACGTCGTCACCCAAATCTAATGTTTAGTTAATTTCATTTTTATGTGTATTGTTTTTCTTTGTCTTTTATTTTGTAGTTTCACAGTGCCTTGGTTTTATACTGTAATGCTGTGTTACTTATTTGATCAATAAATATATAATTCTTAGCAGTTATTTGAGTCCTCTATCGAGTCTTTTAGACTGTTTTTTCTATCGTGACTTAAAATAACTTAAATATGGTTATCACTTATCAGTCCTCAACTGTCTACCCGATTCGAACTTTAAATACGTCAATGAATAGATCTAGAAACGATATGGATTAGATATGTCAGGGTCAAGTGACGTTTTTGTTTGAAGAAACGTCACATTTGACACTGACATATCTAATCCATATCGTTTCTAGATCTATTATTGACGTATCTTAAAGTTCGAATCGGGCCGTGTGTGTCCTCAGAAACTTCCTGCATTTCACAGAAACTATGGAATGAACTGCTACCTGCGGTATTTATGGACCGATACGACTTTCAAAGCCCCATTTATATTTACCTGTCGCTTTTCGGTGAATGAAAACATCGTGAGGAAACCGAACTAATCCCAATAAGGTCTAGTTGACCCTCTGGGTTGGAAGGTCAGATGGCAGTTTCGTAGAAACTTGTCTACGCTAATTCTCGAGATTATTTGCCAAGCGGACCCCAGGCTTTCGTGAGCCGTGGCCAAGTGCCGGGATAACGCGAGGAAGATGATGATACTACCTTCAAAGCCCAAAGAATTCCGTACCTACCTACTCCCATCTTCTAGTGTTACAGGTATCCATGGGGGACAGTAATTGCTTACCATCAGGTGATCATCTGCTCCTTTGCCTCACATACGGATCCGTTTGTTTGACATAATTATTGGAAGTCATAATGTAATGATTGTCAGATTATCATTAGTCATAAATCTGAACCCGTTAACTTTCAGGATTTTCGTCAGATTATCCTATATATAGGTTAGGTCAGGTTTGTTTTATGACAGTCCTGAAAAGTTACGCGTTTCTGAGAAAAACCAAATTATGACTAACGAAAATGCGGACAAACAATACATTATGACTTAAAACTTTATGGGAAACAATAGAGACCCCCTCACATATCATAAATTTTGTAGTTATTACAGTCCATTATGGAGTCTTCTAGAACCGTTACTACAAATACCTTAAAATAAATATCTTCTAGACTTTTTTAGATAAGACTTTCTAAACACAAGTTCACAAATACATGTATAAATGGCTTATTATAAATCTAACTTTTTCTTTGATCTTTCATGATTTAACGCTGTCTTAATTTAAGTACATAGGTACCTATTCATGTATTTCATAAAATAAATAAGCTAAAAAATTTTAATAGCCATTCTTAACAACAAATAACAAATCAACCTAATTAGTCCCACATTATTAAGGCTCTTTTGTGGAAACATGAAGAATACATAAAGTTTTTGTTATTTTCTATTAAACAGTAGTAATTAGAAGGTAGCAGAAAACTAGTTACAATAACCGAGACTCCAATAGAGGAAAACATGCAGAGTTTAAGGGTCTCTATTGTTTCCCAAATAGTTTTAAGTAATAAATAATGTATTGTTTGTCCGAATTTTCGTTAGGTAGTCATAATTGGTTTTTCTCAGAAACGCGTAACTTTTCAGGATTGCCGTAAAACAAACCTAACCTAACATATCTACAGAATAACCTTACGAAATCCTGACAAGTTAACGGTTTCAGTTTTATGACTAACGATAATATGACAAACAGTACATTATGACTTAAAACTTTATGGGAAACAAAGGGACCCCAGAGTTTAATATGTACAAACAGC
This sequence comes from Cydia splendana, assembly GCF_910591565.1. Classification (NCBI taxonomy): domain Eukaryota; kingdom Metazoa; phylum Arthropoda; class Insecta; order Lepidoptera; family Tortricidae; genus Cydia; species Cydia splendana. The sequence goes on from NC_085984.1 coordinate 2,603,123, forward strand.
AACACTCCTTACTGTACATCGGTGGATTTTAAGTTATATGACTTATGACAAAAGGCATAAGCTTCGAGCAACACCGGCTTCCGACACATCGGAAGGGAGGGGCCCAAGCGATATCTCACCGTACAAATCTTTCTGCCATTTTTCGCGGGGGGAAAGGTGCACACAGTCGCACTTCTCACACACTTACATACAAAATCCAATCTGTAATGACGACACAAATACATAGAAAATGACACACGTCAAAGACAAATCTTGCAAATCTCGATCTCTTTTTGTGTACGGACGAGTGACAAGTGTCACAACACGCACACTAACACATTTTCGTTGAAGTATGTTATTGTATTCTGAGAGATGAGAAGTCGGATTTGTCGCTCGACCGATCCGCAATTTGTACTGAGCGAGCAAAATCGATAAATCCAACAATTACATGAGACTAAACTATAATAATTGTGTTTGAATGTAATTAAACGTATGATATGTAAAAAAAAATATTACATGTGAAATGTAACACTTTCTTTTTGTAAATTTGATGTCCCCGACCTCTTTTTATAACGAAAAACCGAGCAAACAGGCATTTTTGTGCAGCAGTGTTCACGCGCGCGTCTGGACTCGGTCTAGTGAAAAATCCAAGTGCAACTAGTTTTATTACCCGCGCTAGATTAGATTGACGCGCTAATCTTGTACCTCGGCAGAGGGGAAATAGTGCGAATGCCGCCTCCCTTCCGTGTTGCTCGAAGGGCATAAGGTCGACCGATGTACAGTTAACAGTGTAGGCGGTAGTACCATGATTAGAGAACATGTGCAATTATTTTAAATATAATTTTTGCCCAAACTAGTGCTAAAATACTCTATAATAAACTTTACCTGACAAAAATCGATTCGACACAGCATTGGGCAAAACCGAAACGGTACATGCCACGCATCCATCATAAAAATAATAATGACACTGACAACTTATGATTTCGGTATCCTTTGTGCTTATACAAACTTAATAATACAGGTAAAATTTAGGTTAGTTAAAATAAAATATATGGAGCAAGTTTTTTTGGAAGGCAAAGCTATGGTGGTACCGGCTTTCTTTAGAAAGGTGTGGGTGAAAAAAGTGGGTCGAATTTTGAGTGTGAGGTCTCAAGGACCGAGAAATTTGCAGTTTTGTCTCCATATTATTCTAAAATTATGAGTACCTGTCCTATGAGTATGAATATTATACTGTCCAACGAAAATCTAGTATCTAACATTTGACTCTTGTAAGAGGCATATAAGATTTCTTGATAGATACCCATAATAATTTAAATCTTTTCGAGCTGTTTCTACTTATATTTTCTTTTTACTTATATTTTTTAAATCAATATAACAAAAACTTTTATAATTATGTAATTTACAATACCACCGAACAATTTATATTTCAATACTAACGTACATTAGTTATTTACGATACAAGGGCGGAAAGTAGGAAATTCACAATGAGGTGATAAATTAAAACACGACCGAAGGGAGTTGCGAATTCCCTATTCGCACGTGTATGGTACAACGTTACATAAGCACAGAAAGTGCTTATTTAGTGCTTAGGCGCAGAAAGTAGCACCAAATGTACCTACTGTAAATTATCTTTCGGCAGTGATTATCAAACCATTTAATGACCGTTGTTTGCTAATTTCCTCATATATTTGAAGAGGCAAAGGAAACATCCCATCCAGCCATAGATTACTATCCATCATGTCGTAAAGAACTGGGTGGCATCCTAATTTAAATCCGCACCGGAACTGTTCGAATATCAATAATAATTTAAAAAGACCTCAAAGGCTCAAACACGACGGCGCTAACATGCCATTTTACAAATTGTATAAACCAAAAAAAAACAAAGCCGAAAGCCAAAGACGCCGCGGCCGCTCCGTCGAAAAAAAAACTAAATTAACACTGACTTTAAAATAATTAAAAACCACCTTGTTAGTAGGAGCTTGGACGTTTTTATTTCTTAACCAATTTATCGTTGTGCGTTTAGAACGCGTGGCTGTTTGGCTGCGCGCTTAAGCTTAAAAAGTTAAGGTTGATGTTTGTGGCACGTCAGTTTTGGCGGGAGAAAATGGCGGCGTTGTCAGTTCGCGAAATGTGGCAAAGTAAATTGCGTTTCACATTTTATTGTTTATTTGATTGTCTCTTGAGAAATATAAAAGGATAGTTAACGAAATATTTGGACTACCTGTTTTTCGGATCGTCCAGGGATCATTGCCTTTTATCGAGTTTACTTAATTATTGGAGTACATTGATATCTTTTTATTAACTATACCCGTATGTTTTCGCCCGAATTATGTACAGTCAACGTCAAATATATGTTTACTTTTTTCGCCTTATTATATGTACTAAAAGGGTATGGACAAAAACCTAACATATCTTTGACGTCTATTGTACATTTTGTGCACTGTTAAAGCCCAGAGTTTGAGAAACGGATTTCATATTATTATAGTTACTTATTAATAACAGGAACAAAAATATTCGTGCTCTTCACACAAATAAATAGCCTTACCAGGATTTGAACCCAGGACCAATTGCTTCATAGGCAGGGTCACTACCCACTAGGCCAGACAAGTCGATAGTTAAAAATCGTTAAGTACATACTTACCTATTGATTTTTATATATTTTCGCCGGATCTAATAACATTCTTATAGATACCTCTTTATGGACTTGATTGTACAAAACTATTGATACTTTCCTTACAAACGATTCATCAAGCAAATAGTATTGACGTTTCCATCAAAACTGTTACTTACAAAAACTGAATTTTTTGACAAATGACCAAAGGATTGTGTGAAATCTCAATCTTAAGTCGTAAAATAAATATTTCAACATATTTTGACAGGAGTTAATACAGCCATGAGTGCTACCAGGTCCATTTGTTAGAGTGATGACGCGACGAAACGCGGTTTTTTTTTAAATGCATTAGGGAATGACGTCGCGTTTTTGGTGACAACCCTGAGTGCTACTTTATTTTGGCAAGTTTTGGTTTTAAATTTAGAAAAGGTACGAGAGGTAAAGTCGTGTTATTCTTCGATAACGATGTACAGAATGTCTTCTTCTGCTGCCATGCCCTAGCGGGCGTCGGTGGCCACCTTTGCAAAGTCTTTTCTATTCTTGGCCAGTCTTGTTAGCGTGGCCGCGTCTTTAATGTTTCTTCATTTTTTGATGTTGTCAAGCCAGTTCATCCTCCTTCTTCCCCTTCCCCGTTTTCCTTCTATTGTAACTTTCAGCAGATTATACTTTTAATTTTTATGTAGATGTCCAAAATATGCAATCTTTCTCCGCTTAACTGTGGCTAGTAATTCTTTTTTCTTATTTATCTTTTTTTTCCTTTTTCTTTTTCTTTGTTTTCTTCATGTACAGATGTAGTGCATAATTATTTTCCATCGTATTTTCACGGAAACGTACGAACTTGTCTTGCTAATTCAGTCTCCGTACAAAAAGTACTGAGGTTGACTGAAGTAGCATAACCAATAACAATGTTTCCAAGAAAATACGATGGAAAACTCGCACTTTGCCGGGTTTTAAAAATTGTTTATACTTACCTTTTTCAAGTGCATGTATTTCCATCATTGTACAATGAAAAGAGTAACCTCAAAAGCCTACCTTGACATGCAATTGCATCTAATGGCGAACGCTCTGTCAATTTGTTCGTATTTGTTGAATCAACATCATTATATATTGTCATTATATACCGTCATTATGCGCACGAGATAGTAATGAGGATGATTTGTCTCAGTCATGTGAACAGGGCGCTTTCGACTCTGTTTCGCGATATAACCCTTAGGTGTCTAACTAATAAGTAGTTATTTATTTTACAAAGCAAAGTAGTTGTTTAACCGCTCGTGCTAATATTGATACCCGGGCAAGCGAAAGATTCCAAAATTTCGATAAATGGAATCTTCAGCGTTGCGAGGGATTCAAAGCACGATGGTTAAACAAAATTTTCCCCCGAGTGAAACACAAAATTTTTCACCACACCAACCCGAAGCAAATATTAAATGTAAAATTTCAAACAAAATCAAACTAAATCAAATCCAAATGAATGTTATTAAATATTTATCATCCAAAATCATCATTTAAAAGTCAATTCTACCAGAAAACAACTCAAAATTTGCATTTGATTACTTTGCCTCACATGTTTTAATTACTGATAGCAAAGTGCAACTTTGCTATCCATTTTTGAAGTGCAAAGTAAGCCTTTCCGAACTGGTGTGGTGAAAAGATATAAAAAAACCGGCCAAGTGCGAGTCAGACTCGCGCACGAAGGGTTCCGTACTATTACGCAAAAAACGGCAAAAAATTACGTTTGTTGTATGGGAGCCCCACTTAAATATTTATTTTATTTTGTTTTTAGTATTTGTTGTTATAGCGGCAACAGAAATATATCATCTGTGAAATGTTTAGTCAGACAGATGGACGGACAGACGGACAGTGGAGTCTTAAGCCCCTTGCTACACGGTCGCCGACAAGCCTTCAAACCGCGTGGCCTTGGTCCGTCCCGGACCGTGTACACAGTTGTTTCCAACAAAATTTGACCAAAAGGGACCAAGGACAGACCAAGGTCAGACGGTTAGAAGGCTCGTTGGCGACCGTGTAGCAAGGGCTTTAGTAATAGGGTGACGTTTTTATCCTTAGGGTACGGAACCCTAAAAACCGTTCACATGAGTTTACAAATGTGATATTCAGCATTTATTAAGCTTAGAGTAAATTTAAAAGTGGATAAAGTACTGTCTTGGGTGAGACTTGTAATCACCCAACTCAACTTGGTGGCTTAGATGGCAGCGCGCTGGAGTATCGATCCAGAGGCCGTGAGTTCAAGTCTCACCCAAGACAGTATTTTTTCCACTATTAAATTTATTCTAAGCTAAATTGAAAAAAAGAAATTGGATATAGCAATAAAAACACAATGCTTTGACTCATATTTTATTAGGTAGTTTAAATCAAATATTTTACACAATATATCTTAGTTATATAAAGGCCTAATTAACCTAACTGTCATTCTATGGAACTTGCTAACTATGTAAACAAACCGCCATATTTAAATTGTCAAAGAATGATGAATGATGATGAATGATGTGAATTTACTAGAGTTAGACCAAGAAAGTCTGCAGCGATTTTGATAGCCCACGCACTGCCAGTGTTATTTTAAACGTCAATCTTCTATGAAATTATGACGTATAAATTACACTTGCACTGCAAATCAAAATCGCTGCAGACTTTTCTTGGTCTAACTCTAGTGACTTTTGTTCACATAGTTGGCAAGTTCCATAGAATGACACTTTACCTACCTACATACTGTCAATTAGGAATGGTGGGGTAAATAAAAAGTACCTGATAATTTCTTAAAAACTACTTACACAAATTTGATTATGGTATTATGCAAAATCTACTGATTTCAATCGCATTTATTTTACTTACAATAACTTTGATATACTCTGGCAAAACCAATTTTTCGGTAGAAAAATGCGCGAAAGTCAAATTTTCTATGGGAATACAACCCTTTAGCACCATTTTTTTAAATTTTCTACTGACAGAACTATACATACGTTCACATTTTAAATAAAAACTTTATTTATAAAGCTTATTCTTATAATTACTGCATATTCTAAATTGAGCATATTTAAATACATAATACAACATACAGTTTGGTAACAGTTGTAAGTGGAGTATAGGTAGAATCATAGGTACCTACTGTCTTTTTCTTATACCACAGAATAAATAATAGTATTAGGTACAGAAGACTCACTCTCTAACAAAACGCGGCTGTTACTATCAGGACAGATATGGCCGCTAGGTGGCGACAGGGCCACGCGCGGCATATGGCTAGCCACCAAAATTGGTGTGGAACGGATGTACTTTTAGCTACCTGTTGCAAAGCGACGAAATCGCGGAGTGAGCCACGCCTGCTTATACTAGTATTATATAGGTAATCCCAAAGAGAGGGATAAGTATTCTATTGTTACTGAAAACTTGCTTGAACGAGTATAATTCAATAGCAATGTAACAAATACCAATAAAATAAATTTTCTATGGTCCAATAAAAAATATGATCTACTCTATACTTCATGTGTTTCGTGCAAAGCGCGGCAAAATAAGGTTCTTTATCATCCAATATACATTTTGAAAAAATCGGAACGCACCCATAACATAAGCACTACCACCTTAACCGCATCGGTGGCGAAAAACAGGACTAAGATTACTTTATACTGAATGTTAGGGATTTGTACGATACTAGCGCCACCACGGGCAGCAAAGTTAACTTTGCGATGCTATAATAATCGTAATAATGCTTGAACCGCTTTATAGCACTATAAAGAACTTTGCGCGAACCGGCTTCCTTTTCGAAATTTAAATTTGAAATTAGAATCGTTCCTAGAAGCGTTAATAGGGTAAAATGGAGTAAGAGCTTTTTATAATTTTATTGTTTATTTATTTTACTTGGAAACGTGGTTATTGATGTTTTATTACATTTATTTTGTGCAATTAAAGTGGTTTAATGCTGTGTTAGTGTTAATAACCAATTTAGAGCCGTTTCAACGATTAAATCACTAAAAGGTCATTAAATTGTGCTTAGCGCTATTAAATAAAGATATTTAAAACCTGATTATGTTTATTTACATAGCAGCCTGTGGGTATGATAATGTTTAAAATAAGGTAATATTAATCTATTCACTGCATCGGATGAGACTCGAACTCGCGATCAAGGGATACTGGCCTGCAACTCTACTATACCTACTTATACTTTGGTACCCGGTTTATTTTTTTTTTTCAAACATTGTAACTGAATAAATGTGTCACTTAACTTCAATATCGGATAAATCCATTCGAACCTCCCAATGTAAACATCTACCCTATTTTCTTAACACCAAAGTCGCATAATCTTACAGATGGATTTATCCGAGTTTGAAGTTAAGCGACATAAATAAAATACCTACATAATTATATTACTCGTAAATATTTTGTGCATCGTAATCGTAACTTAGTGCGGATATCAATTCTCGTCCAACACATTTATAACTATATATATTAAACGTAAAATGACACTTAGATTATAATGTAACTGTCAAAAATTAAAAAGCTATAGGTACTTAGGTAAAAAAGCGAGCTCTTCTTCTTCTTCCAACACTTAGGTACAGTTTACAAAGATGCATTAAATAAATTATATTGACATTTATACCTATTTCTCAATAAATCATGTAAAACAAACTATATGTAGACAGAATTAATCAAACTTCTTAGGTACCTAAATCATGAGTCTACAACCTTACGATTATAAATTGTATACTATTGCAACAAGATCAATATTTTATTGACAGTTACTTTTCTTTAAAACTTTAATTACAAAAAAGAATGAATGGAATTACTTTTACTAACCATTGCCAACAAAACTGTGTCACCTTAACACCTAATAAACTAACCAACATTTCCAAACACACTATAAAATAACTAAAACACGATAACAAACTATAAATGTCACAAAATACAATAATACAAGCGATAACTGCCACTAAATACAATTAAATGTGAAATGCGTGAAATGTGAATTAGTTTTGGACCGATGCAGGCAGGCAGGTATGCGAATTGTGTAAAAAATGTATGGGTGGCGATGGCGCTTTTACGATACTTTCGAGTACTTTTTTGCACAGATCAAGGGACTATTTCTATTACATTGACATTTAGAAGCTATTTTGTAATAAGTGTCGTATGTAGTGCTAAAGGAAAATAGCTTGGTAGCGACAAAGTGTGGCTGTACTAAAATAACTTTTTTTTATTGATAATAGTAAGCATATCACCACAATCTCACCTGATAGTAAGTTCCCATGCGATATTTTAATAGGAATTGATTGATAATATGTAGAGTTTTTTAAAAATATATTTATAATTTGAGGTTTTCTTTTGTAAGTAAGTTGTTTCTTTATTGCAACATTTTTTTATTCATTATGTATTGTCTTTAACAAATAAATGACTAGAAATAGAAATTTGTCATTCGATGGCCTTTTAATACTCTGTTTCTTACTAAGTCAGTGCAGAGACCGACATAACTGATCTAACTAGTATGGAAAGCCTTAAAGTTAGACCAAGACAAGTCTGCAAAGATTTTGATAGCACACGCAGTGCAAGTGTTATCTTAAACGTCTAACTTCTATGAAATGATGACATATAAATAACACTTGCACTGCGTGTGCTATCAAAATCGTTGTAGAGTTATCTTGGTGTAACTCTACCTGATTTTCAATGACATGAAACAAAACATAATGAATAGAAACTCGTACAAAATAAATCAATATCACAGAATCGAGACAAAAATTTAAGAAGAGTCCGGTGTCTAATAAAATAGTATTTTCATAATTTATTAAGCGCTTACGCCAAAATTCAAGTAGGTATGAATCGTAAACTATAGAAATAGATATCAAATCAAATTATTTATTATCATATTATAGGTTGTAAACATGTCCATATATATATCCGTGAGACTCTAAACTAGGCTGAGCCTGTACCTTGGACGTCTGCAAGACAGAATGTCAACTAATACATTAGTAAATACAGTTCTTAATACTATAAGTATGTACTACAATACAGCACAGACTAAACTAAACTAATCAGGTATGCTCTTTTCAGTAAGTACCTAATAGCTATAATAATCATCTATATTGTATAGCAACACTTTACCAGCTACCACATACACCGCCGGGCCCTTACAATGTCATCTAACATTTATTCCTTCATAATACAATACAATACAATAATTAAACTAACTAGCTAAACATCGGCACCCCTTTCAACTAGTCAACTCACCTGTATTGCCAGCACAAAAAATTCGCAACAAAACCGACCCCCCATAACAATAGAAGAATACCCTATTATAGGGTAAAAAAAATGGCAAAGAGGCCGTCTTTTGTGGGGAAAAAATGTACAATGGCATAATGCGATCACTTGTTTAGTTTGTCAAATGATGGCGCTATGTTGCAGAAAGTCTTTCGGGTTGTAAACTAAGATTAATTATTAGAGTTACGGGGTTTCGGCTTTTGGTGTCTTGTGTTTGTACTTATAATGTGCCATGTAGCTTATGCAAAGTCGTAATTAGAGAAAACTTACAGTAAATAATATGTAGTTTGAAATGAAGTATTACTAGACTTATATTGACCGGAATATGACCCGTGATTACTGATTACCTTTTGTATTGTTTTCGGGGTTTATATCCCGGTCGATATAAGTGCAGTGAAACTAACCGAGAATCAATTAAAACTGTTAATGAAGTATTACTTTATTTTTGATGCCATTTTACTCTATATATATATGAAAGTAACTTTATTTCATAATAAAATAAGATGCTTAATAAATAGTAACTATTATGAATCTTAATAAGGAAGTTTTAGGTAGTTCACATTGTAATTATTGTAAAAAAAGTTCGCTATGTAGGTTAAGTTGATAATTTTACTAATAATACCTATTTATTACTAAAGTCTGTCAAGTCACTCGGCGCAAAGGGCAACCGTCCCATAGAAAATTTGAATTTTGCGCCTTTAACAACTGATAAAGTTGTTTGACGGGCTATATTATAAGTATTATAACACCAAAAATACGTATTCTCTACCTAGAAAATAAGGAGTTCAGTCGAACCATAAAGAATATGTAAGTTTTTTTAAGCGAGTGTTAAACTATAGATGGGTAAGCAAATCTTGTCAGTAGAAAAAGGCAAGAAATTCAAATTTTCTATGAGACGATATCCCTTCGCGCCTACATTTTTCAAATTTTGCTTCCATTTTCTACTGACAAGATCTGCTTGACCAACTATAATTAATAATACGTTTTACCATACTTCCCATAAGAGTTATTATTTATTAAATAAACTTATGTATGGAGAGCACTCTAAAGTTATTTATCTATAGCCGAACTTATAGCAATTTAAAATGATCAAGTAAAATAAAGCCAAATATAAAACAATGGCTTTTCAAACCTATTTTTACAGCAATCTTACGTCAATATTTCGTAATCAACTAACGAGTAGGGTTGGTTATTACCCCGTTTGACCTTTTCCCCTCTGCTTGAACCCTGGGGTAAAGATTCTGTGTTATTCATACTTTAGCTATTCTTTATTAGCAGACATAGAAGTTTTTGTGCCATAAACGAGTGTTTGAGAAAATGAAACATCGATAAATCTGTTATCGATAAGTCATAGGTTAATATTTAAAATATATAACTTCTACTTGCTGTAGGTAATTTACCGAGAAATTTCAATAATGCAAATCAATTAGGTACTTATATTTAGTACTTAAAAATGAAAAATTAAACTGTAGTATACAGTGCTAAAATAATAGAAAACTACCAATAGGTATATCAAAAGAGAAGAAGATATCGAATGTGTTGTGTATTTCGCGGTAGCTATCTTCTTATAAAATGTAATAAATATCCAAGCATAACGTTAAGGTAACATATAACAGACATGTCGATATTTCATTTTGTCAATCACTTTATTTTGCCACAAAAACTTCTAAATGTCTGTATATTAAGGTAAGTACCCCTATTAACGAGCCCATTAAAATCGGCACTGATTACCGCGGTATGTACAAAAAGGCGTTTTATAAGAAAGTCTATTAACATTTTTAAAATTGAAGTACACACAAACAAAGCCTTCTCTATTGACTGTCGAATAAGTATAGCACTAGTAAAGAAACACAAAGTAAACAATTCGAAAAGCGTAAACTAACTCATCGGGGGCGCAGGATTTGAATGCTCCATACTAACGCGCAACACCTCAAGTAAGCAAACGCGTATTTTATTTAGTGATTTTCATAGTAATGATGAATATTATAGAAAGACTAAAATTTTATATCAATTCTTAATTATGATATTTATGGTTCCCAAATACTCAATTTGTAAATATTTGCTTGCTAATAGTAAAAAACAGGACATTAAAAACCTCGGTGTTGGGTTCAATTTTTTGGTGTGGTTCCTAATTTCGAGGTATACCTCGGTAATAGCGGAAACGGTATTTTAAGTTCGAAGGGTTATATATTCATATGTAAATACATATTTCCTTAACTCTTGATGTTATTGAAATATTTAACCATCTATAAAGCTAAAGAGCTATTAACGTGGTATGAAATCTATTCAAGAACTCTTAATTTTGACTACAGTTTTAAGCACTTAACTGGAGGTTTCCTTAGAAACCATTATATGAGAATCTTGTTTAAATGTTGATATAAAAACAAAAGCATGGCTGTCAAGTCTGTTTTATAAAATGTTTCGTAATATTTAGTATCTGCCATTTTGATTGTATTCAAAATATACGCGATTTTTATATATTTTCATTACTCGTAAATGAGTTTTACAATAATGTGAATTAAACCGTTTAGCGATGGTTACAAAAGACATCACTCGGTAATAAGATGTATGGGCACCCAATACCGAACCACCTACAACTTTGGTAGGAAATAAATAGGTTCCTAATATAATTATTATAAAACCTATTGTATTATTTTAATTAGAACATATAATACACCAACATACAATCGTAATCCAACGCGGCAACGCAGCGAGCGTGATGGGCACCTTTGCGTCGGGGGCAGCCCGGGACGGATTTCAGTAGGTTGTTTATTATATAATATACCTACATATTTAGTTTATATGTAATGTAATTTATATGTAAGTTTAGTTTTTAATTAATTTAAAATTATGTCTGGATTATGTGTTATTAATAAAAGATGCAGTACATCCAATATAAATTTCTTTTAATATTTGATTTCACATATCTTGTATCATTGGATGATATTAATTGAATCTTATGATTGGAAATCTGATTAAATATAATACCTAATATTTATTTAATTACTATTGTCAAATAAATATAAGTAGGTATATAAAGAAGGAACTAAAAATGCGATGGGTTTATCTACCCTCGTAAAAAGGAACCCATATCCGCGGTATTTGGGTAGCAATGATCAATTACCACGGTAATAATAGGCGATTTCGACGTTTCAGGTTTAATAATTATTTTTTTAAATTTCGATGTACAAACTATCATAAAAAAATATGTCTTTGTTCATACAGAGCCTGATTATGCTTCATTTTTGGCTGTCTTTGTAAAAGTTGCTTAACCCCCTCGTTAATAGGGGTACTTACCTTAGTTTACTTACATGCCAATATTGCAATATAGCCCAATCCGCAAAGGTGTCTATAACTGTTTTGTGTAGAATTTATTCAGCTTTAATGTTGCCTTACATTATTGTCATAGAGAACTTAGATTCCGAGTAAAATGCAAATTTCTTCAAGATGGTAGACTTAGATCAAGAAAAGTCTACAGCGATTTTGATAGCCCACGCAGTGCAAGTGTTATTTATACGTCATAATTTCATAGAAGTTTGACGTTTAAAATAACACGTACTGCGTGGGCTATCAAAATCGCTGCAGACTTTTCTTGGTCTAACTCTACATATTTTCCAAGATGGCGGCGGATCCTCGATGTCCACAAATGTCAGTGTGGACATGAAAAATACACCTTTAATCATACATACCAAATTTTAGGACTGTTCTAGAGATTTCGAGGTTAGCCTTAAGGGGCCCACTGATTAACAGTCCGCCGGACGGTATCGGCCTGTCAGTTGTTCGGAACTGTCAAAATTTTGTTCTAACTGACAGGCCGATACCGTCCGGCGGACTGTTAATCAGTGGGCCCCTTTAAATGTCCTAATCCGATTGTGCTAACATGACTTTGTAAATCAAATACGGGCGGATATTAAACGGTGGTTAGCATAGGACCTGAGAATGAGAAGTAGGGTCATTCGCCAGTAAAAATGAATTCTATTCACCTATAAATAGAATTCATTTTTAGTTTAGGGCGGCCAGTTACTAAAAGTGACCAGGAATTACCCTATATTGAGAAACATTTTACTTAAGAAATACAATGAATACAATGAAAATATTAACCATAAGTACAAAATAATTCCGCCCGTAATGTAAAACAACGCGGACATTTGATTTCTATAATACAAACTGGGCCAAAAAAATCTGCACTTTTTAAAAATTCATAAAAATAATTCTGTAAATGTTATTATTTGATTACAACCAATTTAATGCAATTTATCTTTTAACAAGTTACATTGACAAGACCTGGTGGGAGACGGGTCAAGACCGAGATACGTGGAAAGGGAGGAGGGACGCCTTTGCCCAGCAGTGGGACACTCTAGGCTCATATAAATAAATAAATAAAGATGACTTGGGTCTCGTCGCTGGCACTTCAGATCCAGAGAGCCTACCGCGAACCACTTTCGACGTGTTGCCTCTCTTTCACACTTGTAAATTCGTACGTAAGTGTGAAGACAAGCAATTCGAACGTGGTTTGCGGTAGCCCCCCCCCCTGCAATCGACTGTGTGAACTTTGGAAAGCAGCATGTGTCAGCAAGTTTTTCACATTGTATAGTCGATTTCAGTACCACTACCACCAGTTTCGACATCGACATATTCACTCACGTCAAGTAACCTACTTTCTATGCATCCCACTTTGCCTTATATCTATATTTACAGGGTGTCTCGCAATCTAAAGATATAACAAAGAGAACTTGGGGCCGATTTTTTAATTTCGAGCGCTCGATTTCGTATCTCCAAAATCTGTGGAAAACGACGAATCGATATTTTTGAAATAAGAACAATAGAAATTGGGAATCTAGTGGTATTGACACTCCTTTTTAAAATGTATTAGTAGGTTTTAAATGCCTAGTTGTGGAAATAGGTGTATTGAAGGGAGCCACACGTAATCGAGCGCTCGACATTGACAGAAAAGCTCAGCAGTAGGTAGTTTTTAAAATCAATATAAACGTTTTAATATTTGGGGTCAATCTTAGAAGACCTATCTGGATTCAAACTAAGGCTTGTTTATGTTTATAGACAGATAAACAATTTCACTAGCCGACGATATAGGTAATACCGTAAAACGGGGTGAGTAGGTTTCGCGGGGAGAGGTGGGTTATGAATGAGGAGAGAAGGTTTGAGACCGGTGAGAAGGGATTTTAAGGCTACTGCTACAAAAATAATGTATTCCAATTTAAAATGGAGCTATAGTAACACGCATAATAAAAAAAATCGATCCAACAATCTTCCAAAATCACCTTTCACCCCACATACGAGGCACTACGGGGTGAGGTGGGTTTTCCTCTTTATCGTCAAAGTTATGAAATGGAACTACCCAAAGTTCCAAACAGCTTGAAAAACTAGACTTGGACGCACTTGCACCTGTAAGCTTTAACGGCTCCCCAATAACATTTAGTCGGAGCGTTAAAGACTTGGGCGTTCTTTTCGACAACACCTTGAGTTGGAGAGCACAGGTTACTGAAATCAGTCGTAAGGTCATGGGCTCACTTCATTATCTGAACAAACTGAAACACTTCTTACCGGCCAAAACTAAAGTTGCATTAGTTAACGCCCTTATACTACCCATTATTGACTATGGTGATGTCTGTTATCCGGGCATAAACGAAGAGCTTCTTGATAAATTGGACCGCCTGCTTAATAACTGCATTCGCTTTATTTTTTGCCTCCGCAAATATGATCACGTTTCTTCTTTTCGCTCTCAGCTTGGCTGGCTTCCCATTCGACAACGTCGCAATATTCGCTTGCTTTCCACTCTTTTTTCTGTGCTTAATGATCCACTCTCTCCGGAATACCTCAAATCCTTCTTTCAATACTACGGCGTTTCTCGCGTCCGCCAACTTCGCTCTTCTGGCAATATGTCTCTGTCCATCCCTCCTCACCGAACCGGGTTCATGTCGAATTCGTTCACTGTGCAGGTGGCGCGTCTTTGGAACGGACTTCCTTTCAACATAAAAAATGCGCCTAATAAGTTCGCTTTCAAAAAATCCGTACGTGCTTTCTTTGCTAGCAGAATGAAAAAATCTTAGTGTATTAGTCTCATAATATGTTTCGTCGTTATTTATATATATATATAGGTATATAATATATACATGTACATATATATCATAGTATATTTGTATACGTAATTAATATGTTATTCGTAATTTATTGATTGTTTTTGCTGTTGTAATTGTAGCACCGCTCACAATCTCTCTGCTTAGCCTTAAGGTTGACTGGTAGAGAATGCCTTATGGCATTAAGTCCGCCTTTTGTACTATAAGGTTTTCTTTTGTGCAATAAAGATTAAATAAATAAATAAATAAATAAATAAAATAAAATAAAAACTAAAATACAAACGTCCGGAACACTTATTATATACACCATTCAGTTTTCATATGTAAAAATAAAATGTTATCGAGGTTTGAATTTCAGTTTTGACCCTACTCACCCCATTTTACGGTACTTAAATATCCAATCGGATAAAATATTCTTCATATTACTTAATGAAGAAAAAATATTTTGCATTTTACAAATAGGTATGGTTCCCTTTTTATCGCCGGTTTAGGGACAGCCTGTATGAATAAGCTTCTATTGCTCAGGGTAAGACCGGGATGGTTGCCCATAAGGGAGAAATTGCCAACTGAAAAAAAACCATTACAAGGACTCAAGCAACTATAGATTAATGTTTTGTTAAGTTGACTTCTCCCATTGTATGAAAAACCACACCGAAATTTTCTATAGAAATACCTATAAATGAAAATACAGTCAATGAGAGACAAGGACCGAGATATGAAAAGTTACACCACAAACAAAAACAAACTTTATCCCGTCTGTTTGGTAGGTATTATTTATCACACTGCATAATATATTAAGATCCTAAAATAAATCTTAAGATAAAAAAAATGTTGATGCACTTGACTTTACACTCCCAAAGGACATTAAAATCACAATCCAAAGTTCATCGACTCAAGCACTAAAATCAAAGAAACCGCCACTAAAAAACACACTTAAAAAAAATAAAGCCTACAGCTTCGAGTTCTCTTACTTTCTGGCTCACGTACGGACTAAAACTGGGCGTGGCCAAGAGAACAGGTTAGTAAAGCCGAACACCGCCAAAAAATACCATAAAAAACATATAATGGCAACCCTAGGAGACGATCGATGGGATAGTACCAACCGGCTCGCGTCTCACGTACTAACGAAAAAAATCTCGTTACTACCCTCAACCAATCAAAAGGAAGCCGCGCCCATTGATCATTCCACCTTTAAATAGGCCACGCCTTGAACGCGACGCTAGCGCCAGCGCCGCCATAGAAGTGGCGTAGATCGGTACTAAATAGAGCGAGACAGAGCTACTCTGGGCGCGTCGCCTCTCGCACAATTTGAGCCAACCGATCATTAAGTGTTTAAATTCAACGGGAGTTGGTTGTGTCGGGTTTCCACGGAGGGGAACGCTATTAAAATATCCACAAACATTATCTTTAATTGGGCTGAATTTTGCGCCTGTGTGCGCGGGTTTTTTTTATCCAGTGTCGCTTTTTTCCGAGTTGATCACTGTTATCAGTATTGTTTAGTGCGGTTAGTGTTGTGAACAAAAATGACATCAGTGACGTGACAGTTCGAGAAAAATCGCCAATTCGCGATTCGATATCGAAAATCGGCAAAAATGACACGTGCCACATAATAGTGATGCGATTAAAAGTAATTATCGCAGTCCCGTTCATCTTGATTGCCGACGATTAACCAATAACCAATATAATCATCTCTGAACCGTGACCCCATCGATTTCCAAACGTGTTTTTCGGCGTTTCACTTTTTCCGAATCGGATTTTTAACGGTTTTTCTGTGTTCACAAACAGTGCGTGCGGGATTTAGAGAACATTATTCTGTGTGACTGTGCTCTAAAATTGTTGTGGAAAAGTGATGCTGTGTGCCGTCTGATTTTTCGATTTTTCCGTGAGTACCTAGGCTGTACCTAGTTTTAGTTTTTATTAGTACCTACACCTATGATGATTTTAGGCTTTTAGCCAATTTTAAATATTTAAACAACTATCTACCTACCTTCGCTTTAACAAAAAAATCTGAAAATTACTCTACAATTTAGAACAAGTGCAGAACATCATTTTCATATTCAAAGAACAAAATTTTAAATGAAACTAATAATTAAAAAATTCTACAGTTCATGTAAATTTAAAATGCAACTAAATAAAATCTAGATAGATATTCAAATAGGTACATAAAATATTACCTAGGTATATTATAGGAAAAAAAACAAGTTACAATGTATGTTTTTTACTACGTCTTAGTTATCCACCACAGATGAATGCCTAGAGTCAGACCGAGATAAGTCTGCAACGATTTCGATAGCACACGCAGTGCAAGTGTTATTTTACGTCAAACTTTTATAAAATTATGACGTATTAATAACACTTCCACTGCGTATGCTATCAAAATCATTGCAGACTTTTCTTGGTCTAACTCTATGGAGATATGTAGTTTGAGGTCCCGGGATAGTTTTTATCAATTTTAATCATCCACTCAGACGAGGGCATAAGCTACAGTATATTAACTAAAAATGAGAAATGATCAATCATTATTACGAAACATTAAAGGTGAGAAACGATCATTATAAATCATTGCATGATTAACAAGAGGCCATTAATGATAATTTTTATGATGATTCAAGATGAATTGTGAATGAAAGTAGAAAAAATGGCTAATAAGATACCAATAAGATTTAAAATTAAGTTGTCCATTTTTTCCTCATGGCCAATTGTCTCTATTTTACCCTAATATTAATATCGCAGTTTTAATACTTAACGTAAACTATAGAATATCAGATTTTAAGTATTAAATTAAGACCTAAGCACTGATAAGTCACCTGCAATAATATGTTACACAACAAAGGCCGCAAAAATATCTGACACGAGCTTATTTGTAGAGCCATAAGAGCGTGTCACATATTTTTGCGGCCTTCGAAGAGTTACATACTATTGCAGGTGACTGTACCGGTAAAACCAACTAAAATATTTTCACCACACCAGCTCGGAAAGGCTTACTTTGCACTTCAAAAACGGATAGTTGCACTTTGCTATCAGTAATTCACATGTAAGGCAAAGTAATCAAATGCAAATTTTGAGTTGTTTTCTCATGTTTCCTGGTAGAATTGACTTTTAAATGATGATTTTGGATGATAAATATTTAATAACATTCATCTGGATTAGATTTGGTTTGATTTTGTTTGATATTTTACATTTAATATTTGCTTCGGGTTGGTGTGGTGAAAAATTTTGTGTTTCACTCGGGGGCAAATTTTGTTTAACCCTCGTGCTTTGAAACCCTCGCAACGCTCAAGATTCCATTTTTCGAACCACGCGCTACGTGGTTAAATTTTGGAATCTTAAGCTTGCTCGGGTATCAATATTAGCACGAGCGGTTAAACAACAACTTTGCCCCCGAGTGAAACAAATAACTATATGTATTAAGGCTCTATATAAATGCTCTGCCTATTAGGTATTTTACGATTGAAGTAGAAGAATAACCGTAGGTAAATAGGTAGGTATTAGTACCTACCATTAGTGTCTGACCGAAATCGTTTTTTTTTACGAAATCATAGCTGAAGAAATAGAAAATAAATTCTACATATCAAATGCAACTGCTCTGTAAAGGATGACTTACGCTAGACCGGGCCGGGGCCAAGCCGGAGCTACGTGATCACCGATCAGCCGTCATAGAAAATGACATGTCTGACGCCTCGGCCCGGGCACGGCCCGGTCTAGCGTGAGTCATCTTTAAACCGGCACGGCTTTGTAAACTGTCGGATTAATAGAGCGAATCACATGATACATTGAGAGCGCACTATTCGCCAACAAACTGTCTCAGTTTGGCGAAAATATTGTATACCTAAAGCAGTGGTGGGCAAAGTACGGCCCGCGGGCCATCTGCGGCCCGCGAATTGATTTTATCCAGCCCGCCGCCGGTCTTATGAAATAATTAGTATATGGCAATTGGCATTGGCCCACGATTATCGCAAATCAAAATAAATTTTGGCTACAATTCTGGCCCTCCACTTAAGTTTCCTAATCTTTCTGGCCCCCCATGAAGAAAGTTTGCCCACCACTGACCTAGAGTCTTAAGTGTTAAAAAAAAAACATAAGCCGCTAAGGGCCACTTGCACCATCCCACTAACCCGGGGTTAAGCGGTTAAACCGTTAACCTAGTGTCAAATTGTACTGGTAACCATGGTAACTACAGGTTTAACCGGTTAATCCCGGGCTAGTGGAATGGTGCAAGTGGCGCTAAGTGCCAGATCGTCGAAAAATTGGCTAAAGTCAGTCCAAGAAAAGTCTGCAGCGGATTTGATAGCTCACGCAGTGCATGTGTTATTTTAAACGGCAAACTTCTATGAAATTATGACGTATAAATAACACTTACACTGCGTGGGCTATCAAATCCGCTGCAGACTTTTTTTGGTCCGACTCTAAACATTCGGTCAGGGTCCTTAATCCGCAACAAAAGGTTTGCAAACGTGATATGATTTAAAAAAAACTACTATATTTGTGTCTAAATAATATATAATTAAAGTGAAAAAAATGGAAACTTGTGTAGCGAAACGAACCAGTAGCCGTGGAAAATGCCCTAGGCTGCCTAGGCACTAGAAATGAAACCTAGACCGTAACACGGTATAGCTATTTACGTGGTAGGATTTACCTAGTATTGTGTCTCTTTCTTTTGCTGTCGAAACGAGAGAAATGGATGTCAAATTACGTGAAACGGATGTTGCCATTTGAAAAAAGGTACTTGGTTGTTAGAAAAAAATCTATAAATTGTTTTTTATATAACTTTGAGGCAAGGAGACTAATTGTTAATTAGCAAATACATAGTACAGTCGCCATCAGATATATCGGAGCGGCCAAGGTGTTCACAATATCTGAACACGCGCTCTAACGCCCTGACAATAGAGGCGTGTTCCAATATTTGTGAGCACCTTGGCCGCTCCGATATATCTTATGGCGACTGTACCAACCTAGTAAATAAATCAAACATATCATGAAGTCAATTTATGAAAATATTTAGGTAACTTACCTTGGTATGTTACTTACCTACCCTTTTCCGATAAATTTTTAAACTATCTCTATCTAAAACTAGCTCTGTTTCACCCTAAATACCCTAAAAGCGAACCCAGGAGGGTTCGCTAACCCGCCTAATTTGAAGAATTGGGCTAGAGCCCTGGATTTTCCAATCCTTAGGTAAATTTCTAAAATATTTAATTGCACAAAATATTTAAAGAGCAGGTAGTACAGTCGACGTCAAAGATATGCTTACACTTTTGTACTTTACTCCTTTGTAATAAGGCGAAAAATATAAACATATATTTGACGTCGACTGTACCTACACTAATACACAGATTCTGAGCTACAAATGTATATTCTCTTTTCCATATTTTAAGACAAGAACACAAGTTTTTTAACATGCCTAAGATTCCTTACTCTCGAATTCTCTAATCTCAATGTCATTCTTTCATAAAACCGCGGCAAATCTCTCGCTTGTCAAAAATTAAAAAAAAACTAAATGGTTGTTCGAAAATCTTTAACACCTAATATTATTAAGAAGAGTACATTAGTACGGTAATAATATATTCTTCTTTTCAAGAGATAATTATATTATAGGCTTCACTTACTCATCCTCATTTCTACACAATGCAGTTCAAATAATCTTGACCTTTAACCATAAATAATAGGTATTATACCTAGTTATAAGTTGTATGTTCTTATTAATAAGACTACCGTGCAGGCTTTCATTTCCTATTGTTATCTTACAATTTTGCTTAACAATGCAATACAATACGAATAGATTCAATAGATCAATCATATCTTATAATAACCATAATGTAATAATAATGTTAATTTGTCTTGCTGTATTTATATGTGTTAAATCAATAAATGGAAGTCAATTTTTTTTATTGCCAGTATAGTAATAACGCTGCCACTTTACTTTGAAATTTGACAGCTCGATTAAAATATAAAACAATTCGGAGTGTTCAGATAGGTAATCGATAAATTTTTAAAACATATTTACCGGGTCTACCGCGAATTTATTTTGTTAGGTACCTTTATTTCCGACGTTTCGACACAGGTTTCAGTGGCCGTGGTCGCGGCTAATGTCCTAGCAAAATGTCAAAACAAAGATCTGTGTAAATACCCTACGAAAAGTCTATGAAAAAATTTGGAGTTAGGTAAGTAAGCGATGTTCGGATAATCGGGGAACCCATGGCGGCACTTCCAAAATATTCATACTAGGGTGTCTATTAGTTTACGATTTTCAGAAATTATAATAACGCAAACCCCTTAAATCGGTTTCTTTCATCCCAAATCACTCTGAAAATGAATTTCAGGTCATTCCTGTAACTGCAACCCGTGTTACGAAAGCCTAAGTTTTTCTTTACTTCATTAGCTGTAGAAAAAGTCCTAGAGCGATGTAGACAAGAAACAGTATATTTTACAAATATTCGTCCTGCCCAAAGTTACCTTAAATGTTTTGACATAAAAGGAGGTATCTCGTTTTGAGTGACTGGAGCACCGACTACACCGTCTCTATACTCTGTATCTTTAAGTATTTAAATAAAAGTAAACAAACAACTGTACATTTTAGGGTAGTTATATAACATTTATTGGTTAACCAACCAAATACAAAACCGCCTGGATCAGTCACTGAACGACCTGCCTTCAACCTACATTGTTTGATCATGTAATGTTTTCATCTACCCCCAACTGGCTTAAGGAGCCGTTTGAGGACAGGTTTTTTTTTAATTTTACTCGTATTTAAATACTTAAAGATACAGAGTATAGTGATTGAGCGAGCGACGCGTACATTTGAGTAATCGAGAAGTCAAAAAATCATAATACATTTATTTCAGATAACTATGATCCATAATCGAGCGCGCGACGTGTCTACCTACGTTTTGAGTAAACGTAAAGTACCTCATAGACATTAAACATTACCATACCATATCAAAAAAACTTAATAAAAACACTACCCTTTCAGCCAGACGCATAAAACTGAAACCGCTTCTTTATCATCCATTAAAAACTAATCTAACCTCCTTATGACTTCCTTTTTTCATCCTTTCCTTGAATCCCCATACTCTTGTAAATACCAGTAGTTAAATTTAAATAAAATTGTAGATACGCTCACCAATAAAATACTATGGCCTCATAAAGATAAACATGTAATGTCATACCTTTTTTGCTTGAGCAATTAGAAACGCAAGCCGCGCCATTTTTCTTCGGATTAAAAAATATATGGCCAATTTTAGAATGTCTTCTTGTGATCTTAGAAAATGCTGGGAGGTTACACGTGTAAAGCCTGACCAGGAATATATGATCACGCGCCATGTTGCGGAATTTCACTGCAACTATTTTTTTCATACTACACTGAACTGCCACCCTATACCATAGTCTAATAAAACATGGTCTTCTATACCCAGAGTGACACAGGCCTACGTCACAATAACATGGCCGCTATATATAGCGCTATCGCATATTATCATATAGCGCTGTCGCATGATGACGTAGGCTTGTGTCAGTTAGGTGACCTAGAAAAGACGGGGATGGAGTACCAGGCGGAGTATATTATTATACCATGCCCTATACATGAGAATAACAGCGCCCTCTTGACAATGATCAAATGTTACTGGTCAGGGTTTTTAACTTTTTTACCTTCAAACCCCAGCTCGTACCAATGCGTTTTTCGGAACTTACCTATGTACGAAATAATATCATTTGATACTTACCAGTTGCTTTTCGGTGAAGGAAAACATCGTGAGGAAACCGGACTAAACCCAATAAGGCCTAGTTTCCCCTCTGGGTTGGAAGGTCAGATGGCAGTCGCTTTCGTAAAAACTAGTGCTTACGTCAATTCATGGGATTAGTTGTCAAGCGGACCCCAGGCTCCCATGAGCCGCGGCAAAATGCCGGGATAACGAGAGGGAGAAGAAACTTTTTCAATCGGTAGGCACCTAAGAGTAGAAGGTAGTACAATGCCGATTGCGCATAATATTCCTTTAAAAGGCAAACTTACACAAAACCACTTAAACAAAAGCTCAAACGCTTTTAAAATGCAAACCCATTCGATTTCATAACCGTACCAATTATTCTAAAACACAGTTTTCCAAGCAAAAGTTCACATACAAATCGATAATAATTATTAATGTATACGTTAACCCTACGTTTTGATATTAAACGCCCGTTAAATATTAACGTCAGGTTATGGCGGCTGATGAGCGACAAACATGTCGGACTTGTCGTTTAATTAACTGTTGTGGTGACAAATATTGTTGTTTGTCACTTTTGTCAGGTCATAGACAGGCTTTAATTTTGTCTTTATTAATTAGTCATTCAATTCTTGGGAATAGAATAAAGGGAAAATTAGAAACATTAAGAAAGATTGTAGAGTTAGACCAAGCTATACTCTGTATCTTTAGGTATTTAAATTAAAGTAAACAAACAATTTGTATATTTTCGGGTAGTTATAAGATTGATTGGTTAACCAACCAAATACAAAACCCCCTGTATCAGTCACTGAACGACCTGACTTTAACCTACATTATTTGATCATGTAATGTTTTCAATTTTTCATCTACTCTCAACTGGCTTAAGAGCCAACAGGAGTGCTCATTTCTCCATACAAACGTACTCCTCGTTTTCCTCCGTGGTTTTTGAAGCTAGAGCAATGATTTTCCGTCAACCCGTTTTGTTTTTTTTGATATTTTTGTTTTAAAGGCGCTAGAGCCCTTCAAAAATGGCCAAAATGGCCTAATTGACTATGCCGCAATGAGAGGCGTGGCATTCAAAACTGATATCAATTAGCCAAAAAAGCAAAACGGTCCGACACAGATACTTTCATAATCATTTAGATTTCCAAATTTGGTTACGATTGGTTAAGTTTTGGAGGAGGAAACAGAGGAGTACGAAACCTCGATTTTTGAGATTTTTACGCAGGATTTTTCGGCTTGTCCTTATCCCACTACTTTTAGGTGCCGCTTCCGTTAGCGAGACGGGTATATTTACCTAAAATATTTAAAACTCAACTCCTGTTTCGTCTTAAGGAAGCATTTGAGGGTAGATTTTGTTTACCTACTTTTAATTAAATACCTAAAGATACAGAGTATAAGTTGGTAGCGATTTTGATAGCACAGATTGTGCAAGTGCTATTTAAACGTCATAATTTCATAGAAGTTTGGCGTTTAAAATAATACTTGGACAGTTTGAGTTATCAATATCGCTGCCTTAGCTTGGTCTAACTCTATACATCTCACTTGCACTAATATGCCAGTACGAGCGAGAGGCATAGGAAATAAGTTACGCTCACGCTAGCGAATATGTCAGAGTCAAAATTGTGGTAAGGCTACAGAAGCTAGTCCAAACATCACACTTAAACTCAATAGTCAATTCATCAACTCGACACTGACATACAGATGACTATCGTAACTAATGATAACACTTGACGTCTTCTTCCATTGGGGTTTCCAAATGATTGGTTCGTATTTGGGCTATTTTTATTTTGGTGTCGTTTTTACATTTTTGATAAAATTGGTGAATAGATTGTTCCCTATTCTCTACAGTCTACACCATAACCGCAATTTCACCGTATGTCCTATAAAATCTTCCACTGAGTTGCGTAAACGTATGGAATATTCGTAACCCAATGGGAGTTCATGTAGATTTTTTCCTCCCAAATTTGGATTTCGTGTTTATTCCGACCAGACTTCAACCCTACCATTTTTTATCAAAAACGGACTTTAAATAAATATTTTTGGTTTTTTTTTGGTATAAACATAAACTGTTTAAGGGTTAGTGGTAGTGGAAGAGTGGAACTTTTTTTGCCATTTTTGGCTGAATTATCAGATTTATAAACCAATGAACTACATAAGACCCTGTTTATTTTTATAAATCGTTAATAATAACTACACCTTATGTGTAAAATAAAGTCCCCCGCCGCGTCTGTCTGTTTGTTCGCGATAAACTTAAAAACTACTGAACGGATTTTCATGCGGTTTTCACCTATCAATAAAGTGATTCTTGGGGAGGGTTTAGGTGTATAATTTGTTAACCCGTGCGAAACCAAGGCGGGTCGCTAGTCGTTTATAAAACTAGGTTTGTTATTAAAGTCGCACCAAGAAAAGTCTGCAGCGGATTTGATAGCCCACGCAGTGTAAGTGTTATTTATACGTCATAATTTCATAAAAGTTTGACGTTTAATATGACACTTGCACTGCGTGGGCTATCAAAATCGCTGCAGACTTTTCACGGTCTGACTCTATGGTCATAGAATACAAATCCTTCTTAACCAATATCTTTATTGACACTTAACCAAAACTGCGCAATGTAATACGCTAATCAAAACACAATTATTATTCTCATCAACACATTTAACCGAATGAAAATACCTCACAAACATTAGTTATTGCATTACGAAGACAACTCAATCGAACAGCCGTCAATAATTAAAATAATTACCTGTTCCTTATACGGCTAATACGAGTAAAACGGCAAGATGGCGGCGCTTTGACGGATGGCGATGCGAAATGTCATAACTCCCGCCATTTTCTTCGCGACATTTTCAAAGAGCAGTTTTTTAACTTTTTTTGGACTAAGGCATTGGATGTTTTATGCCGATGTGTAATTTAATGGTTTTTAGACTTATTTGGCACGGGTGCTATGGTAAAAGAAACATATTTTTTTTTAAATGAAATAGATTAGTACCAAGATACAAAATAACAAAGTTATTATTTTCAAGTTCTTTGAAAATATGACGTTTGTAATATCTCTCATTTTGTTCTATTAAAATCGGTGCAAAGTTAACTTAGACTTAGACTAGATGTGATGCTTTGGAAATAAAAAAGTGGGCTAAAATAGATTGATCATCATCATCATCATAATTTATGAGCATGGCTCTTGTTGGTGGAGTAATATATAATAAATTGATAAACACCTCAAAAAATTACAACACAAAGTTGTATTTTTTTTTATATTAGGTTAATTTTAGTGCTGGCTCTAAATACACCCGTTGTATTTAGATAATGATCGTAATTATTTATTTATTTTTAATTTACATTAAGTTGTAGAAAAAAGTCTGTATATCAAGTAGATTTCACTTGAATATAAAAACAAAATCTAAATCACCTTTTGAGTTTCTAAATAAATTCTTAATTAAGGACAACCGTGCCCATAACTTAGGCCGTTGACAGTTCGTCATTTTACAATTAAAAACAAAGGACAGGCAAAGGTTTTACCACGTACAGCCAATAACGATAATTGCGGTGAAGAAACAGTTTTTTATCCAAGTCTAGGATAACTTATCTCACGCAATCACGTCGAATCACGCCAGCGCGGTGTTGCCAGTTCTAAAAAATGATTGTAATCTTTTTTTTCTTTGTCCAAGTTACGGTGATGGTAACACTATTTTTTTACGAAAGTGGTGTAATGGTGTTGGAAATGACAAACTCCTCTGTGGAAAATATAGAAATGGGAATTAAATGGAGTTTGAGTTTTTCTTGTTTTGTATCAAATTGAGTTGCAACAGATATTGCAATACTTAGCAAAGTAGTTTAATTTTAAAAAGATACTTGTTGATTGTATTTTACAGTTTTAAAAGTGCCAATTGGCATTTGACAACTAGGTACTGTCACAAACACAATGCACACAAACACCAAAAATAGGTACAGATGCAGTGCGTAGTGCATACCTAATTGTTTTCCATCGTATTTTTTGGGAAACGTTCGTATTTGTCATGCCACTTCAGTCAACCTCAGTACTTTTTTGTACCAAGACTGACTGAAATAGCAAGACACATTCGTGCGTTTTCGTGAAAATACGAAGGAAAATAATTATTCACTACATCTGTACCAACATTTCTTGTTTCTTGTTGTCTCTAATATACCTGCCTACATATATACTTTGTATCTTTAGGTACTTAAATAAAAGTAAACAAATAATTTGTAAATTATCGGGTAATTATAACATTTATTGATTAACCAACCAAATACAAAACTACCTGGATCTGTCACTGAACGACCTGACTTTAACCTACATTATTTGATCATGTAATGTTTTCATCTACCCTCAACTGGCTTAAGAAGCAATTTAAGGGTAGATTTTGTTTACTCTTTTTTTAAATACCTAAAGATATAGACTATAACGAGTTACCTATTTAAAAATATGTTAATGTATGTATTTACTACGTACGTGGTAACAAAATAATAACGATCCATTTGGACAGTTAATGTAGTCTACATTAAACACAATACATATTAACGTATGTAAAACCAGAAAAACCGTAACATAAACCTAAAAACACCGAAGGTGTCTCTCTACCATTAATCAATGGGGTTTTTCGAATTCCCCCGTTTTTGCCACATTTGCAAACAATTGGTAGTAGGAATTAAAACGTCGGGTTCTTGGAGCATTCTTGCATATTCCGGTCCTTTGGCAGCCGTCTCTTTCGTTGTGAAGACATCATCATCATCGTCTCCTAAGTTTTCGGCCACAGCTACTGCTTTCTACCATTGACAGTGTCGCTGGCGCTATCTCAGGTGACTACGTAGCTCACGTAGCCAATCTTTGCAAGGATAAGCATATTGTGAAGTAGAAAATAAGGATAGGCGTTTTTACAGGCTTTTATTTAACTTCCAAAGTAATATTAAGTAGAGTTAGAACTAGATATATCTGCAACGATTTTGATAGCACACGTAGTGCAAGTGTTATTTTAAACGTTATATTCAATTCTATGAAATTATGACGTACTTATAAATAACGCTTGCACTACGTGTGCTATCAAAATCGTTGCAGAATTATCTTAGTCTAACTTTATGTATGTTCGAGTCAAATCTTACAAGCTAAATTAGATCCACTTCCCATTATTCATTTGAGCTGAAATTTCATATACATAATGTAAAGCCTGACCAGTAATACATGATCATTGTCAAGAGGGCGCTGTTATTCTCATGTATGTATAGAGTGACAGTTCAGTATTGTATGAAAGAAATAGTTCCAGTGAAATTCCGCAACATGGCGCGTAATCATATATTCCTGGTCATGGCTATGGTGACAATGAAATATTATTGCACCATCGAGCTGATTTGATGATGGACACAGGAGGTGGCCATAGGAACTCTGTGATAAAACAACGTAACCAATTTGAGGGTTTGTTAGAATTGTCTCGATGAGTAATAACCTGGGGAAAGAAAAGTACAGTCAGCGATAAAAGTCGAATGAAAGAGATTATACCGACTTGTATAAGGTTTGTGTGGAAAAACGGCATTTTGATGACAATTGAGACTATTAATAAACTAAGTAGCATTCGAGTTGCGATTACTCAATATTCTTTCAACTACCTATATAGCTGTTCATACGATACTCTTACTATATTTACAGCACCAAAAAGCTGAGAGAACTGCCCGAATCGCGATGAAAGAGCTCGCTCAGATCCTTCTTTCGCCATTTTACAATCTATCTCTCGACCAATAGCTGAAAGAGAAACCTGCCTTCCTTTTTACGACATAACTTGCTAGTTGGGAAGATTGGTAGGTCTAGGTATGAAAAATAAAAATGTTGACAAAAAAAATTAGCATTTTTAAGTCAAACAGCGGGATATCGAATATCCCAACACAGTAATTCCAAAACATTGTAATACACGTTAACGTTCCAATTAATTGTAATTTGTCTCCGATACATATGTATAGGTAATTACCGTTTTTATATTGCGTGCAAGTCACATGCAATAATGGCGATTCCTCGTATAGCCGTTTGTGATGCCGATGCATTTGTTTCGGCTTTTTTACATTGTGGCAAATGAGCAATTTTAATGTGATAGTAAGCAAATAACTGGCGCCTGTTAGGGTCTCCTCAGATATATCGAGGCGGAATCGGCAAAATCCGATAGGAAAAAGTTATATGTCCGCGCACGCAGTAAGCGAATAAAGGGGCCCACCGATTAACAGTCCGCAGGATGGCATCTGCCTGTCAGAATCAGAATCAGAATCAGAAATCGTTTATTGCCTGTTAGTGTTTACATCTTTCAGTTCCCGCAGGATTGTGTCAGCTAACTTGTGTCTAAAAAGATCTAGATCTGCCTGTCAGTTGGTCGGAACTGTCAACTTTTTGTTCTAACTGACAGGCCGTTGCCGTCCGGCGGACTGTTAATCAGTGGGCCCCGTCGACGCGTCGGCAGGCGCCGGCCGATGCTAGCCGAGTCGAACGGCGACTTTTTCGCTCTTATTGCGCAGACATGAAGATTTTTCCTATCGGATTTTGCCGATTCCGCGTCGACATATGTGGTCCCTAAAGCGGTCACCGTCGCCCATGAAAAGCACCATCATTTTAACTCGATGCATACTACAGTTTACGTACGAGCTGTTAGGTGCCTAGAGTCAAACCAAGACAAGTATGCAACGATTCTGATAGCATACGCAGTGTTATTTTAAACGTCAAACTTCTATGAAATTATGATGACGTATAAATATCGCTTGCATTGCGTGTGCTATCAAAATCGTTGCAGACTTATCTTGGTCAAGAACGTAGTGTAAAAGTTGGTAAAGGGTTGGTAGAGTCCGCCTTAGCTAACTTTGTCCGATTTGAACATACCAAAGTGAGGGAGGGCCATTATAAACGTCATATTTTCATAGAAATTTTCGAAATTCTATATTTTGTCATTACAAATTCCCTGCAGAGTTAAAGCATGACCAGGGGCCCGTTTCTCAAAAGCTTGTAACTTGTAATACAAGCGGATGTCACTTTTTGACAGCTTTTGTTAGAAAGGGACTTCCACTTTACAAGTTACAAGCTTTTGAGAAACGGGCCCCAGGCATACATATGATCACGCGCCATGTTGCCGAATTTCACTGGAACTAATTTTTTCATACTATACTGAACTGTTACCCTATACATGAGAATAATAGCGCCCTCTTGACAATGATCGTATATTCGAATCCCAGTAAGGGCATTTATTTGTGTGATGAACACTAATATTTGTTCCTGAGTCATGGGTGTTTTCTATGTATATAAGTATGTATTTATCTATATAAGTATGTATATCGTCGCTTAGCACCCATAGTACAAGCTTTGCTTAGTTTGGGGCTAGGTTGATCTGTGTAAGATGTCCCCTAATATTTATTTATTTGTTACTGGTTAGGCTTTAGATTGTGCTGATATTAAAGCGCATAATTCACCAATATGCTTGCTACTGACAGTAATCTTTTCGAATTGTCATTGTCAGGTGACACTTGTTACTTGTTACAGGGGGAGTTTGTACAAAACTATACACGACGGAAAATTCAGGTTTTTACCCATACCTACCCATACCCACTTTGTATTATACTGTTGTCTTAAGCTAATCACTTTTTGCGACCAGTTTCGTCGTAATTATGATGGTTCAAGGCAGGCACGCGCCATCCAAGTCATAAACTTAGTCATTTCAAAGTAGTTATCTATAAAAAAAAATGTAAACGTTTTGCATAAATCGAACCATGAGTATAACTCTATAATAGCGGAATATCGCGTGACATTTCGCACCTCATTGTTGAATTGTATTGAATTATAGTTTGAATTGTATTCTTTTAAAAAACAGGCCAAGTGCAAGTCGGACTCGCGCACGAAGGGTTTCGTACTATTGCGCAAAAAACGGCAAATAAATCACGTTTGTTTTATGGGAGCCCCACTTAAATATTTATTTTATTTTATTTTTAGATTTTGTTGTTATAGCGGCAACAGAAATACATCCTCTGTGAAAATTTCAACTGTCTAGCTATCACGGTTCATGAGTTAAAGCCCGGTGACAGACAGACAGACAGCGGAGTCTTAGTAATAGGGTATTACTAAACAAAATAAAATAAATATTTAAGTGGGGCTCCCATACAACAAACGTGATTTTTTGCCGTTTTTTTACATATAATGATACGGAACCCTTCGTGCGCGAGTCCGACTCACACTTGGCCGGTTTTTGGGAGCATTCCACGGGCTGTCCCGTAGGTACCTACAAACGCATTTTACTTCCTGTGTTGCGACAATTTTTTCGGCATTTAAAGCAGACGATTTTCTGTGTATATTTTTGACCATTTGTCAAAGAAAAGGAAACTCTTATACCTGCAAATCTTCAGAAATTTGGCGTTTGTACGGGACAAACGGTAGACGATTTCATGGAATGTTCCTAGACCTTTTAGGCCACTTGCACCATCCCACAAACCCGAGGTTAAGCGGTTAAACCGTTAACTCAGTGTCAAATTGCACTGGTAATCATGGTAACTCTAGGTTTAACCGGTTAACTCTGGGTTAGTGAATGGTGCAAGTGGCGCTTAGTCTGGCAGATACTTTAGGTTGTTTTATTCGATGCTGACGTCACAGGTTAGTAGTCCAAGGCCATAAAGGTCCATTTTGCAGTCGCGTGCGAAACGCAGCAAAAACTCAAATCGAACGGACAAACATCGTGTTCCAATACTTTCAATGTTGCCAGTTGCATGCCGAGAAAAAAGGCATATCAATTAAGTAAGACAATAAAATGTTAAGAAATGATCGCGTGCTGGATGTATTGCTAGTTTTATGATCAAAAATAGTGGATTGGACATGGTACCGCTAGGTTAGCTGGTTTTACTTGTTTTTTTCATGTATTATAGCGTTGGGAAATACGTGGTTATTGATAGATTTTATCTTATAAAGAAACATTCCTTTTTTGTTACCAAATGTGTAAGGATATCTGGAAAAAGGCTTGTTTCTTAGAAACTTTCTGGGTCATTTTGGGAAATGTGGTGAAAGTTGTTCAGCTTTATGTGCTTTACCAGCATGCCAATTTTTATAGAAATCGAAATGTACAAACTTTTTGAGAATTGCTCTAATAGTGTTTTGAGCGAACGGAGCGTTGCAGGTTGGACAAAAATGATTTAATATGTCGCATCGTAAATAGATTCTCGTGAAATTTTGTGAGTAGATGCGATAATTATCCTAGATTTCTTTTTGTCAATGTCAAGGGGACCTACCGCAAAAATCGAAGTAAATAATTTCGAATCTGCCTCTTTCTCGCTCTTGCATATTTCAACGATAAAGGCAATGAATGAACAATCTAGGCCCTAAGTAAGATGTTTTTAAAACCCTTTTTATTAAAACACAACTGACACTGCGGGGTTGCGAACTGCATCGCAACCATAATGTGATTTTCTAGCGTTTAGATTTAAAATATATTTTTATAATATGTATGCTAGTTTTTAAGGTATTTGTGTACGGGCCACTAGTTGCCTGAAATAAAGATTTTCATTCATTCATTCATTCCTTCATTCATTCATTCAATACTTCTTCAGTCCTCAAATCCCTAAACTCGTGCGCGAAGTTGAATTTCTCCGCGCTCCGCTATTAAAAGTTTGAACTAAATTCCTCAATACAATGTAGCGATACATAATTTCATATTATGTAACGAACACGAACATACAGTGTTTACATGCATAATTGTATCGAATAATTAACTCATAATCGATAAAGTGGCCTATTTTATTGCTTTATTGTTATATCTTGCTTATTAATGTTAGTCATTTCACGGATTGTTTGTAAATGTTTTCATTGACATTTTATACGTATTTGCAATAACAGAGTGTGACAATGTCGTTCATATCGCAGTTGTATGAAATATTATAACGTTTATAATGATGAATGACACTCCCTCACTTTGTTTTATAAAGTTGGAGCAAACATTAAGTTAGCTTATACACGGATTCTACTTTTCTGATATTGAGAATTAAATATTTGTGTTTAAAATTTAAGGCGCAGAGCCAATTTTAAAATTTAATATTATTCGTTAGTTTAGCTAATAATTACTCACAAACTATATCCTAAAACTAAAAAAAATATACCTACTCGTCGCCTAGTAAAGCCACCAGCTTAGCAATTTTTTAAATTCTAGATAGGGAATTTAGATTTTAGAACATTATAAATCTAACTTGAACTTAACTCGAAGCTCACTCAAGCGAGCCCTGCTGTCTTTAATGAATACTTAATTCTAGTTTATAGGGCTCCAATTATTTATTGGTCCGAACCCGTTCCCATGGACCCCTCGTTCCGGATCAATAGGTTCCGTAGCTCAGTAAAAACATTGTATGTTTTAATTACGTTTGGTAAAAAGTTAGATGAGGACATGTAAGGTCATTTAGGGCAGTGGGTACTAGTAGGTTTCATCATCATTATATCAGCCTTTTATCATTATCACCCACTGCTTAGCATAGGCCTCTCTTCGAGTACGCCACTTATCCCGGTCCTGAGCCAATCTCATCCAGAAGTGACCCGCAATCTTACGAATGTCGTCCATTCAGCGAGCCAACGGACGCGAGGCATATCGTTCGTCTGTAAGCGGCCACCATTCCGTTAACATTTTGACCCACCTGCCATCACTCTGCCTGGCAACATGTCCCGCCCAGCTCCATTTTAGTTTGGGAATGCCCTACCGACGCAGGTTTATAGTCTGATAAGAAAAAGGAGAAGAAATGGACCTCGTATTTTCTGTCGCACGTATAGCGACTACATTTCCAACTTCACCACTAGATGGTTGGCAGTCCTCATCTGTGCGTTTCTCCAGAAACTTCCTGCCTCGCACAGCCAAACTGTGGAATGAACTATCGCCTCTGCGGTATTTCCGGACCAATACGACCTTCAAACCTTCAAGAAAAGAGCGTACTCTCATCTTAAATACTGGCAACACATTTGCAACCTCTGCCGGCCTAGCCAAGGTTACAATCGCTATCGCTTCGACAACGAAACGCTTTGTGTCTCTCTATTACTCTTCTATATTAGTGCGACAGTGACAGTTGCGTTTCGATCGCTACGGAGCGTAAGCTATTGGCATGTTGGCTACCCGGCCTGGTGTTGCAGATGTCCATAGGCGATGGTAAAGCTTACCATCAGTAGATTCATCTCCTCGTTTGCCTTCTATGTCATAATTATATCCTCTCTCTCTCTTTAACCCTTCTCTACCCTTCGGGTGTAGGCCTTCCTCATTTTACGCCATTCGTCACGGTTCTGTGCGACCTGGAGCCTCTTCTTCCCTGTCCTTTTGATGTCGTCGTCACAGCGCATCTGGGGTCTACTTTGGGGACGGGTCGAAATATATCCATTAATTATAGTTTGTCAAAGGACTGTCTCATTTCTCATCATCATCATAGACAGAGAGAATCATACTATCTTTGTCTTACACTAGTACTAGTAACTAAAAGAAAAGGATGAGTATAGTTTTCCTGGTTCTTACTGACTGACAAATTGGTTTGACCAACTATATTATACATAAAGTTGGTCAAGCAGATCTTGTCAGTAGAAAAAGGCGGCAAATTTGAAAAATGTAGGCGCAAAGGGATATCGTCTCATAGAAAATTTTAATTTCGCGGCTTTTTAATATAATATGATTAATCCAATCCATTTAATTAACTAATTTAATAGACATCGAACTACAGAGATTTAAATTCTAACAACTTGCAGGGCATTTCTTCACATCTGCCATTTTATACGCTACAAACCAAACGCGAATAAACTACTAATTACTTTTTTCTATCTTTTAATTGGCAACATTGGCGCGGCCGTTAGAAAAACGCGCTCCCGTATTCCATAGACAAAACGGTTTATTTCTAGACCACAGAGCGTGGGCATAGACTTTTATAGCATAGATTTCTTGTTTTAATTGACGTTGAAATATAAACGCAAGTACTGCGGGCATTGAGAAATTGCTTGTTCTGCGCAAAACGTTATATTGATGAAAAAACCGGCCAAGTGCGAGTCGGACTCGCAAACGAAGGGTTCCGTACCATTATCTATAAAAACGGTCACCCATCCAAGTACTGACCCCGCCCGACGTTGCTTAACTTCGGTCAAAAATCAAGTTTGTTGTATGGGAGCCCCACTTAAATCTTTATTTTATTCTGTTTTTAGTATTTGTTGTTATAGCGGCAACAGAAATATAGCTGGTCAAGCAGATCTTGTCAGTAAAAAAAGGCGGGAAATTCAAATTTTCTATGGGACGATATCCCTTCACGCCTACATTTTTCAAATTTGCCGCCTTTTTCTACTGACAAGATCTGCTTGACCAAGTATACATCATCTGTGAAAATGTCAACTGTCTAGCTATCACGGTTCGTGAGATACAGCCTGGTGACAGACAGACGGACGGACGGACGGACAGCGGAGTCTTAGTAATAGGGTCCTGTTTTACCCTTTGGGTACGGAGCCCTTTTAATAAAGGTGACAATAAACGTTTTGTACATACCGGACCTAGAAAAGATTTACTTATCTCTTTTACCTTTATAATTAATTTTAGATTTCTCGGTTTGAGTTTTTTTATTGCTTATCCTGTCAGTATATGCTTCGGAGAGTTGGGACTTGGGACCTTAAAGATGACCATTAACCCAAGGTTTTGGTGTTTCTCAATGCCTCAAAATCAAATCTAGATTAGATTAGGTGGTCAGAGTAGTGAGTAGGTACTTAGAGGTCACTACTAGTAGCTAGCACAGTAATCTAGAACTGATCACTAATTATTTACAAATTCAAATAGATTTCGTTTAAAAGTCAAACAATCAATTAAAATTATTAGGAAATCTGACACATTTATGACACCAATACCAAACACTTGTAAAAATACCAATAAAATACCCCGAAATCGGTTTTACACCCCTTTTCACAGAAAAACAAAATTGGTTTCCCAATCTGTGGTCCAATACCGTTTAATATATTAAAAAAGCGTTCAGCCTCTAAAACAAATGACCCAGAGAATTTGTGATAAAAAAATACCCTTTCGGCAAGCTCTTTGAGTTAATTACTACACAGCTGTCCTGTTCACACTTGCGTTAATCTGTGTGTTTCCGTCTCGTTCTGTCATGAGGTTCTTTATTGGGCTCTCGCCGGCGCCTCAGAGGTCGGGTCAAAGCGTTTTGTTTTTTTATTTATTTTGTTTGCTTGTGTTGATTACTTGCGTCTTTAATAATAATGGTTAGAACTAACTAATTGGTGTAAATTTTTATTGAAAAATATGACTCGTTTGTATTAAATGGATGAAGACTTAATATTTTTGAATAATAGGTTATAATTATAAGACCAAATAGTGGGTTAAGGCCCCATTCGCACGACAGCTTAAAAAGCGTTGCGTTAAAACCCGACGTTGGCGCTTTTTTACCGTTTCCAATATTTGTGTTCATATGAACGCTTAAAAATCACTTGTGAGTCGTACTGCCACGTACGCATCTCAGCAAAGCCATACTTTATTTGCTATTACGACGTATTATTTGAATATAGCTTGAATATTTCAGGAATTTGTAAGCAAAAGTTGACATTTTTAAGGTGAAACTAATAATAATCTTGACGATTGACACCAAAAATTTACACTTGACAGCCAACTGACAGCAGCGCCGGCGCTTTTTTAACGCTTGTGAGAACAGATACACGGAGTTCCGTATGCTCTATTCAATTTGACGTCAACGCTCAACGCCGAAAATCGAACAGTGCTCGATAAAAAAGCGCCGCGCTTAAAAACCGCCTTCGTGTGAATACATACATGGTTATCCATTTGCGTCATTCAAACGCTTTTTTAACGCGCGTTGAAAAAGCTGCCGTGCGAACGGGGCCTAATGGTGCTTTGATTGAGTTCTTATAGAATATATTTTAGGCACTGGTAATACTTCACACCCTAACATATTTTTTTAAGTGCTAATGCTAACCTAAGGTAAGCATTTATAGTCTGTCTAACCATTTTCGTCAGTAGAAAAAAACGGCAAATTTAAAAAATGTAGGCGTGAAGAAATTAGAAAATAGCACCTTTTTCTATTGACAAAGTTGTTACCTGCTAAAATACATTTTTATTATTATAGTATAATGTATACCTACTACCTAGGTACATATATGTCGTATAAATGTGTACCTAAACGACTTAATCGATAATTATATCTATGCTACACCAAAAATAAAATACGAGCATTTAAAGTGGTGGTACTGGTGCTCGACGCGGTCCCATTACATGCCATCTTGAAACTTAAGTCATTGTCAATAGAGGTGACAGCAGGGTGTCATCTATTGGGCATTAGCATGTCGAGCACTAGTACCACCACCTTACAACTGTTCTTAATGAGAATTCAAAAGTCTCAAATAAACTCGTGAGTCCAAGAATTAGGACACACAATATAGATCGAACTCGATAAGAATTTTAGCCATTTTATTAGAATCGTGCGGTTAAGTTATGAAACTTATGAATCACCGGTATTTCCTTAAGTCAAGCTTGATTAGCACTGCAAATCCGTTGGTAATCGAATTTAAGTTATTTCATCATAATTTTTACGATTTATATTTCCTGGTTAACTAACGAATTTTGACACACATAAATAGTTATTACCTGTCACGCAAACACAACGGAATTCACACTTCAACCTTGCTTGAAGTGCTTGAACACTGTTTTTTCAGGATGAAATCAATGTTACCATTTGGCCCGATTCGATCAATGCTTACAAGATGTCACGGCGATACGATACAGGCCCCGTAGACAACTAGCCAATCGCTAACACTACGTAGCGAACGAAATGCAACTGTCACTGTCACACTGATATGGATAAGAGTGATAGCGAGACATAAAGCGATTCCATGGTGATTGTCAATAATCATATTTTTTTATTGCATGAAATTAAAGCTGGCCTTACAGTTGGTCCAACCAATTTGTCAGAACCAGGAAAACTATACTCATCCTTTTCTTTTAGGTGCTAGTACTAGTGTAAGACAAAGATATAGTATGATTCTCTCTGTCTATGATTGAAATGAGACAGTCCTTTTACAAACTATAAGTATTTATTTTAGTAGTAATTTAAATAATAAACCAACAACCCACGCGTCATTCGAATAGAAAACTCTTATTCGCGTTCCATTTATTTCAGTAGAAAATTAAATTATAAACTGGCAACCCACGCGTTCGAATTTCAAATTCGTATTTCGAGCTCCCACGGGGTCATCGGAGGTCGGACATTTCTGGAAACAATTTAACGTCGTCACGGTCAATTGAGTTGGCTCGGAGACAATCGAAACGTAGGCCCTTAGTTGAAATGAATAGGGTCGTACGAAGTTATTCTTAATAAAAGTGATATTTCTTTTAATTTTCCCCTTTAAAGAGTTTAAAGGGCCATAGAATGGAAGGCTTTATCAGTAAGGTTTTTCAAGCCGAATACACCAAAGATCTATGAAGTGTATAAAGGCCCCTGTATACAATGGGCCAGCGCCGGCCACTCCAAGGGACGCAGCTATGCAGTAGAATGAGATAGCAATATCACTTGCTCCCTCTAACGCATAAATGCGTCCCTTAGAGTGACCGGCGCTGGTCCATTGTGTACAGGGGCCTTAAGATAAAAAAAGTCTAAGAAAAAAACGTACCTCGAATAATCAAGAAAAAAATATGTTAGATAAGATTTATACCTTTGGCCTTTGTGTAGATGGCGACACCGTTTGATATTTAACAAATTTAACACACAAGTGAAGTCACGGGCAGAGGCATCATTACAAAAAAAATAATTAAGATCTGTTTACGCAGATTCTAATAAGGTTTTCTCTTGTTCCAGGCTAAACCAGCGGCTACCCCGGGCCCCCACAAACCCTCAAAATTACCCGAATCCAGTCCCCAAAACCCACCCTGAGTTTCTCAGATCCTTTCGGGCCTCCCACGTCGTCGGACGCGGGGGGCCCTTCCACCCCGCAGCCCGCCATGACGACCCAGGAGGCCTTAGACCACCACCACCATTTGGGGTCTCAGACCCCCCATGACCCGAATTCGGCGAACTCAACACCGACGAATGTGTCTTCTAAATCTGCTTTTATTGAGCTCCAGCAGCATGGATATGGGTTTAAGGGGGGTTATCAGCATCCCCACCATTTCGGGAGTCCTGGGGGTCAGCAGAACCCGCATGAGGCCTCAGGGTTCCCTAGTCCGCGGTCGCTGGGCTATCCTTTCCCTCCTATGCATCAGAACACATACGGGTATCATTTGGGGTCGTACGCGCCGCAGTGTTCGAGTCCGCCTAAAGATGGTGAGTTTAAAAAACGTTAATTACCTTTTAAAGAGCTGGACCAAGCTAACTCTGCACATACTTACATGATTACACGGACTTTCAGTTTAAAATAATGTTCTAGTAATGAATAGAATCAGGCGTTACTTTGCGGAAAAAAATAACATGCTAGTCAATCAGTGCTAACCCGTTATACTTACTTGCGTATTTAAACATGCAATTAATGTTCCCACCCTCCCACCGCAAAAATAAATGCGCAAATAAATATAACAAACCACTCCCAATAGAACGATAGGGTATGCTTCAATAACATAAGCTATGCCGATGACATGGTACTGTTGAGCCCGTCGGTCGGTGGTCTGAGATTACTTATTGAGAGGTGTGAGTCATATGCCCTAGCGCATAACCTTAAATATAATGTAAGCAAGAGCGAGTATATGGTCTTCAAAGCGGGAAGCAAGTGCCCATCACACATCCCACCCATTTGTTTGAATGGCATGCAACTGAAAAGGGTTATCTCTTTTAAATACCTTGGGCACTTGATAACCGACGATTTCCGTGATGACGCTGATATCGAGAGGGAGCGGAGGGCCTTGGCCGTGCGGGCCAATATGATAGCTCGCAGGTTCAGCCGGTGTACAGCGCAAGTAAAAATAACATTATTTCGAGCGTTCTGTACATCGCTGTACACCTGCAGCCTGTGGACTCGATATACGCAAAGGGCTTTTAACGCCATGCGCGTACAAT
This sequence comes from Cydia splendana, assembly GCF_910591565.1. Taxonomy (NCBI): domain Eukaryota; kingdom Metazoa; phylum Arthropoda; class Insecta; order Lepidoptera; family Tortricidae; genus Cydia; species Cydia splendana. The sequence continues at coordinate 2,642,782 of NC_085984.1, forward strand.
ATAATGACGCGTTCAGGGTACTGTTGCGGCTGCCTCGGTACTGCAGTGCGTCCGGCATGTTCGCTGATGCTCATGTGGACGGATTCCACGCGACACTGCGCAAGCGCTGCGCCGCGACGCTCCGCAGGGTGCGCGACAGCCGCCACAGTCTCCTGGCCGTTGTTGCTGACAGATGGGACAGTGGCCTGATAAGGCACTGGTCCTCTCTGCATTTGTCATTAGTACCTAAGTTAGTCATTTAAGTTTATTTTTAAGTTAACCTTAGCTATAAGTTTTTTAAATTGTTAAGATGTATTAACAAAATATGGACCATGTTTGTCTGAAATAAATGCATTTTATTTTATTTTTTTTTATTTTTTTTAGAACAATATTCGACACGTTTTTCGCTTCGTTCTCTCTACGAGGCATCTTCAGGGTGCGAGGGTCCTTTTTGCGGTGGGAGGGTGGGAACATTAATTGCATGTAAAAATACGCAAGTAAGTATAACGGGTTAGCACTAATTGACTAGCACGTTATATTTTCGCGGATTAGCAAAGTAATATTTTGGGTTTTAATTAATAATAATATGGATTTCCGCAAAGTAACGCCTGATTCTATTCATTATTTTAAACAATACTTACTCAAAGTATTGTACGGAACATAGGACATGGCAAAGAGAATAGCACACGATCTTACCAAAAACACAAAACCATTTCATTCCAAGTTCCTTTATAAAAAATACCTAATAATGCCATCAACATTTTAAGTGACAAAATTATAAGTACGAAGAAAAAATTACGGTCAAAATGCTAAAGAAAACTCGAATTACGGAATAATAAAATTATAACACCTAACTGTCAACCTGTAATTTTCTTACGAAATAACAGTTAACTTTTCTATAAGCTGTCATTATTGGAAATAGAATTTAATAGATACAGGCGTCATAAGTGGTAGAAAATGTGTTTTTTAATGTGGCAACTTTTCTTTTTGGAAGTTTTTAATAAATTATGTAAAAGTTTTAAGGTCATTGTAGATAAACGTAGTGCGGCATACATACAATCGCCATCAGATATATCGGAGCTGCCGAGGTGCTCGAAAATATCTGAACACGCACTCTAACGCCTTGACAATAGAGGCGTGTTCAGATATTTTATGTAAACACCTTGGCCGCTCTCATTAATAATATTTTGGACTATTTTCCTGTCTACACCTGCAGGCTAAGGTATCAGCTTACTAACAGACCGTAAGCTCGTAGGTACTTAAGTAGGTAGGTATGTAAATGTATTTTTTTAAATTATTTAAATGATATTAAAATCTTTTGAAAAACACTACCATCAATGATCGGACAAATATATACACTACATAAATTATGTGTATCTCTTCTTCTACTATTTACCTATGTACCAAATATATACTGAGTCAAGCAGATCTTGTCAGTAGAAAAAGGCGGCAAATTTGAAAATTGTAGGCGCGAAAGGATATCGTCCGCTAGAAAATTTTAATTTCGCGCCTTTTTCTACTGACAAGATTTACTTGACCATCTATATCATTAAACATACTATAAAAAATTACGTCAAGAACGAATTACTTAATATGATTAGGTTTTGAACTCTAATTCAATACTTCAAACACTATTTCACACCACAAAACCCTAAAGAATTCTAAAAACAAATCTACGTCAAAACACTGCCAGCTATACCAGCCTTAAATATTTAAGCGCGTTCCCGGCACTACAATTTAGCCTCGAGTGAATTTTTTAGCGCGGCAACCCAGTATTACAAACGCTCACAGAACAACTGCCAGTCACAATAGTATTCTATCCAATGTAAATTTGACCCATCGCCTCATACCAACTATTAGAGAGTAGTTATATTGGTTATTTGAATCTGAAATTCGCTCGTGTACGGTAAGCGGTTTAGAATAACACGACGCATCAAACATTAAACGCAGTATCGAAACAGTTTTCGAACGTGCATTTTGAATTTGGAATGCGTTTTGAAGATTTTGAACTTCGAATTTGCGTTGTTTCATTTTAATTTTGTTTTAGTAAAAGACTGTATACAGTATGAAATAAGTTTGATACAATAATAATTAGAGTTAGACCAAGAAAAGTCTGCAGCGCTTTTGATAGCCCACGCAGTTCAACTGTTATTTTAAACGTCAAACTTCTATGAAATTTTGACGTATAAATAACACTTGCACTGCGTGGCCCATCAAAATCGCTGCAGACTTTTCTTGGTCTTGGTCTAACTCTACATACTTACCAACGGCCCCAGTTGAACTTTATTTATAGACCTATATAGTTAACCTCAAATAGGGATACAGCCTTCATATTACGAAAGTTAGAAATCAATTTGGGAAGCCATTGTAAAATCGACCTTGACGCATTGACCGCTTCAAAGGAAAACGTACGTCGGAAGATATTAATTTACAGTACAGTTTCCTTCGCGCCGGAAGACCGTTTTTTTCCGTTGCGTGTTATCGAACGCGCATTCGATATTTGAAATTTGTTATTTTTAATCTTGTGTGTGTAGGGTGTTTTTACATGTCTGCTTGTAATACGTAAGCTGAGCAGGTTATTTATACTGATACCAACTACGAAATCATTAAAAAATACTGCTGACTATGATATTGTTTTCAGCATGGGTGTGGTGACAGATATCATCTGTAATAAGCATGTAATAATCTTAACACGCAAAATCTTGCAAACTTGTATTGAAATGACATGTGTCCGAAACCTGACGAGAATTCCAAATGGACGCCGTTACAATGGATTCATCCAAATGGACGTCATCCTAATATTAAACATTGTACGTTTTTGACATTCACGGACCGATTTTGGATTGCAGCCACGCTATTTGGACTGTTGGAAGGCTCGTCAGTGGCCACCTTTAGTCCCAATTTTCAGAATAACATTATTATATTATGTGTCATTGTAAAACCCCGTTTTTTAGCGACAACTCGATTTCCCTAGTGATAATAAATCCGTATCGCATCAGTGAATCTTAGTTTTAATTGGGAGTTTTCAGACAAAACTAGTTTTCGCCAAGTCCCGTGGAGAAAACTAGCTTTCACTAAAAACGGGTTTTTACTGCAACATTACTTATGAGGTTGTTTAGTAGAGAACTCTTGGCATTAAGTCTCTCTTTTGTAGCTTAAGGTTTTCTTTTGCGCAGAAGCCTGACACTTAGATAGGTAAGTACTTACTTAAATATATTTTTCATTTTGGTTCCATTTTAAAAGCACTCTGTATAAGTTACCTACCGTAGGCAAAAAAGACAAATCATCTTGTTAACCAAGCTTAATAATAAATAATGTTTGTTTAACTCTATCAACCAATCATTATGCTTCTAAAGCATATCATCGACAAATTACAAGCAATTGACAAAATCTCCAGTAACTATAAATTTTCATCTTTAATAACCAATTAATCTTGGACTCTCAGTGAAACTTATTGAAAACAAACAATATGAAGACGCGTAGCTCATTTTATACTGGTCATTCGAACAACGTAATGACACTTAGGTAACTCTCGCGCCATTGCAATAAAAACCTTAAGTCGTGTAGTTACGGTTCAAAATAGTAATACAATGTCTAGAATGATATAGGCAATTGTTTAATTATTGGAGACTCAAAATTTGTCGATTCGAAATTTGAATTTTACAAATTTAAAAAAAGATTGTGACGTTCTGTTGCCGTTTATTTAAGGTGCAAATTGGTTTATTGTAACTGTAATTAATAAAATGGTTTTATTACGAACATTCTGTTTAGCCTTTACTTAATTGGACTTTATTACACTGAGTTAAAGTTTAATATCGTTTGCGATGCCACAGACTAATAAATCTTAGTGAAAGAGTCGGGTCAAACTAGCAGTTGGTAAATAAAGCTAATAGAATAATAAGTTGATATGCTTGGCTGTTAATAGCAATTAGGTTAGGAATTTATGCTTTCAGCGTTGTACACTAATCTTAATTAAATGGCTTGAATTGTATAATTAAGACTTCGTTATAATTCTATGTACTTGAATAAGGTAAATGTCTCAATGTTAGACACATTGTTTGTTATCCCTTTTACTACCGTTTAATATTGAAGGTTATAAGCTGTCATATGCACAAATAATAACACCTCTCGAGTTCCAGGCGTCCGTAAGCTACGCTTATCGCTTACCATTAGGCAGACGGTATGCTTGTTTGCCAATTTGCCACCAATGTTGGCACTTGGCACCTTGTATTTGTCCCTTAACTTGTCAACAATGCATCTTAGAAAGACTGGAAACGCACATGTGACACCTCTGAAGTTCTAAGCGTCTATAGGCGTCAGTGTTCGCTTCCTGGTCAATACGCTTGTTTGTAACCTGGTACAAAAAATCCGTAAGTTTTTCTATTTTATTCAGTTCATTAAATTTAGGTATTTTATAGTAAAATGCCTATTTTCTGTATTAACCCATTCAGTGTTTAACTGTTTACGTAACCAGTTGAGTTTCATATTTTAACCCATATGTCTTAATACCAAAGGTTGCTGGAACCAGTTCCACAGGTTCGAATCCAGGTCAGGCAGTTTTAACGTTTTGATATGATTTAATAATTCTTGATTTATATCAACTTTAGCTTATGCTAAAGTTATTAAGGTTCATTGATAGTGTACAACGTGATATAATCGTGCTCCTGAGTTTAACAGCTGAAGGAGATGGCGCTGTAAGGAGTCATATTGCGGTGTAGGTACCTAACAAAATTGACATTTATTTATTTATTTATACTTTAATGCACAAAAGAAAATCTTAGTTTACAAAAGACGAACCTATTCTCCAGTCAACCTTAGGGCAAAGCAGAGAAGATGTCATTCGTCAATTTTGACAACCGGAGTTGTTACGGAGCCGTTATGTGACATTCATAGACTTGCAAGCGTTCATAGGCTACGGTTTTCCATCTGTCATTTTATACCAAAATGTCAGCTCGGTCATTTTAATACATACCTACTTCACATATTTATAAAAACGAAGTCATGGTATAATAATATACTCCGCCTGGTACTCCATTCCCGTCTTTTCTAGGTCACCTAACTGACACAAGCCTACGTCATCATGCGACAGCGCTATATGATAATATGAGATAGCGCTATATATAGCGGCCATGTTATTGTGACGTAGGCCTGTGTCACTCTGGGAATAGAAGACCATGTTTTATTAGACTATGAACTGAGTTACAAAGGATAGGCACCTTACAGTCACCTGCAATAATATGTTACACAACGAAGGCCGCAAAAATATCTGACACGATTTTATTTGTAGAGCCATAAGGCGTGTCACATATTTTTGCGGCCTTCGTTGTGTAACATATTATTGCAGGTGACTGTACTATGAGTACGTAATTTTGACACACCACCAACTTTAAGTACCTATCTTTAGCTACAATAGGGTAAATCGTCAATTACTGGCCACCGTTTAATAACTGGCCACCTTATACTAAAAATTAAATTATTTTCACCTTGTATAATTCATTTTATGCTCAAAAAGATGTTGACTATTACTTTATTTGATGGATAAACAAGAATAGTCATAATAATACAATATTAAAAACTAAAGTTAAAACTAGAAATAATTCATTGAAGGGTGGCCAGTTATTGACACCTTATACTAAAATGAATTCTGTTTATCGGTGAATAGAATTCATTTTTATTATAAGGTGGCCAGTTATTAAACAGTGGCCAGTAATAGACGATTTACCCTTCTTGTTTTTTGTCGAACAATATACAAGAATATATGAAGGATATTCATAATATAACACTCATTTGAACGGTTGACGGGTAGGTACTGTCGGCAAAAAGAAAACGGCCTCAAACGGACAGCCGAGTGTACCGCCCAGCCCGTCGGGGTGTATGCTCTACTTACATTTTTTTGACATTAATTTGATCAAGAATATACAATACCCGTACCATGTGTCACTGACATTGTTAAAACTGACATACGCTGACGTCTACGTAATTTAGTTTCTCCGATTAAAAGCCGAACGTCATCGTCACCAATATCACCATAAAGCTGACTTGAAATAATTGAAATCACAAAGAGTTAAACCTTGCCTTTTAGGTTTGAATGTAATAGTTATTTACGATACAAGTGCGGAAAAGAGGAAATTTGAACGAGTGGCGATAAATTAAAACACGACCGAAGGGAGTGTTTTAAATCGACACGAGTTGCGAATTACCTATTCGCACGTGTATCGTACAACGTTTTACAGTACATATGGCCCTTTAAACTTTTGACATACGCACGGAAAGTGCTATTTTACGCACTAGTGCGGGAAAATAGGACCATATGTACTGTAAAATTAATTTCTGCTTATGTTTTTTATAAATAAAAAATTTGGTACAATAAATTTTAATAAGTAACAAACAATCATTATCACTTTCTTCGTTTTCGGCGTCGGAGTTCCTAAAATATGTGTAAGAGATTAATTTAATATTTTGTGTAGGTATTAGGTATCTAACTTATTGCCTTAAAAAATTAAGTATAAAAATTAAAGGGGGTCTTTACCTCGCGGCGTCACACAGTGGGTGGGGTTCCAAAATACGAACACTTACACACTAGTATTGTAGGAGTGTCAAACGAATTTTATCTTATTTTTTAATAAAAAGTAAAAGGGGGTCCGTAGCCGGCGGCGTCACGCAGGGGGCGGGGTTCCAAAAATCGTAGAGCAGGGGAGTGTCCTTAGCCTAAGGTACCCGGGTCCAACGTGCGACTTGGTAATGACGAGCAGAAAAGTGTTTGGTGGCTATTTACATTCTCATTTTCTTTTAACCTTTCTGATTCAAGACAAGTGAACTAAAGTGGGCACAATTTTTTATACCATCATCATCCCTGACAATCTGACGAAGAACCTGAATCTGAAGTCATGTGACGAGAAAGGTATTAGGAATGAATCTGGAGGGAAGTACGAGGAAAGGAAAACCGAGGAAAAGGTGGATGGACTGTGTGAGAGATGATATGATACGAACGCTAGTGAATGATGAGATGACGGGTGACAGAGAGGTGTGGAAGAGAAAGACATGCTGTGCCGACCCCAAGTGAATAGGAAAAGGGCAAGAGAATGATGATTTCTGACAATCTGTCGGCTGTCAAGTACAAATTGTCAAGTACAAAAGTGAAATATAACACATTTATATGGTCGAATTTTAACTAACGAGAGTCATTACTAACACTAAACTAATTATACGGTTTAACTCACGCATTTTAGTCACTCGCGGGACATGTTTCACAGGACATAGGTCTTCATTTTCTAGTGCATGAGTAGACGTTCACGATAGCGCGATGAGTTAGGTACGCGGCTCGCAACATAACATTAGTAACATTACATAAAACACTTAATGGTAATGTTCAATAATGTTGATAGGGGATGCTCCCCATGTCCCTTAGTTCTAATAATCTTAAAAATGTAAGATTAGTTCTAAGTTAATTGTATGTTAATTCTATTTAACAAAATAAACAGTTTAATTTTTTTTTTATATATATTTTTTTAAATATTATAGGACAATTTTAGACGACGATATATATAATATACGACGATATATAAAAAATCCATAACTCAGGAACAAATATTTGCGATGAACACTCAAATAAATACCCTTACCAGGATTCGAACCCGGGACCTCCTGCTTCGTAGGCAGAGTCACTACCGACTAGGCTAGGAGGCCGTTATTAAAAACAACAAAGTCCACTAACATAGTTTGCCACTTAACATAAGTCGTGCCATATGTAAGCCATCTTAAAAAACTTGTATTAACAGGGATAAATTAATAACTCCCCTACACTTGTCTCCTCGATAATATTTCGTCTAACACTTTTGGCCTCGATTGTACACATGCGCCTCCAGCAAACCTCGAAAACGTAAAAAAGCAACCAGCAATTAAAAGTGTTTGACGACTGTTATTAACATTAACATTAACAGCTGTGCCTGTAGGGAATACCGTCCTGTGTTAAAACTAATATGTCATATTGTTATCAATCTTATCATAGAAATAGGATGGGCAGTAGAAGGGCGTTTTCAGAAATAAATATCGAAAACCCGATTCTCACAGATCCCGGTGTTTTTGGGTTCTTTCAACTCAGAATCACTAGCATATTCAATTCTGATGATAAAATAAAATGTCCCAAAAATTTGTATGAAAATTGTACATTCCACTACGTCACGCACATACTAGTGAAAAAATTTTTCATACTAAGACGTGACGTAATGGAATGGACATTTTGGGACATCTTTTTTTAATGGTGGGATGGCGAATGCTGTCGATTCTGAGTAGAATGAGCCCAAGAACGTCCAGATGTGAAAGAATCAGGTTTTCAATATTTATTTCTGAAAACGATCAGAAATGTGTTCTGTTTACCTATATATGTAAAACAATCCCTTAAAACAGAATTCATTTTAGTATAAGGTTTCAATAACTGGCCAGCCTTCAATAAATAGCCACCTTATACTAAAATGAATTCTGTTTATAAGTGAATAGAATTCATATTTAGTTTAGGGTGGCCAGTTACTAACAGGTGGCCAGTTATTGGCGAATTACCCTGGAAATATAACCTGGAAATTATTCCTGCTTTGCGAATAACCTAAGTTCTTAGTATCACATAATGACCTAAGACTATTAGTTTAGTAATTAATTAACTCTTACATTGAAAGTACACACAGCTGCAAAAGTACCTACATACATAAAGTGGGTATGTACTTTTGCAGCTCGCTGTATTGCAAACTTATTCTTATCAAAAACATAGCGAGGATTTGAGTTAATTATTTATCTTGTTATTTATGTATTTTTAAAATTTGAAACAGAATTGAACCTTACCAAGTTCCGATTTCTAAATTAATAAGTTATTAAAATAGCAAAAATTTAATTTAGAACTTAACGTAATTAAAAATAATAATTTGATTCCCATGGATTAACATGCTTGAGGTATGCTCCTTATGGCTTTTTTTATTATTTTACTGAACAAAACGGCGTGGCTTTACTTTCTTACTGGCAGTACAGACGAGCGTTTGCTTAATTAAAGTTTAATAATGTAAAAAGCTGGCGTGAATGAAAGGAACCAGAGGGACCGCGAACCACGTTCGACGTGTTGCCTCCCTCTCACACTTAAGTATGAATTTACAAGTGCGACAGAGAGCCAACACGTCGAACGTGTTTCGCGGTAGGCCCTTAGCAACCTTACCACGACTGCCTTAGCAGTGTCAATCTGTCAACAAAATATATGGTTTTAACTATTTATATCAATAACTCTGAAAATAACCTTTTGTTTAAAGTTTTGCTACACTGCTGTGATGTCACGAAATGCAATTTGCAATAAATTAAATATACCTACATATATATTTATATATATACAAACTGTTGTATCATAAAGTTTATGACATAAACGTTAAGCTCTACTTCACATGACATGTTATGTATCTTATACTTTAATGAATTCTTAATGCGAAAGTTTAAATTATTAATATTGTGATTATTTATTGCCATGCAATTAAATTAATTCACAGTTATTATATAATTCATAGTTAGTTAGTTATAGAGATGAATAAACTGAAGTTATCATATTTATTAAGATTAACCTTTTAAAATATTATCAACGAAATATATGGTAAATAAATAAAAATAAAAATGGGTCACTTCTGGATGAGATTAGTCCAGGACCGAGACAAGTAGCGTAGGTACTAGAAGAGAGGCCTATGCTCAGCAGTGGGCGATAAAGGGCTGATATGATGATGATGAAGAAATAAAATACTGAATGTGTCGGATTGATGGAGCTTACGTCTCATGAATCACCCTGTAGATGCTAAAGATGACCCGGCATACGTAACCATGTCAGACGAGCATAAACAGCTGTTTTACCTATATCAATGCCAGCGTTTCAACCGCCCGTCTACCGCTCGGTGTTTTTTTAAAAAAGCTTTTGATAAGGGAATATACTTTAGTAACCATGACAAATAACTGTTTCACCTATAGTCTGTCAAGCCATATCCGTTAATAGAAAAAAAACCGACAATTTGAAAAAATGTAGACGCGTAGGGTTACCGCGTCCTTTAAGGGGCCCACTGATTACCAGTCCGCCGGATGATATCGGCCTGTCAGTTAAACGCAAAATTTGACAGCTCCGAACAACTGACAGGCTGATATCGTCCGGCGAACTGGTAATCAGTGGGCCCCTTTAACAAGTTTGAATTTCGCGCCTGTTTCTACTGACACAGTTGTTTAGACTACATTTTAACGCCAGCGTTTCAACCGCCCGTCTACACCGCCGGGTGTTTTTTTTTAAAAAACGCTCTTTGTTGAAGGAAAAAGATTTTATTGTTTTTTGCCGACCGCTCTTTTGGGGTTCGGTAGGCGGCCTCGTGGGCGGGACTCTGGCGTAGGGAAAGTGGCTCTACGTGTAGATTTGAATAATACTTGGAAGAGACTAAAATGTTAACCTTTTTTACTAAGCTTAGAATAAATTTAAAAGTGAAAAAAATACTGTCCTGGGTGAGACTTGAACTCACGACCCCTGGATCGATACTCCAGTGCTCTGCCATCTGAGCCACCAAGACCTCATCCATAGCCAGCAAATCTTTCCACCATATTATAGGTCAAGGGGACCCTTAGCGACATCTACAGCAAGATCTTTTTTTTACTATTCGGCTATGAAGCATGAAAGACTGAATCGTGGAGTGAACGACTAAGGTAAACGTACTACGCTCGACATGCTAATGCCCAATAGATGACACCCTGCTGTCACCTCTATTGACAATGACTTAAGTTTCAAGATGACATATACTGGGACCGCATCGAGCATTAGTGCGTTTACCTTACTCGAATGGTGATCATGGCTGCCCCCCTAAGCTAAAAGGAAGTATTTTCAATGAAAATTTAATGCAAATACCGCTTTTTGCTTAGGAGGGCAGATGGGGGGAGGAGCGACCCCAATGTAGACCCCAGATGCGTTGGGACGACGACATCAAAAGGACTGGGAAGAAGAGGCTCCAGGTTGCACAGAACCGTGACGAATGGCGTAAAATGAAGGAGGCGTACACCCGAAGGGTAGAGAAGGGCTAAAGAGACAGATAGAGAGATTCGGCTACGAAAGGAAACTGGTGGTGGCAAATTTGCAAAAAAAATGTTGCCAACTGGCAATTTTTAGGGTTCCGTACCCAAAGGGTAAAACGGGACCCTATTACTAAGACTTCGCTGTCCGTCCGTCCGTCCGTCCGTCCGTCCGTCCGTCTGTCACCAGGCTGTATCTCACGAACCGTGATAGCTAGACAGTTGAAATTTTCACAGATGATGTATTTCTGTTGCCGCTATAACAACAAATACTAAAAACAGAATAAAATAAAGATTTAAATGGGGCTCCCATACAACAAACGTGATTTTTGACCAAAGTTAAGCAACGTCGGGAGTGGTCAGTACTTGGATGGGTGACCGTTTTTTTTTTGCTTTTTTTTCGTTTTTTTTTTGCATTATGGTACGGAACCCTTCGTGCGCGAGTCCGACTCGCACTTGGCCGGTTTTTATTTATTTTATTTCGCAAATTATAAAATGTGCAAGGGAAGTGTCAATCTATTAGACGTGTGCGCCGCGCCGGCGCGCCGTCGCCGCCGGGCTTTTTTGCCACGCCGCCGCCGCCGATAAATGATCGGCGTGAAATCGGCGTGACCTTGAGTGTTGTTAATCAGCTATTTTCACTTAATATTTGGATTACAATAGGATTTTTGCATTATATATGTTACAGTTGTCAAATATATATCAATTATTTATTAAATGAAACAGAATAGCCAGTTGCACAAACTATTTGACACACCAATTTAAGTAATCCTTAAGTAGCTAACACACTATCGCACCGCACCAAGGTCATTGTGGGACGCACCCATAAGTAAGAGGGAGACAGCGATATCTCTTTCTCCCTCTTACTTATGGCTGCGTCCCACAATGACCTTGGTGCGGTGCGATAGTGTGTTAGCTACTTTAGTGTTCAGCGTCAAGAAAGTTGACGTCATTATATGAAGTAGGATTTTTTCCTGTAAATTTTGTATTCACATTCAACTATTAAATCATTAGAATTTTTACGCCTTCACCTCACATACGAAGTGAGAATGCTATTACATGAAAATACTTACATTGCAATTAACTAGGCAAAGAAAACACAGGGCTCATGTACCATGGAACCTCAATGAGCAACAGAAAAGGAAAACTAACTAGCTAATGTTGCGTTGCGATCATCAATATTATCATCCTTGCTTGTACGATTGTCGACTAGCTTACGGAAATAACAACAAGAAATGCAATGAAATGGCGGCTCTTCGTGAAAATTGAATTTGAAAGTTGAAGTAATGGTTGTAGAAAGTTTGTATATCTTGGTGGTACGAGTTCTCGTCTTTCCTATATTCCATTATGGTGCCGAGATGCTGAGCCTCAAAAAGGGTGACGTGCAAAGGTTGGCGCTTTAGAGATGTAGTGTTGGCGAAGATTGCTGCTGTGCTGCTTATACCTAGGACAGCTAGAAGAACAAACCCCTTAACTGGGGTTTCCACAACATCTTTCTTCGGACATATTATGCGGTTTCCAACGCATGATGTGGCGAAACATAATATGAATTTAGGCCCAATGAATGGCAAACGTGCTCAGATTGGAACATGTGTGAGATGGTCGATGGCTGGCGGCAGTGCAACGGCTTCTGACAGCACGAAATTGAGACAAATTACATGTGGTCGCAATCGTCAGCAATAAGAAAACGAGAAAGAAGATACTTCTCACTGAGCCTGGTGCTTGTACGACAAGAAAACCATTAAAGAAAAGCCATAGCAGTCCACTATGTCTAGGATATTGCAAGGATATTTGATGATAAGCCATGTACAGCATGACAAAACGGAGTTACACAGAGATACTAATCTGGTCGACAGTCATTGGGACCAGGTAACCCCTTAATACAAGCCAGTTACTAGCAAAATCAAGTTATTATACCTATCCTATTTATATTCATTTACAAACCCCATTTTACTCAAAACCTATTCAAAACTATACGTAGATTACGTAGTTCACTTACTAGCAACCTGGATTAATCAACATTTTCAAGAAAAACGACAGATTAATGATTTTTCTTTAGAACCCTGAAAGTCAAGGTCACGCCGATTTCACGCCGAAAACACGCCGCCGCCGCCGATTTTTCGGCAAACGCCGCCGCCGATCGTTTTTTAATCGGCGCACACGTCTACAATCTATCTATCTATGTAATACCTTTAAACGAGCAATCCTTGTTTATTTATACATATATATATTTCGGGGATCTCGGAAACGGCTCTAACAATTTCGATGAAATTTGCTATATGGGGGTTTTCGGTGAAGATAAATCGATCTCGCTAGGTCTTATCTCCGGAAAAACGCGCATTTTTGAGTTTTTATATGTTTTCCGAGCAAAGCTCGGACTCCCAGATATTACATGTAGATATGAGTAATACTTGGAAGTGACCAAAAATATAGAGACCAAGCTAACTCTGCAATGTGTGGCCATGTCGTCATTAATGTCAAATTGATATGAAAATATGACGTTTATAATGACACCCTGACTGAGAGCCTAGAGAGACTCTAATCTGTTTACTTTTCGACTCCGTAAGGAAAATGGTAGGGACTACAAATCTTTTTTTTTATTTGACAAAAATCTTAAAGTAGCTGCACGCTGCACTCCTTGAGGGTCTACCGCGAAAATTGAAATTTCGTACACTGTACAGTCACCAATATTAAGTTACACAACGAAGGCCGCAAAAATATCTGACACGATCATTGTAGAGCCATTAAGTGCGTGTCACATATTTTTGCGGCCTTCGAAGAGTAACATATTATTGCAGGTGACTGTACCAAACCAAGATTGCAGTATTACACATAAACATCTCCTGAGTGTACTTAACTAATAAAATTCAGTTACAGTTAGACCAAGAAAAGTCTGCAGCGATTTAGTTAGCCCACGCAGTGCAAGTGTTATTTATACGTCATAATTTCATAGAAGTTTGACATTTAAAATAACAATTGCACTGCGTGGCCTATCAAAATCGCTGCAGACTTTTCTTGGTCTAACTCTACGTACTTTGTTCATAAAAAGTCTCAAAAAATTAACAAAACAAAAATCATCGACACATTTATCGACATAATCGCATCCCTATCATTCGTCACATCACTACGGGGGAGTGCCCGCCTCACGGCACGCCATTGTTTTCCGTCCGTCCGTCTATCTGTATGTATGTATGTAATTTGTATGGGAGCCATGGGAGCCTTTGTGACTGGAGTGACAGTCCTTTATGTAACGAGTTATTAAGTTGTATGAGTCAGAAGTCACAATGTATGAATGTATGGTTCTCAAGGGTTTCTTTCGATTGAAAAGTTGGTTTTCAAGAAAACACTCGATTTCCTTTTACAAGTACAGTCAGCAGTAGAAGTTTCTAAGCGGGCGAGGTGTTCAAAATTACCTTGACACGCTCTTATTCTCGTAACAATAAAGTCGCGTCAAGATCATTTTGTACACCTCGCCCGCTTAGAAACTTCTACTGCTGACTGTACTAAAAATGAACACTGTTAATGTCTGGGTCAATTTTTATATTGGTGTTCATAAAATTTAGAATTAGTATTACATACTACTGTACATAAATAAAATAGCGAAATCTTCCATTGAGTTACGACTTACGATATTGTATGATATTTTCGTACTTGCTTTTTATTCTTTGTTTAATGGGGAAGAGAATTGGACTACTGAGAAAGCATTTCTGTTCAAGAAAAGGTGGCAATTTTAAAAATATTATACGACATTTTTATTACTTCTAAAAAAAGGTTTGTTTTATTTGATTACCTAGGCCTAGCTTAAAAAAAACCCGCTCTATATCTCTCCACCATATCCACAATATACCTAAATATTCAAGACGCGCTGAAGGTCATCAAATTTGTAAAATATATGAAAGTAGCCTTATATGTTAAAGGTACTGTAAATGCAAATCTTGAAATTAGCGAGCAAAGTTTAACATAAAAACTCGAACCAAAAACGCCAATCACATTTTGGCCAAAACACCTTCCTTAAAATGACCTAGCCCTTCTAACTTAAAAAAAAAACATAAATCTTCTCCATAAATCCACAATATAAATATTCAAGACGCTCTGAAGGCCATCCATTTTGTAAAATATATGAAAGGCAGCTACTTGATAATATACGTACGAGGCATGTAATTACATCGTATCGGGCATCGCATCGCCTCGAGTGGATATTTCGGTAACCGTTTGTGCGTTCGAAATTCGAAATTCTGTGAACTTTTTTAATTTGTTAGCGAGTCTTTTTTTCTGTGACTTTTTAAATTTGTTAGCGGTGTTGGTTGACAGGATTTTTTTAAAGTTTGTTTTTAATTTCACTGCATTTTTGTATTTTATTTCAATTAATTATTGCTTTTTGATTTGTACACATTACATTCATTTTGGAGTATAGATAATACTAATGCTTTTTTTCTATATTAGATATAATAGGTACCCACCATAATTTGAAAAATATGTATGCATATTTACTGGACATTTAATTTGGAACATAGTTGTAAGTTGTGGACTAAAGTTACCTGATTTTACGGTCGTCATCATTGGCCACAGCATGTTGCAGCGACTAAAGAAGGTATTTTGAGGACGTAGTCTACAGCCTACACCGACTGCGATGACTGACACCATAGTCTAATAAAACATGGTCTTCCATTCCCAGAGTGACACGGGGCTACGTCACAACAACATGGCCGCTATATATAGCGCTATCGCATATTATCATATAGCGCTGTCGCATGATGACGTAAGCCCGTGTCAGTTAGGTGACCTAGAAAAGACGGGAATGGAGTACCAGGCGGAGTATATTATTATACCATGACTGACACCAAACAGTAATAAAATGCAACAGTACCGTTGGGTGAGTAGGTTTCGCGGGGAGAGGTGGGTATGAATGGGGAGAGAAGGTTTAAGAGGGGGGTGGGAAGGGATTTTAAGGCTACTGCTACAAAAATAATGTATTCCAATTTAAAATGGAGCTATATTAATACGCATAATAAAAAAAAATCGGTGCAACAATCTTCCAAAATCACCTTTGTATGAAAACCCCTCTCACCCCAAATACGAGGCACTACGGGGTGAGGTGGGTTTTCCTCTTTATCGTCAAAGTTATGAAATGGAACTACCCAAAATAAAATAAAAACTAAAATACAAACGTCCGGAACATTTATTATATACACCATTCAGTTCTCATATGTAAAAATAAAATGTTATCGAGGTTTGAATTTCAGTTTTGACCCTACTCACCCCATTTTACGGTACCGTAGATAATAAATATAGCGTCACTATCTGCGCCGGCCGCTTTGCATATCGCCCATCGTAACGAAACACACACCGGAATAAACGTGTAAGCGTTCCGAACGATTGTTTTATGCAAAATATTATGTAGTGAAGAAAAATTAATCAATGCGGCATTAAAAAACCCAAACACACTATAAAGTCTGCATCTTTAGGTATTTAAATAAAATTAAACAAAATCTATCCTCAAATGGCTCCTTAAGCCAGTTGAGGGTAAATGAAAACATTAGGTACATGATCAAATAATGTAGGTTAAAGTCAGGTCGTTCAGTGACAGATCCAGGCGGTTTTATATTTGGTTGGTTAAAGGTGGATGGACTGTGTGAGAGATAATATGAAACGAACGCAAGTGAATGATGAGATGACGGGTGACAGAGAGGTGTGGAAGAGAAAGACATGCTGCGCCGACCCCAAGTGAATGGGAAAAGGGCAAGAGAGAATGATGAACCAATAAATGTTATAACTACCCGAAAATGTACAAATGTTTACTTTTTTTTAATACCGAAAAATATAGACTAGAGTGTTCCGTACAAAACTTTGTTCACGGAACACGTAGGATCACTTCGGTCTTACTAATCAGTAAAATGCTTTGTGTTATTGACGTGATAATGATAACGTCTTATAAATCGATGAACACCGGTAGCATGCACGAAAAAGTGTCACGTTGTGGACAGATCTCCATGGTAACGTTGTGGACGGATCTCCATGGTAACGTTACGTAATGTAATGGTAATATTTTCTTATGGCGTTATCACGCAAAATTATAGTCCGTAAACCGACTTTACAGACAACCATATTTTTTTTCTTAACAATGTGTCTCTTTCCAGAAAAATGCGGTCTAAGCGACGACCCCGGCCTCCGAGTGAATGGAAAAGGCAAGAAGATGAGGAAACCACGGACCATATACAGCAGTCTGCAGCTGCAGCAGTTGAACAGGCGGTTCCAGAGGACGCAGTACCTCGCGCTGCCGGAGCGGGCCGAGCTGGCCGCTAGTTTAGGCCTCACGCAGACCCAGGTTAGTCCAATGATAAATAGCTATAGGTTATACTCATACAAGAAGATGAGGAAGCCACGGACCATATACAGCAGTCTGCAGCTGCAGCAGTTGAACAGGCGG
Organism: Cydia splendana; assembly: GCF_910591565.1. Classification (NCBI taxonomy): domain Eukaryota; kingdom Metazoa; phylum Arthropoda; class Insecta; order Lepidoptera; family Tortricidae; genus Cydia; species Cydia splendana. Next base: position 2,660,246 of record NC_085984.1, read on the forward strand.
TTCCAGAGGACGCAGTACCTCGCGCTGCCGGAGCGGGCCGAGCTGGCCGCTAGTTTAGGCCTCACGCAGACCCAGGTTAGTCCAATGATAAATAGCTATAGGTTATACTCATACAAGAAGATGAGGAAACCAAGGACCATATACAGCAGTCTGCAGCTCCAGCAGTTGAATAGACGGCTCCAGAGGACGCAGTACCTCGCTCTGCCGGAGCGGGCCGAGCTGGCCGCTAGTTTAGGCCTCACGCAGACCCAGGTGAGTCCAATGATAAATAACTATAGGTTATACTCATACAAGAAGATGAGGAAACCAAGGACCATATACAGCAGTCTGCAGCTCCAGCAGTTGAACAGACGGTTCCAGAGGACGCAGTACCTCGCTCTGCCGGAGCGGGCCGAGCTGGCCGCTAGTTTAGGCCTCACGCAGACCCAGGTGAGTCCAATGATAAATAACTATAGGTTATACTCATACAAGAAGATGAGGAAACCAAGGACCATATACAGCAGTCTGCAGCTCCAGCAGTTGAACAGACGGTTCCAGAGGACGCAGTACCTCGCGCTGCCGGAGCGGGCCGAGCTGGCCGCTAGTTTAGGCCTCACGCAGACCCAGGTTAGTCCAATGATAAATAGCTATAGGTTATACTCATACAAGAAGATGAGGAAGCCACGGACCATATACAGCAGTCTGCAGCTGCAGCAGTTGAACAGACGGTTCCAGAGGACGCAGTACCTCGCGCTGCCGGAGCGGGCCGAGCTGGCCGCTAGTTTAGGCCTCACGCAGACCCAGGTGAGTCCAATGATAAATAACTATAGGTTATACTCATACAAGAAGATGAGGAAACCAAGGACCATATACAGCAGTCTGCAGCTCCAGCAGTTGAACAGACGGTTCCAGAGGACGCAGTACCTCGCGCTGCCGGAGCGGGCCGAGCTGGCCGCTAGTTTAGGCCTCACGCAGACCCAGGTTAGTCCAATGATAAATAGCTATAGGTTATACTCATACAAGAAGATGAGGAAACCAAGGACCATATACAGCAGTCTGCAGCTCCAGCAGTTGAACAGACGGTTCCAGAGGACGCAGTACCTCGCTCTGCCGGAGCGGGCCGAGCTGGCCGCTAGTTAGGCCTGACGCAGACCCAGGTAAGTCTAAGTCCTAGAATAGCTTAGCTATTTTAAATAGTATATTCGTGGCAAATAAATAAAGAAATAACAGATAAAAAAGAGGAACAAAAAGAAAAAAACTTACTTATACTTAGGTCGTATTCATTATTTTCATTTTTTTTCTTTGAATTTAATAATTTCCTTACTTATTTCCTATTAGATTAGTTTTTTCTTAACCTTTTGCCTACGAATTGTGAACCCGGCTGCCACGTGACAGGCATAGCCTAGTGTGGGGCCAATGGATATTGATATTTATTGTAAAAAGGTTTTTTTCAAATAAATATTATTCTATTATTCCATTATTATTATATGTCAAAGAGAAACTAAGAAATTATGCCAACAATAACAGAAACGTAAGTAATATAGAAACATTTTTGACTACAAAAAAGACAAAAAAGAAGAGCTAAAAAGATAGATATTTGATTTCGAAATTGTTTTGAGTCTATATTTAGACACCAAGTTTAGAGAAAATATTCTAGAATCTAAAAAAACACAATACCTAACCAAAAATCTTTTAAAAGACGCGCGCAAAAACTTTCTACACACAGTAAAAAAACATAAACAAATTAAAACCTAATAACACCATATGCTACTTTCTATTATTACCTAGCATGAATACTTCCATCTCCTCCCTTAAAAAAAGTCATAGACAACTTTTAACTTTTATTCACTCAGTAATTATGTCGCAAAGCTATAATTAAAGAAGTGTAGACGTTGGTCCATTTTTTATTTAAAAAAATTAAGCTACAATATATAATCGGTCTTAAACACTACCTTTAAGGTTTAAATTTCTTTGAAAATACAGTTATCTGAAGCGATAGCGAACATGCAATTAAAAACGTTCGTTTTTTAAATTCTGTCACAATATTTTTTTAAATCGTCGTTTAAATTGTCTTTGGTTTTATTTTTTAAAGCGACAGGAAGTGACCTATATGTATTTAGTTCTTTTTCTTTAGTTTTGATCTAGAAAAATAAGTTTTTGTCTAAACCTTGATTCAAAACGCTTATTTAAAACGATTTCTTTGACGAAAATATGAATCATCTTTCCATCCATTTCAGTCGTCTTGTTTTTATATTACACTGATATATTTTTCATATTCTTAATTTAAAACAGTACCTTATCAAATTGATCGCGCACAACAGAAATCGTCGACAACACAATCATGTTTTTTCTTAATTTCATTAAAATTTTGACGTTTCAACTTAACTAGGATACCCCAATAATATTTCTTCTCAATTCAAATTTCGAACGCCAATACGTCTCAAGCGCCGCACTATTTCTATGTAAGTACGCCTTATTTTTTTTCTAACCGGTCAGTCCGTGAATTCATTGCTTAGCTATTTTAAATTTCGAATTCAACCAAACCAGTATCTGATTACGTATAGTTTTTAAGGATCTCCAGGTAACGTTATGCTGGTTCTCGCTTACTTTGTAAGGGATTGGAACGGGACAGCTACATTCGTTTCGATTCGACTCGGAGCGATTGATTCGTCATGTGACCGGTGAGAATGAATAATCGTTATCGAATGATGTGTGTAGAGATTAAAGGGTGTAGAGGTGACATTTTATTTATGTTCTTACTCATGTTTAATTCGTGATTTAAAATGAGTTATTTTTTATTTCAATTTGATCATAGCAGAAATAAGTAAGGACATTGCATTAGGATTCAAATCATATTGGTATAGTAACTGATACATTAGAATAGGCATGTCTCTTAGTTGTTTTATGTGGAGTGCTTAAATGTAAGTTACGACGATTAGATAATTATAATAACATGATTTATTAGAGGATAAAGTTAAGTAAGGTTTACTCGGGTAATTCCGAATGTCGAAAACTGTCGGATAATTCCGAAAGAGACTTTTATTATGATGGAATTAAGGGTGATTTTCATCTGAATTTCGGAATTATCCGACATTCGGTAATACCCGAATACACCTTATTACGTTTCAAATAAAAGGCAAGACTTTAGTTTTTATAAATCATATTTATTTTATAAAATGTAACGTAAATACACTATATTAATCAAAATAAACCTTTTTTGGGTCTAACCTAATAGTTGTTATCTAATTTTGTACAATGTCGGTATTGATAGAAACATAATAAGAAGTAAGGCTACAACTAAAAAGCTATTTAAATCCAACATCATACAAATATTTGCTATCATAAAACCTTAGAAATAAAATAACTTTACACACATGTCACAAATATAGTAATAAAAACTACTTAATGCAAAATACGTATAAGCTACAATAAAATGTGTTTCAACCATAAAAGGCTTATTGCAATGTCATTAAATTACAGTATTAGTATGCATTAATAAAATAAAATAACCACATTATGTTTACATGCGGTAGGTAAGTTTTTAGGGTTCCGTACCCAAAGGGTAAAAACGGGACGGGACGTACTACTATGTATGTATGTATACTAAGATTCCACTGTCCGTCTGTCTGCTCGTCTGTCTGTTCCCAGGCTGTATTCTCATGAACCGTGATAGACAGCTGAAATTTTCACAGACCATGTATTTCTGTTGCGGCTATAACAACAAAAACAAATACAAAAAAGTACGGAAAAAGTCGGTGGGCCAGTCCGACTCGCACTTGTCCAGTTTTTTTACGTACTTAGGCAGTAAAAAGACGTAATAAAAATTATTAAAACCGCGTAAAATTACTTTAGATTTTTATCAATAAATATAGGCATATAAAAGCTAGATTCTGGCTTTATGAAAATATGACGTTTAAAATGACATTTCCTCACTTTGTTCTATTCAAATCGATGCAAAATTAGCTTAGACGGACTCTAGAAGTCTAGATACTGTTACTACCTACGCGTATAGGATAAACTCAATGCAATTTGTGTACTTCTTCATATAATAAATGAGTAAAGGATTACTCACGAATCTCACGATAGAACGGCCCGGTCCGGGTCCGGGCCCATGCATGCACTTCTTTTTTTTTACATATCACGTGATCACGGGTCACCTGCTATAGAAAATGAAGTGTCGGTTGCTTCGGTCCGGACCCGGGCCTTTCTAGCGAGAGTCATCCTTATACCTTAAACGCATTATTTTTTTACGATTGGGCATTCTGGGGCATTCTAGAAAAGTTTCGGATGCCCGCGTGACGCATTTTTTAACGCTTTTGATAAAACTAAGAAGCCGATATTTTTGATAAATTAGGTTTAAACTCAACGGTATATTAACGTAACGGTAGATTTCTGCAGATCATTAAGGTAGCTGCCATACGCGTCACATCCCCGACAAGGTACAGCTTGGCAAAAAAGAGTAGAAATTAAAAAGTGGCAACACTGTAGTGTCGTCCCTGTCAAACCAATTTGTATAAGAAAAAGGGACGACACTACAGTGTTGCCACTTTTTAATTTCTACCCTTTTTTGCCAAGCTGTAGACCGTTTTGTGGAAATCCCCTTTTACAGTTACATAAAAGAGCAACAATAATCCTCAATTACTTCATCAAAACTCCATAAAAAGAACTAGCGTTAATCCGTAGCCAGTTCTTTTTATGAACTAGTTCAGTAGAATAAATTAGTTCTTACGCCTCTGTCCGTTCTCTGCTCTGTGGCAAGAAAAAGTAAGAGCAGGTTAATTTTATTATAATTTAATATTTCTCGATTATTGTGCACCGCACTTTGATCAGCCGGTAATAGGGATGGGATTTATCGATATTGTTGTTGTGTTGATGTGTTGTTGATTGTGACTGAGTTTTTTTGAAATGAAAATGATTGTAGTTTTAATTTTTATACCAATTTGTAAAATATGGGTAAGTAAGAAAAATATTCTTAATATAAATAAAATATATAAATATTAGGGGGCATCTTACACAGATCAATCAATCTAGCCCCAAACTAAGCAAATCTTGTATGTACTATTGTAAAACTTTTTTTAACGCATTTTTGGGCCTGTACATAATGGCGAAGCAAATATCTGTAATTGTTATTATGTATTTTATGTGATATAGGATAGTGACGTAAACGATAAAATGTTTGGTAAACGATAAAAAAAACGTCACTCATCGATACCAATCCCAGCCCTATTCACTCAATTCAATTCCATATTAAACCACAAAAAACTATCACTATCCCACTCTAACATACAATCCAACCTATCCCCGTCCCGCTCTAACATACAATCTACAATCAAAAACCACCCTTATTTCAAAAGCATTAAGATCTACATTTTTTGCCATAGATAATAAATTACACATTTGTCTTTAGGTGCTGTTTACGATGTATTGTGGTTATAACAATCGAATCGGATGTATTTTTTTCTATTCTGGTAACATTGGGTTGCACAGACATGTTTGAGTAGACCACGCAAACGTGCAGCCAAGCTAACGATAGTACTCTACACTTCTACTACGAGTTGGCGTTTGACATTGACGTTAGCGACAGCGTGAACTCCATCGCACCAATACATCAGTGCATGCGAAATGGCCTGCGATGGATTTTACGCAGTTTCAATTTAATCTCAGTTTATTTATTTTGCTAATAAACACAGATACAGTACTGGTCATGTAAGTCGCTAAATTAAACGTCAAGTTTCAACTCGTGGTACGGCTAAATAGATTTGTCAATCGGGAATTAGGCACAAGGCACAAAATACGGCGGGAATTAGGCAAAAATGTGCCTGCCGGATATATGTCCGCAAATACAACTGTCAGACCGATCTTATTTGCGTAAGTAATACTAAGTAATCTGTACCTGTATCCCTAACAACGTTCACTCTTCGTGACACATGCGACATCTACCTAAACAGATATATGTCTGTGCTAGATTCCTATTATCAAGACATTAAAATTGTCATGTTATTGATAAAAGTCAATAAGAAAGATAATATTACATTGTTCTTGATTGAATGATTGACTTTTACTTGAAATACATTGTTACGTTCATTCATCCTCATCGATAAGTAGATATAGGTATTTATTGAATAAATAAAACATGTAAGTTAGTTAAAATAACGTAAAAAATCGTTGATTTACAAATCAATATGATATCTACGCTCCAATAGATCACAAAACGTTTGTAATATAACCTCGCTACCGTCTAAGAAACTATATACAACCACCTCAATAATATCTAAACATATTTAAACCTTAACACATCGTAATAAGACTTAAAACGACTACATATTTAAGACATACGACAACCAATGATGCCATCTCCGAAAACGTCGAGTCATTATTTCAAATAAAGAACATGACTTTCAAATGTCGAAATCACATCTCATTGGCTGTCAAACGGCGCTCGGCAACCAATGGTCGCTCGTCAAATGTCATGACGCTGTGGTTTTTGAACAATTGTCTTTGGATGGCGGTTAAAAAAATGTGCTTCCGTTAGCTTCTGGCTTTGTTGAGGTCAGTTTTTTTCGTGGCGGTTAGGTTCTGTTGATGTGGGTATATTTAAATATACTTCGTGAAGTCGGTAAAAACTTTTAATCTTTTATAAATATCAAATATCAACTCCCTACTTTTTTAATTTGAAAAAATGAACTGATTAAAATGTTGAACATAATTATTAAAGAAATAAAATTGTTTTTTTTGTAGATCCAATTTCGTCCGCAATATTATCTTAAAAATTATTATCTAGGCCTATTTTCAATTATCAGTGCAAACTCAAACATACAAAGAATATTGATAACAGATTCCATAAAGATTTCTAAAACTTAGTCTAAAGTAATATTTTTTAACTAAAAATAATACATGAGTTTGAGCCAAAGAATTAATATAATTTATTAAAAGTTGAAATCTTTTGACAAATCAAGCACAAGCACTGCTGAATATAAAGAACAAACAAGTTTTTAATTACTCCTTAGGTAGGTACTTGACTTAGGTTAACTGGAAGAGATCCCTCTTAGGAATAAGTTCGCCCTTGTACTATATTTATGTTTTTTTCTGATGTACCTGTATTCCTCTCTTCCGTACAATAAAGTGTTACTTACTTACTTACAAATATATATATCTCTATACACATATTATAGGTATTATAACATTATAAGTACCTACCTATGTATGTAAACAACAATACATTGAAACCTTTATTACAACTATCAATCTTTATTCTTAAATAAATCATTCTTTATCCACCAGCTCCCGTGTGGCCATGATTAATGTACATACTTATGACAAATGCTATAGAAATCCATCGGTATACTGACATTATGTCATTACAGATTAGCCACGGACCTAAGTCATTATTATGACGTAACTAGACCGTGACTTAGAAAATTGAGTTTTCTTTTGAATATATAATAAAAGCACAAGTCGTATTTTCGATCGAAGACTTAAAGCAGCCACCAAAAGTACCAAATGTGAGATACTCAATTAGGGAGAACGTCTTCTGCTCTAGCAGATAGCTGCATCCCGCTCTTTCAGACCGTGAGTTCTAGGTTTGAGGTCTAAAGTCTATAGTCTGTATCTTTAGGTATTTAAAAAAGAGTAAATAAAATCTACCCTCGAATGCATGGCTTCTTAAGCCAGTAGATGAAAACATTACACGATCAAATACTCGTAATGTAGGTTAAAGTTAGGTCGTTCAGTGACAGATCCAGGTGGTTTTGTATTTGGTTGGTTAGTCAATAAATGTTATAACTACCCGAAAATGTACAAATTATTTGTTTACTTATTTATTTAAGTCCCTAAACTTACTTACTACTCTTTTACAAAATACTTAACGAATTTTGAAACGTAGACATCTCTAAGCCTCTAGTCTAAACCAAGAAGTGACAATAATTTCATTTTAGGTTTGGCATGGAGTTACACATTTATAATAAACCATAAATTTCCTATTTGTAGTAAATTTCTAGAATTCAGTCGCATCTCCGAAACGTTCTTTAAAATTATCGATTGAACTGTCAAATAGTAGTTCGTGATTTCCTTATTTTTCTTTTATCTTTGTGTTTAATTATGATATATAACAATTTGTCTCTAGAAAACGGAGGCAAATTTAAAGAATGTAGGCGCGAAAAATTCCTTATAGATTTGTATTTCCCGCTTTTTTCCTACTAACATTAATTCGCCAGACAAAAATCCAAACCGTTTAAACCGAAGGGCCGTTCCAAAACAGCTACCGTCCAGTAAAAAGTATCGATTAACAACAATACTCGTACCGACGTCGAGTACTTTTGTTATTCGTCACACTTCATATTATGGCTGCCGGCTTTAATTCCAAAAAGTCGTATCTCACACATGGACAGTTATTTCTGAAGGCCCATTATATCTTGAGCTCGAGCTACGTACAAAATATACCTGGTAAGAGCTCACTATATATGCTGGTTATACAATGTCCATTTTATCATGAGCTCGCGCTGCGTACAATATATACGTAGTGAGAGCTCAATTTTATACTGGTTAATGTCATAGATCACTTGCTACGTTTTGAAATGAAACAGAGATGTCATCCATCATAATTTAGAGGCGGCAATACCAAATGAGTTGTTTTTTGTAGCACTTCAGCATTCGATTGTGACTTTTGATTTTTAGTTGTCCATGGGAGTCTATGAAAAGTATGTGAGGATGAAATTGTTAGCTATTTTTAGTCTTAGTCCGATAAAAAGTACCTACATAGTCTGAATGGTTATTACTTATTTAAGTCAGTTTTGTTAATTTTTTTTTTCTACTGTAGCAACATATTAGATTTACAAAAAAAATCATAAAACTTATCACTTTTTTTACGTTTCCAAGGAAAATTCCGATATGTTATAAATACATTTAGAATTTTGAACTAAGTCAGGACAAAAATATAAATTTTGTAACGAATCATTTTGTTGTTATATTTTATAGGTAAACTATTGAAAACGAATGGATATTTTAATAAATTATGTTGATATAATGTGTTCAGTTGAAATATCATTAAATATTTTATACCAGGGGTCGGCAAACTTTTGTGAAGAGCCGCCTGCAGTAGAAATCTCCGGCTTTTTAATGTCAAAGATCCGCAAAAGTTGTTTTCAGTGGTCTCAGAACTCTAAACTAACTGTCATTTTTTTGGTCACTTGAAGAGCCGCAGTTTTACCTCCAAAGAGCGGCATGCGGCTCGCGAGCCGCGGTTTGCTGACCCTTGTTTTATACAAAACAATTCGTAAAATTCAACACTCAAATTAAAAAACTGGACAAGTGCGAGTCGGACTCGCCCACCGAGGGTTCCGTACTTTTTAGTATTTATTGTTATAGCGGCACCAGAAATACATCATCTGAGAAAATTTCAACTGTCTATCACGGTTTATAAGATACAACCTGGTGACAGACAGACGGACAGACGGACAGTAGAGTCTTAGTAAAAGAGTCCCGTTTTTACCCTTTGCGTACGGAACCCTAAAAATGATCATCCCGGCACCTCAACCAAGTCCCATATAAGTAAAATTTCGTAACCGTCAAAACCAGCTTTAGAATTTTTGACCACAGACAAGTTTCTATAATTTTTTAATTACCAGAGAGGCGTATCCGATGATTTTAGGAATTTTTGTGGGGGTATTCGATACGGTCATCATCGATTATAGTCGATTCTATCGTTGGGACATTGACATTTGATTCGAAATCATGTGTAAAATATTTTTATAAAGACTGAATTTGAATATAGAGTCAAACCAGGCTAACTTTGCATGGCATTTGCCACAAAGTGTGGAATGTCATCATTAATGTCGTTCTTAGACATGTTTTATCAAAATCGGTTCATCCGTTTCATTGCGTTGGGGGATTTAACTTTTTTTTGTTTTATAAAGTTGGATTAGAAAGAAGCACAAGCGTGGCGATTATTTTAATACTTTTTGAAAAATTGTTAAAATCTCACAGCTTTTTGCAACACTTGATTGCTTCATAAATAAGTAGACAATTATTATAAACATAGCGTGTTTCTAGTTATTATAATAGGTAACTTAAATGTAGTGTAGTATTAAAGGTGACCCTATTTTGACCCTGATGACCTAACTCACAAATAATGACAATGACGCCTCATTTTCGAATCCGGGGTGTTAATAACCGACTTTAAAAAAATATTAACATTGATATAGACTACGTTGACAATGTTTTTTCTCTAAAATAGGTATGACCAAGAAAAAGTTTATGGTTCTAATATTTTATATCTAGAAAAAAAATTAAATGGGTCTGAAAAAAAATTACTTATGTAATTTTACAACATTTTAGTGTAAGTACTCCGTCCACCAAATTTTATCGTAATCTGACGATAAAAATCGTCAACAAAATCGGCTCAAATAGTTCACTTTACAACATTGCAGGGTGAAAAAAAAGCAATCTTAAAAAATCGTCGATTTAAAACAAACCTCTTATAATTTGATTGAACGTAATAAACCAACTGTGTAATTTTATTTATATCTCTGTTATTCACGCTATCGACTTTATCGATTACGCCTACAGTTTTATGTACTTGAAATACAAGTTATTAAATTAGATTAACCATTTTTATGACATTTTGAACCATTAAAATCCAGACGCATCAAAAGGGAGCCATCGAAATGGGACAATTTATAGGTTTCCATTAAGAAATAGCACTCTAGTTGACTCAACCGTTAATTGGAAAATACAGTTCGATCCCAATTGTAAACCATTAAAGCTAATCAAAAGAACGTTGTTCTAATTCTAGTAAACACTCAATTGAACTTTAAACTCGAAAAAAACTAGTTGCGCACCCCTGACACGTGACGCAGTTTTTGCGCCAATCGGGAGCTCAAATGTCAAATCGCACACTGACAAGTCGTGTACGGATGCGGAAAAATGTGAATGTGTGCGTGAATAAATATGGCTAGGGTTGTCGATTCTGTCTTGTGTTTTTGCGCGAAGTGGAACAATAGCTGTCATGTTTTCGATAAACGAAGTCGTCAATTAAAGAAGTTCTTTTGTGTTTGGTTTTTAAAGTTGAATTATTTTTATGTACCTTCCTTATTTGACTACTAATACCTATAGAATTTTTTTAAAGCAGGTAGGTTTTATAATACTTATACCTAAAAGGCTAAATCAAGCTTTAGACTTTTTTTAGATTTTGTAGGTATGCATAAATGAAGGAATTTCAAGTGTAATGTAAAATGTACGATTTTGACTTTCATTTACTAACATACGTGTTGCTTACATGTAGTTGGTGCAATAAAAAAATATCGACGTAAATATTTCGATAGATTGAGATTTTTCTAGTAATTTTTTTAAGCGTATGTTGTAATACAGGTAGCTGGTCTAGTAATTTGTATATTACTTATAATAACTAGTAGCAGTTTGTGTAAACAAGAAAAGTGTGTAATGTTACGAAGAAAAGTGCATTATGCTATTAATCTCATTTGGGCCAGTTCCTTATAAAAGAAAAACTTTGATCATGTCACGATCAATAAATAAGTTTAAACATTTTTTTTAAGTTATACTATTTTAGTAGTTACGACTTTTTTGTTTACCTAAATTATAGTATCTGTCTATACCTTTCAATAATTTCATGCCAAATGATCGTGATGCCGAGAAAAAACGTATTTTTGAACGTTAATTCTGGATTTACGTAAACAAATACGTAGTAAAGCTAGATATATTATATGTAAAATTGTTCCAGATATACAGGGTGGAAAGGCACGACGATCCTTCCCGGAAGTATTAGGTCGTTTAAGTGATACAGAGACTATTGGTAATGGTAAGAATCGTTAATTGAGTAAAAAATAAAAATTGCAAAAATACTACTTTTTAACTGTGGTGATAACCCTATAGCATGTGCACATGACGGCTAGATTAAGGATCTCCGTCGGGAAAGCTCGGGACTTTACACTTTTTTCCGATCGTTGACAGTATCGCAATGATGTATGAATGACGCATAAATGTCAAATAAATCAAATGCATGCAAAAATATTACAAACAATTTTATTACTTTCTTAGATAATTACTTTTTTCCAATATTTAATACTATCTTCTTTTCACATACGGTGTTCAAATGTACCTCCGTGTATTACAACGCCGCCGCAGCCCGTACCCGAGTATGTCGATGCACATGCGATATAGTGTATGCTCTTCGTCATTTATCCTCCGCAGAAAGCACCAATTAGCCTTTGTCTCATTTCGTCCGCAGTTTCACATTCCGTTTGGTTTGGTACACCATATCTTTTACACAGCCCCACAAATTTAAATAGCCACGAGCATCTAACATTTTTATTTGAAGAATATGACATTCAATAAGTATAGTTCAATGAAAATTTAATTTCAAACATCAGACGTCTTGTCTATTTCCTACCACGCAAGAAGGTTTGTTAGTTTGGTATTGAAGAAGTATTTATTCTTGATTTATTCTTAGTATTTCATTTTTGCAAGTTCATTTGGTGCAACTAACACAACCTACTTGTTATTTTTAATTATTTTAGATAGTTTCCAATTATTCGAAAATAATTTTGTGAAACGTGTTAAGAAACTAAAACCTTTTTATCAGTCAAGGAAACCAGAGATATTTATAAGACGATTGCGTACTTTTGAGTGGTTGTCAATGTCACCATTTGAACTGTCGTTGTAAACAATGTTGTGGTTAGTATTATTAATATTAAGGAATAACATAACTATTTCATTCAAGTATTGAACAAGTGGAACCACTAAGAAAGCGAAAATCCTGCAATGATTCTTACCGTGCTGTAAGCAGACCTAAAAATGGTTAGATGGCAACAAATTAGCATAATTTCCTGTCGAATACTGATTGTTTACAAGTAAGTTCATTGACCCTGTCACCTGTTAGGGTTAGAACAAAGTAGTTTTTTGCGTGGATGTTTAAAAGGTCATAATTTAGAAACGGTTGCCCATATTAACATAGTTTTTATGGAGAAAATATAGAGCTTAGGCTAAGCTATCTCCCATTTTCGGAAAGGATCGTCGTGCCTTTCCACCCTGTATATGTATGTATACTTATCCGTAGCTATTATCCTTATAGTTTCTTAATTTGAATATCTAAATTACTGAATAATCTTAACACTTGTGTGTTCGATTTCCCCTGATCCAGTTTGAGCAGCCCTTTTATAAAAGGGCTTAAATTATTACAAATAGTATGGATTTTTAGTTCTTTTTCAGAGTTTGAACTAACTGGCAGGTGACGCCTGCGCATATCCTATAGCTATTTATAATATAACCAGTGGGGAGACACTCCTGACTTCGGCCAAACTCGGCTCCGCTCGGCTCAGCATTGCTCCGAGCAATTATTAGGGTTGGCACCACTTGACTTCCTTTTGCGTCCACGACCACAGATAAGATAATCACTTGAATTTTGACAACCCTAAATAGCCGAAAGGGATAGTGCCATATATTAGAAAGGGATAGCATGATTCGTCCCTGAACCGCTGTCAAACTTCAGGTTTTGTAGGAAGTGTCCTTTCTGTACGGTAGTACTATTATTTCTTCTGTGATATATCTAGCTTCCGCTCGCGACATCGTCCGCATAGAATTCGTCAAAAACTTTTAATCTCATTAATCTCATTATACCCCCTTTAGGTGTCTTTTTTTAATACTTTCTGCCTAGATTTTTATAAAATTTTAAGATATGCACTGTCTTTTGTCAGTACTGGAGGACAAATCTGTCAATACATCGATACACATGCACATAATATAAGACAGAAGTGTAACATAAGTTCCACTTAAGAACATAAGTTGTGCTTAGGAAATAGGAACTCTCAAGATACAGGCTCGGTCTAGTTTGGGGACCACTGTCAATTTGTTTTGATGCAATAATAAATAAATAAAAATCGTTTATTTCGACCAACTTAGGATCATATTACATTTACATTTACTTATTATATTAAAATTAAGATTAAAATTAAATTAACTATTTTACATTAAAATTCAAATAATAATGTTTTTTTGCCTCATTAAACTTTTTTCATTGTTTTAGGGTTACGTATCCAAAGGGTAAAAACCTACTATTAAGACTCCGCTGTCCGTGTGTCTGTCACCAGGCTGTAAGTCATGAAACGTGATAGTTGAAATTTTCGCAGATGGTGTATTTCTGTTGCCGCTATAACAACAAATACTAAAAACAAACATGATGTTTATGACACTCCCTCACTTTGATCCAGCTTTGAGTTAGCTTAAATGGACTCTAGTAGTATATATCTAAATAATACCTTTAAACGAGCAATTCTTGTATTTCGGGGATCTCGGAAACGGCTCTAACGATTTCTATATGGAATTTGCTATATGGGGGTTTTCTGGGGCGAAAAATCGATCCAGCTAGGTCCTACCCCTGGGAAAATGTGCATTTTTGAGTTTTCATATGTTTTCCGAGCAAACCTTTGTCGCCCAGATATTTTAACATTAACGCACTATGCAAACGTAGTACATAGGGTTTGCACGACGGATCCGAAATGTATGGGAAGATCCGCGGATCCGGATCCAGATCCGGATAATTTCATACATTTCGGATCCGGATTGCAAACCCTAGTAGTACAGTCTGAAAATAAAACTGAATACTTATCGAAATTAATTTTTGAACAGAAACTTGTTTCCTAGAACCGTTAGTTTTAATTACCAGTAATAAAGGGGTAGTTGGGTTCAACTAACTAACTAACTAACTATCTTTATTAATATGGGATTAAACTTTTAATTACTTTACTTAGTTTTGTACTACATTCAGTTAGGGCATGAACAATAAGGATTGTTATAATAAGAACTTTTCTTGCTTTTACCTGTTCATAAAATAGTTTAGAATCTATAGATTATTGTATTTGAAATATATCATATATTACATCTAGGCGGTTTTCTGTGATTACATCTGAATTGCTTTATCCGGTAATATTTATTTTTTTAATTAGACTCCTAAGTTTAGGTTATTGGTTTTAAACACTTAACTTTTAGGGTTCCGTTCCCAAAGGGTAAAAACAGGACCCTATTACTAAGACTCCGCTGTCCGTCTGTCTCTCTGTCTGTCTGTCAGGCTGTATGAGGCATAACAACAAAGACTAAAAACAGAATATAATAAATATTTAAGTGGGGCTCCCATACAACAAACGTGATTTATTTTCCGTTTTATGCGTAATGGTACGGAACTCTTCGTGCGCGAGTCCGACTCACACTTGGCCGGTTTTTTTAATTAGACTTCTAAGTTTAATATTAGGTTATTGTTTTTAAAGACAATTTTTTTAACGCACTAAAACTCACTTTATCCATATAAATCAACCCGTTTTATGGCTTTTAAGTGTAAATATTTGTATATTTTCATAATCAGACCGACACTTCACCAACTTTCCTGTGATATGATTTGAGCAAAGTTGATTTCCTACAGAAGGACCAGGTCTGGATTGAACCCCAACCTGTTCAGTAGGTATCGATAGTTTATCTGATGTTCTACTTAGGACTATCAATTTATAAAATATTATTCAAAACAAAGTAACTTTCAAGAATATTGATAATGTTTCAAAGCTTTCTTTCGTATGCAAATTTCCGATTCTAATAAAAGTGTTGTTGTTGGTATTTATGTCTTAAAATTTTCACATTTTTTTTCAAAAAGCACCATATACATAATATTATATGTATACCTTGGAAGTAATAAGAATTACCAGCCTCGTTTTACTAAACCGCCTCGCTTCACTCGGCTAGCAATCCCAGGTATCTGACTATCGCTCGAATATGCAATTTTCGTTTTATTTTTGGCGGCCCATATCCGGACTCTTCTGCCAGAGACATCTGACACATCAGTACGTATATTTCTAGCTAATAATGCCAGACATGACTAGTGTGTTATTAACGGCCGAGCATGAACTATACTGTATAAAAACACGAATATTTGGAACAGCCTCTTAAATTAAGTATCGGGAAGTGATACGGCCGAGTAAAAGTGATGACTAAAAAACAGATTTTCGTGGAAAAATAAATAATTAATCGTATTACAGACCACAGTGGAACATACCAATGGAACTAGATCAACATCCTGTGATACTTGTTCCATGACTCACTGACGCCGCTCATTATTCGCTTGAATATTTAATTAAATTGATTTATATAACTTACCTTACTTACCGCAAAGATAAATAGGTCATAACTACGAATATACCTAGAGCTAGTTCCGCGTAACTAGAAGCAGTTAAAACTTACAATTTTCAACCCTTAAATTTAAATAAAAAAGATCCTTTTGCCAGCTCAAAATTTGCATTTTATCCACAATAGGGTGGCTAAAATGTAACTATCTAACGAATCCAATAAATTTAAATGATAAATCAAATCAAATCATTAATTTTCAGGCTACTAACATATATATACAATAATAAAAATCTTAAATACTAAAAAATCATTTTCGTGACGCAGTTTTCTGTTGCGGCGTCACTTGCTCTGGTGTAGGGTTCGGCAGATTCCCACGGAACCGCCGAAATATCACACCCTTTGGCCAGAAGTCCGTGTTCGCGATGGCTTCCAGCAGCGGCCGCGCACCACAAACGAGCTGAAGTGTACGTAATGACGCGATCGCAGCTGGAACACTTTCAACTCGTAACGGGTCTTCTTGCGAAGATATTCCACCACGTCGTCAGCATAAATATTTAATAGCATTCAATTGGTTTTGATTTATTATTATTTAGCAGAACGGGACTTAATCCCGTACCTAATTAAGTTTTTAAATTTACCTCCGACCTTTCGAGGACCCCCGAAACCCGCCCGCCCGCTTGTCGGTGTCCCCGTGGTAAGATAAGATCAGATAAGATAAGATAAGATAATATTTTATTGTCAAAATTGTATCTCAGAGAAGACTGGCTACGCTAAAGTTGACATCAACATCTTCTAGCCGCCCGAATTTATTGGTCTTATTTATTAATTTGAACGTTTTGTAGGGGTTTTGATTTGTATAGTCACCTGTAATAAAATGTTACTCTTCGAAGGCCAAAAAATAATATAATAGGTATGTGACACGCTCTTATGACTCTACAAGTAAAATCGTGTCAGATATTTTTGCGGCCTTCGTTGTGTAACATATTATTGCAGGGTGACTGTACATACTTACTTAATGTTTTATAGTTTGAACTTAGAAGTTTCTTCGCGTTAATGTGGTGAAGAATGTTGTGTTTCACAAGGGAGCAAAGTAACAACTTTGATTAATAAATAATTATTCTTAGATCAGTTTTGCACCATGTGACGAATACCTATTTTATTGCTATCTCGATCTGACTTTTATTTACTGTATAGTCGAGAAATAACATTTTTTTTCTTTACAGGTATGTCCTAATACTAAGGCTCTACCATTATAAGGCAGAATAAACAGGTAAGTCCCTCTGTAGGCTTAGGTAAATTAAAAAACATACTTCCCCGAGTATATTTTTATGCCATTTTGAGGTTGAGACCCTTGGCCCGTAGGGTCCTAATGCTCTACAACTTTTTAAAGAGCTATCAAAATGACTAATCGACTTCACTGGTGACCGAAGAGCTGGCAGCTTTCTCGCACAACGTATTAGCATCGCAATACAGCGGGGAAATGCTGCCAGCGTCCTCGGCACCATGCCAAAGGGGCCCAATTTTATTAGATATATTTTAAGTTTATTTAGTATTCGTTTTTAGTTTCCTTGGTAAATGAAAATAGAAAAACTATTACATAGTCGGCCATATTTGTTTTGTTTAGATATTAACGCACGGAACGTCCTAGAAACGTATACATTGGCAACCTTTGGCACGGCAGGTTTTTATTGCTTACTACCTAGTAAACCAAGCAGCGAGACGTGGGGTGACCATGGTTTAGGTCTTTATGTTAGGACAGTCTCGAGTTTTTGTTTGTTTACCTAGTTTAGGGATGAGGACACTATTTCTAGGCTGTGTAACAATAGAATACTTACTCCTAAAAATGTAATACCCTTCTACTATGTAATAAGCTGCATTAATAATTGATACCTAAATAAATCATTTTTCATTTTCATTTTCATTTATCATTTTCATTTGTAACGTTGTAAAAAGTACTTTAATTAATGGCTACTTGACAACGAGAAAACATTGCTTACAGGGTCGTTTTAAAATGGATATTATGTAATTAACCGTTTACCGCATACGAAGTCATATATGGCGGATATGATATTCAACTCTATTGACAGCTATTGAAGTTCAAATTTAAACAAATATTTTTATTACATGCAGTTAGGGGTTATTAAGTAAGTAGGTAATCAGTTAAAAAAAAAACACAGAATCTAGTCGCTAAAGAGCTCCTAATAATGCTTAATCACTAATAATTAAAGCTGGTAAAAGTTTTTTTTTAAATATAATATACTGATCGGCGATTGGCTCTAGTCGCACTTGATGGAAAGTGAAGACAGAGCCTAAGATGGAGCTCACCAGTTCAGTAATAGCCTATACACTCTAGCTTTAAAGAGACTGAGGTATGGTAAAGCACCCGCAGCTCTGCGAGATACATATTATTCCTAAAATACATAGCTAAACAGATTGCAGGTATCCATGGGCGACGGATAGCTTACCATCAGGCGATTCGTCTGCTTGTTTGCCACCTATATCATTTAAAAAATCTAAATTCTTAATTATACCACCTTAGCCTGCACCATGGTCACCCTACTCTGACACGAGGTATTACCATACAATAGACACCTCCCATGTCCTTGACTGCTCTGATAACGAATCTGCTTACATAACAGCAGCCTCTACGTGTCGGCTTTGACCCGAGACCCTAAACTGCACGCCATTGTACGTACTTACATACATAACTCGGTTGCTCCGGCTTACCTTCTTTGAGCATAGCCTGCAGGTAAATAGTAGGATAAGTTAACTCCTAACTTGCCCAACGGATGGCCATTGCTATATGCATACTACCATAGCAATGAGTTTGGCGTGTGCGTGATATTTTTGGATACGAAAATTTATTTGTTGGTACCTAAATTGTATGAGTACGACAGTATTATTCAGGTATTATTTCCAACTAAACAAAAAGATTTAGAGGAAAGACATAATTGAATTTCCAAAAATGATAAACAGTAAGAATTTTAGTCATTATTTCTACTGTGTATTAGTACATTTCACACTACAGGTGTCATTAAGACTAAAAGTACCATGCTTACCAATTTTATCTAAATTCCAATCCTTATTTGTATGTAAACATTAACATTACAATCAAAATACCTCATTCGCAGTAATTATTCCAAAAACGCATCCAATCTACATTTTTATTGGCAATGAAAGTTAATTGCAGATATAGTAGTATGTAAATGTACAGTGCGACATAAAATAGTAGAAAATAAATGAGGGCGCCACTTCCTACGTAACTGTCATATTTTTGACGTAAAATGCTTAAGAGCCCATCAACGTGCACACTAGCGCCACTGCTAAATAATCGTGAGCAACATAGAAACTAGTTTGATGTATTCAAAAGGTATTTAAATACAAAATACAGTACGCAGCGCCCCCCTTTTTTAAATACGTATCGTTAAATTTAAATAATCACGATTATTTAGCAGTGGCGCTAGTGTGCACGTTGATGGGCTCTTAAACATGGCAACAATTTAGTATGGTAATTTTTTAGTTCCATTTTATTTAAGTTCTACTATTTTATGTCGGACTATAAAGTCGTTCATTATTAATGATGTATAAGATTTGAAATAAACATATACATACAAACAAGTATACGCGATCAATCTAGAGTTAGACCGAAAAAAGTACGTGTAAATAACACTTGCACTGCGTGGGCTATCAAAATCGCGGCAGAATTTTCTAAATAAAAGTGTGTAATAGAAGCGAACAAAAGCAAAAGTGTATATTTTGAACTAAAAACGATATTTACTGCTAAACGTAACGTATCATGTCGGAAAAGTTAAAAACGGCAACTTTTATCAGATCTGTCAGTCAAACTTAAGCAACATACTTAGGTCTCATTCGAGGATCTTATTACAAGGGGGTAAGGAGTAATTTGGCGTAAACGAGGTGTTAAGGTAATTTTGTGTCTGGAGTTGCTTGCACGATGTAGGTTTTGGAAATGTGTCTTGCGATTTCATTTTTGTTTTGTGTTGGAAAAACTGCATTAGGAATATATTATGTTTTTCAATTTTATTGTGATTAATAATTTTTGGGCAAAATTTTATTTCCATTTCCATAAGTGGCTAAGTGGCCTAAGTAAGATAAGAGATCGAAAAACTTGATTATATCACTATTGTCTACAATACTTTTTTATACGAGTCAACTAAAATAATACTAAAGAATGACTCACGCTAGACCGGGCCGTGCCCGGGCCGAGGCGTCCGACCTGTCTTTTTCTATGACCTGTCTTTTTCGTTGATCACGTGGTGCTTTCCACAGAAAACGAAGCGCCCGAAGCTCCGGCCCGGTCCCGGCCCGGTCTAGCGTGAGTCATCCTTTTTCCTACTAGAAAACCTAAATAATTAAACAAACTAGTTAAGTAGTAGTTGGTAGTAGATAAAAAGATAGTACAAAAGACATCAACTCATTTCTATTCATTAAATAGTAGCGCGTTGATGTCTTTTGTCCTGTCCTATGGCGACACGTGATTGGTCGAATTCATTACAGTACGGTTACCATCAGTTTGTCACTGACATAAACGCCGTCGAGAACGTAATTTACTTTCTATACATCTCGCTCGCACTCGCAATACTCGCATATTAGTGCAAACGGGATGTATAGAAAGTAAATTACGTTCTCGACGGCGTTTATGTCAGTGACAAACTGATGGTAACCGTACAGTTGACTAAAGCGTTTCGTAAGAAGTCATTATAGTTGCGTCGGGAGCCCATAGTGAAAAATATGCGTTTACAGTTTGGTACCTATGAAGTCTTAATTCAACCATTAAAGTCAACGAGTAGAAAAAAATACTTTAAATTGAAGAGTCTATTAGGTGACAAAGTATACTCCAAGTTTTTAAAGTTCCGTACCTAAAGGGTAAAAACGGGACCCTATTACTAAGACTCCACTGTCCGTCTGTCCGTCTGTCTGTCACCAGGCTGTCACTTATGAACCGTGATAGCTAGACAGTTGAAATTTTCACAGACGATGTATTTCTGTTGCCGCTATAACAACAAATACTAAAAAGTACGGAACCCTCGGTGGGCGAGTCCGACTCGCACTTGTCTGGTTTTTTCCTTTAACGTTACTAAAGCTATAATTTATTCTTATCTTCGGACTTATCTTACGTTTGAAAGCATTGTCATAACACGTCCGGAAACGTCGCGCAAAAAGTGACGCGGCTCGGTGCGCTCGCGCAGAAGGCCTACCGCGAAACACGTTCGACGCGTTGCCTCTCTGTCGCACTTGTGAATTCATACGTAAGGGTGACAGGGTAAAACGTCGAACGCGGTTCGCGGTAGGCCTTCAGGGCTAAACGCGCAAATCGGACTTTGTTCTACATTTACATAAAGGTTAAATACTTTACTGTAGTAAAATGAGTACATTATAAAGCTTAGAATAAATTTAAAAGTGTACTTATAAAAAATTACTGTCTTGGGTGTAGCGAAACTTGGGTGAGACTTGAACTCACGTCGTGAGTTTTTTTTAATTTATTCTAAGCTTAATAGCATCCTTCGCAGACGTTTCTGCTTGTTAAAAATTAAAATGAGTACATTATAGTCCGACAAGAAATTATAGAAAATTATTGAGGGCGCCACTTTGTCAAAAATGTGACAGTTAGTCACATTTTTGACGGAAAATGCTTAAACATGGCAACAATTTAGTATGGATTTTTTTAAGTTCTATTTTATTTAATGAGACTCTGGAGGCCTTGGTCACCTTTTCTTAGTATATGACATTTATTTCAGTTTAGATACCGAAGAAAAAAAAAATCTTTGGCGGTACCATAAAAGTTACCACGTCTTTATTACATTGACATGTAGTCACTTATGTGTTATTTTATATTCATATTGAAATCGCAGGTTTATGTTAGCAGGGTAATATAGTGTATAATTGCAGGAAACACAACTACATAGAAACTGCACACACACAAACAAGTAAATAAGACGAGTAGAGACAGCAAAATAAGTATTTAAACTGTCAATATCCGACAGACTGCTGTATTCGAACTTTAAGATATTCACAAGAGACGACACGTACTAGATCCATTCTAGATACGTTATAGTTTAGATATCAACTCGTTCTCTTTTGCAGCGCAATTCGGGCAACCAATGTCACTTTTACGTTAGATAGAGTAAGATATATATTAGATGTGAATTGGATCTCTAAGTCATATCCTGTGGAAATCGTTCAAGAGTATCTCCAGAATCGCGCAAATGTCAAATTTGACAGGTTAGATCTTAAACACATCGTTATCGTATCTTGGTGATGTCTAAAAGATGTCTAATATGTGTCTATTTCATAATCCGAATCGGGCTCTTACTTTCAAATCCACTGATCGCAGGTTAGAACCTCGGCTCTCGCGATTCTCATGTATACAGTCAGCAGCAGAAGTTGCTAAGCGGGCGAGGTGTTCAAAATGACCTTGACACGCTCTTATTCTCTTAACAATAAAGTCGCGTCAAGATAATTTTGAACACCTCGCCTGCTTAGCAACTTCTGCTGCTGACTGTACAAAATATACGGCCCGATTCGAACTTTAAGATACGTCAATTAATAGATCAAGAAACGATATGGATTAGATATGTCAGTGTCAAATGTGACGTTCCTTCAAGCAAAAACGTCACTTTTGCCACTGACACATCTAATCTATATCGTTTCTGTATCTATTAATTGACGTATCTTAAAGTTCGAATCGGGCTGATAATTTGGTAGTTATGAGTCTTTTTAGGGTTAATTTCTCTTGTTATGCAGTTAATTATTATATTTTTTGCCAACGCTACTGTTTTTCCTCGTTAATGAAATGCATCTAGTTTCTATTCTAGATGCAGTTGCAAGATGCAATGACTCACCGACACATAAAGACGAAAGGTAATAACTACCTACCTAACTATAATATTATAAACTTACATAATTACGTGTTTTCAATTTTATATACAGTCGCCATCAGATATATCGGAGCGGCCAAGGTGCTCACAAATATCGGAACACGCCTCTGTTTTCAAGGCGCTAGAGTGCGTGTTCAGATATTTTTGACCACCTTGGCAGCTCCGATATATTTGATGGCGACTGTACATAGACCGTGGGCTGGAATAACCCGAAAGATTTAAACAGTGTATTCCTCATAGATATATTTAAAGACTAAAATGTCCTATAAACTTTTCTAGAATTTGCCTAGTTTCTGAGTTAAGACCGTTTAAAAAAAACATCTTTTTATCATAACTTAGTGTACAACGCCTTTTTGATGGCGATGTTGCCACTATGGGGCATAGTCTAACTAAATGTGCTTAATTAAATGTGCTTATTGTTCTACAGACAATAAACGAATTATGAATTAATGATAGATGTCAAAAACTGACAAGCAACACTTTGCAAAAACTAGGATTTACGACAAAAGAAGTAAAAATACATTTTAAGTGGTAGTTTTATTAAAAAGATAATTTTTTGCAAAATAAAAATTTTTTTTGGCGAAATTGACATGAACTCATATGACATTTTTTCCTTCTTTTGGCCTCAGAAATGTGTGGTTAAAATCTTTCGGGTTATTCGAGCCCACGGTGTATTAAGCATACTTACCTATTTAGATCTAATAATTTTTTTAAATACTACAATCTATACCTATCTTGATATGTAAGTAAGTAAGTAAATATTCTTTATTGCACCAATAATTATACATTTTACATACATGTAACATACATACATATATGTGTTACATACATGTATGTAACTATTTTATTTAAAATTATACACTACACTTTTTTTCAAATTTGTAATTATTTATGTTATTTTCTGCACAGAATCACGAGCTCTTTCGGTCCTAATAGGAGGAAAAGGGCCCCAAAACATACATTTTTGTTCCATTCCGTTACCGCCATAGAGTTAGACTCAGTGCAAGTGTTATTTTAAACGTCAAACTTCTGTAAAATTATATTATGACGTATAAATAACACTTGCACCGCATGTGCTATCAAAATCGTTGCAGACTTGTATTGGTCGAACTTTAGAAAGTATATGAAAAATGGTAACGGATTGGAAGTAAAAATCTTGGGACACTTTTTTCTCCTACTGGGATTGGAAGAGTTCGTAATTCTGAGTAGAAAATCTTAAATAACCTGTTTCATTGCATGAGTTTCTTTTTAATTTTTAGATTTTAATTTTTATTAACGTGCGACATAAAATAGGTAGTAGAAATTAAATAAGTCAGTTTTGACACTGACATATCTAATCCATATCGTATCTAGATGTAATATTTGACGTATCATAAAGTTCGAATCGGGCCGTATGTCTTTCTGTTGTTTACTTGTAACATTTGAAACATAACTAATAATTCATAAAAAATTATAAACATTTTATAGTCATAAAACAAGTTCCGTCGTTTTCTTCAATCGGTTTGCGTAACTAGACAAGGACGGAGATAACACTCGCCTCAAGTTAGAAAAAGACGGCGTACGCGTCGGTGTCTCAAGGCAATCAACGTTTACTTACCGTTTTCCAACTATATTTCGTGTCTCTATAAAGTATTGAATAAAATATAAAAAAATACGGAAAATTCTACAATATAAAACAGTGAAAAATCACCAAGAAATAAAAACAATATCAAAAATAACCTCACTTTTAACTCCCGCCATTTTGCAAGCGACGAGTTATTTTTTTTAAACACAGTGCTCGGCGAAGGCGGTTAGTGTATTCAGCCAAAATCAGTTGTTTACTTCTGAATCGATTTTCGCTTTGATTTTATGATAGCCTGGTACTTCGATTCGTTTCCGATCCTTTAGTAATGCCAAGTAATGCGATATTATGTCCTTCGTAAATAATGTATGAGTAACTAACTATTTATTGATAATTAAATATAATACATTTGAACGAGCAATTCTTGTTTATTTATTTATTTATTTATATGTATGTATATTCCGGGGATCTCGGAAACGGCTCTAACGATTTCGATGAAATTTGCTATATTGGGTTTTTAGGGGCGATAAATCGATCTAGCTAGGTCGCGTATTTTGCAGTTTATATATGTTTTACGAGCAAAGCTCGGTCTCCCAGATATTCTACTATTATTTTCAATCCATTGATACTATATTCGTGTGAGTATTTTCTAAGAGATTGTCAAGTAAATCACATTTTGTGTGTTGTCCCTATTCACCCCAGGCATCCCTATTAACCCCGGTTGACGGTACGTAATTAGTGAGTTTTCGTTGTCACCTGACGAATTTGGTTCATGGTTTTTAGTACAATATATACCTTGAGTTATTGTCTTGATGACTAAGTAGTACCATAATTAATTTTCCTCGCGAATGTTCCAACATAATGATCATTACGGTCAGGGCTACACTGACTTACGATTTTGTGCAGCTAAGAATGTATGACAGTCATACAAGGCCATCTATAGTCTAAACATACAAAACAGTAGGTAGTACATAAATATTATATGTGCACACTGACATACAACGCACGCACAACCTAAACTGTTAGGACTTAGGATTCCCACGTAGCCGCCGCCATACAATCGAATCGCTATCAGCTAATACGCTCTCATTTAAAAACCGGGCAAGTGCGAGTCGGACTCGCGCACGAAGGGTTCCGTACCATAATGCAAAAAACGGCAAAAAAAAGCGGTCACCCATCCAATACTGACCCCGCCCGACGTTGCTTAACTTTGGATAAAAATCACGTTTGTTGTATGGGAGCCCCACTGAAATCTTTATTTTATTCTATTTTTAGTATTTGTTGTTATAGCGGCAACAGAAATACATCATCTGTGTAAATTTCAACTGTCTAGCTATCACGGTTCGTGCGATACAGCCTGGTGACAGACGGGCGGACGGACGGACAGCGGAGTCTTAGTAATAGGGTCCCGTTTTACCCTGTGGGTACGGAACCCTAAAAACGACATTATTTGTGACGTCAAGAATAAAATTAACGTCCTAAAAAGTCTTAACCCCATTCAAAAGTTACCTCATATTAATTCAATCTTTACCCCCAGTCAAGGTCACGACACGTCAGACTCGTAAGATAAGAAAAGTTTATTTTTTCTCTTCAATGAAGAGATTTTAATAAAATACCGGCCACACCCCGCGATAGTCGGCCGCGTCTCATACCGAATCTGATTTTTAGTGTCCGACCAAAACCGAAGGTTCGGTTATTGCACTAGTTTCAACAGAAACCGACCGAAACATGACTTTTATTACGAAATTCGCCGAAACCGAAACCAAAACCTCGGCAGGACACTACATAAATTACAAACTTGTAAGTGTCAGCGCAGCCGAAAAGATTCGACAGTTTTTTGGCCGAAACGGAACCTCCGGCTGAGAAATGACTTTTACGCCGAAATCTGCCGAAACGGAAACTTCGTTCGATCCTATTTGTCCGGTTTGTCTATTCTATCATGTCTCGGTCTTAGAATAATCTCTTAATTAAAGTCTTATAATTATATTAATTACAAGTCTTGTTATTCATATCACTCAGTTTCGTGATTGTCACGAATAAAGCCTTCTATCTTATCTTTTATCTTAACCCAGAATTTACATTCGCGCCGGTGTGAAAGCGGCCAATATGGGTGTGAATTCATCTGTAAGTATGTTCCGAGACGCGAAAATTAATAAATAAAGTCTGCCCCGCCCCGTAACATACATTCATCTTCGGTAAACCGACATATTTGATTAAATACCGAGCCATTGTTATTAAAGATCAAAAGACAACTGATTTTATAGACCGACCGCTTAAATGAGTCCTCGCCTGCGCGGTACGGGGGCGACGGGGTAGGACGACTAAGGGTGGCGGGGAAGGTGCGGGTGCCTGGCGACAGACAGACGGACAGTGGAGTCTTAGTAATAGGGTCCCGATTTTACCCTTTGGCTACGGAAACCTAAAAATCGATGTAAATGCATACAAGTAACATTGCTGCAAGTTACGTGTATGTAAAAACGCTCTGTCTTATCGCGACCTTTCGTTGTATAACCCGGTACCGTTTGTTTCATATCAGAGCCGTCAGTTTTTACCGGTCGGACGCGTGTCCACTGTTTCAAGATACCGGGCCTGTGAATCGCACCGCATTGCAGACGGTTTATACACACGATTATAATTATAGAATAGAAAAGAATAAAATAGAAGAAACTATTCAAAGAACACTTTAACTTAAGTATAATATGATACATACGCGTTTTGTACACATATTTAATTACACAAACGGGTCTACCGCGATATAATTTCATTGTTTTTACCTTAAATTCCGACCACAGAGTCTTTCCGTGACCACAGCTGGTGCAACTCAGCTGAAACGTCGGAATGTAAGGTAAAAAAAATGATATTATATATACCTAGACCCGTTTGTGTAATTAAATATGAGACATATACGGCCTGATTCGAACTTTAAAATACGTCAATTAATAGATCTAGAAACGATATGGATTAGATATGTCAGTGTAAAAAATAACGTTTCTTCAAACAGAAACGTCACTTTTGACACTGACGTATCCGATCCATATAGTAACTTTAGTCGTTTCCATTCAGCTTAATGTTAAGGTACCTACCTCCTAAGGAACTCGACGCTGGTCTGCCGTGGAAACCCTTCAATGCAATAATTTTAAGCAAATTTAATGTTTAGTAATATTGTTGGATATCTTTTTGGGTGGCCGATATCATTCCATTCCATTCTTTCCTTTTCATTTACACGCAAACGCCTGCTTACGCGGTCCCAGTACATGTCATCTTGAAACTTAATTCATAGTCAATAGAGGTGATAGCAGGGTGTCATCTATTGGGCATTAGCATGTCGAGTACTAGTACCACTACCTTACTTATGTCCCGTGAGTCAGTGGACACGTGCCGCGCAACGCAACGCATGCGCCCGCGCCGCAGACCGTGGCGGTTCCTTTTTTCTTCGGCGAAATTTTGCTAATTGCTTTATTAAAAAAAAGATTAATTTCGCACTATTGGGGTTAACAGACTGAACTAATTTTGTTGGTTTTGTGATTAATTAGGTACCTACTTATAGTCCGACAAGAAATTATAGAAAATTATTGAGGGCGCCACTTCCTACGTATCTGTCACATTTTTGACGTAAAATGCTTAAACATGGCAACAATTGAGTACCTATGGGAATTTTTTAGTTCCATTTTATTCAATTTCTACTATTTTGTGTCACTAACTGTATTACTAAATTTATATAAAAGGAAAAAATGAAAAAAAAAATTTTTTCTTCGGCGAAATTTTGCTAATTGCTTTATTAAAAAAAAAGATTAATTTCGCGCTATTGGGGTTAACAGACTGAACTATATTTGTTGGTTTTGTTATTAATTAGGTACCTACTTATAGTCCGACAAGAAATTATAGAAAATTATTGAGGGCGCCACTTCCTACGTAACTGTCACATTTTTGACGTAAAATGCTTAAACATGGCAACAATTGAGTACCTATGGGAATTTTTTAGTTCCATTTTATTGAATTTCTACTATTTTGTGTCACTAACTGTATTACTGTATTAATATAAAATTTGGAATATCGCTCGCAGACGTATCTGCATGTTTAAAAAATTGTTTGATTAAGAACCAGTATTTTGCGCCATGAGTTGATATTGTTTTGACATTATAAACCATAGAAGCGGAGCGTGAATCTGTGACCTAAATGCGTAAGCGCCATGAACTTACGACACTTACGACATATTTAATTAAAGTAAAGTAAGTAAGTAGTAAGTTTATTTAAAGTGTTATATGACACTTACGACGTTTTGGTCGAGTGGTACAGTACGGTTACCATCAGTTTGTCACTGACATAAACGCCGTCGAGAACGTAATTTACTTTCTATACATCTCACTCGCACTCGCATATTAGTGCAAACGGGACGTATAGAAAGTAAATTACGTTCTCGACGGCGTTTATGTCAGTGACAAACTGATGGTAACCGTACAGGTTGTGATTGCGACAATTTCATTGTTTGGCATGGCTTCTATATAGTAATAATATCTCAATGCTTCTGGTCAAAATACTACGGTAAAGTAAAACCGCGCGTGCGGAGAAAGTGACAGCCAACATGGCGGCATTGACTTTTTACTGGCATTGATTCGGGCGGGTAAAGGTAAAGGCTTTATTTTAGGGTCCCTAGGGCACTTTTCACAAGACCGCCGTCGTCTAGAAGCATTCGAAATGTGGTGTTGGTGAAGGATGCTTAAAATCAGCTGGACAGAAAAGCGCGCCAACCTTGAAGTTCTAGAGAAGGCAAAAGAGAAGAGACAAATAATGCACGTCATTGAAAAACGTAGAGCTAAATGTATAGGTCAAATACTCCGACACGAAGGGTTAAATAAAATCATACTGGAGGGGAGAATTGAGGAAAAAAGAGGAAGAGGAAGACCCAGAATATCATACATGACACAGATTAAAGAATGGTGCTGTAGCCACTCATATCAAGAAGTAAAAACGAAGGCCCGGAATAGGCTGGAATGGAAAATGCTGCAGCGACAGAGGTGGCCATCTTAATATTGATGATGATGAGGGCACTTTTGGAGACCCTAATATAGCCAATATCCTTGAGCACATTATTAGGATTCGAGTGGCTATAAGCGCTGGTGGCCTAGCGGTAAGAGTATGCGACCTGCAATCCGGAGATCGCAGGTTCAAACCCCGGCTCGTACCAATGAGTTTTTCGGAACTTATGTACGAAGTATCATTTGATATTTAACAGTCGCTTTTCGGTGAAGAAAAACATCGTGCGGAAACCGGACTAATCCCAATAAGGTCTAGCATCCACTCTGGGTTGGAAGGTAAGATGGCAGTCGCTTTCGTAAAAAACTAGTGCAGTACGCTATTTCTCGGGATTAGTTGCCAAGCGGACTCCAGGCTTCCCTGAAACGTGGCAAAAGCTGGGACAACGCGAGGAAGATGATAAGAGGATATATTAATAGTATATTTTTATCCTATAGCCCAGTCTTTAGTCCATCGCTTTCACCCAATAGCCTAGTTCATTTTAGATTCCATCAACGCTCAATAGTCCTTACACGCTGTCGGGTGCTACCTCTGCGTGCGTCCCATGACACGGGCAAAGGCAGCATCCGCTCGGTGTAACCTACATCTCAAATGTCAAAAGGGACTCTACGTGTTGGCTTCAGCTCCGCACACGCCTCCCAAATGTTCATAACGCCATTGTTCCGTGATGGGTAAAAACATATAAGTACTTTCTTACTGCTGTGGCGCAACGATCCGAAGTGGATCTTGGCCTCCGACACCAAAGACCGCCATGCTACTCTGTCCAAAGCCGTTTCTATCCAGTCGACGGCGCCGAGTTCGCTAAGGTCTTTCTGCACTTCGTCTCTCCAGCGGTACCTAGGGCGTCCAGACGGCCTTCGGCCACTTGGTACTCCTGAGTCCAGACTGCGCGATCTTCCCCCATCCGGATGACGTATATATAAGTAGTACATGTTAACATACGGAACCTTAAGTATTATGGGATTATTCAAAGATTTTTAATTCTTTTTCGGCTGTCCGGCGCGATGCAAGCTCGTTAATCGTACATTTTCGCTTGTACAGTCGAACACAAAAACGTTGTCGTACTAAAAACCGACTTTTGAGCAGTGTGCCTATTGATCACAGTGTAGGTAGGTTAGTACATGCGAAAGTAGAGTTACTTTCTGTGTGTCTAACACTTTGTGCCTTTGCCCAGCAGTGGGCCACACAAATAGGCTAAAAATCTGGCTATGGCTTTATAGCAGCCAAAACCTGTCCCGACGTAGTTTTGAGTTTTATTTTTATAATAATTATGTTTGCTAGTTTTAAGGTATTTATGTACCTAATAGCTATTTATGGGCCACTAGTAAATGGGTAAATGAAAAATTTATTTCAGGCAATAAATTTTTCATTTACCAAAATTGTGGGGATCCATTTGTCATTTTAGCCATCTACTTTTTGACGACCGGTCTGATAGTGACCCTGCCTGTGAAGCCGATGGTCCTGGGTTCAAATTCCGGTAAGGGCATTTATTTGTGTGATGAGCACAGATATTTTGTTCCTGAGTCATGGATGTTTTCTATGTATTTAAGTATTTGTATATTACATATATCGTTGTCTGGGTACCCACAACACAAGCCTTCTTTAGCTTATCGTGGGTCTTAGTTAATTTGTGTAAGAATGTCCCTATAATATTTAATTAATTATTTATTTATTTATTTTGGCTATTCTTCATTCACCTAAACATGACTAATTTGGAAATACATACGTTAAAATTAATATACTCATAAGAAAGAAAGTATCTTAAAAATCTCCATACACGTGTCATTAAGTAATAATTATAGATAGATAGATAGATAATTTCTTTATTCATACCCACAACATACACGGCATTGAAAAAGTACAAGATAAGAACATGCAAAGCAACTTAATTACTAAAAACTATTAATTATTACATTAAAAAAATTATGAAGCCATGTGTCGTGGCACAGAAAAGGCGCTGGCTCAGCATTGTGATGCGGCAAGCCACATCGCTGGTATTCTGCCAGTACCTTACATACAAATATGCAACGCTTATTTAAAAATAGTTGGTACGAGTAATATAAGAAAAAACTAGTGTGCAATTTGTGTGTGACGTGTACATTATTGTGTTTTTTTTTTTTTTTTTTTTAATTTATTTATGATACACTAAAATACATTTTATAAATAACATAAAACTCGCCAAACTGTGAAGTTTGATGGCGAGATACGCTCTTTTTTTATGCAAGTAACTTAACCTATTTGGGTCACACCCGTTTTATAGTATCTAGTACTTGAGACTCAAGTCATAAATAATAATAATAATGAAAAACGGGTTATATTATATGTACCAGAGTCGTTAACTTTTATCGTATTGTCCACAGAAGTGACCTTTTCTAAAAACGTGTCAGTGTATGTGTGTGTGTGTGTGTGTATTTTTGGACATTTAGTAACGTTACAGTATTAAAAAATTCGTAATTATTAGGTACTACCCGAATAGTGCGGTTGGCAAAGTAAAAAGTGGTTTAAGAAGAAAAAGAAGGGAGCAAGAGTGAGTTTAAGGCATATGCATAGGCATATGCTATAAGTACCTACCTATCTTTAAAACTTAATCATTGATTAACTTGCCAGCACGACTGTACTCGTTTGTATCGAGGGCAGGGGACCCTCCCGTTTCATTCACACCGTCCATACATACATACATACATACATACAAACTATAGTTGAACCGTGGTAGTGATTTACTATCGTAATATATTTGTAAGTTCCATGCCTTTACTTACTTATTGCTAGAGTCGGTCGTCGGACCAGGATAACTATGCAGCGAGTTTGATAGCACAGTGTAGAAGTGTTAAGGATGACTCACATTAGACCGGGCCGTGTCCGGGCCGGAGCTTCCGGTGCTTACTTTTCTATGACATGACAGGCGATCACGTGATGCTTTCCATAGAAAACGACGCGCCGGAAGCTCCGGCCCGGTCTAACGTGAGTCATGCTTTATCATTAAAGTCAAATGTCTATGAAATTATGACGTTTAAAATAACACATCCACTGCTGTCAAATTCGCTGCAGAATTATCTTGGTCCGACTCTAGTAGTACGTAAGCGGTAAGCTTTTCCCGTCAATATTAAACGGCCTCCTAGCCGGGGAAAACAGGGGTGCGAAACTCCTGGCTTCGGCCAAACTCGGCTCCGCTCGGCTCAGCATTGCTCCGAGCAATTATTAGGGTTGACACAACTTGACGTCCATTTGCGTGCACGACCACAGATAAGAAATTTTGACAACCCTAAACAGCCGAAAGGGATAGTGCCATATATTAGAAAGGGACAGCATGATTCGACCCTGAACCGCTGTCAAACTTCGGTTTTGTAGGAAGTTTCCTTTCTGTACGGTAGTACTATTATTTATTCTGTGGTTTCCAAAACGTCCCGCTTGGCGCGCTTTTCAAAATCCCATACAAAAATAGACTGGTTCTGGTTCAATTACACAGATTATCAAATCAATTATTGCTTGGTTTATCGTAAAATCACTTAAAACAGCTAAAAATGAGTAAAACCCAGTAAAAATGTTATGTCCAATTTACGTCAACGGAGCAAAAAGGTCGACCGCCGCAAAAACCAGTAACTACGTAATAACTTTACTTAAGGGGGCTTTTATATGAAATAGGTCTAGTAGTATAATGGCTATTAATCTACACGATGGGCCGTCATACTGGCTCACTATGATGGGCCAGCGTGTAGACAGGGTAGTGGTGTCGGATGGCTTATAGCACGGCGGGATGGCGATGGGATGGCCACGGTATCGATTTTTCGTCCGCACATCAAAGGTAGTGGGGCAGCGATGGTGCGTACGCATTTACAGGTGGCCCATTCCATAGTGCGTGCTCTCAACTGGTCCAGAGATGGGCCACTCTACGCGCCAACATTTTTTAAATTTGCCGCCCTTTTCCTCTAACAAAGTGGGTGTGCTCCAGTATAAATGAAGAACAGGTCCAAGTACTCAATAGTTTGTTTTACAAGGGGGCAAAGTTATTGTTTAACCGCTCGTGCTAATATTGATACCCGAGCAAGCGAAAGATTCCAAAATTGAACCACGAGCGTAGCGAGTGGTTCGCAAAATGGAATCTTGAGCGTTGCGAGGGTTTTAAAGCACGAGGGTTAAACAAAATTCGCCCCCGAGTAAAACACAAAATTTTTCACCACACCAACCCTATGTAAAAATCAAACAAAATTAAACGAAATCAAATTCAAATGAATGTTATTAAATATTCATCATCCAAAACCATCATTTAAAAGTCAATTCTACCAGCAAACATAAGAAAACAACTCAAAATTTGCATTTGATTACTTTGCCTCATATGTGAATACTGATAGCAAAGTGCAACTTTGCTATCCGTTTTTGAAGTGCAAAGTAAGCCTTTCCGAGACGGTGTGGTGAAAAGTATAATTTTCTTGGCTGTATACTCGTAGTGTTCGCGCCCTTAAGCCCTCACATCGCGTTGATTAAAAAGCAATAATAGTATTATGTGTATTGCATAAAAACCTCATTACGGAATGCAATTAGGACACAGATGTTATCTATGCGAGGACGGAGGGTCTATAGTCTATGCTTTAAAAAATGTGCAACGGTTGGCGGAATAGACAATGTGACGTTTGTAAAGTTTTTTTAGGCCATGGCACAGAATAAATAATAGTATTAGGTATAGAAGACTCACTCTCTAACAAAACGCGTCTGTTACGATCAGGACAGATAAGGCCGCTAGGTGGCGACAGCGCCACGGCTTATGGCTAGCCACCAAAATTGGTGTGGAACGGATGTACTTTTAGCTACCTGTAGCAAAGCGACGAAATCGCGGAGTGAGCCACGCCTGGCCATGGCGGAATAGACAAGATGTTATTTTTTTTATTTGACCATTGTGAATTTATACACCTTTATTGACAGTAGCGTTAGCGGAGTTTTTTCTCCTGTTAACCTAGATAGCGATTGAGTAAACTAACTCACAATGCATCTCACTCCAACTGACAGTGGTGCAAGCGAGATGCACTGCGTTTGAGTTGACGCAGTCGCTAGCGTTTAAGGCCTGTAAAACTCATGGTGAGAGTACTGATCTCTTCAAAGTAAAAGTGAAATCTCCAAGCAATAAAATAACTTAACCTAACTTCTTAATCAAGCAAAGTCAGGGCAAAAACTAGTTTAAAAACTCGCTTTAAAAAATGCATATAAACTCCATTCGCAGAAACTGTCAATATTCATTAGTCACATACAGGTAATATTCATACATGTCATGTATGTATTGGAATAATGTATGTATGATAACGCTATGACTGTTTCCAATGAATGAACTTGTACTTAAGTGTTTGAGTTTTTGGTTACTAAGTCCGTTTTTTTGTCGGAAGTGTATTTTTACAAGTAAGTATTTATATGTTGTGTGTAACTAATGATACATTTTTTTTCGTTACCTACTTTTGGATAATATTTAGTAAGTTTGAGCCAGTTTTTTCCCGGAAGTATATTTTCTGGTAGATGTTTCTTTTGTGTGTGATTATAATTTTTTATTTATTTTTTTTCGTTAATTTACGATAAAATTTGGAAAGTAGTCGAAAAGTTCCTAATTCTAGCTAGAATGAATACGCAATCTCGATGTGTACCAAAGATTGCATGTAGCTGAGTAACCCAAACACCTTCGTCTTCATAACTCAAATTTTGAGCTTAACAATAAAACTAAACTACATGCAGTATAAAATTTAAAATAAACTTATAAATAAAAAATGCTCCCCGGGTCGCTGTCATGTGTTACGGTGCCCAGAAGACTTAGTCTCTGGCCGAAGTAGCTGCCAGCCCTCTGGTCACCGGACGAATCTATAAGACGCTCAGAGATTTCTTTATATAAAGATTTCATAATTATGAGCTTATGTTGTAAGGAATAGAGAACTCTATCTTTATCTATAATTTTATCGACAGCTAAACAAACTAAAATAAAACACGACAAAAAATAAAAATAACTAGATCCTGTAACTGTTATAAATAGATGTTGATTCTTGTTATTGTTTTGAAGACATGTTTACTGCTATTTAAATTGTGTTAATAAAACTTAAAATTCAGATGCAACTCAGCTGAAACGGAATTTAAGGTTTAACAATGAAATTATATCGCGGTAGACCCGTTTGTGTAATTAAATAAATCCCGTTGCCTAGGGTGCAAAATTTAGAAAGTCCTTTTACGTAAGTATTTTTAAGTTTTTTTTTTCACATATTTTTTTTACTTTTAGTATTATCATTTCATTCGTAATATGTTTAAGTAGGTATCTTTAAGTTTTTATTTTCTTACCTGTAATTTATTTGTGTAAATAAATGTCTGATGGCTTGATGTAGTATTAAAAATCGAACTAAAAATATTCAAGTACAATGGAAAATAATCTCATATAATAATGTATATTAATAACTGACATACATACCGACAAGCCCTATCTTTCCCATTAATCTATCAAATACATAATGTATGTTTCGCACTACACAGTCAATCAAACGTGCCGTAACGTGTGTTTCTATATGAAGATGTATATAATCCTTATATGGCCGTGTCGTCTTATGTAATGGACAATCACACACCGAGCCACGTGCCCACATGTTCTTTAAAAAGGACATAAATGATACATTTAGACCTACATATAGGACGTTTTAGGATTGTATGAGCTGGAATGCGGGTTGCTCAGAAATGCGTGGTTTTTTTTATTCTGCGTAATGAAGTCTATTTTATTATTGCCTGTGAGTAATGTTGTTGTAAAAGGGACATTTTATTCTTAAAAAAAAATTGGTTGAACATGAACAACAGAAGCTCAACATTATTTGAAAAATGCCTACTCATACATATTTTACTGGAACTTGAATTTGGACGTTAGTTGTAAGTTGTGGACTTAAGTTACCTGATTTTACCTTGATTTTACCAGATTTTACCTGACTTTCTACCGGAGATCTGTACATCTGACACATATGTCCATATTTCGACACGCGGCCCGCGGCCAAACCGTCTGATCCCAGAATTGGAACAAATCTCGGTGCGCGGGCCGTAAGTAGGAAGTCCGAATTAAACTCCTAATGCGCTCAAGTGATGTCTGCCATCGCCAGCCAAACCTGGCCTGTTCCCTATATAACATACCAGCTAGTACTGTTGGGCAAGCCGGAGTTTCGGCCTGCGTTTTTGGGGTTCCGTATCTCAAAAGGAAAAAACGGAACCCTTGTAGGATCACTCGTGTGTCTGGCTGTCCGTCTGTCACAGCCTAATTTCTCGGAAACTGCTGGACCAATTAAGTTGAAATTTGGTACACATATGTAAATTAGTGACCCAAAGATGGACATGTAACGTAAACAAATGAATTTTAAAAATGGTGGCCACTTTTGGGGGTAAATAAGAAAGTTAAAAAATAAAGTTTTACAAACCATATCGTGTTATATATCAAATAAAACTCATCTTGAGAATTTTAAATATTTTTTTTATAACTTTAAAATACATAGGTTAGAAGTTATTTAAGAAAATAGCCAAACTTGACCATTCCCCCCCCCCCCCATTATATCCGAAACTACTGGCTCTAAAATTTTGAAAAAAATACACAAAATAGTTCTTTTTCTATAGATGTCAGGAAAACCTATTAGAAATGTGCAGTCAAGCGTGAGTCGGACTTAATGTACGGAACCCTTGAAACGCGAGTTCGACTCGCACTTGGCCGGTTTTTCTGTAACACCTTTACAGTAAGAAGATCATACTAGATAGCAACGGCGTATCTAACTGCTTGTTGGGCAAGCCGGAGTTTCGGCCTGTGTTTTTCTGAAACATCTGTACAAGAAGGCGCTACGCTTCCTAAAATTTGGTAAGCCGGTTATATGTGTAGTCCGCCAGCTGGTAGCTAAGTATCAAACAGAACTAAAGTCAATAAAAACCTACATTTATGTAGATGTATAAAGCAAATCATTAAACGCTTCTTGAACATACATAATATATGTAACATCCTTTTAACTATTGAACGAGTTTAATAGAATTTTGGTCTGAAATCTGAATGTTTTCACAGCAAAAAACTAAAAAGTATTTTGCATGGGCCATTAGACCATATTAATACCCAATATTAATGAGAATAATGAGGTATTTGTTTATATGTACTACAACACTTAAACAAGTGTTAGTGCCTACATACCTATAAAAAATCATGGTAACTAATTTTTTTCGTAGATAATGTAAGAGGGTTAAACAATTAACCTCATTTAGGCCCACTTGCACCATTCCACTAATCCGGGGTTAACCGGTTAAACCTGGAGTTGCCACGGTTACCAGTACAATTTGACACTAGGTTAACGGTTAAAAATATGTCACACTATCGGTTCTATAATAAATCGTTTTAGTCAAATTCAAAATTCGAATGACCAAATTAAGAATCTTAGCCACAGATGTACAGATACAATGCACAATCGTTTGCCATCGTATTTTCTCGGAAACGTTCGTATATTTGTACGTAAATAGCAAGACAGTAACGTTCCCGTGAAAATACGATGGAAAACAATTACGCACTATCTACATCTGTAAAGCTGTTATATTCTATCAGCCGTATTCGAACAATGAGATACGTCAAATACTAGATATTGAAACGATATGGATTGGATATGTCAGTGTCAAAAAAGTGTCAAAAGTGACGTGAAGTGACTAAATACTCGCTTCTTGAAGAATCCCATCTCGTAGCGCAAAGAACATACTTACATAGACATAGGTTACACGCTAATTCTGGCGTCAGTTCAGTCCATCAGTCTGGTCAGACTGACGGGAGAGTTATCGTGTAACACGCGGACTGATGGACTGATGGTCTGGACTGATGAAAATTAAATTTTTTAGATAATATTCGTCAGTCCATTTTGAATGACAGAAAACTGATAGGAGACTGAGCGTGTAACCTGTTTGTGTCATTCTCGCGTCAGTCACCATATTAGACAAGACTAAATGACTGTGTTGCGTTCTGTGTCCAAACGACGACTGTGTCGTAATTTTATCACTCTGTTGTCAGTCTGGACTGATCGTGTAACCGTGTCCATTTTCCATCATTCTGGCATCAGTCAAAACTCGAATGGACTGATGGAATTAACTGACGCCAGAATTAGCGTGTAACCGATGTCTTACAGACTACTTAAGGAGTTTACTTACGGAGTTGCTTATCAAATCTCCCTAGTATACGTAATTTATTTCAGTTTATATCCTAAGAGGTTGAACATTAGAACCCATACCTAGGTCCACACGTGAGTGATCGGCACAAACGGTAGGGGTCAAGCCAAACCGGTGGTCCTATTGACTCGATTGGAAGCCCGGATGCTCGCTCAAGATGCCCTGTTGTTACTGTACGAGTATGATTTTACTTCTGCCGGGTCACCGTGTGTTTCATTCTGTTTTTTTTTATTGTTTATAGATTAACTAGCTGCTTTGTCTACAATAGGGTATTTTCCTACTAGTCAAATCAGTTACTTTTTTAGAACTGTCAAAACGATTTGCTTATATGGAATTTATATGAAACATTACATCGTGACGTCACGGTCAACTCGCCTACATTTTACATTTCTATCCGATTTTTTAAATAGAACTTGTGTTTAAAAATAACTCCTATCTGTGTTTTTATAATAATTATCTGGTGCTTTATTTCATGCATGGTGTAAAATAATTTATTTTTCACTTCTCATGCTCAAAAAGTGCACCTTTATGTCGTACGCAGACGACATAAAATCGCATTTTATGCTCTAGAGCATAAAAATAAAATTTTCTTCTAAGACTAAGGTAATCGGTCTCAACAGCCAAACAGTTAAAACATATTGCACAATTTTACTAAGCAATAAAATTGTGTATATGACAAAACTTGTTATATTATTTTATTTTTGCTACAATTTTAGTAAATCACATAAAATAGGAGTCGATTATCGTTCAAAAATGCTCCGAAATGTTTGACTTGGCAGAAAACCAAGCGTCTGAAACTCTGAACACATGTTGCAAATTAAAAAAAATAAATTAAAAAGTTATTTGGCGGGAATTGGTTATGTATTATGTTCTTTCGGTTTACGACAATTTCGTGGTGTAAATTGCCGTGAAAAATATAATTTTATTTTCCTCGGAATCGAAGTGAAAAGCAGAGTGTACAACAAGGGCATAAATGTCCATTTTTACCCTCGTCTACTATTTTGGTCTTCGCTTCGCTCAGACCAAAAATTGCCTCGGGTAAGAATGGGTCACTTTATGCCCTTGTTGTACAATCTACTATTAAATACCTACAGTATTCAAGATCTTTCCAATATCTTGATCCTGATCGGTTATCGGCTCCCGTAGTTATAGTAACAATGTATCTATACGTAACTTTTTCCTTTTGCGTCCATTTTTTGCCTTCAATAGCCTAGATATTCTTAAAACATAATATTAATTAAGTTTTTCATTTAACGTTATATTACATAGTAAAACATAATATTAATTAAGTTTTTCATTTAACGTTATATTACATAGTAAAACATAATATTAATTAAGTTTTTCATTTAACGTTATATTACATAGTAAAACATAATATTAATTAAGTTTTTCATTTAACGTTATATTACATAGTAAAACATAATATTAATTAAGTTTTTCATTTAACGTTATATTACATAGTAACGTTTTGTCTTAACATACCTCTGTTCCGTGTTACGTATAACACCATAAGAAAGTTTTAACTGACATACTTAAGTATACTAATCTAGAAAGACCCCACGCAAAGAATAATAAAATAGTTCATACGCAACTTACACTAAACATGTAACATATATATATAATATACGACTGTTTAATAATTAGGTCCATTACGCACCTGTACAACTGGTCCGGTATCTGTCAATTAAAATAGTGCGTTTGTAGTGACCTTTATG
This sequence comes from Cydia splendana, assembly GCF_910591565.1. Lineage (NCBI taxonomy): Eukaryota > Metazoa > Arthropoda > Insecta > Lepidoptera > Tortricidae > Cydia > Cydia splendana. Next base: position 2,700,727 of record NC_085984.1, read on the forward strand.
TCAATGAGACAAATGCATAATAATATACATATTGATAGTGTTTCATAAAAATATAAATGGGTCTTAGACAATTTGTGCCGTCCCCCGGGTAAAGGTACCTTATGGCGGTTGGCGCTTACGCTATTATTAACACCGCTCCAATATTATTGCGGCGCTATGCGACGTAAGCGCCAGCCGCCATAAGGTACCTTTTGCCGTGGAACATCACATTTATATTTAGAAATTTAATAGTTTTTGTGTAATTGATCTATAATTAAGTATTTATGAGTTTTATGACAAATTTCACTAACAATCGGCCCGATTCGAACAATATTTAGAAGAATTCACAGCGGTACGATACCGATCTGTCAGTGTCAAAAGTGACATTTCTACAACCAAAAAACGTTACTTTTGACTCTGACCGATCGGTATCGTGCCGCTGTGACTTCTTATAAGTAATGTTCGAATCGGGCCAAACGATTATAAATAACAAAGACATTGCCTTCTTTCACTTAAATTTTTTTATGGTTAGTTAAATGATTTACTTAAACAACTATGCCTTTTAAACTTTATCATTAAAGTTAATCAATAAACTGCTTGAGTGACCTAAACAATGTTTAAAGCGCTAGTTACAGACAATATAAATGTACCGTAAGTTAATTTTGAAACGAAGTAATAAAAAACTTGATTAATATACAAAAGCTACTGGCAACCCTAAAAGAAATGTCAAACGTTCTTTCTTCCCGGCGCTAACGAACAAATGATCAAATTCACAAGTAATTAACAAACTAATGACTTCCAACAAAAAAGACATCAAGCTCACAATCAATCATTCTCCTATTTGAAAAAAGAACGGGAAAAAACGACCGCTGACCATTCATAATTCGAAATTTGAATATTGTGGGGTCATAGACGCTTTTGTTTTTCGAACGCGAGGCGCGTTCCGAATTGAGATTTTGTGATAACATTGTAATTTACGAATTGTCTATGGTTGTTGATTTTTTTAGTTCCACGCTGCACTTTTATGTTAAATATGTCTTGAATTAGTGCATAGTATAAGAAAGTTATTAGTATGGTTAAACATAAAATGTTTTCGGTGTGTTTTTGATTAAAAAATAAAAGATACTACGTACAAAGGTTACCAAAAAGGTGAGCGTGTTAAAAGGCCTCCCATGTTTATACACCTCGTAAAAAGGAAACAGAATCAAACAACTGTTACGTATAACAGTCAAAAAGTATTTTTAAATACATTCGTAAAATAACAGGACCCAAATCAAAATACGACGGCACCTTATGAAAATTACCAACTTCTTTCTGCATTTCTTCAACCAGAAATCTTTCAAGGTTAAACTTTACATGTTAGAAAATAAAGGTTACATTAACTTTTTTGCTTGTGTATGTATGTTTGTAATTTTGATAGTCAGTTGAGTTTTTTGGAACCGGAAATGTCAGAACGAACGTAGTTTCTGAACATCGCGTGATGAGTCAGAGACGCTCATTTCGAATTAAGAATGGTTTAAAATAAATAGCAATTTTAAAATGTAATTTCAATTGTGAAATACTTACCAATTGCGTTGCATGCTGTAACGATAATGTAGTAACTCCTGAGGCCCATTTCTCGAGCGGTATTAGTCTAATATTATTAGTGTGTTGCCATGGTAACCCATACGATTTGACAGTTCGTGGACTAATAATATTAGTCTAATACCGTTTGAGAAATAGGCCCCTGATGTAAATGCCGCCGTGCATAAAGCGGGGACATATTCCCATATACACCTATTCCCATCTGTGCCTGGCGGGTACAAATGGGAAAACACCCATAAATGCTGCATGTCCTAATGTTGACAGTTTTTACCTTTTGCACTTCTTTTTCGGTTTTACTCAAATATTTTTAAAAGTGTATATTTAAATCGACTACAGATAAGAAATACAAAGGTATATATTATCTGTAATATCAGGGAATATACCAAAACTTAATTCTGGACAAAAACTTCTAAGGATTTTAAAAAGGTTTCCTTGTTATGCGAGGTTCTGTATATAAAAACTGCATCTCATCTGCATCTCATCTGCATCCCAACTGCTTATAATATAACTGCCACTACACGCCAACTGTGTGGTCAAAATGCGGTTTCCACAAAAAAATTCACAGAATTTTCTGTAGGTCGTTACCTATCGATTCGTTAAAATGTTGCAGTATGGAAAGTTTGATAGTTCTATTTAGAATGATAACGTTTTGCGCCATATTAAATGTAAATTAGTTCTTTGATTGTTTAATTTACCATAAGACCTTTTGATCATTCACGTCCTTTTCTGACAAGAATGTTTGCGAAAGTGACTCTAAGTGACAGATGCTAAGCGATAAACGCCAATCCTCTTTGACGTTGCGTGTTGGTATAGATATGACATTTCGTCCCTTTCTTTTTCTGACAAGTATCTTAATAGCGGCAGATACTACGATAAATGTTTATAATCCACTCTGCTTGCGTGTAGAGTCCGTCTAAACTAAGTTTGCACCGACTTGAATCGTACAAATTGAGTAAGTATCGTTAGAAATTTCATATGTTCATAGAAATTAGACATTAATGATGACATTGCCATACTTCGTCATTGCAGAGTTAGCTCGGTCCGACTTCATATAGATTAGCTTAGAAGTTTAAATATCATGAATTTTGTGACTAAAACAAAGCTAAGAACGCTTGCATTTACCAACCAATTGGTAAAACAGTACTTCGAACGTGCTAACTGAACAGTGACGTCACGCCTCCGTGCTCCCAGCGACAAATTTACCGTGACCCCCCCTGCCCCGACAACGTCTTATGATCACAAAAAGGCGGGGAGTGTATCACGGAGGGACGCGGCTCAAGTCAGAATGGCCGAAATTTTTGATGCAACGATTTGATTTAGATGAATAAATTTAAACGTGGAATTTCGGTTTCGAAGAAGTGTTGACCGGTAATTTTTGTTGCGGAATTTTGAAAAGAAAATTATTGTTGTTTATGGTATTTGTACTTAAGTTACCGTGTTTTAAACAGTTTGCGGCCTTTTTACGGAAAACTATAATCACTCTTGTTTTCATATTTTATGTGATGTATAAATATTTCGGCACAAATATTTCGAATCACATTTAGTCGCATCGAGCTAAATCTGCAAGGCAAATAACAAAGTTTAGCCATGTCTTCATTACCTAATGTCAAGTTTATGAGGAATTTTGAATTATAATGACACTCCTCACTTTGTTATATTCAAGTCAAAACTTAGACGGAGTTTAGGTAATTCATATTATATTTATTGTAAGGTTAAATGCAGTTGCATTTTAGTTTATTTTCGCCTTGTTTTTCATTTTACGCTTTGTGGTCGTGATGTTTAATTTAAAAATAATCTTTAAACATCTGTTTTTGGTTACAGGTACGTGAAGCATTTGCATAACAAGATAACAAGTAACAAGGTAAATCACTTTACTCTCTCTGAAGTTGTATTTTCTCGAAAATATTCAAATTACATTTCAAAACAAGTAGACTTGATTGCACAAAAAATAATGACAGAAGAATTACTTGACTGTGGAAAAAATTATAAAAATACTCAGAAGCTACGTTAATGTCTATATATGTACCTACTGAATTTTTGAAAGTCGCTAATACATAGTTTTCTTTTTCGTAAAATAATAATAAATAAAGATTATATACCTATTCTGAAGACATGCACATTGTAAAAAAGTTTTAAACTAAGTTTGACGTAGCTAAGTTGGCAGCGATTTTGATACCCCAGACAGTGCAAGGGTTATTTAAACGAAGTTTGACATCTAAAATAACACTTGCACCGTCTGGGCTAGGCTATCGAAATCTCTGTTAACTTAGCTTGGTCTAACTATATCAATCTAACAAAATACATTCGAATGAAAGTTACGACTCACATAATCGGGCACATGCCCTTATTCAATAAAAAAAAAAACAATAACACAACGCGGGAAACACTTTAAAACCCATTGTGGCATAGACAATCTAAGGCCAAGTACAGACGGATGCGCGTAAGGCCGATTCCACGCTTAAGATAAAACTCCATCATCGTGTGTGTCGCCCGTGACGCCGCCATTTTGTCTATTAACTAAACCATGCAGCGTAATAGTGGGAAAAGTATGGCGAAACAACAAAATTGTTCGTTTTACGTAACCGTGACTGTCAATGGCCTAAATATTGAAATGTGTCAACAATGTATAAAAGTTCCATTTGAACATGGCGAAGCACGATTTCCTATTTTATCGCTATAGTCTGTTTTTAGGGTTCCGTACCCAAAGGGTAAAACGGGACCCTATTACTAAGACTTCGCTGTCCGTCCGTCCGTCCGTCCGTCCGTCTGTCACCAGGCTGTATCTCACGAACCGTGATAGCTAGACAGTTGAAATTTTCACAGATGATGTATTTCTGTTGCCGCTATAACAACAAATACTAAAAACAGAATAAAATAAAGATTTAAATGGGGCTCCCATACAACAAACGTGATTTTTGACCAAAGTTAAGCAACGTCGGGAGTGGTCAGTATTTGGATGGGTGACCGTTTTTTTTTGTTTTTTTTTTTTTTGCATTATGGTACGGAACCCTTCGTGCGCGAGTCCGACTCGCACTTGCCCGGTTTTATTTGTTACTAAAAGCCTTGACAAACATTTAAATATAAATATGTACCTATAATGTAATATAGTTTGGCCAGGGACTGTCTCATTACGAACATAGACAGAGAGAATCATACTGTTTTTGACGTGATAACGTCATATAAATCGATGAACACCGGTAGCATGCACGAAAAAGTGTCACGTTGTGGACAGATCTCCATGGTAACGTTATGGACAGATCTCCATGGTAACGTTACGGCCAAAGTATGCAATTTTTCATCAATGTTTTCTTATGACGTTATCACGCAAAATTATCGTCCGTAAACCGACTTTACAGATATTTTATTTGTTACAAAATGACTTGACAAACATTTAAATATAAATATGTATAGGTATGTAATATAGTTTGGCCAGAGACTGTCTCATTTCAAACATAGGCAGAGAGAATAATTCTGTCTTTGTCGTACGTTAGTACTAGCACCCAAAAAAAAGAATGATATCGTTTTTTTTGTTATTATTTGATACCATATTTAGTACAATAAAAATTAACGACATATAAAAATTTGCATTTAAACTAGCGAATGGTATTTATGGCGATAAATTTTAATGCGTAGGACATATTAAAAATATGTGGATCATATGGGTAGATGAATATATTAACGTATATGTGTATCATAAATTATAATCGGTATATTCTTAAAAATATGATGATTTTTGCATCATTTTCAGCATTTTCATATTTACAGCATTTTCGGTCCTAATTCTTGTATTAAAAAAAAAATCTTAAGCTAAAGTCACTAGCTCAGCGTACTAGGTTGGGGAATTTTCATATAAATAAGCATTACAAAAGAATTTCTGATCAAAAACATTATGTACATCTCATAAAAAAAAATTGTTTACACGAACAAATAATCTTATTAATTTTTGCAAAAAAGCACTTTTGTGTTCATTTTTCCTCAAAAAATTAAAGATAAAAGTATCATTATATAATCAAATTGAATAAACAAACATACAAAATGTAGCAATCATATTCTAGACAACTTAACACTTCGGCGGCTTAATTCAAATTTATATGTATGTATGAACCTGAATCGCCAGATGTCGTCCTGCGTTTAATTTATGGGAATTTAATGACCGTCGGTAGCGGGCTCTTGCTGCGAACAGGTATGCAGACAAGGGTTTAAACCGACTTATAAAATATAAATATGTTTCTGTAATAAATTTATATTTTGGTAAAAATAATTGAAAAAGTTTAGCACAATTTTTGTACGCAACTGGAGCTTGCCTTAGCCTCCTTAGGGCCACTTGCACCATCCCACTAAACCGGGGTTAGCCCGTTAAACCGTTAACCAAGTGTCAAAGTGTACTGGTAACCATGGTAACTCCAGGTTTAACCGGTTAACCCCGGGTTAGTGGGATGGTGCAAGTGGCGCTTAGCGTTCTAATAATAATATTACGGGATAATCTTAAACAAATCTGCCCAGTCCTGCATTCAGCTTAATAAGGCTTGTGTGGTGGGTATTAGATGATATATGTATAATAGATAAATAATTATGAGTAAATACATAGAAAACATCCATACATCAAAAATCTGTGATGACATAAAAAACACTTACCAGGATTTCAATCCGGGACCTCCTGCTTCGTAGGCACTACGGACTAGGCTAAGAGGCCGTTATGATTCCTAGGAGGCCGTCAAACATTCCCGTAATATTTACACAAAATCAATTCCTCTGTATTTTTTTTTCCTAGCCTGTTTTGGTTTCACACGGCAAAGGCCTAAACGTCATATTTACACAAAAACAATTCAGAACAGTAGCATAACTTTCCACTCAATTAACTATCTTATCTACTTTACACATTATACTTTAAAGAAACTCTTATGTATGTATACTCGTCTTTACCGTCGTTTAAGTCATTCTTTTAATAGTACTTACATGCGGTAGTTGTGATGCATAGCTGCCGTCTATTTGATAGATTCTGTACTAGTTCAAGAATTATAGCGTTGAATATTAATTTTAGCGCGAATACACAATTACACATTACTTACGTCTCAACTTCACCCATATTTAGGTCTTAAATATAGTACATATTATATTGTAATGATGGTAATGACAGTTTTAATAGTTTACGTACCTACAGTACATTAAATATGCTAAAATTATATAAAATCGGAATAAAAACGAATAAAATTTTCTGCATAAATGGAAAAATAGAGTAGGTAGGTATACATTTTTCTTAAAAATATTTTATTATAATAAATATAACTTAATCAGATTTTTTTTTTCTAATCAGCCGGCACGAACTTTTTACCAAGCTACTGGAGCCTAGCCAAGATGACAATCTATGATACAAAACGCCAATCGAAAAGTAAATATTTTTTTGGAAATAGCCTATTCGTACCATCGCAGCCATTAGGGTGATTCGCCAGTAACTGGCCACCTGCCAATAACTGGCCACCCTAAACTTAAAAATGAATTCTATTCACCTATAAACAGAATTAATTTTAGTATAAGGTTTCAATAACTGGCCAGCCTTCAATAACTAGCCACCTTGTACTAAAATGAATTCTGTTTATATTAGGTGAATAGAATTCATTTTTAGTTTTGGGGTGGCCAGTTACTAACAGGTGGTCAGTTACTGGCGAATTATTACCATACGACACATTTTTTCTTTCCGTTAGACATTTATCGATATACAATTATCCAGGCTAAGTAGGCCCCTTCAGATCGAGCGAGGCGAGGCCCCGACTTAAATATTATTAAGCCGATGTTCAACTATAAGTATAATGTTCTAATTATAAAACAATCAACGTATCTCATAAATACGTTTGCCATAAAATTGGATATTACATTTATTTAACTAACGTTTCTCCGCGACTGTACATCCAATCGACATGGAGCATTATAAATTGGAATTAAACAACGATAAAGGTTAAATAGCTGTTAAAAAACATTGTATTATGTACCCGCTTCCCCCATGTCTGTGTAACGACAGAGCTTTTTAAGTTATACGCCAGTCAACTGTCATCTTCACTATTTTGAACGGGTCACTCACGAATTTTTATATTAAAGGAAAAAATGGAAAAAATTACGCTTCCAGCAGGACTTGACGCAAGTTCAGCTATCCGTGCATTGCTCTTCAGTCTCTTAACCGATTGAGTTACGGAAGCCTACCAGAACCTCGCAAATCTTTCCATGCGTTCCCTTGTGTATCGTGTACACCTTTGGGGTGGCGTAAAGCGACATCTACCGAAAGACACCGGGTCACTCACGTATTATTAAGTCGAATAGCTCGACATGTTTCGAATCGAAACTTTCGATCCAATTTTCGAGGATCCTCTTCACGGACTTATACGTGAGTGACCCGTTTAAAATAATTTTAACATGTTCGAGTCTCGTTTTAAAAAAAACACTTAATGTCCAAAAGGCGAACTTAATGACATGATGAATCTGGCATTCCAAAAATATTTCTTCCACTTTCCTTTAATCCGCGGAAAATTTTTGTATAATTAAACATCCTTTTGATTGGACTAAACTCCTTCGAGAATTTTACATCTGCTTTTAGCAATTAGCCAAAAAAGTTAATTACGTAATGAAATTACTGGATACTTTCAGTGTTTTAAATGTTCATCCAGGTTTATGCGGGTTTAATGTTTTTATTTTTATTTTTTATTTTAGTGCATTTTTGATCCAGCGTAAGTGCATATCCGAAATTGATACTCATTTTTTGTATTCTTTGGCATGTTTTTGGTATCTGAAGAATTAAACAGCATTTATTTTAATTTAAGTGCTTTCTATCTCCTACATATAAATAAAACCGACCTAGTCTCACAGTAAGCTTAATAAGGCTTATCTTGTGGGTACTATACGTCAATATATGTATTATAATTATAATATATAGATATATAAATACTTTATATATTCAAAACAAACTAGGAAAAAATGATTGTGATAAACACAAAAATAAATGCCCTTACTAGGATTCGAACCTGGGATCTTTTGCTCTGTAGGCAGGGTCACTACCGACTAGGCTAGGAGGCCGTTAAAATTAAAAGTAAAACATTTAGGGAACACTTTGTTGTAAAGTTTTTTTTTAATATATTTTTATTTACAATTTTGTTTTTTATACGAGCATAAAATACATTACCTGAAGTAAAATAGTAACTGTTAGTATATCTATACCATTTAAGTAATCATTTTTAACCTCTTTTTTTTGAAAACGAACTTTCTTTTTTGACCACCACCTTTACTACGAGGTCATTGAAGTCACCTTACAAATCTCCTAAAACCAAAAAGTCTTATGTCTCCTAAATAATGCATTTCAATATAAACTTTATTCCTATAAAGACACGGTTTATAATCAAAGTGTCGTTTTTTTCTTATTGTGTCCGGTTTTCGCTTTATAGCAATTTTTGTTTCCCCCCTATATTTACTATCTGTGGTCGGCGAAGATAATAACGTATTGTGCCACAAAAGAAAAAAAAATACCATTGACAATTGTGACGGACGTTGTGCACATCAATTATTAAAAAAAAATAACAGTTTTGTTCGTACAAAATATATTTATGCTTGGCTGGTCGCTTGACCGTGTGTGTGTGTACGTGTGTATGTATGTGTGTGTGTGTGTGTGTGTATAAAGGATGTTCAAGTGTGATGATTGATTAATGCCTGATGAGTTTTTACTAAAGGAGGTTTTGAAACGCATAGTTTTTGTGTAAAGCCTGATTTTATTTTATGTATCGGAATAATAGGGTATTTGACTGTATTTAAAATAAATTATTTCCGTTTATAGTTTTATACGGGTTTTAAAATAGAAATTGTGTCTCAAAATAACTGCTGTCTACGTTTCTCTATTGTAAAATATTTTTACACCATGCATGAAATAAAGCACTAGAAGATTAATAGAGAAACGTAGCAGTTATTTTTAGACACAATTTCTATTTTAAAACCTGTATAAAATTATAAAGAGTAGGTAATTTGATTGTGATGTCACATGCTAATGTTTCATATAAATTCCTTAGAAGCAAAATCGTTTTGACAGTTCGAAAAAAGAAACTGATTTGACTAGTAGTCAAATACCCTATTGTGGCAGTTAAATAAATTAATCAAACTACATATTTACACAAAAAACCTGTATTTATTTAATAAAATAAGACAAGAAATTGCTGCGAAATAGGTAAAGCTTTTAAAAAAAATGTCCGGAACTGTTATTAACCAGTCAATTTTCACACAATCTCTGGAGATATTTTTTTCTATTACAAAAAAAAAATACATAAAAATTAAGCCTTTAATCGACGTCAAAAATATGTTTACACTTTTGCAACTTACTCCTTTGTTGTTGGCGAAAATTGTAAACAAATATTTTTGACGTTGTCTGTACACCTACATATTTTTTTTAAAGTCGTAATATTCGTAAAAAAAGTGTACGTTGTGTACCCAAAAAAATAAAAAGGCGGCGATAATTTTCACATGGCATTGCAAACTTTTTTATGACCCCAAAAAGTCAAAAAAATTGCAAACGTCGTGACTCAAGCGACTTCAATCGATAAAAAGCGATGCGAATATTTAATTAATTGCAAGGTGGTAACTAAATACCAGAAAATAGCGTAAAATTTAAAGACAACAGGCGTTTTTAAATTATAGAGACAAATAAAATATAGACTGACGACGCGGTTACTGGAGTCACGCATTTCAACATTGTCATAGAGGGCGCTAGCGGGTCAAAAACTTTTTCAGTATGAGTAACACAGACAGAGTAGGACAGTTCATTTTTATATGGAGTAGCTGTCACCTAAAATGATTGAGCAGACATTTCTGGAAGTTTAGTACATTAATTTATTTAGAAATGTATCATTTAAATAACAAGAATATTATTAAAACATATTTCTTCACATGAAATAAGTTAACGATCAATGTTAGTATGTCTCACAATTCATTTATTCATTTTTGAAAAAAGTCCAACCAAAAGAATCTTTAAGGATCTGTTATAAAGACCAGCATTCGACGCAAAAGGCATAGAAACTACCAGTCTATATCATTTTCTTGTCTTTCCCTTAGCTTGTAAAACATATGTCTTACGGAATTAGTTTCTTTACAATTGTAGAAACCCGTTCCGACATGAAAGTCAAGAGCCATGAATATATTAATGGCAATGGATATTCGCCATGTAAGGGACGGCCATTGGCGACAAATTGACTGACATTCGAGAATTCGTAATGTGTTTTTGTGCCTAATGTTAATTTTTATTGCGAATTTTGTATGTTTTTTTTATTGTAAGTTCAGTTCGAAGTAATTTTTATGTATGTAAACACTTTATTGTACATGGGCATTTTCACTTAAAAGTGTACCATTTACTTTTTTCGAAAATCCATCAAATTTTGGGTTAATTCTACTCAGAATCACGAGGACTATCCATTTAAAAAGAAAAAATATGTGTTAAAAAAAAATCATTTTTGTAAAGCATTTTCACATACATTTTGTATGGACCGTTACAAAACTGACACCCAAAATTTGTATGGAAAACTGGGGACACTTTTTTCTTTGTCTCATTCAATAGTACTCGTGATTCTGAGTCTACATAACCCCAAAGTTGATGGTTTTTCGAAAAAAAAAGTAAATGGTATATTTTTTTTTAAACCCTTACATAACACAGGTTAAAAACACAATAATAACTTAAAGAGAGTGAATACGTAATGTGTTTCTGTGCCTAATGATAATGATTATTGCTTTATTGTTATTAATTGAAAAAAATATATATATATATAAGTAATAGGTAAAACACATTAATAGAATATATGTATACAATGTACAAAGGCAAACATAACCCTATTTTTTATTATTATAATTTTTTTGTGTGATTTAGAATTTTACCTACTTACAAATGTTACAATAATGTAAGTAACTAAAATTTTATTGGATAATAAAATATGCACAGTTTTGAATTTGAACAAAAAACTATAATCAATTATATATCATTTTATATAACTGGGTTAACCTAAATTAATGATTGATTTGAATTTCAGGTCATGCCATTTGCTCTAAAAATGCCTTCGTACAATCATTAATTAAGTAGATATATGTAGTTTATAAGCATAGTTATTTTTTTTATTCATTTAGTAGGTAAACCTTTCTCCTTCCATCATTTAGTACGTATGTGTGTACTTATGGTTGACTGGTAGAGAATGCCATTAGAAAACAAGCCCGCCATCTGTGCTTTGTTATATTTTATGCAATAAATTTTAAAATTTGTAAAAATTAATTCCCGCTGGTAATCTGATTTTTCTTCTCACCAAAAATTTTTGTTTGGGCTGAGCAATTAATTTTGCATATTTGTATATATTTTTACAATTTGTTAATGAGTAAACAAATATTAAACTAATATTTCCAAGCACCCTGTGGCTCCCGGCGTGTTTATACACATCAATTATAAGGGCAGCCAGTGGAACGCGTCCGCTGGGGTCCCCTGCGGGTTCCGTCCACCAACAGAAGGGTCTTTAGGGGTCCCTTGTGGAACTAAAAACTAGCAGTTCCCAGAGGCCGATTCGAGCTTACATAAAGATATATTTTTTTTTATATTTGAGCGTTTTCCAATAAAAACACCAACACCCTACGACTTAGGTAAAAAAAATATTTATAAGTTTTTAGTGTTTTTATTGTTATAAAAATGTTAATAAATAAATGATCGTTTTCCAAAAAAATGTACATTTCATTCATGTCTTCAAAATATTGACTTCTTGGGCTAATTTTACTCAGAATCATTTGTACATTCACGCCTCATACATTGTACATTCACGCCTCATACATGAAAAAATGTGTCCCAAGATTTCCTTTCCAGAACGTCATGTTTTTGTATATTTTTTTTTGTATGTATTTGTGTGCGTCACGCACTGGAAAAATATTTTTTCATTTAAACATTTGGGACACATTTTCATGTAAGTGTTTCATGAGGCGTGAATAGTACAAATAATTCTGAGTAAAATGAGCCCAAAAAGTAAATATGTTGAAGACATGAATGAAATGTACATTTTTTTGGAAAACGCTCATTTATTTTACTAACATTTTTATAACATAATAAAAACACTAAAAACTTATAAATAAAAAAATTGGCCTAAGTCGTAGGGTGCCCAGAAGGCTGGCCGCATTGCCTCGCTGGATGGCAATCCTGATCCGTTGGGCAAAATATTGGCCAGCCCTCTGGTCACCGGAAGCCTCTATGAGGCGCTTTGACTCCTCATAGAGGCGACGCGCGCTAGATCCCCACGGCCCCAAAGTCTCCACACCAAACGCCGCAAATGATCTTGACATCAGAATGTAGATAGAATTAGCCTCTCGTTCCGCCCGTTTTTCGGTATGTGTCCTCTCTTTCCCTCAGTGAGGAATTATCTTCTTCAACCTAGCGTTTTCCCGTCCTAGGGCCAGGGTCCGCTTTCCTGCTCAGTCTTCTCCACTTTGCCCGGTCTTCGGCATCCTCAGGTGTGAGATTGTTCTCTTCCATGTCCGCTGTCACGACGTCCAGCCAGCGCTTCTTAGGCCGGAGCCCCACTGCTGCGCACGCTACATCCACGGCCCACGTTTTAATACAAACCGCGAAATTTTGTATAGGAACGTGGCCCGTGGGTCGTGTACATAGCGTGCGCAGCAGTGGGGCTCCGGCCTTAGGCCTAAAGATATTCAGTGAGGAATTATCAAAAAAAAAATAGTCTGTCAGTCCTCTGTAGTGTCCCACCGAAACCGAAGCCGAAGGTTTGGTTTTTAGTTTCGGCCAAAATCTTACGCTCAGCAGAAATATCCTCCTAAGGCCCAACGTCCTACCTATAGTACTTAATAATTTCGATGAAATTTAAACCATATTAAAATTGGAATAGAGTTGCAATTGCTTCGTTTCGTTCAAGTTTCAAACAAAACAAAATCATCTCTATTCCCTGCATTATAGGTTCAAATTTCAGTGGCAAATTTTGGATTTTTCATTAGTATGGCTGGGCCTTAGGATATGAATTTTATGTCGAGACCTGTAGAAACCAAGACTGTGACAAATTTCTATGAAATATGACGTTTGTAATGATCAGACAGAAGTTTCTGTGGCAAAATAAAGTGATTGACAAAATAGAATATCGACATGTCTGTTATCGATGTTACCTTAACGTCATACTTAGATGTTTATTGCATTGTATAAGAAGATAGCTACCGCGAAATACACAACACGTTAGATATCTTCTTCTCTTTTGATATATTGGTAGTTTTCTATTCTTTTGGCACTGTACTACAGTTTACGTTTTAATATTTAAGTACTAAATATATATAATAAAGAAATTATGTACCGCTTATTATTGACTTGCATTATTGAAATTTCTCGGTAACTTACCTACAGCAATTAAGAGCCAACGGGAGTGGTCATTTCTCCATACAAACGTACTCCTCGTTTTCCTCCGTGGTTTTTGAAGCTAGAGCAATGATTTTTTCAACACAGATTAATATTGTCAATATCTGTGTCGGACCGTTTTGCTTTTTTTGATATATATATTTTTTAAAGCGCTAGAGCCCTTCAAAAATGGCCTAATCGACTATGCCGCAATGAGAGGCGTGGCATTCAAAACTGATATCAATTAGCCAAAAAAGCAAAACGGTCCGACACAGATAATTTCATAATCATTTAGATTTCCAAATTAGGTTACGATTGGTTAAGTTTTGGAGGAGGAAACAGAGGAGTACGAAACCTCGATTTTTGAGATTTTTACGCAGGATTGTTCGCCTTGTCCTTATCGCACTACTTTTAGGTGCCGCTTCCGTTAGCGAGACGGGTATATTTACCTAAAATATTTAAAACTCAGCTCCTGTTTCGTCTTAAAAGTTACATATATATTAAATATGAATCTATGACTTATCGATAACAGATTTATCGATGTTTCATTTTCTCAAACACTCGTTTTTGCCACAAAAACTCCTATGTCTGGTAATGATAATCATTTTGATCAAGGTATTCAAATCGGTGCAAAGTTATGTTAGACGGACTCTAGTAAACCTGCGCACCTTCGCTTGTCCTTTGAGTGCTCCGTTTACGAAATCGGTCAGGATGCGCGAACGCACTGAGCCGTGCGCGCGCGCATACATTAACGGTAATTAAGACATGATAACCTTTTTGTCTGTATGATGGTATAACTGTTTTATTTATTGCCCTATTTTAGGAATTGTTTATAGAACTTATAATATAATATCTGGGAGAATACAAAAACTCATAAATGCGAGTTTTCCCAGAGAAGAGAACTCGCTAGATCGATTATTCGCCACCAAAAACCCCCATATCGTAATCGTTAGAGCCGCTTCTGAGAAGCCCGAAATATATAAATAAATATATATACAAGAATTGCTCGTTTATAGGTATAAGATACTACTTTATAGGTATCCTCCAATCAGGAGGTCGCGGGTTCATAATTATTTTCCATCGTATTTTCTCGGAAACGTTCGTATTTGTCATGCTACTTCAGTCAACTTCAGTACTTTTTGTACCGAGACCATAGACTGATTGAAATAGC
Organism: Cydia splendana; assembly: GCF_910591565.1. Lineage (NCBI taxonomy): Eukaryota > Metazoa > Arthropoda > Insecta > Lepidoptera > Tortricidae > Cydia > Cydia splendana. The sequence goes on from NC_085984.1 coordinate 2,715,840, forward strand.
AAGACACTGAAACGTACGTTTCCGTGAAAATACGATGAAAAATAATTATGCATTATGTACATATGTACTAAGTAATTGTTTTTGTACTTAAATATAAGCAATTAAATGTATTTTTTGATATTTAACCACGTAAAAATTCAAATCATATACACTCTAAAGCATGAAAATGGATCATTTCATACAGGAATTTCTATGCAAAATAACCTGTTCTAATTGCTTTTGAGTATATTAAAGTGCCAATTACCCACTAAACAAGTAAACTAAGCATTAGTGGTAAATTTGAATTAATCAGAATAAAACAATGAATAAACAAGTTATTTAATGGTTCGTTAAATATGCTAAAAGTCGGCTAAATGCCGTTTAGACAGACATACATACATTTAGAATAATGCTATTATATGGCTGATAATCATCTGTAGGCAATTTAAGTATAGTTGGTGGCCATTTTAGATTTTTGCTGATATGTTATTCTTTAGTAGATACTTTGAACTTGTTGCTTGGTCCGAGATTGTCACAAGCGCGTTGCTTACCCAATTTTTTATAATTAAAACTAACTAAAGGCAGATATTTAATAGGCTTGCATTTGCGTTTATTAATTATTTATTGTTAATTGTAAAATGTCCGTTAAAACGCTTAATTTTAATGAGTTTGTCGAAAGTTATGAATTTACCAATAATAATTCATAATTCATAAACTAGTTTAATGTATTTGTCAAAGTAAAACATTCTTGAGCCATTCTAACCCATATATGCCCATGGGGTAGTTTTTGACCCACTGAATAAAACTCGCTTTTACTCATTGAAATTAGTAGGAGAATGAGCTCCTCAAGGAGTTCAGAGCTAAAACATGTTTTGGGCAATAAATGAATAAAATATGGTTTCGCAAAAATAGTGCCTACACCATTTCATGAGATTAGGCAGCCAAGCCTCTGACTCCTTTACAATGCTACCGGGTAACACTAAGATGTGATACTCAAGTGTCAAGTCACCAACCCGCTCGTCGCCAGCGTGTTCAATAAATTAATTAAAACAAATTAATAAAAATCATAATCCCGGTGTGGCCATAATCACTCAAGTTGCAGAACTAGTTTACACACACACACACACACACACACACACACACCCACAGACATACGTACACAGACGTCAGAGATATGCATCGAGTTACCGAGTAATTATATGTTTACAAACACTGGATATGTTTATATGTATGTGTTGTAGTGATGGGGTGATGTCGATTTTTTATGGTGTTTTAGTTTTTTTAACCGACGTCCAAATCTCAAAAGGAGGTTATCAATTCGGTTGTGTTTTTTTTAATGTTTGTTACTCCATATCTCCATCATTACTGGACTGATTTTGAAAATTCTTTTTTTTTTATATGATTAAATCTAATAATGATCCGTACTAATATTATAAATGAGAAAGTACTTAACTTAAACTGCTAAACCGATTTAAATGAAATTTCGTATGGAGATAGTTTGAGGCCCGAGGAAAGACATAGGATATTTTTTAGCAGTCGTCATCATCATCCAACGCAGACGAAGTCGCGGACAACAGCTAATTGTAAATAAATTCTAACAAATTTTACTACACATTTTTATTATATTTTCATTCGAATATTTGAAATTATAAATTCTAAATAAAAAAACCAGCCAAGTGCGAGTCGGACTCGCGGCCGAAGGGTTACATTACGCAAAAAACGTTTGTTGTATGGGAGCCCCACTTAAATATTTATTTTACTCTGTTTTTAGTAGGTTACTCGTTACCTATTTGTTGTTATAGCGGCAACAGAAATACATCATCTGTGAAAATTTGAACTGTCTAGCTATCACGGTTCATGAGATACAGCCTGGTGACAGACAGACGGACAGTGGTCTTTGAAATAAGGTTCCGTTTTTACCCTTGGGTACGGAACCCTAAAAACAGCAAAGTTTCGACATGACCTAGAAATATCCGCAAACACACAATGACTAAGTATTAATAAAACTGTCAATCCATGACATAATCTAATGTCAAGCTGTCACGGAGAAAAAGGTGTGGGAAATTAACACAATGCGAAAAATAGTCTATTAGAGTGTAGTATGAAACTAGTCATTATGACAGTTTCATTAAAATTCCTTGTTAATTTTGATAATTGTATTCTTGTATCGTCTGCGAATTTTGGTTTTAAGGTGGTAATTAAATTTTCTCTAATGATAAGTTAAATTATAAAGTATTAATGAGTACATTTGCTAGTTATTTCACTAACTTTGACTAGCAGAAGTTGCAGGTAGTATTTTTTTTTTAATTTAATGTTTGGCTTTTTATAGATTAATGTGAATTAATAATTCTTTTATAGCGTGGTTTTGATCAGATTCAATATAGATGATTGACTTTATTTTTGTAGGTATATATGTAAGTACAAGTGTATTTATCAATACATAAAAAGACAGCTTATAATAAAGGCTAAGCAGCAGACATTTAGTATTTACAACAGCTAAAAATAAATAAAATTTCAATTTGCATTTTTAACCTATTAAAATTGCACATATTTTGTGCACACACCCAACTTGTCAGTAGAAAAAGGCGCCATATTCAAATTTTGGCAAGTTAACTCTCCCGCTCCTATTTTTTAATTTACATTTCTTACTGACAAAGTCGCTGCGCCAGGGTATAATTAGATAACTAAACTAAGCATTTTATCGATATTTTATCGATAATATTATCCCATCTCTATCTCGGACGTCGCACGTAGCCGTTATCAAAGTAATGACAGATCTCAACCAAGACTGTACGTGAGGCAAAAATACCGCAAACCATTCTGCAATGACAACACCATGCTATTCTAAATACAACCTTATCTACATACCATAAGATTCAAAATTGAAAAACTCTTTTTATAATTTTCGAAAACAGTACGACAACAATTGAAAATCTACTTTCTCATAACTAGATAAAGCTCATATTCAAATGTAACGGGAAAATTATTTTCAAAATGTATAATTTGAGTAGTCAAAAGAAAATAGACTTTATTTTAAAGGGACTGGATTGGTATTTCTGTGATTTTAGTTCGATATAGTAGCTGGAGCGTTGACAGTGACTTTTGAATTTCGAATTCTTCGGAATAACGGTGTTTGTTAATTAATATTATGTTTTTTTTAACAGTTACATTGTTATGCTAAGGACTTACCTTTATGTAAAAATAAATCCAAAACTTATATAAAACTTGCTTTTAGCTTAATAAAGTTAAAAGTTGTGGATGTAATGAAACCGCCATTTTTGATTTTTAATTCTTGTTTGATAATACTTTTACCATTACATTCGTCTCTCTTTAAATTTTAAGATCTCAAGAGTCGTTTTAAGACAACTCTTCATCGCATTTGCACTGACACAGTGTGTTAATGCCATCATGTATATCAAATTTCTAAGAAAATATGATGCTTATAATGACACTCACTCACTTTATTATAATTAAAGTCGGGGCAAAGTTAGTTTAGGACTCTAAAAGCATAGTGAATAATTCTCTCAGTAGTTATTATTGTGTTAATGGCAATATTCTGTGCAAAATTGTAAGTTACATTGAGTTCATTGCCAATCAAATGTCATGACATGACAGAGCGAGGGCAACATTCAACAATGTTCTACTGACATTGTACAAGCTTTTAATGTTATTAACAATTCTAACTTTATCACTACACCTTATACATAAAACAAAGTCCCCCGCCGCGTCTGTCTGTTTGTGTGTATGTATGTTTGCGATATACTCGATTTTTTTTGCGGTTTTCACCTATCAATAGAGTGATTCATGAGAAAGGTTTAGGCGTATAATTTGTTAGGGTGTGCGAAACCGGGGCGGGTCGCTATAGTAAGTAAATAATGGTACATTACGATACAAGTGTGAAAAGTGTTTTAAATCTACACGAGTAGTGAATTACCTATACGCACGTGTATGGTAGGTTTTACAGTACATATATGACCTTTTAAAAGCAATCAAAATAGCTTAGGAGATCTCGTTATTATCGGCATAATTAAATAATTTATTTAAAAAGTTACAATTTGACCTAAAGCTCATGAACAAAACAGTAGGTAACATAAAACGTTGTCTGGAAGAGATCGCTTTTTAGCCTGTTGGTTACCTCTAGTTGCGTTGCTGTTTTCTTTTTGTATTCATTTCTTGTATTGAGGTGTGAAATAACAAGTATTTTGTATTGTATTATAACAAAAAAGAAAACAAAAATACACCGCTATATTGTTTCTCCCTACATCAAATCGCAATTTAAACCTGCGATTAACTAGAAAATCTAAACAATTCTTACGTTATCTCGAAGAAACATCCATCATCCTACCAACGTAGTACCAGGCGACCATAAACCATGAGATATAATCATATTCAATGGCTGACCAAAAACCGATCTTATTACAACGACTCAAGGTCTTCCAATGGTCAGTTTATTCCGTTTCTGTTAGTACTCGACCTTGTGAATCACCACATTATAAATTACCTACAACCGACCAATTTAGAAAGACCCCCTTCACTTATTTCTATTAGAAAATTGCGGCATTAAATACGAACTTGGAAGAGAATGAGAGGTCTTTTTAATGTGGTCGTGTATCAGGGTGGTGTAAGTACTGTGAGTAATGCCATCTAGTGAGAATTTGATGATTTATTGCTTATGAATAATTTTCTATAGGAATTATTGTATTTATTACGTAGTTTGTATGGTTACTTATGATATTATGGTATATAAATATGTAGATACTCTAATCAATAACGAGTTTTATTAGTTTTATTACACTTGTTTATTTATCCTTGACACATTTATGTTTTTATTAATATAAACATTATAAATATAAACACTATTAGTTGGTCTAAAAAAGTCAGTTTCCACACTATACTAATATTTTTCAAACAGCTTGGGTACGGTGACAAAATGTCATCTCAATATAATTTTGCGAGATTTTGCGTTTTAAGGTTAAAAATTGTCTGAACATGACAGCTGTCACCGTACCCGAGCTAAAAATACTATAACTTTTTGAGCATAAATTGCTTAACCAACATACTACATCCGAAACAGATCCCGAGGCCGCCCGTCAAAATCCCACAACCACATTTTCTGATTATCCAAGCATCCATCAATCACAGAGGCATGCCAACTCAAGATTTCCAAAAAACGCGACTTACTCCCAGGTCCGACAAAAAACTCATTTTGACCTTTATTTCCTTATGGATAAAGGCTAAAAAAACCTGTTTTTTTCTATTGTTTCTACGTGTCACGCGACGGAGCAATTGTGGTTTTTCTTGTAAGACGGAAGTTTGTCGTAATTATTTTCGTATTACAGCAATTGTTGGATTTCGGTTTGTGGGAGCTGTGGGTGACATTTTCTGTCAAAATTCGTGTGAACGCCATTGTTTGGACTGACAAAGGGACTGTTTTGGTATCTAACGGGACTAAAAAAATTAAAACTATCTAAGAGCCATCTATAGTGCGACATAAAATAGTAAAAATTAAATAAAATGGAACTAAAAAATGTCCATACTATATTATTGCCATGTTTAAGAATTTTACGTCAAAAATGTGACAGTTACGTAGGAAGTGGCGCCCTCAATATTTTTTTACAATTTCTTGTCGGACTATAAACTCTGCACCGACTTTGACAGAACGAAGTGTGGCAGTGTCATATATATACAGTGTATTTTCATAGTTTTATGTTTATGCTGGCATTTTCAAACTTTGTATTGGACCTGAACAAACATAATTATTACAAACAAATATTGCAAGTTGAATAAAAGCTTCAAACATCAACATGTATTCAGCAAATAGGCCACAAGGGCACTTTACACGTCAACATGGAATTAAAAAAAACCGGGCAAGTGCGAGTCGGACTCGCGCACGAAGGGTTCCGTACCATAATGAAAAAAAAAAACGGAAAAAAATGCAAAAAAAAAACGGTCACCCATCCAAGTACTGACCACGCCCGACGTTGCTTAACTTTGGTCAAAAATCACGTTTGTTGTATGGGAGCCCCATTTAAATCTTTATTTTATTCTGTTTTTGGGTCAAACAGATCACTGTGTTATGTCTTTCCTGTAGACATACACAAGAGTTAAGGGCTATAAAGGTTAATTTTCTTATTTAACCCTTATCCACGCGAAAAGGTCCTCCTTTTATTTAGAGAACTATGATAAAATCATTACTTACATGCCCACCAGCTGTTAACGATTGCCCACAGGAGAGAAAACTAGCGTGTTCGCGCGAACTGTACATTTTTCTCTCCTGTGGGCAATAGTTAACAGCTTGTGGGCATGTAAGTAATGATTTTATCATAGTTCTGTAAATAAAAGGAGGACCTTTTCACGTGGATAAGGGTTAAATAAGAAAATTAACCTTTATAGCCGTTAACTCTTGTGTATGTCTACAGGAAAGACATAACACAGTGATCTGTTTGACCCTTTTAGTATTTGTTGTTATAGCGGCAACAGAAATACATCATCTGTGAAAATTTCAACTGTCTAGCTATCACGGTTCGTGAGATACAGCCTGGTGACAGACAGACGGACGGACGGACGGCCGGACAGCGAAGTCTTAGTAATAGGGTCCCGTTTTACCTTTTGGGTACGGAACCCTAAAAATAGGTACAAGCAAAAAAAATGCACCAAAAATGATAAAATACTTACATCTAATCGCAAATATAAATTGAAACTAAAGTCTCTAACTGTCGAATTACAAAAAACTACAATACAATATAAAAAAAAAACACACACAAAAACAAAAACCTAAATTTTTTTGGAGGTGTAAATGTCTGTAAGTGTCAGAACCATAGACTAGGAATCCTCTAGACCGAGTTTAGAGCAATTATTTCATGCAGCCGATAATGCCAAAAATGCCGGGGTGCGCGGGACGAGGTGAGCGAAATCCCGTGCCGTGATTGGTCCGTTCAAAGACACGGACGTCACACAAAGACACTTTCGACTCGAACATGGAGTAAAATTACCGTATGCGTGGCAGAGGGGGTAGCGCGACTATGCTAGTCTGGAGGATGTTTTGTCTGTGGTCAGAACTAAAAGATTATATTATAGGTAATCAAATTATCCTTAGAGATGATTGTGTAGGGTCTCGAAGAGTCAAAATCCTGTATAAATAAAACATTCATTAAGAGAAAAAAATGCTCTTAAAATTAATTTATACACTATTATCTTCTTAAATTCTAAACTAAGCTCATGCTACCAATTTCGAAACAGTTTATTATTTATCCAAGTATCGCATTCGTTTAACAACTAGACTCTAATTGTAATTGTTGGCAACCCTACCGAGAGGGTGTTGCTAGGTCGTCATTTTGACATATGTTTAGAATTTGCGACCCTTTCCCTCTGGTGCAGTGAAAATATGGCTTATCATAATATTGATGCCAATTAATAAAATCAGGTATTTTATTTAGGAAAAACTAAACAATAACAAAATTATTTTTAAAATGATTGTAAAATTTATATTTTTGGTTGAAGACATGAGTTTGTGTTTATTTTTTGTATCCTTTTAATTTAATTTTTACCAGTTTTAATAATATGTAACAGCGTCTGACATTTCACTAGCTTTACTTTTTAATATTTTTGGTAACATCATGCAAAATAAGGTTTCTGTTTTGTGTGTATTTTTTAAATACAAATAATTTATTGTCAAAAAGTGAGTAATAGAAATGATGTTTATGTTACATAAAGTGCGTCACAATCGGCCAATATTTGGCGTACTGTAATACATTGTTTCAATCTGTCGTTGAAATGCATGTTTACGTCAAAATTAGAATTATTATTAATATACCTAGGTGAATGTCAAAAAAAAAAAGATTTAAAAAAAATCGATGTCAATTTCATTTAAATAAATAAATTATGTTCCTCAGAAGATAAAAAAAAATCAATTGAATTACGACACTTCACAAAGGCTTATAAGACCAGTAAGTAACAGAAGAGTCCGTCTCAGTTAACATAGCATCGACTTGAACAGATCATAGCGTGTGAGTTACAAACGTCATATTTTCATAGAAATTTGACATGAATGATGACATTGCCTCACTCTGTCATTGCAAAAGCCGTGCAGAGTTAACTTGGTCCGACTCTATATAACTAATAGTATAAATATTCATTCAAAATTAACTTCAAAGTGACATACGTCTGAATTAGCCGGCGCGTGCCTCACAGCAGGGCTGCCAAAATCACAGGCGCCGCGCCAATTACAATTAGCCCCACTTTGCGTTTGGCACAGCCCTAATCATTAGGCAATCAGCCTGTTATTGTATTATTCGAGATGTGGAATTATCACAGCGAGTTTTTATTAAATTAACTTGGGCTTTCTTTACGGGGAGTTGTTGACTGGGGTATTTTATAATAATGAAGTATTGATATTGTGTTCTTTTGTCAATTTGTGGCATCAGTTCTGTATTTTTAGGGGTCCGTACCCAAAGGGTAGAAACGGGACCCTATTACTAAGACTCCACTGTCCGTCTGTCTATCTGTCTGTCTAACTGTCACCAGCCTGTATCTCATGAACCGTAATAGGTGGTGGTGTGGTGGAAAATCCAGTGGTCATGGGTTCAAGACGTTCAAGTCCCACCAATACACTGAATTTTTTCACTTTTAAATTGTCTCTAAGCTTAATCTTCACATCCATTTTCACCTAAACGATGACTCACGCTAGACCGGGCCGGGGTCGGGCCGGAGCTTCCGGTTCTTCGTTTTCTATGTAATCACTGATCAGCCGTCATTTCAATTCTATGGAATATCTATGGAATTAATGATCAGCCGTCATAGAAAATGAGACGTCGGACGCCTCGGCCCGGGCCTGACCCGGTCTAGCGTGAGTCATCTTTTAAGCACAGACAGACAGACTTACTTTCGCATTTATAATATTAGCAAGAGTATAGTAGAAAGAAAACATAATACATATATTTTACCACAATCGTGACTATACTTAGGCACTTCGTGTGAACTAAGAAACATTCCAAACGGCCTTACGTCTATTCGTATTACTATTATTTTTGCATCATTACCACGAGCCTTGTCCTATTATTAATAAGCAAAATCCGTCGGGCATAGTCGCGTAAGTCGACATTTCAAGGTTTTACGTTATTTTCCTTGTTTGTGGAGTTATGATTGATTTTATGATATGAATGTGTAATACATAGCCGCCGGCAGGACAGGTTTCCGTCATTTTGTAATAAGTATAATATCTGGGAGACCTCGGAAAACATAAAAACTCAAAAACGTGCGTTTACCAGAGATAAGACCTAGCTAGATCGATTTATCGCCCCCGAAAACCGCCATACAGCAAATTTCATCGAAATCGTTAGAGCGGTTTTCGAGATCCCCGAAATATATTATATAAATATACATACAAGAATTGCACATTTGCCTCCCAACACAGGCAATTCTTTGCTTACCGGGCGGCTTCATCCCCTAAACCATGGCCAGTATGGCCACGTGTATTTAAAAGAAATAAAGAATTTTGTATTTGTCATTTAAAGGTATAAAATGAAAAACTACTTTAACACGTACAATTTCGCACCTTGTACGATTTCAATATATTAACAGATACACCATAACCCATCACAAAGGCAGCCGAGGTGTATGTGTTGCATTATTCAGGTCCAAGCATATAAGACACTTGCAGAACGTCGTAAACGCTTTTTGGATAAAAAGTTAGTTAGCACCTTTTCCCTTTTAGGGCGTTCTTTTACTAGTGTTTTGTTGATGTGTCAACAGGATTGACAAATTTATCAACCGAGTTTGAAAAAAGTTAGGTTTTGTTAAAGATCTGAGCTTGGAACAAAAACAAATACTGTTTATGTCATACATTACATTACATTTATATACTAGTACAAACATACCAATATTCACAACGTTAACTAAAAATAAAATACCTACTGCAATTTTTATTGCAAAAACAAACAGAAAATGTATAAGTTATTAATATATTTAATTACAATGTCACAATCCTTACTAATATTATAAATGCCAAAGCACACGCAAGTAACTCTATCTGTCTGTCTGTCGGTATGTCTGTCTGTTACCTCTTCACCTTTAAACCGCTGAACCAACTGAATTGAGTATGGAGACAGATTGGGGCCAGGATAATGTTATCGCAGGCGAAGTCGCGGGCACAAGCTGGCAAAATTAACAAAAAAACATTTTTTTTGTAATGTTGTCTCGAAGAAATCGCTCTTTAGCGATAAGATTCGCCTGTTGTCTACCATGCTTTAATTTTATAGTAGTGTATGTTTACTTTAATTTTTATTGTTTTGTATTCTATTCGCTTAACGCTAAGCTTTCTCAAATATTTTTACCTCAGAATAATTTTAAAAGTTAAAATTTATTGTCTTGGGTGAGACTTGCACTCACGGCCTCTGGATTTTTAACTTGTCAACTAGTACGGTGACCATCAGTTTGTCACTGACATAAACGCCGTCGAGAACGTAATTTACTTTCTATACATCCCGTTTGCACTGATACGCGAATGCGAGCGAGATGTATAGAAAGTAAATTACGTTCTCGACGGCGTTTATGTCAGTGACAAACTGATGGTAACCGTACAGTTCCTACGATCTCAAAACTTCTACATCTAGACGAGAATACAAGAGGCGATCTGTCAGAACTCGAACCCACTAACAAAGCTATCGACCCCTAATTAGGGGTCATAAATTGGCGGCATTAAAGGGTCGGGTGGCAGAATAACGAGGACTGACATACGAGCATGAGATGTTTATTGTATAAGATGTTTACTCGTTTATTTTTGTATTAATTGTCTGACCTTTGTTGTTTCCTTAATTTTATAATTATTTCACTTAAATAATAATAAAAACCGAAATGCGAGTCGGACTCGCGCACGATGGGTTCCTTACCATTAAGCAAAAAACGGCAAAAAAGTCACGTTTGTTTTATGGGAGCCCCATTTAAATATTTATTTTATTCTGTTTTTAGTATTTGTTGTTATAGCGGCAACGGAAACACATCATCTCTGAAAATTTCAACTGTCTAGCTATCACGGTTCATGAGGTGACAGACAGACGGATAGTGGAGTCTTAGTAATAGGGTCCCGTTTTTACCCTTTGGGTGCGGAACCCTAAAAAAATAGCAACAGTATTTTTTTGTTGCGAGGCAAACGAGCAGACGTATCGCCTGATGGTAAGCGATTACTGTAGCCCGTAGACGCGATTACTGTAGCGCTAGACAGTTGACATTTTCACAAATTTTTCTGTTGCCGCTATAACAACAAATACTAAAAAGTACGGAGCTCTCGGTGGGCGAGTCCGACTCGCACTTGTCCGGTTTAACTATTTTGATATTGCGTTGCGTTCCTAATAAATCGACCTACCTGTACCAATTTCAAAACAAATATACCGAAGTATTGTATCAATCTGCACTCCCGCGCAGCGCGGCGTGCGTAAAGACATTTCAATGTGCGAGAGCATTTCGACGCAAAAACAAACGTCTTTGTAGCCGAATAAATCGTTTTTTGCGCATTTCGGGTGGACAAATCTAAGTCTTGCTTTTGACCATACCCGGGGTTTGGGCGCGGGTAGGGTTACTAGATCCAAATTTGGAATTCCCTGACAAAATTTCTGATGTCCCAATATTTTCCTGACGCTCATATAGCGTTGGGGTAATTAAATAATCTGTTAATTCACTAAAATTCCTGACATTTTCGTATTCCGTCCGCATTCCTGACAAACGGCCAAAATTCCTGACATCTGGTAACCGGGAAAGTTTTAGACTATCCAAAAATAAGTTCAAAGTTCTTTATTTGCATACATGTACAGTCACCATCAGATATATCGGAGCGGCCAAGGTGCTCACAAATATCTGAACACGCCTCTATTGTCAGGGCGTTAGAGTGCGTGTTCAGATATTATAACAAAGTTTATAAAATCCTTCCCCAGCGATAAGAGCGTGCGACTTGCAATCCGGAGGTCGCGGGTTCAAACCCCGGCTCGTACCAATGAGTTTTTCGGAACTTATGTACGAAATATCATGTGATATTTACTAGTCGCTTTTCGGTGAAGGAAACATCGTGAGGATACCGGACTAATCCCAATAAGGCCTAGTTTACCCTCTGGGCTGGAAGGTCAGATGGCAGTCGCTTTCGTGAAAACTAGTGCCTACGAAAATTCTTGGGATTAGTTGTCAAGCGGACCCCAGGCTCCCATGAGCCGTGGCAAAATGCCGGGTTAACGCAAGGACAATGATGAGTGTGTTAACTATTTAAAAATAAACAAAGTTTATAAAATCATTCCCACATCCAAAGTTCCGGGAGTATGCTTATGACAGTTATCACAAAGTCACGGGTAAAAACTAGTCCTATAAATACTGGTCCAAGTAAACTATATACAACTAATCCAAGTCCAAAGTGACGCGCGCAGTCGATAAACCGTTATCGACAAAAAGCACTCATCGATATCGATACGCCATAAACGTAATTAGCCGGCGGGTTCCACTTGTTGCTGAAGGTCGGTGGCTATTGCATTGTTTAGTTAGCTTACATTTTTTATGGTGTGTTCAAGAAAACACGCAACTGATTGGGCTTGGCTACGTACTTACACTTTTTTCTTGCGCGTATTAATTTAAATTTATTTTTGGTCGCGAGTTATTTAACAATAGCTAATTTAGTAGGTACTGGCCTGAATTATCTATGATACGTTTTTATCTATCATTTTGACTTATGTATTTGTAAGAAAGGAATAAAACATAATTTAACTAAATCGGGCCCGTAAAGTTTTATGAATAAGGGCTAATTTAGTAGGTACTAACAATATAAAGACGACCGGTCTGGCCTAGTGGGTAGTGACCCTGCCTGTGAAACCGATGATCCTGGGTTCAAATCCCGGTAAGGGCATTTATTTGTGCGATGAACACAAATATTTGTTCCTGAGTCATGGGTGTTTTCTATGTATATAAGTATGTATTTATCTTTATAAGTATGTACATCGTCACCTAGCACCCATAGTACAAGCTTTGCTTAGTTTGGGGCTAGGTTGATCTGTGTAAGATGTCCCCTGATATAAAAAAAAACCGGCCAAGTGCGAGTCGGACTCGCACAGGAAGGGTTCCGTACCATTATCTATAAAAACGGTCACCCATCCAAGTACTGACCCCGCCCGACGTTGCTTAACTTCTGTCAAAAATCACGTTTTTTGTATGGGAGCCCCACTTAAATCTTTATTTTATTCTGTTTTTAGTATTTGTTGTTATAGCGGCAAAAATACATCATATCACGGTTCGTGAGATACAGCCTGGTGACAGACGGACGGACGGACGGACAGCGGAGTCTTAGTAAAAGGGTCCCGTTTTACCCTTTGGGTACGGAACCCTAAAAAAAATAGGATCCATAGATGTTGGGAGTAGAACAAATCATGAGGAGCAAAGAGGCACATAGCGGCGGCCGCGACGCCGGCGTATGTGTGCCAATTGGCCGAGAGAGCCATGGAGTGGCAGCCTACAAAAACAATACTTAATAAGGGCTGATAAACATATCACCATCGTGACAATTGTCACCTGACAGTGACAATTCGCTGTACCTTGCTGGTCTGATAAGTAAATATAGATGTTGATACTAGAGTTAGACCAAGAAAAGTCTGCAGATTTTAATAACAAAACTTCCGTGAGACACAGACATATTAAATATATTAAGAACGGGGGTCACTCACGAATTGTAGTCGAAAAACGCTCGACATGTTTCACTCCGGACCGAGGAGCAACATGTCGTGTGTGTCATGAGCAGGAGGAACATGTCGAGCATTTTTCGACTTAATATACGTGAGTGACCCGTTCTTAATATATTTAATAAAGTCTGCAGATATTTTGATAGCCCACACATACTAATTATAAACGTATTAATAACACTTGCACTGCGTGGGCTATCAAAATCGCTGCAGACTTTTCTTGGTCTAACTCTAGTCGTCGTTGCTTATGGAACCAGAAATGGACCGAACATTTTGTCATTTGTCAGTGTAGTGAAGGGTCCTGATTATATTTATTTCTTTTAGCAGCTAATGAGTTACTTATCAGTTATGTCAGATAATACAAGAAATAACTTTAAATAAATTACTGTGTTTTTTAAGTTTAATTTTTCAGGATAAAGTTGATGAGTGATGACATTCTTAAGACATTCGATTTATTAACTGTATATTTACGTTTAATGTAGATGCGCGTGGTCGCGGTTAATTAATTAAAAACAAAATGGTTTATATTAGGTTCAGGTAACTTTTAGTTTGACCCTAACCTGTGTAGGATCGATCTTAAAATTCAACAGAAGCCATTTTTTCTAAGTTTGAATTATTAACTTGTACATAAATAGGAAATCATCATTAAGCCATAATTTATGCTAAATGCATTCGGAAGTGCAATCTTTTTTTTAAGACAAGCCTAAAGCTACAAATATTTTACCATCCTGATGTCAATTAGGCATATCCAATTGGTTAATCACCGGCAATTTATAACACCTCGTATCATAAATAAGATACTAACAAAAAACTACCTAAATCTAGACCTTATTAAAAGGAAATAAGATTCAAAAATGGTCAATACACGGAGTAATCGTTGTCCTGCGTTTTCCCTCACATCTGTCTGACCTTCGATATTTAAACTAGTTCATTTCATCGATAATTATTCATCGTGCATACATGCATCACTAATTGTGAGATTGCAATGAGATACGATCGGTTCTATCTTTTCAACTCTATGTATATATAAATAAGGTTGAAATTTCAATGGTTCTTTTATTTATCAGTATAGTATGTCATATGCAAATCATGCTAATTATATATTATAGGTATTTTTTGCTTGACTTGAGATGTTAGAAGCGTAAGTATATTATTATATTAAAAAATAATGCTTTTGAATTATTCAAGTAATAAAATACTGTTACATTTGCAACAGTGTAGTAGTATTATTAAATACATACATATGTGTTTAAGTAAAAAAAAACTTATCTATAGCAAAAATAAACAAATGATGACACATTTGTAGCTCCATGCTATTTACTGTTATGTTTATGAATTCTTTTGTACGATAAGATTTATTTGTGCAATAAAAATTAAAAATAGGAAATTATAAATAAAGTATTACTTAAACGATTCTTTTGATCTTCACTTTATATCAATTTAAAAGATTTGTTTTCAAGTATTTATATTGGAAACATAATAATATTAAATTAATTGAAGATCCCGTTTTATCTGACTAAAATAGTGTTTAATGTATTTATTTATTTAACCTTTATTGCACAAAAGAAAACCTTACAGTACAAATTAAAGTCGGACTTAATGCCATGAGGCATTCTCTACCAGTCAACCTTTAGGCAAAGCAGAGAGGTTGTGGTATAGTTATGTAAATATAGTGTTATAGTTAGTGGTATAGTATGTAATAACATAAATATAATATATGTTGGAGTAATTCACCAGAACAAACGTCTACGAAGGCTGCTAAACTTTTAAGCTAATACCCATAAACCTCTCCTTCTCTTTATAAAAATTTATTTTTAATACGGATAAATTTTACATACCGTAAAACCTCCGACTATAGTCCAATACTACAACTATGGTCTAGAAAATTAAGTATCAACAATGTTCGTTTTGGTTTACTCTGAGTGTTTTCTTCCATTTATAAACATATCTTGTCTTAGAACTACAAAAAATACGGTAAATGTCACACCTGAACGAAAAAAATATACTTAATTTTGGACCATAGCAGGCGTGGCTCACTCCGCGATTTCGTCGCTTTGCAACAGGTAGCTACAAATACATCCGTTCCACACCAATTTTGGTGGCTAGCCATAAGCCGCGCGTGGCGCTATCGCCACCTAGCGGCCATATCTGTCCTGATCGTAACACGCGTTTTGTTAGAGAATGAGTCTTCTGTACCTAGTACTATTATTTATTCTGTGACCATAGTTAGCTTTGGACTATAGGTAGTTGGGAAGTTTTACAAAAAATAACTTTGTCAAGGCGACTCCACTCGTCCCCTGTGCGGCCGAAGCATGCAGTTTTGTACAGCTACCGTTCTTTTTTACTGGACCGCGTCATGCGCGACCAACCATCATACATATTTATACATTTTAATTTAGCATTTATTAGTCATTCACAAATTGAGTCGTTGCAATGATTGATATTTTGGTGTGGCGAATGTGATGAATAAAGGTTTGATTGATTAAATAATGGCTTTTCTGGAAATATTACAAGAGCACATTCGTATGTCATGGATATCGTAAGAGGATACCTTCTGTTGGAAATAATCTCAACAGTCTGTCAGTTTTTGTCGAACTTAAGCCATTATCGTAAATACCTGTAATATTTGATAACTAGTTTAAGGAAATTTAGGTACCTTATGTCTTATATGTATAACAAATAAATTTGTAAAAATATGAAAAAAATGCGTCATTACACTAATGATGTTATTGTTAGTATTAATTTATATTTAAAATTGAATAAGATACACTAAAACTGCACATTGAAAAGAAAAACACTTATCTTCACTTTTATTATGGTTTTTCAATCAGTTAATGGTATAATTGGGTCAAACAGATCACTGTGTTATGTCTTTCCTGTAGACATACACAAGAGTTAAGGGCTATAAAGGTTAATTTTCTTATTTAATCCTTATCCACGTGAAAAGGTCCTCCTTTTATTTAGAGAACTATGATAAAATCATTGCTTACATGCCCACAAGCTGTTAACTATTGCCCACAGGAGAGAAAAATGTGCTGTTCGCGATAACACCCTAGTTTTCTCTCCTGTGGGCAATAGTTAACAGCTTGTGGGCATGTAAGTAATGATTTTATCATAGTTCTTTAAATAAAAGGAGGACCTTTTCACGTGGATAAGGGTTAAATAAGAAAATTAACCTTTATAGCCCTTAACTCTTGTGTATGTCTACAGGAAAGACATAACACATCAGTGATCTGTTTGACCCAATTGCTTGATCTTAATCGTTTTTATAACCTTTCTTAATAAGTCAATTCACTTAACTTTTATACATAATTTTAATTATATAACCCTTCAAGTGGCGGTCAACCCGTGAATGGTCGATGCGAAAACCAGTAAACTGTCATCCACCAGTGAGTGGTTAATGAGGCGTTGACGTAGTTAGAGGTGAAATTGAACGCATTTAAGTATAGTTACGCTCTTCTAGCGCACAAAATTAGGTAGCGAGTTAGAGAAGGATAGCATACCATAAGAAACACAAAAAGACTTGGTATAAAATTTGTAGGTGAGGACCATTGATTCGGGAGCGACCGCCTAGTCTAAGGTCAGTCTCGTTTTTTAAGAGGTTGTTTGTAAAAGAAATTGTATCTTAGGTCCCTTTTATTGATTTAATCTTAAAGATAAAAGTTTTCCTTTGATAATTAAATAGCAATTACCACCAATAATCAATTAGTTTTATGGTGGTAGTCATTTGTAACAAGGAAGCTGGAAAACTGTCATTCTTCCGGAGTTTGATTACGTCTGGCTAAATGTATAAACATTAGAGTAATTTAATTGCTACATTCAAATAGCCTATATAACGCTGATTCTAACAATATGTGATTTAATATACTTTCAAACGTAGAAAAGCTTATATCGTCGATTTTGAAAAATTTTCTTAATCTGCGCTGACCACCCACCGGGGCCCCGCCACTTGACTACTTTTCGCGTTTTCGCTGGCGCCACTTGAAAGGCTAATTATATTTCAGAAAAAAAAAAACGATTAAAACACTTCCATAAAAAATATCCTGCAGAATTTTTAACTGTATGTTAGAGAACTTTTGTCTACGCCAATTCTTGGGATTAGTTGTCACTTGTCGGACCCCAGGCTTCCATGAGCCGAGCCGTGGCAAAAACACCGGGATAACGCTAGAGAACTTTTAACTTATCTTTAATTTTTAGGGTTCCGTACCCAAAGGGTAAAACCGGGACCCTATTACTAAGACTCCGCTGTCCGTCCATCTGTCTGTCCATCTGTCTGTCACCAGGCTGTATCTCTTGAACCGTGATAGCTAGGCAGTTGAAAATTTCACAGATGATGTATTTCTGATGCCGCTTTAACAACAAATACTAAAAAGTACGGAACCCTCGGTGGGCGAGACCAACTCGCACTTATCCGGTTTATTTTTGAAGAATTACATTTTTATTTGCTTTCTTTTTTTCAGCCCTGTTCATCTTGGGACCTAGTTTTTAATTAATTAATAACATAAATTATCGTTCCGTGTGAAACGTCTAGAATTGTTTCGTTTTCATTACGACTGATGCCAGATATCGTTTATACATTTACATAAACATGTATATTTATATATTGTTTCACTAGTTCTCACTTCTTACCTAGATTATGTAGTTTATGTCAATGAATATGAATGCAGAGTTAATATTCAATCAGTTTGGAATAAGTGGGTGAGCCAGAGTTATTGGCGTATAATTTTTATTGCCTAGTGCCTATATGTATTAGTGGAAACGTGTTTTATTAGGTCTTGCTAAAAAAACGTTCTTGACACACATTCGTTTGATTTATAACTATGAAATCAAGCATAAAAATTGGCAACTATTGTGTTTATGAAACTAATACTTACATGAGTCATGTTTCATTGTATAAAAAAGCAAAAATAAGTATTGTTTGTCACAGCAAGAAATAAATTGAAATAAGACATGAAAGCAGTTCTATTTTAAACTAGCGACCCGCCCCGGCTACACACGGGTAAACCTAAACAAATTATACACTTAAACCTTCCTCAAAAAATCACTTTATTGATAAGTGAAAACCTATCAATGATTTTTGAGGAAACACACAGACAGACGCGGCGGGGGACTTTGTTTTATAAGATGTAGTGATTCCTCCATTACCACAAAACTACACATCACACATAAACTTCTACACAATCCCCATTCACACATTAGCAACATACTGCATAAACCCGTCCATGGAAGTGGTGGAATAGTTGTATCCGCGAAGGCACCAGGCTCTACGCTATGCGGCCTATGCCGGACATTTCTTTGTACTCACCGCCCGATATACGCTGAATACCAGCCTTGTATATGTTGAATACCGTCCATATAAGTGTGCTCGGATGTATTGCATACCACCGTCCGCGGTTGACGAAATGCACCGGTGGGAAAACTGGGTAAGTGGCAAAAATAAAATAATGGAAACAAAAGCTTCTAGGTAAAGAATTTTATGGCTTGAAGTTTATGGCCGTCTTTTACGGTTTGTAGTGCTTCTGTTGCGGCTTTATACGCTTATATTGTAATTAAAATGTAATGGGATGAATGGGAACATAAGACATGCGAGCCGTGAATATTTACTACGGATACAATAAGTTTTTTTGTTTGTGTAAAAGAAAATATGTGGCAAAATCACGCTTTATTTTTCTTGGTTAAGTCCATCTAAGCTAAGTTTGCACCATCTTAAACAGAACAAAGTGAGAGTGTCGTTATAAATGTCATATTTTTATAGATCTTTTATTTTGTCATTGCTAATGCCATGTAGAGTTTTACCTATTTTAATACAGATAACAGCTCACATTAAACATGTATTTAGTTATATTATTATTAGAAAGCAATAAGTACAGTCACCTGCAATAATATGTAACTCTTCGAAGGCCGCTAAAATATGTGACACGCTCTTATGGCTCTACAAATAAGATCGTGTCAGATATTTTTGCGGCCTTCGTTGTGTAACATATTATTGCAGATGACTGTACCTACTTGTTTAAAAAGATATTTAAAAAGTTAGGTACACAATTCGAATTTTTAACACTATAGAATAACTAGAGTCAAACCAAGAAATGTCTTCAGTGATTTTGATAGCACACGCACTGCAAGTGTTATTTATACGTCATAATTTCATAGAAGTTTGACGTGTAAAATAACACATGCACTGCGTGTGCTGTCAAAATCGCTGCAGACTTTTCTCGGTCTAACTCTATGCATAAAGATATGTGACATTTAGTATCACCTTTATCTACAACAATTTCGCTCTCTCGTAATAAAATGACTATCCCTATACATCCCTCGTGCTACTATGCAAATAATAAAAATAAAAAAGGTTATTACATACATACCTACAGCCTACATACCCAGTGTCATATAAATATTATATAGTGAAGACACGTACAAAATCAGTACAATTCACTGCACTATAATATCGCGTGACTTATATTATTTCATCATCACGAAAAAGTCTTGTATCATTATAAAACTATATGAACATACGACATTCTGATAAAATGTAATACGAAATATTTTTAAAAAGAATAACAATTTCGTTGTGGTTCCATATGTCGCCGCCATCTTGAATATTGTCACGGAAGCATTTTGTGCAATTGAGGGTGTATGTGGTTTTGGTGCTAGGCCATTTTTTGTTGAAAATTGGTAAAAACTTGGAATTACTTTGTTCATCTGTCACAGTTTCTATTTTAGGGTTCTGAACTTCTGAACCAGAAAGGTAAAAACTGGACAAGTGCGAGTCGGACTCGCCCACCGAGGGTTCCATACTTTTTAGTATCTGTTGTTATAGCAGCAACAGAAATTCATCAACTGTGAAAATTTCAACTGTTCGCGGTTCATGAGATACAGCCTCGTGACAGACAGACGGACAGTGGAGTCTTAATAATAGGATCCCGTTTTTACCCTTTGGGTACGGAAACCTAAAAAGGAACCCCTATGTCGCGACTCACAATGATATCTCGGAAACTATTTACTTGCGGTTGGTATTATTATCATACAAATTAATCGGTAGGTACCTGTTTACGTTTCGTTAAGCTAATCTAATAATTCAATGTAAAGGACATTGAAATTGTCAAATATTAATTAAAAACATCAAGGAAATACGAATCCGGGGCGATATTTTATAGAAATAGAAATTCGTAAATATTAACGATACCTACAACATAAACATTAAAAAAAACGCACAAAGAACAAAATCCAACGAAATAGCCTGCGCGCGAAAATGTCTCGAAATATTTTGATTTTTAATCAAACTAACGAACTGTTTTTTTTCAAATTCAAAAATTCAAATTCAAAATGTTTTATTTGCAAATATATTTAGTACATACAGTGATGGTAATCTTACAATAAGTGGTGTCGCTACATCTCTCAATATCCGCAGTATCTCTCAATAAAACTTCAAAATCCCTAGTGCAAATTTGATTCGACAGCGTGACGACTGTGACGAGCGTTCGCGTTTGCGTTGTCTATTTTTGTATGAGATTTTGAACAGCGCATCAAGCGGGACGTTTTGGAAACTCAAAATCCCATACAAAATGATACAACGCAAACGCGTACGTCACGTCACGCTATAGAATGAGATTTATACTAGCGGTACAGTTTTGGAAGCTTTATATATTTTTTTGTAATCCTTCTTCCTCACGTTATCCCGGCATTTTGCCACGGCTCATGAGAGGCTGGGGTCAGCTTGCCAATTAATCCCATGATTTGACGTAGACACTAGTTTTTACGAAGGCGACTGCCATCTCACCTTCTAACCCAGAAGGGAAACTAGGCCTTATTGGGATTAGTCCGGTTTCCTCACGATGTTTTCCTTCACCGAAAAGCGACTGGCAAATATCAAATGATATGATTATAATTTTTTGTAATATTTAACAAAATAAAAGATGAAAAGTTTCGAAACATTCCGAATCGGTGGTCAAATTCACAATGCTCAAGGAAATGAGCAATTTTGCCCGCTCCGCTGCCCTTCATAATGTCTTTTATGCGATGTCAATAATATAATACTTTTATATTTCATATACCGGTCATTATAAAACACTTAATGGTGCGGTTGAGAGCATGTGTCATCTTTTGATAAGGATTGAAATAGCTATAAAAATAAAAGTCCTTTTACGACTTCGACAATTCGCAAAAAAGCTAAAAGTATTTAAGTCAATTAAAATGATATAAGTTGTTATATGAAACCGGTAAAATTTATACAATTCTAGAAATTTGCGTAGAAATCGTTAAGTTATATCATTTTTTTTTTTTTTAATTATAAATTTATAAAAACTACTTTTTAAACGAAGTTCACCGTATACTTCTTTTTTGTAGCCCCGCAGAAGTATATAAGCATTATTTTATGTAGGTATCACTACACCTTATAAAACAAAATCCCGCGTCTGTCTGTTTGTATGTATGTATGTTCGCGATAAACTCAAAAACTTCTGAACGGATTTTCATATGGTTATCACCTATCAATAGAGTGATTCTTGAGGAAGGTTTAAGTGTAGAATTTGTTAAGGTTCGTGTAACCCGTGTCGCTAGTAGGCAATGCAAATCGGTTATTTTTTGTATGGAAATAACCGCGGTTTCGGTTAATAACCGATAATTTCCATACAAAAAATAACCGAAAATAACCGATTTGCATTCCCTAGTCGCTAGTACATGTATTCAGCCTATGTTGTACGTCCCACAGCTGGGCACAGGCCTCCTCTCATGCACCAGAGGCCTTGGGCTAGTTGGATAGTGTTCAGTTCAGTTCAGTTTAGTTTATTTATTTCATCCATGGTTGTTACATTTGGTGTTACATAGTAAAAGTATGTTTCACATGGGCCCTGGTAGGGCACAGCAATAGTCTTAAATCTAAAATAATTATGCTAGGTACTAGACAGTGTTAATGAAATAGTTAGTTTGACGACCGGTCTGGCCTAGTGGGTAGTGACCTTGCCTATGAAGCCGATGGTCCCGGGTTCGAATCCTGGTAAGGGCATTTATTTGTATGATGATACAGATATTTGTTCCCGAGTCATGGTTGTTTTCTATGTATTTAAGTATTTATTTATAATATATATCGTTGTCTGAGTACCCACACCACAAGCCTTCTTGAGCTTACCGTGGGGCTTGGTCAATTTGTGTAAAAAAAAAATGTCCTATAATATTTATTTATTATTTATTTATTTATTATTTATATAATTTAGGTCTTATAACAATGGTTAGGAGATGGTAATTTAAATTTTAATAGCACAAATTTATTAATGTCTAGTAGATGTTATTGAGAATTGAAATTAACATTGAAATTGTGGGGTAGGTATATAATATTAATTTATTTAATAGTTATGTCAAGATTTAGAAAGTAGCAATATATCACCGTCTAAAATGAAGTAAAATGCTGTATAAAACAACCTCATGCTTCTTTCTGCGAACTTCTAACACAAAAAAATAAGAATCGAACAGTCAAAACAAAACAGTACATTGGCCGCCATGCACAGGGTTAAACACATAAATAATTCCGGCAGCGGCAGTGTTAACTGAATGGAATTGAATAGCAATACGAGGGTTAACTTATAACGTGACCCGGGCAATCGGGTGGGGGCGGGCGTAGGGTTGGGGTGTTTTCGATGTCGATAGATTTTAATATTTTTCTGTTTGCTTATTTAAACTTTATATGGTTGAAATAGTAATAAGGTAGAACGTTAATAAGCATTAAAAAATACGTGTTAATTGAGTTTAGTCGTAATATCATTAAGTTATTTTCACACTGGAGTTTTTTTTTTTGAAAAACAAAAGTGTTCTCACTTTTTTATCTACAATGAAAAGTACTCAATACTCGATAGTAGTCAATATGGGTTTAGAACCAATCGTTCCACTGTATATGCAATATTTAGTTACATACATGAAACCTTAAACTACATAAATGATAAAAAATACGGGGTGGGGCTAATGCTAGATATGACTAAAGCCTACGATCGCGTTTCTCACGAAATCTTGCTTAAAAAATTGTACGGCATGGGAATCCGCGGAGTAGCGCATAAGTGGTTTAAATCATATCTCGAAAACCGCAGACAATATGTACAGCTCGACCATATTGATAACAGTACAGGAGAAACGCATATAATCACTTCGCGAATGCGGCATACCTCATGCTCCATACCTCAGGGGAGTGTGCTCGGTTGCCTGCTGTTTTTAGCATACATCAACGACTTACCTAAAAATATTGATACGAAGTGCGTTATGTTTGCAGACGACGTGTCAATATTATTAAGTTGTGGTGATAGTGCGGAATGCAACACGCGCCTACTAGAAACCATTAGCCTGGTCACCACCTGGCTACATGAACACAATTTAGACATTAACCTAACAAAGACAAAAGTAATTCAGTTTAAACCTACTCAGAAGAAACCGTTGCACTTGCACTTAGATATCAATGACAGCCCAATTGAAGAAGTCACTGAGTTTAAATTACTAGGCATTAAACTAGACTCCGGCATAAACTGGAAATCGCACATCCAAAATATAAAATCAAAACTGGCAAAGTTTGTATATGCCCTTAGTGTTTTAAAAATAAATACAAATTTAGAATCTGCTATGACGGCTTATTATGCGTACGCGCACGCCTGGCTGAGTTACGGCGTAGTCCTGTGGGGTGCGAGCACCGATGCTCACCAACTATTTGTTATGCAAAAAAAGTGCGTCCGCATTCTGACCAATACGCGCATTCCAAATAGTTGTCGACAGCATTTTAGAGACCATAAAATATTAACACTACCCTCTATGTATATTATGGAGGCAGCAGTATTTGTCAGGAACCACCCATATTTATTTAACGGAACGGAAGTATTCAAACCTGAGAGTAGACGAAAAAATCAAATCATCTTACCGCCTAGCAAGCTTGCCATAGTTAAAAATGGTCCCTTCTATCGATGTGTCCACATAATGAATAAAATCCCCGAGACTGTTAAACAATTAAGCGACATTAAGTTATTTAAAAATAAATTAAGGAAGATGCTTATCGAGAAATGTTATTATACCATAGACGAATTTTTAGAAGATGACATGACATAAAACATTATTTTTTTTTTTTTTTTTCAATCAATCAATTTATTAATAACATATACATTTACATTTTCTTTTTTGTATAAAATTAATTGACATCAAGTAGGTAATCTAGTGTTTGAATTTAGTTTAAACCTAGTATTGCATGATAATTACTTTAAAGTTTAAATCATTTACTTTGCTATTATAATTACTGTAATTGTAAATTTTATTTAGTTATTAAGTTTAGTTATTAAGTAACATGTCCTGTATTGTATACCCTAGCAGGGTGTCATGCACCTACGAAGACTAAAATGTAAGACCTATTGTACTGATGAGCATGAGAACAATGGATTAAATGAATATGAATATGAATATGAATGTACCTATGTATGCTATAAAATGTTTACCGTAAAATTGTAAACAGTCGTCAGTTTACAATCTCGCTAGTTAAATTGTAAACTGACGGTAGAAAGATTACAAACTAACCTAATCGCTCGTTAGATTGTAAACTAACGGGTATACAATCTTACGGTTTCATATGCATTATAAAATATATCTGTCATTTCAATCAAAATAAATACTATTTGCAGCCAATAGAAATGAAATGCCATGACCTTATACAGTGTGACGCAAATTGGTAACACAAAATCATTGTTTTACACATTTTCCCTAAACTAAGCCCCTTAATAATTAAGCCCTGTAAAATAATAAAAAGTAATTGTTTTTAAGTTTAAATTTATTTTATCTAGGTATGTCTGACTGAATTTATATTGAATAGCTGTCGTTGATACATTTGCCTAATTATTGCCATAATATACAACATATGGGAGACCGAGCATTGCTCGATGAGCTTTGCTCGGAAAACATATAAAAACTCAAAAATGCGCGTTTTCTCAGAGATAAGACCTAGTTAAATCGATTTATTGCCCCCGAAAACCCCCATATAGCAAATTTAATCGAAAACGTTAGAGCCGTTTCCGAGTTCCGCGAAATATATATATATATAAATAAACAAGAATTTTTAAGGTATATAAATTATCGGGATGGGAGTTGGTGTTACTTTGTTTGCCAATAGCACCTTCAGCCAAAACGGAAAAACACGCTTCAAAACAAGACCAAGACCAGTTTCCGATATAGTCATTATGATCCCAAGATAAATTATGATCAATAACACATAATGCCAAACAACTGTTTAGCGCCGTGTTAAAATGCCTTTTAATACATTGATTTCATTATTACTGGATGCCTTTTAAAGCTAATTAGGTACTATATTAAATGTATTATGTTTTACGACAACGCATGACATATGAAGTCACTGTTTGATCCTCATGTTTGAGTCCAGGCTCAAAGAAGGAATATTAAAGAAATAAATATTATAGGACATTATTACACAAATTGACTAAGTCTCACAGTAAGCTCAATAAAGCTTGTGTTGTGGGTACTTAGACAACGATATACATATATAATATATACTGCTATGGGCTGCTGGGGGGCGGACGCGAAAAACATGGTGCGCGACATAGGCCGTCGACTTAGGCAGAAGGGGGAGGACCCCCGCTCCGAGTCGTTTCTGGTGCAAAGGCTATCCATAGCCATCCAGCGCGGCAATGCCGCGAGTATTATGGGCACTTTTGCACCGGAAGCGTCTAGGAGCGGCAGCAATGTATAGTTAGTAGGTAACTTGTGTGTGTTTAGATATATACATATTTATAAATACTTAAATACATAGAAAATATCCATGATTCAGGAACAAATATCTGTGTTCATCACACAAATAAATGCCCTTACCGGGATTCGAACCCAGGACCATCGGCTTCACAGGCAATATTAATCTGGCGTTTGTAACCTTGGCTAGGGTTCTAGGGTCAGCAGAGACAAAATAAACAGAAAATATCGACATGAGTCTCAATTTTCATCGACACACCCCCACCCCTAGAGTAACGGTGCACTAACGGCCCGTACCCCGCCCCGCCCACATTCACGCTACCCCCACATATATACATACATACATACATACATACACGTTAGTCTGAAATTCGAGTACATAGCGGGGATTGAGAATTAATGTGAATATTTTGCTGTCATGAGGCTTTAAAGGTTTTAAGAGCATATGAACATAGATTTTAAGGTTTCTGTAAATATCTATATGTATGTACAATTTTAAATGTACGTACGTCTATTTAGAAATATTAATGTGCATTATTGGTAAACTAGAACTTGATATTAAATTAAATTTTTTTAAAAGTCCTACTTGGCATATAGCGCTAAAAATTCAATTTTATGCCAATAATGCCTTACATATTGTCAAAGGACTGTTTTATTTCAATCATAGACAGAGATAATCATACTATATTTGTCTTACACTAGTACTAGCACCCAAAAGAAAAGGATAAGTCTAGTTTTCCTGGTTCTTACTGACTGACAAATTGGTTTGACCAACTATAATTTTGGAAGAGAGCTGCTACTCTTCAAACTACTACATCGATTTCTATCAAACATACCTAGAAATCGCCGCAAGGAAACTCTCTTTTACGTAAAACAAAACGCATCAAAATCAGTCCATCCGTTGGAGAGATACGATGCCACAGACAGACGGTCAGACATTGGCGTCAAACATATATTAACACCCCTCTTTTTGTGTCAGGGGTTAAAAATAGTACAAGAACGGGCACCATAAATATTTAAACTAAAACTTAATAAACTCAAACTTAAAAAAATCGACTAAAAAGTTTTCGTCACTCAGCGCTTAAAAGTAATCTTCTTAGGGCCACTTGCACCATTCACTAACCCGGGGTTAACCGGTTAAATCTGAAGTTACCACGGTTACCGGTACAATTTGACATTGGGTTACCGGCTTAACCGATTAACCCCGGGTTAGTGGGATGGTGCAAGTGGCGCTTAAGTATATAAGTCTTCGTCGTTCCGAAGAACATATTATTATTAAAATCTAGTTTTCATTTACTCGACATCACATAGGTTTGACATCCTGTAAGTACCTATATACATATTTATGTCTACAATGTGCGTGTTTTCTTACCTTCCTCGTTTTTCACAACTGTCGAGGAAATGATATCTACTTATTCGTTCTTGTTCTGTATGCAAATATGGACTATGAAATACGGAAATATTTGTGCAATGTTAACGACACTTTTCCTTCTTCTATGTGCCTTAGGGTAACATTCCATTTCTGATCGCAGCTGCACTACTAGTACGAACGCGTCGGTGTTATTGTCAATTTCCATAGTAATGAATGGTAGTGCTGCTGTCGTTGGAAATGGACTGTCACCTTTAGTCTTCATACCTACGTACAGCCGAAGTCAAAGATATGTTTACACTTTTCGCCTTATTACAAAGGAGTAAGGTGCAAAAGTGTAAACATATATGTTTGACGTCGACTGTACGTACTTACACGTGCTTACTTGTAATTTCTTTAGCGACATAAACGTGCAACCGAGCTGAAACTTAGAATAAGCTAAAAATTATGAGCATCGCATTATAACTGTAATATATATATGGGGCATTATCTATGAAAAGGGACCTTATTGCCGATGGCGCTTACGCCGCACAGCGTCGCGCGGCATTGTATTTATATCGGAGCATCGTTAATAATGACGTAAGCGCCATTGACAATAAGGTCCCTTTTCATTGATAACGTAACATATGTTCTAGTCGAGTACCGATATATGTATATAGTAATTTTTGTCGTGCAACTTTCACCCCGAAAGGTGTGGGTTCGAATCGAACCCCAGCTCGTAACATCACGCTCCGCGATTGATACGCCATTTAGGATCCTAGCTGAATTGGTTGTTCCATACTTACGCTATGGAATGTCCAATTTAGCTAGAGCCCTAAATGTCATAAGAATCACGGAGCGTGACTGTACAAATGAGTTTCTCAGAACTACATGTGGGGTAAATGAAACATGGTTTATTTTGGGACAAAACAGTATAACACTTTCCCCTGTGTTTCTCTTACCCCATCTAACCTTAAACTAGTCGATTTAGGAAAATTCATTTTCTGACTAGATTCCATTATAAAAGATCTAAAATGATAATTTGTCAACAGGTGAAGATCTGGTTCCAAAACCGCCGCAGCAAATACAAGAAGATGATGAAGGCGGCGCAGGTGGGGGCTCCGCCGCCGGGCCTAGGGCTCCCGCCGGCCAGCCCGCCCAGCAACAATCAACTATTACATGGTGAGTTCTTTATTTTGACACAAAGTTTTGCTGGTCTGCCATTCTGACCTCCACCGATGAGTAAACCCAGCCTTAGGGTTCATTTAGACGATCCGAGAACTCGCATAAGAGTTTTATTATATTACATTGCGGGTTTTGATCGATCGGGTCGGTTGAATTGGACGTAACCAACAGTCCGCAATGTAACTAAAATCGCATGCGAGTTTCATTACATTGCGGGTTTTGATCGGTCGGTGGAATTGGACGTAACCCATTGTCCGCAATGTAATTAAAATCGCATGCGAGTTCGCGCGCCATCTAAATCAGCCCTTATTCAAAGAAGATGTTTTATTTAGAAAATACCGTTACACTGCTATACGCTATACGCAGAATTCTCAATTCCCAATTCAAATGATTGAATAGACAATAGAATCTAACCCTAAAAAAACAATTGTGAACAATATAGCCAGTATGAATCAACCACCTACCTACCTGACCTACCTGAATACCCATACTACCATTCTATGTTTCTCAAAAGCGATTTGCGTACGAGTCGCATGCGGCCTGCGAACCTCTCACTTGTGGCCCGCGAGCCTCCCTGGCTATTTTCAATTTTGTATGTAATATTGACAAACGACAATGTCTGATTAAGTCATAAATATTAACAAAGTGCGGCCCGCGTCAACGTCGTTAACTAATATATGGCCCTTAGCTGCTAAAAGGTTGCCGACTTTCCCGATATGTTTAAGTATTTGTATCAGTTAGACTCTAACTGAAATCTATCTATCGGGAAATTAATAAATACTTCTGTCTGTCACTCCTTTTGTTGTTTTAAGTGAATTCTACAAATTCTTTTGAGAATAAAGAATCTTTAAACCAAATCAATTACTAATGTATATTTTGATTACAGGCGGCGGCGGTAGCTCGTCCGGCTCGCAGCACTCCCCCGGCGCGTACGCAGGCGCCGCGCAGGCGCACTCGCCCACACCAAGCTCCACCCCCGTCTCTGAGCTGTCCCCAGGGCTATCCCCCACGGGGACGCCGTGGGACGTGAAGCAGCCCCCACAACCAAATTGGGACGTTAAGGTAGGCCGATTATCTTGGTCACGGCACCACTTGAACAGCCCCCATCCCGGACTCTACTCCCGTGTCGGAGCTGTTCTCAGGGCTATCCCCCACGGGGACGCCGTGGGATGTGAAGCAGCCCCCACAACCAAATTGGGACGTTAAGGTAGGATTATCCTGGTCACGGCACCACTTGAACAACCCCCACCCCGGACTCTACCCCCGTGTCGGCGGCGTCCCCTTGACCGTCACCCAAGGGAATGCCAAGGCATGTGCAGCAGCCCCCACAGCCAATTGGGACGTTAAGGTAGGTAATGATCGCGGGACCAAATAAAATATCCTGCTCATGGCACCACAAAATAGTCGAATATACTTAATTACTTACCCACTACTCCGTCTTTGAGCTGTCTCCTGGACACCTACGAGAACGTCAGGGGATGTGAAACAGCTTAGGACGTAGAGATAGATAATTATGGTACCTAAAATCAGTACATACCCAGCAAGGCTCCTCCATCTTCGAGTTATCGCGTATGTCTTATGGAGACGTCGTGGAAAAAACTCCTCACAGTCAGTTTGGACTTTAAGAATGACTCACGCTAGACCGGGCCGGGGCCGGACTGGAGCTTCCGGAGCTTCGTTCTCTGTGGAAAGCACGACGAGATCATCGATCAGCCGTCATAGAAAATGACATTTCGGACGGACGTCATCCTTTAAGGGGCTATTTATAAATTACGTCATTTCAAATTAAGGGGGGGGGGGGGGGGCTGGACATCGGATGATGGTAGCATGACGTAGGAGGCAACGGGGTCATTCGAAGCATGATTTTTGGATGATTTTGGATGACGTCAAAAATCGATGATGTAATTTATGGACAGCCCCTAAGGTGATAAACCATGTTTCTGTGACTCTGAACGATCCCCGGCGGAGATGTTACGCCCAGTTTAACAGCCCATTTCAGGATCAGATACTTTATTTCAAACCTATTAGAGCAGTCGTAATGGCTTACATTTCTTATATTTGTATACCGAATTCTAGAGATACATGATTTTAGGCCGAATACGTATGAGATGGTCGAACGCTGTGAAGATCTCGGCTGGCGGCAGTCTGCACCGTGCAGTCCACATGGCCTGTGACCGCACAAAACGGAGACAAATCACAATGTGGTCGCGATCCTCAGCAATGAGGGAACGAAGAGGAAGAAGAAGAGAAGATACATAATTCTAATGTAAATGTATTGTTACAGCCATCGGCAGGACGGTCGCCGGACGGCGCGTCGTGTGACGTCAAACCACCCCACCAGCAGTCGTGGGACCCGAGGGTCGGATACGTATGTACCATTAGTTATACCAGTCTCATGGCATCTTAGACAGGCATACCTTCATAAAGCGCGTCTGCCTCTCCAATTCGCCAGGAACATGTATCTCAGGCTAGCCAACTTGACGCTCTAATTCAAATAACAATCTACTGCAGTATTGCGCGACATTGCTATTTGCTACCGTTCTTAGAGCCGCAAATGTCAAAATCGATGTTAATCCATCCAGCGGGCTCAGCACGGTTCCATTTTTATCGACTATCACTATGCGCGTCCCTTTCGCACTTACATACTTGTTAGAACGTGACAGGCATGGTGACAAGGGATAAAAACGCGACCGTGCTAAGCCGCCAGGTTGTTGGTAAAAACGCTCAACCCTAATTTCATTTTTATATGTTGAATTAAAAAAGAACTTGATGCTTCATCATTTTAAGATTTTATTTTTAACGCTTTAGAATCTATCAGTACCTAAATATTTATAAATATAATGGAACTTTTTCAGAATAGTTTTTAGTTTAGTTATATTTGTTTTAGTTAATGTGTAAATATCTCTTAAATTTAAATTATTTAAATCAAGCTACAAAGAGAACTAGTCTCTCGACATTAGACTAGTACGGTTACCATCAGTTTGTCACTGACATAAACGCCGTCGAGAACGTAATTTACTTTCTATACATCCCGTTTGCACTAATATGCGAGTGCGAGCGAGATGTATAGAAAGTAAATAACGTCCTCGACGGCGTTTATGTCAGTGACAAACTGATGGTAACCGTATAGGTAACTTTTTAAAATTCCTGACATTTATCATCCTTTGCTTTCAAATTTCGTACGAACTTTACAAGCACCTATGAATGTTGTGGCACCACATAATGATTTTTCTCAAAACAATAAAATAAAGGGGCATAATCAGCTTTATGACTTTTATGAGATATCGCATTTCTTAAAGTGATAAAACAAATGCATAATGATTTTACGATCATTTGTATAGTAAAATGTTATGCGCAAAATTAAATAAATAAGTATGTAGGCTCAATTTCATAATAATATATAAAAACTTACGTAGATAAGGATCTAAAGAATTTAATTTATATAATGCAAGGTGCGGCGCCACACCCGCTCAATATCGTAAAAGGTTTGCAATTAGATGATTTGGGTTTGTGTTCCAAATCGGGACTGGAGGACCACTGGGGAAATACTAAGCTGAAAATTGTATTTGTTTTTATGAATTATTTTAATTACTTCCTTAGCGCACGGGAGAGAAGCACCTACATTTATAGGCAGTTGAGTCAAGGATGAACATTATTAAAAGAAGCTGGTTTTATTGTTGATTGTCCGTTGACATTGACACTTTTTCACCCCTTTCTGGCCATCTTATAGAGTTAGACCAAAAAAAATCTGCAGCGATTTTGATAGCCCACGCAGTGCAAGTGTTATTTATAAAAAGTTTGACGTTTAAAATAATACTTGCACTGCGTGGGGCTATCAAAATCGCTGCAGACTTTTCTTGGTCTAAGTCTATTCAGTAAAAGTTTTGTTTAAATTTATAGATATTGGCAAGAGCGCAGTGAGTGCTTGAAACGTTAAAAAGAGGATCTGATAGAGACATTACCTCAAGACGTATAGCCGTTCAAACAAGTTTGTTATTAGAAAAAGACGCGAAATTCAAATTTTCTATGGGACGATAACCCTTCGCGCCTACATTTTTTTAATTTTCGCTCTTTTCTGCTGACGGAAATTGCTTGACAGGGTATCCCTAGCTAATGACATTGCATCGATCATCAACTAACCCTTTTCCTCTTCAACAGGGCGCGCCGCCCGGCCCGTGGGACATGAAAGGCGCGCACGCGCACGCACTCCACCACCAGGGGGCGCCGCAGCCCCACCCCCCCTACGTGCCCCAGTACTCGTGGTACCAAACTGACGCAAACCCTGGACTTTTGACGTAAGTTTCTATATATTTATAAACTAATGTAAGATCTGGTTGCGCAAACCAAAAACTGAATGGTACCCTAGACCTGGAGCTCCTGGAAGAGAACAACTCTTATAGCGTTTCAAGCGCCCCTATGTGCCCCAGTGCTTGTGGTACTAAATTATGTAAGTTGCTATTAGTCGTGAATCAGTATAAGTCTTGATAGACCTGGAAGACCTGGACCCAAACTGATGCGTATCCTGGATTTTTGACGTAAGTTTATATCATGCAAATACTTATTTTTCTGTAATACACTACAGTCGCAAAATCTGTTAGACCTGGAACTGCTGGACCCTAAACTAATGCGAAACCTGGAATTTTGACGTAAGTTTGTATCCTAGATAATATACACAGTCTCAAAACCTAATTGACTTGGAACTTCTGTCTTCGTATTTGGAGAACGATTGGCTCCTCAAATGACCAATAAATGGTACGAGCGCGAAAACTATGGTAAATTTAGTTTAATTAGTCTTTAGATATTACAAGAAGAATCAAGTCTACAAGCCATCGAAGCACCAACAAGTAAGTCTCAAGTAATGTATCAATAACCTATGTATGCCCAGTACTAGTTTTTGGTATGAATTCCTTGATACCCTCAGTGGTCAGTTTTTCCAGTAGGTCAAAAACCCAATGGGCATAGATAGGTTAATAATGTGGAAGAACTATCCCTTACAACATCGTCGTGCCCAGTTATGGAGCAGTTCATGTGATGGAAGCTGGCTAGGCACTGCTGGGCACTGACTAGTCTAATTTCCAATTTTTGAATTAACAACTTTTGAAAAAGAATAGAAAATGGAATGAATTGCCGATTAAAGACAGCAGCAAGCTGGTATCTAGGTGTCGCGAGTTTGACTCTCGCCCGAGACGGTTAAGTTTTCCTTTTTTAAATGTTGCTGAGTAATTAATTTAATACAAAGTTATTTCAATCCAGAATATAGCTTTGTCAGAAACGTAAAGCAATTATTCCAATATTTTAAAGAACTTATAAAATACACTACACTTTACGTATATTTTTTTACAATTAAATGGTAGGATCATTACGGTATTTTTCAGTTGTCAGCTTCTTTTTTATAAATTACATACATATTATATACTTTATAAAATAGAACTGAAATTGCCGTTTTTATCATATTTCCATTTTCAACAAGAGTAGTTTTGTATCTAATTCATAGCCCTGGCACCTAATCTAATTGTGTGTTTGTCCGTCTAAGGTACTTAGATAAAGTAGACAGCAAAGAAAAAAAATACACAGTGATACAATAATGTCTAGAAATTCAATTTATTTGACTGTCTAATTTTTTCTTGTAATTACATCAATATTCATATGCATTTTGAGTTGAACTAAAATAGATAAAAAAACTAGCTTAAAAATCTATTGATATTACAATGCCTATAGCAAGCTTTCAACGCACGTATTGTCCTACTGCTACTAACATTACTAGTACTATCACTAGCGTTACTAGTACTAGCACTAGCATTACTAGTACTAGCACTAGCGTTACTAGTACTAGCGCTAGTTACTAGTACTAGCACTAGCATTACTAGCAGTGCTAGCAGTCGGATCCTGGCAAGTATAGCTCTCCTTTTTTATTGCAGTCCGATGCAGCTGCAGTATTATTCCAACTATTGCTGACAGTAACTCAGGGACACATCTGATGATGCTGATATTCAATAAATAGGTAAGTGTTTTCAATAATATAAATATTGTAAATATCTCTATGTGCAAGTTACGGGAAGTTTCCAAAAAGTTCTCGGATTTTTCAAGCAAACTTCACTTTTTTAATTTTTGAAAATTTTATGAATAATTATATCCACATGGAAGGATGTTTCGCAATTTTGGAAGCTTTCCAACGTCAAGTTAGTTACCTATTGTAAATTAAAAAAATAACTATAAGGGTTAAGTTCTTAATTTTTTGACCGCAGAACACATAAAACATTCCCTGTTGTGTTATTATGTACAAATTATTGCACTAAATAAATAAATTAAAGTTAACACATCAAAATCCATTTAAAGGATATATTTGCTAATTTATTCTGGTTTTTAGTTTGTGTATTATTTTGTTCTCTTAAAAATATAATAATTATAGACAAAATAACCGTTTTTTTTCTGTAGTAGATTAATGTCAATATCAGAAACTTCAATATTATTGTTTGATTGAAAAGTATAAATATTCATATCAATTTCTTTTTGTCCACAGGGTATGGCCTGCAGTGTAACAGCTCTCTGGCAACGTAAGTTCACGATAGTGAAATTCAAAATGGCGCCCACGACAAAATGGCGGACTTACCTGCAAGTTAAAATGACAACTATGTCATTTTTAACGCACAAGAGCTGTAAATGTGAATTACTTGTATCGGCACAACCAACTCTAACTATAAGAAAATTATTTAATAAAATCAACTAAAAATCATTGTAAATTTTTATAATTAACTAAAAATAAGATGTAATTGTTAAAAAAGGTTATTTGTACATGTTATTGGGCAATTGTGTTTTTACTACAATTTTGCTTTTTGGTGTTTTTATTTATTTTGTCTTACGTCAAATATAAGAAATAATAGTTCCTATTATCAAATGCCATTTTATTTTGGAAATAAATAAAAACTTTTGTAAGTTTTTAATGCTTTTAAATATCAAGCTAAAGATTTATTTTCGTATTTGACGTATGCAAAAGTGTCGAAATTGTAGGAAAAATACAAAAATTGGAGATGCGACAGATCCTGATGTGTCTTTAATAAACCATTCCATTTTTTATTTAATTCCCTCCAAGAATTTACCAAGAATTAATTGTTTTAAGAACACCCAATTGAATTGCAATATTGTAATTTAAAACCATCCTGCATCATGAATATTTGCATAATATTTCACAGTGTATTAAAAATATTTTGTTACTTACTGTAAATTGAGCATTGAGTAATTATATATTCCTGCACTTTTATGAAAATGCTCTTATTTTGAAGAAAAATGAGCTTTAATACATTTATATTTATATAAAGTATCCATTGAACAAGCGGTAACACAAACCAGTCTTTTGTGATAAATAATTTTAAGTTTTATAGAACAATATTGTTTTGATCTAAAATTAATTAATTTATTACAGTGTTTGTGCAAAAATTGTGTTCTGAATGCAACCTTTTTATTTAAGCTATAAATTTTATTTTTAATTTCTACTGCAATTTCAATATTTTAGTCTATTCGAAACACTTCTACAAATATATTTCACGCTAGAATAAAAAACTATTTGTATCAAAAAATGTATCAAAAAGTAGGTAATTTCAATTGCTCAATTGTTTCAATGTTTATATGCAAAATACATATTTATATTTTTAAATTATCTGTTAGGCAATTATATGTCGTATATAAAAATTAAACATGTACATAATAACATTGATGTGTTCTTATATTTTGAAAATATAAATGTGTATTTTATATTTTGAATAGACTAAAATATTTATTCTATATGGGACATTACGGGGAGAAATTGTAAATATATTTTGTATTATATAGAGAAATGAAGTATACATATAAATATAAGTAGATAGTTTAATTACTTTATAACTACTGTATTATAAGGAAAGTGGATAAGAAAAAAAGTGAATTAATTTCTTTTGTCAAAATAAAAAGAGTAAAAGGCTTTTTTGTGTTTTTATTTCATTTTTGCAATTCAACATGAAACCCTGCTTGCGCAAATGAAAATGAGTAACTTTACTTACTGTAAAAAACAAGTACTCGTAAAAAATCAAAGCAATTTGTCAGTCAGTAAGAACCAGGAAAACTATACTCATTATTTTCTTTTGGGTACTATTAGTACTAGTGATAGCAAAGATAGTGATTCTCTCTGCCTATGATTGAAATGAGACAGTCCTTTGACAAACTATATCGGCACTACTTTGAAAAAATTTCGTATCTCACACCGCTACTCAAAGTTGAAAGGGAGACATGACATGGTTGTTTTGTATGCATCCCGTACAGTCTATTCTTTTATTCGGTAGACTAAAATGACATTTCCTAGTATGAACATAAAATAACATTTCATAGTACGAAATGTCATTTTAGTCTACCGAATAAAAAAATAGACTTTATAATACCATAAATATAAAGATTCTTTATATTAAGATTCTCCGTAAAATCCTCGGCCCAACGCAGAGACCCGATGGCAGTTGGAGAATCCGAAAAAACGCCGAAGTTGAAGAACTAGCTGCTGAACCAAACATCATTGGTGTGACAAAGGCGCAAAGGCTTCGGTGGCTCGGCCATCTTGAGCGAATGGAAGGTGATCGGGCGATGAAAAGAGCGTTTGAGGGAAAACCGATAGGACGCCGCCTGGTCGGCCGACCTAGGTATCGATGGGCGGATGTGGTGGACGCTGATCTGCGCGAGCTACGGTTTGAGAACTGGCGAGAAACGGCACGGGACCGGGATCAGTGGCGAGCAGTCGTGTTGGAGGCCAAGACACACTTTGGGTCGCTGCGGCAGAGGAGTAAGTAGTAAGTAAGTTAGTATATTACCATATTTTACTTTTGACTGACAGAACAAGATACGAGTTTTTTTCAAAGTAGTGCCGATATGTATTATTTTGTGGGAATATATTACACATATCGATTAGTAACGTCAGTAAGGGCTGTAAATCAATTGACCCTCTAATTATGAAAAACGGATCAGAAAGGAAAATCTCACTCGTTTGCTTTACTCTAGTGTCTAGAGAACAGTCAGAAAAGGCAAGAGACGCCAATACATTGTTACAAGTGCGGGGAGTGGAGATGCAGATATCAATAACAGATTAAAGTAATTAAGTAAGTATTTGTTTGAAAATAAATAATTCTATCACTGACCGAGCGTTAGCAAAGGTCTCTGTTTCAGCTTGGGCTAAAATGCTTTCGTATGTCCGTATGATCTCCGCTAAAGGTCGCAATTCTCAACAGATTCTTGTACAATTTTTGAGCAGGTTCGATGGTTAAATACGTTTTTTATTTTTTTGTCGTTCCAATAAAAAAAACAAAAATGGCGGCTTTTCAATTTTAAGTTAAAATAGGATTATAGGAGATTATTTAAATTATAGGAACCAGGCCAGGCGTGAAACAGTCTTAAATGAGTATTTATTTTGTATTTTTTGACGAAGCTTTGTGGATACTATTTTTGGGTGTAGCAACTATGACGCTGTGCTGTGGATTGATATTGAATTTTGTGGAATGAAGTTTAAATAAAAGTATCTTATATACATACAGGTTGGAAGATTTTTAGGGACTGACCTGAAAGGATAGTGTTATCTAAGTGATCTACAATCGAGTTATTATAATCGTAAAGCTGGATTAAAAAGTAAAACATAATCATTAAAATGAAATATTTGTATGTCAGTGACAACCCTACAAAGATAAACCTACATTTTAAATGGACACATGTCATGTCATTAATAGGATCTTGCTAGGGTTGAAACATACAGATTTTGCACTAATGTTTAACAAACTGTATCTCAAAAATGGTTAAAAATATTAACGTGATTAATAAGTGACAAATAAAGTACGTAGCCTAAATAATTCCCCGTTTGCATGAAAGTCCCTCGTTCTGTTCCACCTGATATAAAACGGGTCTCTATTGTTTCCCAAAAAGTTTCAAGTCATAATGTATTTCGTTATGGTTAATTTATTTAGTTCAGAAACGCGTCACTTTTCAGGATTGCCATAAAACAAACCTAACCTAACCTATCTATATAAAAATATTGATATTGACAATTTTAATAACACTATTAATATTATTCGGTGGGAAGAACTGGTCAATGGCAGCGTTGACGATATGGTGACACAGTTTAACTCCTGCTTAATGAATGTCTTTGATATATATGCACCCTTAAAAAAAGTTCACATTAAATCGAGCACTTACCCTTGGATTACTTCTAATATCAGAGAGATGATGCGTTTAAGAGACCTAGCACATTCCAAATATCGTGACACTAAACTAGATAGCCACAAACAGTATTATAAAGATCTCAAAAACTTAGTAAACATATCACTTTATCACGAGCAATCTGCATACTTCCAGTATCACATAAACAGAAATATCAATGACCCCAAGAAACTTTGGAAAAATATTAAAAACAACCTAGTAGACTTCAAGTCAAAGGAATTAGAACTACCCTCACATCTCTCAGATCCTAACTCTATTAATACTCACTTTCTAAATATACCCGGTAAAGATACAGTGGACGTATCTTATATAACTTTTCTCGAGTCCAATCGATATGGCCCTGCGGTGTTTAACCTAAAAACTGTCAATGAAACTCTGGTGGCTAAGATTATTAAATCGATATCAACTAATGCTACTGGGGCCGACGTCTATCCTTGGACATGTTGATAATGTCACTCCCAAGAACATTAACCATAATCACGAACATAGTTAATAAATCAATTGAAACAAATGTTTTTCCCGAACCGTGGAAAGTAGCAATAGTTAAACCTATTCCTAAAACGCCGCACCCCACCGATTACAAAGACCTGAGACCAATCAGTATACTACCTCTCCTATCTAAAATACTGGAGAAGGTGGTATGCATGCAGCTTACTGATTTCCTTGAAAGTAATAACATACTCCCATTAAGACAATCTGGCTTTAGAAAAGGGCATAGCACCTCCACTGCCCTTCTTGATGTGGTAGATGAAATTTTGTCCTCACAAGATGTAGGCGAAGGAACAATATTAGCACTTCTGGATTTCTCTCGTGCCTTTGACTGCATTAACACATCTACTTTACTATCTAAACTAGCATACTATGGTTTCAGCAATAACTCGATAAAGTGGTTCGCAAGCTATATGGGTAACAGGTCACAATTTGTTCAAGTGCAAGGCGCAGACGGCTTAACTGTAGCATCAGGATTACTTCCATTATCCAGAGGGGTGCCGCAGGGCTCTATTCTTGGCCCAGTGTTGTATAGTCTCTACAGTGCGGATATCGTACATAATATAAAACATTGTAAATTCCATATATATGCTGATGACATACAGCTTTTCATATCATTCAAACCAGAAGATACGCAGCGAGCTGTCGATAGACTAAATGAAGATCTGCACCGCATTGACCGCTGGTCAGAAATGAATAGTCTAGTTCTCAATCCGACAAAATCCAAGTTCCTAGTTTTAGGCTCAAAAAAACAAGTTAACCGAATTACAGCTGCAAATCCGCAAGTTAATATTTCAGGCAAATATGTGGAGATGGTATCGGAAGCCCGCAACCTAGGCCTGCTTATGGACAGCTCTCTACACTTTGAAAACCACATCTTAGAAACTGTAAGGAACTGTTTCTATAGGCTAACAGTCCTTTACAGAGTTCGTAATTATCTTAGTG
Organism: Cydia splendana; assembly: GCF_910591565.1. Taxonomy (NCBI): domain Eukaryota; kingdom Metazoa; phylum Arthropoda; class Insecta; order Lepidoptera; family Tortricidae; genus Cydia; species Cydia splendana. The sequence continues at coordinate 2,756,421 of NC_085984.1, forward strand.
TAGATATGCGTGTAAAATTGTGCGACACACTCATCCTGTCCAAACTTAATTACGCGGATACGGTATATGGTGATTGCCTACTCTCTCGTACCAAGAAAGTCGTACAACGGTTACAAAACGCCTGCACACGCTTTTGTTTCCCAATACCCCCACGATCACATATTACTCCGTATTTAAACATGAACAAACTCTTAAATATGAATGGTCGACGTACCCTACATTTTGCCACGCTTTTATTTGGTATCTGCAATAGTAAAAAACCCACATATTTGCATGATAAGCTGGTCTTCTATCAGCGTCGTATCAGGCGTAATCCCCGACTGATTAGCCCAAGGCACGGTACCGCAGCATTTCGTGGCAGTTTTCGTTATGCTGCCACGAAGTGCTGGAATAACCTTCCGCCACCTATTTGGAAGAGCATTACTGTTAGTGGGTTCAAGTCTAAACTGAAAAAACATATATTGGCTCAACAAGGTATTGCTGCCTAAGGGCATCATTTTCTAACATATTGGTATCAGCTCTAGTTCCTTAACCTCAAAGTCGATTCCTAGTTAACCGCCGTATAATAAAATTATATGTATAATATTTTTGTAATACTTATATAAGTATTGGTATTTAATATTTTAAACACATTATTTAATCTGACAACAAACTACTCCTACTACTGACACACAAGTCGCGCAGTATGCTGTCCCGCACCGCACACCTCGCTGGCTCCGCAGAAAATCAGCGCCGTTGGCAATGCTTAGTCGTGCCAACTGCATTACTGAGTGGAGACCATTTCAGCCTCACATCTTTATCTGTAATATGTCTCTTTGTGTTCTGTATACTTCTTGTTTCACATTTTATGTTTTTTTTTGTAATGGAATGATGTGTTGCCTAAATAAATATTTTTCTATTCTATTCTATTCTATAACCTTACGAAAATCATGAAAAGTAACCGGTTTTAGTTTTATGACTAATGATAATATGACAAACAATACACAATCAGGACTATTCTGATTTCGAGATAATCACAAGACGATTTAGAGATCAACTAGATTAGATATCGACTAGATGTGACTTGGATATCTAAGTCATAACTTGTCGAAATCGTTCAAGAGGACCTCCAGAATCGCGGAAACGTCAAATTTGACATATCTGTCTCACAAATATCTTTAAATTATCCGTATCGTAACTTGATGAAGTCTAGTAGATATCTAATTCATTTTCCGAATCGAGCCGTATGACTTAAAACTTTATGGGAAACAAAGGGACCCCTATAAAACAAATAAATGTATCCTCCAGTGTGCAAGCACCTTAAGCTAACGATCGATATGGCGCGTTCGCACAAAAACAAAAATCCCTTTGCCTCGCCGCGCCATCTGCCGAACGATTCAATAACCTTCGTAATTGTCCGCCATTTTAATTAAGAGTAAAATGGACAACCGCTTCTCGATACTAACGTAGTCCTCATTTTCCTGTCTGTATTTTGACATTATCGATAATGTATAAAACACAATAAAAAAAGGAAAAAATCTATTAACATTTATGGATAATATTTTAACATGGCCCTTCGTTTGACTTTTTTAAATAAATAAAAACTAATAGTGTAAACATATAAAATAATAGTGTAATCATGCTAATATCCAGAGAGGATGAACTGGGGATTACACACACAAAAAAAACAAAAAAAAAGGAAAAAAATATATTAACATTTCTGGATAATATTTTACCATGGCCCTTCGTTTAACTTTATTTAAATAAATAAAAAATAATAGTGTAACCATATAAAATAATAGTGTAATAATGCCAATATCCAGATAGGATGAACTGAACACACAAAAAAAAAACAAAAAGAAGGAAAAAATATATTAACATTTATGGATAATTTTTTAACATGGCCCATCGTTAACTTTTTTAAATAAATAATTAAATAAAAGCTAATAGAGACGCACGGACTGACATCATCTAGATTTCATTTTGATGCCACAATGTAAGTACATATATAATAATATAAATAAATATAATAAATATTATAGGACATTCTTACACAGATTGACCAAATCCCCCAGTAAGCTCAAGAAGGCTTGTGTTGAGGGTACTCAGACAACGATATATATAATATATAAATACTTAAATACATAGAAAACAACCATGACTCAGGAACAAATATCTGTGTCATCACACAAATAAATGCCCTTACTGGGATTCGAACCCAGGACCATCGGCTTCACAGGCAGGGTCACTACCCACTAGGCCAGACCGGTCGTCAAAACTATGAAATATGAATTAAACATGTCGCCCAAAGTTCAAGAAATAATAATAATATTAATTTCAGCCTATAAACGTCCCACTGCTGGGCACAGGCCTCCTCTCATGCGCGAGAGGGCTTGGGCTATAGTCCCCACGCTAGCCTAATGCGGATTGGGGACTTCACATACACCTTTGAATTTCTTCGCAGATGTATGCAGGTTTTCTCACGATGTTTTCCTTCACCGAAAAGCTAGTGGTAAATATCAAATGATATTTCGTACATAAGTTCCGAAAAGCTTTGTACGAGCCAGAATTTGAACGCGCGACCACCGGATTGAAAGTCGGACGTCATATTCACTGAGCCACCAGCGCTCTAAAGTTCAAGCATTACTAGTTATTCTAGTCCCAAGAAATCAACTTTTTTTTTAAACAATTGACAACTTAATTTCTCATTAAAGCGGTATTCTTTTGGGCAAAATTAGTAGCGGATCTCTTAATCATGTGAGTGCTTATTTGGTGTTGCATATGTATGACATATGGGGCATTATCTATGAAAAGGGACCTTAATGTCGATGGCGCTTACGCCGCACAGCGTCGCGCGGCATAGTATTCATATCGGAGCTTCGGTAACAATGGCGTAAGCGCCATCAACAATAAGGTCCCTTTTCATAGATAACGTCACATATGTTGGTTGGTTGTACATTATTATTTTATTTGTCCTTCTGTAATGTAATGTCACCTGCAATAATATGTTACTCTTCGAAGGCCGCTAAAATATGTGACACGCTCATATGACTCTACAAATAAGATCGTGTCACCCACACCGCTATTCTGCTTTTTCATTCGACCAAATGGGGTTGGCCGGTCGAAATATTTAGCAGATGGCGCCAGCATAGCTTGCCCTGTCAATCCCTAGAATTGTGTCAATTTTTTTAATGGAATGTATGCTCTGGATGCCAGCCCTTTAAGCCAAATCTCATAGAATAATGGGCAAGCTATGATGCCATCTATGCCAACCTTTGACAGTTGCGAACCAAGTTAAAACAGGCAAATAGGTAGGTACCAAAAGAAAACTCAAGAACGTTTGAAGTGAAACCAATAAAAATATCTCATTTAACCTACTAAAATGTTAACTTTAGTTTTAAAATTCTTTATTTAAAAAATGTTTTCTTCACGCTCAAAAGTCTCACTGTTATTGTGACAATCAACTCTTATCTATCTAATCTAATACCTTTAAACGAGCATTACTTGTTTATTTATTGTATGTATATATATTTCGGGGATCTCGGAAATGCCGCTCTAACGATTTCGATGAAATTGGCTATATGGGGGTTCACAGGAGCGAAAAATCGATCTAGCTAGGTCTTATCTCTGGGAAAACGGTTTCCGAGCAAAACTCGGTCTCCCAGATAATTTACTTTTAAAAGTCATACACGAACTCGCCGACAAAAAGCCGCTCCCATACAATAGAAGTTACGCTCTCTAGTAGAAGTTGTTAATGTAGAACTTAAAGAAAATTGTTGAATTGTCAAATAAAATTTGTCTATTAAAAATGGTCTTAGGTATATATAAATATATGTTCCTGGTAAAAAACACGTTTTTTACCCTCTTACAATAAAATATTCGCAAATGAATAAAGCTACCAAACTTAACACATTGCGAAGTGTCACATTTTAGTTAAAAAACTATAAAAAGGGACCCCAAATAGCGAATAATGGAGGCGGAAGTTCCGCCCCCGGAACCCTTTTAATATAAAAAGGGGGGACGTCACAATGGAATAAAAAAGTTAGACATCTGGTGTAGGCAGCTTGAGTTTGAAGTGAAATGTAACCGTGGTCTGCATATGGTATAGGCCATTTGGGATGCTAGGCTGACTTTGGTAGCCTAGCGGTAAGACGACTTTTAATCCGGAGGTCGCGGGTTCAAACCCCGGCTCGCAGCAATGAGTTTTTCGAAACTTATGAAAGTTGTGAACGATCATTTGATTATAGAATGTAATAATAGGTAGAATGTAGAATTTTGCTTTTCAAATAGTATCAAAAGGTCGCACCAAACGTCGAACGTGGTTCGTGGTAGGTCCACAGCATTCCGCTAACCTTACGTTTTGTCGTCTAGTACCGTAGTATGCCGGTTCAAATCCGTGTAGGAAGCACTGGAGGGTTTAACAACAAATACTAAAAAGTACGGAACCCTCGGTGGGCTAGTCCGACTCGCACTTGTCCGGTTATTGTTTTTCTTATATATGTTTACCGATTACTCCGAGACCCGTGGTCCGATTTGAATGATTATTTTTTTTATTATTTAAACACGAATACTATAAGCAAATATGTACCTACTTACATGGTGCCCAGAATATAGCCAAAATAATCGGAAAACACATAAAATTGCTTGGCATTACCAATAAATTCTAAATGAAAACTAGCCCCAACCCCAAGAATTTGCGTAGGCACTAGTTTTTACCAAACATGAAATAAAACTAAATCAAACGTAGCACCCGTTTGCCATAAAAGGTAATTTCTTTGTACTGGCTAGTCCACCTACGTATGAAGTAGTGCATATGGTCATACGAGTGGAGTTACTGGCTAAAGCTACATTGAGATACACAGTTAATATATCCAGTATGTTGATTTAACTTTACATTTCTTGTGACATAGGTACCTGATAAGTATATTTCCGATTTATTTGTGATTTTTTATGCCATCGATTAAAGAAATAAATCTAACTTTGACACTTATTTCTATTTTTTGTATTGCTTCAATGCATTCCTGTAGATATTTTATCCTTTAAAAAATAAGGTGACACCATAGAACTAAAATACCCATCAAAATAAATAAGCTTTCGTAAAATCTAGTGCCTACGTCAATTCCTGGGTTTAGTTGTCTAGCGGACCCCAGACTCACATGAGCCGAGGCAAAATGCCGGGATAACGGAAGGAAGAAGAAGAGATATGAATTATAAACTGTCTTGTCGGGATGTCGGGGAGGGGTTGGTTGTCTGGAATACATCGCTTTTTAACGATAAGAATGTCTGTTGTATACCTCTGCTTGTGTTTCTGTTTTCTTTTGTATTATTTTATTTTATTTAGGTGGGCAATAAAGAGTATTTGTATTGTATTGTATAAAGTGAAAGAGATCTCATATAGGGTAATTCGCCAGTAACTGGCCACCGGCCAATAACTGGCCACCCTATACTAAAATAGAATTCTATTCACCTATAAACAGAATTCATTTCAGTATAAGCTTTCAATAACTGGCCAGCCTTCAATAACTAGCCACCTTATACTAAAATAAATTATGTTTATAGGTGAACAGAATTCATTTTTAGTTTAGGGTGGCCAGTTACTGGCAAATTAGCCTACATCACCCCTACATGTAGGTACACAACAGTGACATGTGCTTCCAATGCCACCAATAGCTGGGATACGAGATACTGCGTTTCAAGACACTGCATCGGTCACTGCAAAGTGAAATACTACACCATATAAAAATGAACTGTCATAGGGACCATAATTCGACACGAGTGGTATAGGTATAGTCAACTTGCATATTCTAAATAACACTTTCGGCCCGATTCTAACTTTAAGATACGTCAATCAATAGATCTAAAAACGATATGGATTAGATATGTCAGTGTCAAATGTGACGTTTCTTCAAACAAAAAAGTCACTTTTGACACTGACACATCTAATCCATATCGTTTCTAGATCTATTAATTGACGTATCTTAAAGTTCGAATACGACAGTTTATCTAACTACGAGTCAACGTACTGCACTCCCCGTCGGCTCCTTTGATGCACCGGCGCGCGTTTTGCGCCGCCGCAGCTATGCGACTTTTTGTCCGCCATCTTGGCTATTGTTTTTGACAGACGTGAGACCCTGTCAGTTTTTAGTGGACGGGCATTTGTCAGAGTTTGAGGTTTTGAGTTTTTAGAAGTGTCAAATACTCATATGGTCAGTGCACTCTTAAAATGCAGTGAAAACTAGTAGATAGGTAAATAGATTAGGCTTTGAATTAAAAAAAAAGTACATAACAGTTGCTGTATTGTCATAAACATTGAAGATTATCTTGAAAACATTCATACAGCCTGTTTCGTAAATTGTACGAAGTATATAAGTATTGTACCTACTGTACTCGTACTAAAAAAGGCATATTTGTCACATAGAATATGCATAGTTTTTTTTTTTGTCCCGAATTGGAATTTCGTGTTTAACTTATTCTGACCAGCTACCAAGGCTACCAAATTTTATTGAAATCTGTCAAAAAATATAAAGCAGCCCTTGGAGTTTAGAGATATTAGTTTAAAGTGAATGTGGCTAATTCCGTCATAGGGACTATTCCGTCCACTAGCGTTCTCTAAAACCGAACATTGATAATTTCGTCGACAAAGCAGCGATTGCTTTTAGTTTCAGCAATCAAAAGCAAATGGTTTATTTTTCCTACGATTGAAAATCATAGAAATATACGCTTGTGGACGGAATAGTCCCTATGACGGAATTAACCACATTGACCTTATGTCAAAAATCTTCATTTCACTTATACTCGTACATAATATACTGTATACAATAGTGATATAATCAAGCTTTTCAATCTCGTACCTCACTTAGGCAACTCAGCAAGCTTCGTTGCCTAAACACGGTACTCGACTGAAAAGCTCTCTATTATATCACGATTGTATAAAATACTAATTTCATTAGTATGAATAATGTAGGTATAATATGTGTAATAACCAACGCGTGCACATAACGGCAAATTAGATGACCCCTTGCTGGTTTTAAATGTTTGCCCTTCTGCGTTTAGTGATTGCTTATACATAATTATATTTATTTCAATTTAAAAGCCATTTTATTTTAAATTAGTAAGTAGGTAATTAATAATATCTGGGAGACCGAGCTTTTCCCGGAAAACATATAAAAACTCAAAAATTTTGACAAAGATAAGACCTAGCTAGAGATAAGACCTTTGAAAGGGGAAGAAATCTGGGTAGCTCAAAAGTACACTTTTACTGGTAAGTAGAATAGTTTTGTACAAACCTATTTTAATGCGTTCAATTTTAATTTTGTTTAGTTACGTACCGTTTCTGACATTGTTCATTCACATTCGTTTCTGAGTAACATTCGAAATTCAAACAATTCAAATAAAGAACCAAACGGTTAAAAAAAGCAGCTAGCAATTTAAGTATCACGTTGGGCACGCGCTATCGCTAGTTCTATACAATCTTAATACTACAGTATAGAGTTACATAATGATTATTCCATGTTCGCATTACGGTGACATAAAAGTGCCGTTTTCATTCATAGTTTGAGTGTTTTCGAATAATACTCGGTTTATGGTTGATTTTATGGTAGACGCGTGTTTTTAATTTTAGTTTTAAGAAGCACTACCACCAGTTTTAACATTGACATATTCACTCACGTTTAAGTAACTTACTTTCTATGCATCTCGCTCGTACTCGCATATTAGTGCAAGCGAGATGTATAGAAAGTAATTTACGTAGACGCGAGTTAATCTGTCAATGTCAAAACTGGTGGTAGCCGTAAAGGTTACTTGGAGTAATGGAATATTGTAAGTCAACTGATTATGATAGGATTAAACAGACTTACCTGAAGTGAAGTTAATTTTTTCATTTATTTATGGCGTCTCTAATAGTAGATTGTGTAACAAGGGCATAAAGTGACCCATTATTACCCGAGGCAATTTTTTGGTCTGACCGAAGGGAAGACCAAAATAGTAGACGAGGGTAAAAATGGACATTTATGCCCTTGTTGTACACTCTGCTTTTCACTTCGATTGCGAGGAAAATATACAAAAAATCAAATATTTTAGGTTATTTTAACGTATTTATTCAAGACTAAAGAAAATTGTTCTTGGGCCGGTCGGAGGCGCGGGGCACGCCGATCGGGAGAGCGCCGGTCGGGGGCGCGCCGGCAGTAGAGATGGGTCGCGGGTATTTACCCAATTTACCCACCCAGGTAAGTACCCAGTAAATACCCATCTACCCGGTATTTACCCGTATCTACCCAAATGGACGGGTAGATTCAATTTTTGTTGCACATGTCGATTTGTGTTAAAGTGGAGATATAAACCGAGTTAATGGTTGTAATTATTGTGTGTCATTTAAAATGAAATGGTTTAGCAGCTAAACCTTAAACCTGCAGTTGTAACTAAGGAATTTTTAGTGCAATTTTGATAAATATAAAAAAAAGGCCGTCATAAGAGTATTTTTTTTAGATTTGAGTAAATTATCGTACTTATACGTTGATAATACACATTCCATCTTCGGTCGGCGGGGGGTGTGGTTGGGGGGAGGGGGGTAAAAGTGAACTTTTTCATATTTCCTTGGATTCTGACATTAATATCGAAAAGTGTTGTATGTACAAACAAAAGTAGACATAATTTTATACAAAAAAGGTTATATACATTTTTCTCCTAAAACTAACTGTATTTGACTTATGAGCTTCCCAAGTTGTGATACTGCACAATTTTTTTTATTATCATTTATAAGTAGTCTTTATTTTCATCTTTCTAATGTATATTAAAAGCGTTTTAAAACATTTCCGGAAGCCGGGGAATGATTTTACACGATTTTCATAATTGTACTGATATGTTAAAATCGAACTTCACCTCATAGCAACCTTTCCGTAATTAGTTTGAACATACATTTTATGTAACATTATAAAAAAATACTTAAATTAATCTTATTTATACTCACATAACATTAAACACATCAAATTTAGAAGAAAAACGAAAATACCCGCGTATTTACCCGCGGGTAGGTAAATATCGGGTATTTACCGGGTAAATACGGTCTCGGGTATTTACCCGGGTAGTTACCCATCTCTAGCCGGCAGGGCTGGCAGTTTGTATGGCAGAATTTGGACTTTATTGCTAAGTCAATAAGGGTCGTAATAGATGATTTTACTTTATGCTCTAGAGCATAAAATGCAATTTTGTGTCGTCTACGCACGACATAAAGGTGCACTTTTTGAGCATGAGACGTGAAAAATTAATTAGCGTATTAATGGCAGTGAGGGAGAAGTACTATCTACATTATTAACTATCTAGGACTAAATACGAATATAATTAGATGTAGTACACTTGAGATTACGATACCTACCTATGTAGGTACTACCTATAGTAGGCTCCATGACTATATTTCATTCTAAGAACATCTGTAGGTAATACCATGGTTTAATTTAAAGAATAAACGATTATGATTATTGATAGTAAATTAGTGCAAAATACAACGACAACTCAAAAAGATGGCGCTTTAAAGGATGACACGCTAGACCGGGCCGGGCCCGGGCCGAGGCATCCGACATGTCATATGCTATGACGGTGATCGGTAATCACGTGGTGCTTTCCATAGAAAACGAAGCGCCGGAAGCTCCAGCCCGGGCCCGGCCCGCTCTAACGTGAGTCATCCTTAAGGATGATAAAGTGATGCTTCGGACTATTTTGTTTAACGTACATTTTGCCGCATGGGTTTTGAAATGATTTATTTTAGATACAGTAAAACTAGCTGAATTCGCAACCTAGTTTGAAACTCTCACGTAGAAACTACTTAAATAAAATCTCTATATATCCACATCAGGGATGTTGCGGATGCAGATATTTTACATCCGCATGTCAAGATTAGGTAGGTACTTAAAAAAGTCAAATATTAAATTTTAGTAATTTTTATTTAGCCCAAGCCCTCTCGCGCTTGAGAGGAGGCCTGTGCCCAGCAGTGGGACGTATATAGGCTGGGTTATAAAAATTTTATTTAAAAAAAAACGACTCATTTATTATTTGAGCAAGAACATAGGTTCGTTATATTTAATGAACGGTAACTTGGCCGACTTTTCTGGGTCTAGACAATTCCGTTATAGGTAATGACGATATTACCTAGCACTTAAGCCGCCACAAGACGTTTCTGTACCAACTTGTTCGACATCCGCATCCGCATTAAGCTCCGCATCGATTTTTTGCGTATGCGGATGCGGATTTTGGAAATACTGCGGAAGATGCGATGCGAATATTCGCAACATCCCCGATCCACATATTTGTATAAAAGTGACCTTTATAAATTCCAAACTAAGTAGCCACTCCAAAACATAATCCGGAATATACAATAACAAATATAACAATAGTAACAATACACCCCTCTTCCTTTCGGGGGGTGTGGTCAGCAGAAAAAATCCCTGCCTTTATGTCAAACCGCTTTTGATGCTGGCTGTACCTTTTGTTGGTCGGCCTATTGTGGGGTTCGCAAGTGATATTTGGATTTAGTATAGTGTTTAATGAGTGTTTTAGTGGATTGTCATAAATCTAATACCTTTCAACGAGCAGTTCTTGTTTATTTATATATATATTTCGGGGATCTCGGAAACGGCTCTAACGATTTTGATGAAATTTGCTATACTTATGGGAGTTTTTGGGGCGATAAATCGATCTAGCCAGGTCTTATCTCTGGGAAAATGCGTATTTTTGAGTTCTTATATATTTTCCGAGCAAAGCTCGGTCTCCCAAATATTTGCTATTAATGTAAATACATATCACTATTCAAATGGCTACATACCTATTTTAGTTGCTAGAAAAAGTGCAAATATTGGTTTTATTCATAAACGTATCATTATCTTCTCTGATAATCTTAAGAGGGAGATAATATTTTAAACAGAATTTTCAAGAAATATTTTTTCCTGACTTATGATAACTCTCTATAAATCCTATAGAGTACCTGTCCTATTTATCTCGTCTACTACCCCACAACACAAACCTTATTGAGTAGGGTAGACCGGGGGCAATAGTACCACGGGGCAATAGTACCATCGTTATTATCTTCACAATTACAACGATATATGAATATGTGGGTATACATATATATAGTCCTCCACATCGATTTCGATGACGGCGACCTCAGCAATCAAGGGTTTTTCCTTTTATGAGCTCTTATGTGGCTGGCCAGGCCAAACTTGTTCTTAAAAACTCTGTATGTGGGTATACACGAAGAAGCCCAATACTTGTCTGGACCCGCTCACCAGTCGGCCGCTCGCTGCGACGCGGAACGGAGGTGCTAGGAGACCACTTTTGTTTTCGAGTGATCAAAGTAAGTATTTACTAGAAATATTTTGTCATATTATTCAAAACGAAATAATCCTAGAGTTAGATTAGTATTTGATTATGATTAGTTAGTTATCGAAGTTTGTTTTGTGGCACAATATGGGGATGAGTTAGGTAAAGGAATCGAAATACAAGTACTTTATGTAATTTTGGGTACTCGGGGGCATTCGTACCATGTGAGCCGGGGACAATTGTACCGTTACAATTGACACCGCGGTACAAACGACCCCTTTACTGTATTTTAGTTGTTTTTTTTCTTTTAATTACGAAATATCACCGACCGCCATAAAATACGGCGTTTGCGGTCACGTGACATAACGATAGTAAAACTACGATTTTCATTTTTAAATTACAAATAAATCTCATGTTTTTATAGCAAAATAATATGAAACTCGTTTTTTTGTTACTAAATATCTAAATAACATATTTCATTATTTAGTTTGATACCTACCTAGATGAAACTCCCCTGTTCCCTGTTATCTACAAAACGTTTTTTTGTCACGGGATCGCCGCAGATTTAGACTTTTGAATTCAAATATCCTACAGATATACAATATATACAGATACTCCTGAAAAAACCGAAATTCAAAAAGAGTTTGAACAGAGAGAAAAAAAAGGAAGCCAAAAACGGTACCAAAAATGTTAAAAAAGCATTAGGAGAAACCAAAAATAAAGGAAAAAGCAAGGAAAAACATGAGATGGAAAAAGCAAAAGGGAAGGGAAAAGGCAAGGGGAAAGGGACCGGAAAAGGAAAGGAATTATGCAAGGACAAGGAGGATTCTGTATAAGAATACTATTGCCTAGTCTGTGGTGAGCCTTATGGCAAAAGCAGATCCAATGAAACATGGGTGCAATGTGATAACTGTCAATTGTGGGCCCATGAAGAGTGTACTGACCAGGAATTGAGTTACACTTGTCATAATTGTGAGTAGCGATTATCTTACAATGAGATATGTTTTTAAGATTCCTTAAAGAGCATTCGCTCATCAGACACGTAAACGTACATTTTTTATGAAGTGGAGAAAAAAAAAACAAAAATAAAAATAAAAAAAACCTCAAGCAAGCGGTGTGACTTGTCATAACGCACGCACGCATTAACGCAGCTAAGAAGTCAATTTTGACTGTTATGAATTGACCCATTATATACATACATATATGATATACTTTACAACGCAGTCGATTGTTATTGGTCAAAAAATTAGAATGTCAGTATTTTTAAGGCGGGGTTGATTGTAACAGGGGGCAATAGTAACTATGTATATATAAAGTACGATTGTTGAATAAATCGTTATTTTGTTAGTTTTTAGTATAAATTGTTGTCAAATTAGAATACTGTGAGTAATCAGTGGCTGTGCTTTCGATCGTTAAACTATATTATTGTTACTTAGTGAGATATTAATAGTAATGTGAGTTCAAAGTAACCACTGATCTCAATTAGTGTTATTGAATATTCTCCTTTTTAAGACTGATGTAACTGAAAATATTGATTACAGTTAAGCTCTAAAATAATAAATCTTTATACAGGGTGAAATTTAAATCACTGGCCATATTCATTCCAGGCACTAGGTTACACTTAAGGAATCTATTTAGCGAAAAAAAAGAGTACATTTTTTTTTAATTTTAATTTTTCAATTTTTAAATACTTTCCACGAGTCGTGGTCACCCTATTACCACAAATGTAAACAAACCTAATAGTAGGTTTTAACAACAACATCAGCAAAACCCTTATCTGACCTTCACTAAACCTTATAATCGTTGCAATAGGGTCCACCTAGTTAGTGTTGGCGATGGTAGGCAGGTTTATCAATTTCGAGGGTAGTCTAAACCATTCCGCGCTAGCGGTAAACATAACGGTTAGCATAAATGATTAGTCACTCGTCACTCGCCAACCTTAAAATAATAATCGCGCGCGTACTAAGGTTTAAAAAAATGTTTTCGAACCGGGAATATTAGGAAATGGTACGGTGTTATTTATTAAGTGGTGAGTGTTTACGTGGTGCACAAAGATTATACGAAATGGAATCAGTTCCACGCCTTCGCAGACAAGGATTGAATCCAAGAGTACCATCTCGTGGGACTTTCGTTAATTGCGTCGACTTTTAATCAAATGTAAGTACATAAGATGATTCAATTTTTTAAATACGCCTGAATGCAAAGATTCCTGACCTAGTTTTTACTCATTGTTTTTAAGCCACGGACGTTTTGTTAATAGTCATTAGTCAGAAATAATATTTTAGATTAAAAATGGGTTGCCTTTGCATTTTGACGGGTCTAAGCCCGTTAAAGTATGAAGGAAAAATTAGCAACTTATGTAGGTAAGCGTCTTATCTCGCTGCAATAGGGTTCATAATTGGTGACGCGATTGCAAACAGCGGGAGGGGCGGGGTGTCAATGACCTTAACTGATAAGAGAGAAGCGGGTGTAGTGGGTAGTTGTCGGTTCACCATAACGTACGAGGTTTTTAGGACAACTTGATGATGAGTTATTTCGAAAAAAATGTACTGAGCGGTATTAAAAGAAAAAACACGTGTTTAATATTTTTTCGAGTTCTTTCGGGTGTCTCAATTTGGCCAGTGAATTAAATTTCACCCTGTATAATAAACATATTATTTGGGTTTTATTTACGTTCCAATTTTTGGTACTATTGACCCGCACGAAGGGTCAATTGTACCACAAGGAATCATTGACGAAAAACGGGATTTTCTACCATACTTTTACCGTTTATTAACAATTACCCTCAAAAATACGTAAATCAATAACCTACTATTTCATATGTACGTACAGTTTTGGTTCAACTCCTATACATTCTGAACTAGGAACCATTATCCAAAAAATGGTTCAATTGTCCCCGGTCTACCCTATGACTAGATCAATTCGTGTAGAGTTAGATCAAGATATTCGAATTTCAAACGTCAAACTTCTATGAAATTATGACGTATAAATTTAATAACACTTGTACTGCGTATGCTATCAAAATCGTTGCAGACTTATCTTGGTCTAACTCTAAGATCGTCCAATAAGTAATATTCTATTATTTCTTTTTTTAATAGAGTAACAAAACTTGCCCTGCATAGCAAAAATCTTTGCATACACCATTATACCAATATTAAAACATCTTAGGGCCCTTTTTACCATCCGTGCCACGCCCCTCATTTCTATAGAACATTTTTTTAACCGGAAGGTGTGACGTTACCTCTCGCATGACGTCATAAACCGTTGTAAGGCGCAAGGTGTGGTAAAAAATGGCGAATTTTGTTGTATTCTTTGATATTATTTGTGTTTATTATTTCCTATTGCGACAAAGATGGACTTATAAATAAGTATTATAATATATAAATGTTTTAAATACTTTATAGTAAGGTGCAGGGGACAATTTAGACTGCAGGGTAATTTAAACTAATCGAAATATCTAATCAACGCAATTCTTTTACTACAAAAAAGTTTTGAGATATAATGTGAAACCAAGTCGGTTACTTTAGTCAGTGCCAGGGTGTTAAAACCGTATCAATATTAGATATCTTTAATTTTTAATACATGTTTTATAATGAGTTGGCCATCGCACGGCTGCATAAAGTCATAAGGATCATCGTCACCTATTGAAAACAATTCTAATTGAACATAACGCTAGCGCTAATCACATGCAGTTTGAGCACATAGGTATTTTCAAGACCGGTACGAGTAAAGCATTATGTTCTACCTATTTGAGGTAGAACAGTAGGTATGGTTCGTATATGACATGTCTCAATTTATAATTTATAATGTACCTAATGTCGACTTGAAATAAAATAAAATATTTTCATAAAAATAATTTGATTTTTATTTGTGTTATAATTTATATTTATATATCTGATAGACGGCCTTACGATACCATTTCCTATATTGTGTTACCTAAATAAATAAATAATAATTTATAACACTCAAGGGACCGGACGTTTTTTGACGCTGTAGAGAATTTTCGTTATAAGAGAGAAATTAATATTAAAGTAAACCAACTAGAGCCAAAAATGACGATGTTAAAGGGAGTGAATCGTTATTTCGAGTGACGTTATATGGAGTTTACACTGTATTCCCACATTGGCAAATCCAGGATAATCCAAATACCCGGACATAGTAATCCGTGACGACATCAGACATATAATAAACATTAGTGCCACTGCATTATGATCACAAAAAGACTAACGTGTGTGGTACAAGTTACTAGATTACAGCGGTAAACCATCAGTGCCTCTAGTGTAAATTACACTGACGTGACATGACGTACGGGTAGGCATGTGTCGTTCACGAGTGAGTGATTTAAATGAACCTTCGAGCAACACCGGCTTCCGACACATCGGAAGGGAGGGGCCCAAGCGATATCTCACCGTACAAAGCTTTCTGCCATTTTTCGCGGGGGGAAAGGTGCATACAGTCGCACTTCTCACACACTTACATACAAAATCCAATCTGTAATGACGACACAAATACATAGAAAATGACACACGTCAGAGACAAATCTTGCAAACCTCGATCTCTTTTTGTGTACGGACGAGTGACAAGTGTCACAACACGCACACTAACACATTTTCGTTGAAGTATGTTATTGTATTCTGAGAGATGAGAAGTCGGATTTGTCGCTCGACCGATCCACAATTTGTACTGAGCGAGCAAAATCGATAAATCCAACAATTACATGAGACTAAAATATAATAATTGTGTTTGAATGTAATTAAACGTATGATATGTAAAAAAAAATATTACATGTGAAATATAACACTTTCATTTTGTGAATTTGATGTCCCCCGACCTCTTTTTATAACAAAAAACCGAGCAAACAGGCATTTTTGTGCAGCAGTGTTCACGCGCGCGTCTGGACTCGGTCTAGTGAAAAATCCAAGTGCAACTAGTTTTATTACCCGCGCTAGATTAGATTGACGCGCGAATCTTGTACCTCGGCAGAGGGGAAATAGTGCGAATGCCGCCTCCCTTCCGTGTTGCTCGAAGAAATGAACTATATCATTTGACTGAACTCACTCTTCAACTCAGTGCAGATTCAACTCGCTCAGTAACTCATCTATCTCAGTGTTCCTTGCTCGCTCTTTCCTACTCACGATTCGAATGAGCCGGCCGAGCGTGACGAGCGAGTGAAAGACGTTGCGAATAGGTTTCGGAGCGGTTCGGAATAATTCGGAGGATGTCGGGAAAACATAGCGGGATTGTATCGCGTGATTCGCCATCTTGGTCGCACTCATCTGATTGATTGACATATCTCACTGAGCGAAATGAGTGATACATATCACCGCGAGCGAAAGATATGAATCAATATTTTCAACTCAGTGAAGCGTTTTGCGCAACTCTACGTACGGGTTTGGGTCAAGTGACATTTTGTATGGGATTAAGTTTCTCGTCCCTTCTGCCGCCACCGGCGCCCGCGCCGAGTCATCAGGCGCGGAGGGCTGCTGCCCGCAGTCTGCGCCGGTCCGTCACCGTCAACGTAAGCTCCAGTACGGTTACCATCAGTTTGTCACTGACATAAACGCCGTCGAGAACGTAATTTACTTTCTATACATCCCGTTTGCACTAATATGCGAGTGCGAGCGAGATGTATAGAAAGTAAATTACGTTCTCGACGGCGTTTATGTCAGTGACAAACTGATGGTAACCGTACTGATGATACTTCTCGGTACGGAGTGAAACATGTCGAGCGTTTTTCGACTTGAAATACGTGAGTGACCCGTTCTTTATATATTTAATATGGTCTGACTCTACTCAATTTTAGGTATGTACAGTCACCTGCAATAATATGTTACGCAACGAAGGCCGCAAAAATATCTGACACGATCTTATTTGTAGAGCCATAAAAGCGTGTCACATATTTTTTCGGCCTTCGAAGAGTAACATATTATTGCAGGTGACTGTACCTACCAAAGTCAAGGAACTTCATGAACAAAATAAATCATGTTTATTTTTATATTTGTGTTTGACTCATCCGTCCCCGCGTCCGCGCCCGCTGTCGCTTATAACTTGCGCGACGTAAAGCCAGGTTCACACATCGCCCGCTGGGCGCCCCGCTGTCTCATTGTGGCCGCCGCCTAATCTCAAAACTGTCGATGAACATCGGCAGGGTTAAGGGGTTCCGTGGCGAAATATAATATCTAAAACTTATTGTCATTTATTTATTAATAATTCTTACAAGTTAATATCCCTTCACTGACTATCTTATATTAGCATTTGCTGGGCTGGTGGCCTAGCGGTAAGAGCGTGCGACTTTCAATCCGGAGGTCGCGGGTTCAAACCCCGGCTCGTACCAATGAGTTTTTCGGAATTGATATACAAAATATCATTTGATATTTACCAGTTGCTTTTCGGTGAAGGAAAACATCGTGAGGAAACTGGACTAATCCCAATAAGGCCTAGTTTCCCCTCTGGGCTATAGTCCCCACGCTGGCCACATGCGGATTGGGGACTTCACATACAACTTTGGCTTTCTTCGCACTCTTCGCAAATGTATGCAGGTTTCCAATAAGGCCTAGTTTCCCCTCTGGGTTGGAAGGTCAGATGGCAGTCGCTTTCGTAAAAACGAGTGGTACCGATTCTTCGTATTAGTTGCCAAGCGGACCCGAAGCTCCCATGAGCACGCAAAATGCCGGGATAACGCGAGGAAGAAGATACGTGTGTGACCAACGGATTCCCAGTACCTTGCTAACGTCAGGCGTGGCTCACTCCGCGATTTCGTCGCTTTGCAACAGGTAGCTACAAGTACATCCGTTGCACACCAATTTTGGTGGCTAGCCATTAGCCGCGCGTGGAGCTGTCGCCACCTAGCGGCCATATCTGTCCTGATCGTAACAGACGCGTTTTGTTAGAGAATCTTCTGTACCTAGTACTATTATTTATTCTGTGGTACCGTCCACAAACCAACGGAACCCCGTTGCCGCGCGTTTTTGCCGTCGTCGCATTAATTTGCTTTTGATGGATCTTTTGATTATAGAAATGTGTTTTTTGTCTGTCGGTCCTTCTGTAAGGAAACAATCGGTTTTCGTTGTTTCTGCCACTTCGTTCCAGTGTGGCTACCACAAGTTTGGCACTGACATAAACGCTATCGAGAACGTTACTTACTATGTATCTCGCTCGTACTCGCAAATTATTGCGAGCGAGATAGAAAGTAAATTACGTGTAATATGTCAGTTTTGACACTGTCAGTGACTCATGGTACGGGTACAGGGGGCCGATTTTTGTATTTCGATCCCTCGATTTCGTCACTCGAAAATCGTTGGAAAACGGAGAAATGCTAATCTTGAAATACGAGCGATCGAAATTTGGAATCTATTGGTATTGACCACTCGATTTCAATTCTATTAGTAGAATTTAAATGCCTAGAAGTGGAGATATTATTTAACGAAATACACGAAATCGAGTGGTCGAAATTCAAAAATCGGCCCCCAGTTCTCAGGTCCGGATTTAGAGACCTAGGGCCCCTAGGCACTTGGTATGGAACTTAAAATTTAGGGGGGGATGGGGCTTCTCCATCTCAAAACCATTGCTAAGTTGCCTGCTTGCCTAGGCCCCTATAGGCCCGGGCCTGGATTGGAATTGTAAGTCAATTAATCGAGATAAAGATTGCTAAAACGGTTGACTAGTTGAGAATGCCATACAGCATTAAGGCCCCGTAGGTTCGTGTTTTTCTCTCACTCTCACTGAACGTAACAAGCGTGAGCGAAATGGATGTTTTTTGAATTTTAATTTTTTTAACTCTTTAACAAAATAAAGTAATAGATGAGTTCCCTCAAAACTAAAATTGCGCATTTTAGAAACAGTTTTCATATTTTGCCTTTGTGCATAAATTGTTACAGTTTTTGAAAGATCGTTTTAGACCTGTGTTAGTGACTTTTTTCTATCGAGAGAAAGTCGATCAAGTAAGTACCTAGCTAGAAAAATACATTAAAATCATCTATTACGACCCTTATTGACTTAGCAATAAAGTCCAAATTCTGCCATACAAACTGCCAGCCCTGCCGGCGCGCCCCCGACCGGCGCTCTCCCGATCGGCGTGCCCCGCGCCTCCGACCGGCCCAAGAACAATTTTCTTTAGTCTTGAATAAATACGTTAATATTACTAATTAAATTTTTGTCAATTCAATTAAACCAAAGCGGTAGGTAGGTATAAATAACACTTGCTCTGCGTATGCTATCAATCGTAGACTTTTCGCAGTTTCTCTATCACATCAATTTAATATACAGGGTGGCCAAAAAGTAAGTGCATTCCCGTTGCCAGGGAGGTTTCGGGATTATACTAAGCACCTTTTAAAAAAAATATTCGCGATCTCGGGGTTGGTCCCATAGTAAAAGTTGCTCAGTATAATCCCAAAACCTCCCTGGCAACGGGAATGCACTTATTTTTTGGCCACCCTGTATAAGTTGAAATACGAAGTGCCAAGAGGAGCAAACCGGCAAGGTCGCTTTTTCCTCAAATTCAATATGTGTGAATTGTGAGGTGTGAAGTGTAAAGGAACAAAAGTGGGGTTTTGACAAGCGGTTTGGTTAGCGAGTAAATCCGGTGGCTGTACTAGCTTAGCCCGCGACTTTTCCTGAATAAAAACTTTTAAAAGCCCATTGCGTCTAATGTAGCGAATTAGCGATCATGGTACAAAATATACAAATACAAAATTCTTACACAATAACTTCATTACTTTATTGACTCAAAAAAAATGGAGATAGGCTGTATCAGGGACACAGCCGCTGTGGTTGACTTGAAGCGTGGTGTGGACAGTTAATGCGAAGGCCGAAGGCTGAGCTCCGCGTAGGGCCGAAGGCCCGAAGCGTCCAGGCTGCCAGTGCATAAACACAACAATAGTATAAGTGTCTAAATGCGAAGCCCGAATAATCACAGCATAGGTACCTTCAGATTCACAGCGCAGAATTAAAATATATATTAAATGTATGTTTTGTATGTATGTATTTTTATGAAATGTATAGGTATTTATATACAATATACATTTTTGTGATACAGGGGATGGAGCTGCTCGGTGAACAAAACAATGCTTGTGTTGGGAAATACTTTACTCCACCTCTGACAAAACAAAAGCCAAGATGACGATCCTTGATAGAAAATGGCAATCGAAACTTATAAATGAGCGTTTTTAAAAAAAATACATTTCATTCATGTCTTCAAAATATTGACTTCTTAGGCTCGTTTTACTCAGAATTATATGTACAATTGTACATTCACGCCGCATACATGAAAAAATGTGTCACAACATTTTGTATATTTTTTTTCCAGTGCGTCACGTTCATACAAATAAAAAAATATTCATACAATAATGTGACGATCTGGAAAGGTAATCTTGGGACACATTTTCTCATGTATGAGGCGTGAATGTCAAAATGACTCTGAGTAAAATGAGCCCAAGAAGTCAATATTTTGAAGACATGAATGAAATGTTTTTTTTTTTTTGAAAACGCTCAATTTAAAGCGTATGGAAAAAGTCATGTCACTTTTCGTCTCGTCTGTCATCGCGGTATTTTTACACTTTTTGTTTTACAATTGTGGCGTTTTCGTTTGGCGTTTATCGATGTATCCGTTGTCCTCTTGCATAGCAACCTCTTCTCTTTTTTGAAGTGAAAACTTCTTTAGCGGCGCTGTGCACTTTTTGTGATGGGGAAAAAATGTTAAACTCGCAACAGGTCACGTGACCGTAAGATTCGTAAGACGTAAGACGGACACGTGACACGTTATTGAGTTTTCACTTCTGCCGGCACTCCCGGAGTGCAACCCGTTGTTTTTTTTTAATTAAACAAAATTCTGTACCTACTTTGTGATTATTATATCTTCCGCTTCGCTCGTTAGAGTTAGACCACGATAAGTCTGCAACGTCTTGGTCTAACTCTATTGAGATTATTATAAATTCATAAAAATAACACAAATTTCTAAATTTACTGAAAACAAAAGGAATATCATACTGTTCACTGTTCAAGTCTCAAATTCCTATTAACAAACACACAAGTCACACGTTTTATATGTTAATGTTTTGTAGGACCCATGTTTTCTGGTTTTTGTACATGTTTTTGTCTCTATATCTAAATAAATTCGCGTATCGTGGTTAGGTGTTTTAAAATTAAATCATTATTTTACCTGAGGACCTGAGTGTAGAGGGACCCAAGTCCAAAACGTTTGGCATGCGATTTTGATATCAATTGATGAAATAATAAAGACTATAATTATGTGAACATGTATAGTAAATATGGCACTATAGTTTTGCAAGATTTTATTTGTGTCATTGAAATATTTAATCGATTTTTTGTTACTTCTGTGTGGTCTTAAATAATAATTATTTTGGTTAGACATTATAAAGGTACATAAATATACATATGTGTATGCAGGACTGCTAAGCTAATAGTTTGCTGTAGAAAAGGGTTTATCAAGTCAAAATGTAGTTTCGGAGACGGCGGACACACAGACGGGCATAGCAAAACAACCAAAGTAAGTAGTACATAAAGACTGACAAAGAGGGCGCTGTTATTCTCATGTAAGTAGGCTTGTGCCTGCTCGGTCACTACAGAGAGCGCTCCGCTCTCGGTCAATCGGTCAAACGAACTAGTTCGGTCTTTTAGTTCCTTTAGTTCAGTTCGGTCGTTGAGAGCCGGGAATGAATAGGAGTCGATTTTTCATTGGTTTCTTTCCAATCTTTGGTAACTGAATACAATTCAACTTGTACGATACGATGTGTCGGTATTAAACATTAAAACACCTTAACATAATTTAAAAATGTGAAATATGTCGAAATATATTTGATTTTCCTTCATATTTTACGGGCTTAGGAGTGTCACGTCGTTCTTTCATCTCGTTCACACTCGTGCCAGCGACATTGACAACCGTTTCGTTCCGTCTATTTTACGTTTCACTCAGTCAAGCGCTCTCGAATCCCACTGAACTAAAGGACCTAAAGACCGATTAAGAGCGCGCAAAAAGATTTAGTTCCTTTCGGTCCTTGATGGGATTTCATTCTTAATAGTTCTTAGTTCAGGACCGACTCAAGCCTACATGTAAGTACCTGTAGGATGACAGTTCAGTATCATCATCTTCCTCGCGTTGTCCCGGCATTTAGCCACGGCTCATGGGAGCCTTGGGGTCCGCTTGACAACTAATTGGTGTAGGCACTAGTTTTTTCGAATGCGACTGCCATCTGACCTTCCAACCCACAGGGTAAACTAGGCCTTATTGGGATTAGTCCGGTTTCCTCGCGATGTTTTCCTTCACCGAAAAGCGACTGGTAAATATCAAATGATATTTCGTACATAAGTTCCGAAAAACTCATTGGTACGAGCCGGGTATTGAACCTCCAGATCGAAAGTTGCATGCTCTTACCGCTAAGCCACCAGCGTTCTTCAGCGGTGACAGTTCACTTTAGTATGATAAAATTAGTTACAGTGAAATTCCGCAAAATGGCGCGTGATCATATATTCCTGCGGGCTCAGCACGGTTCCATTTTTATCGACTATCACTATGCGCGTCCCTTTCGCACTTACATACTTGTTAGAACGTGACAGGCATGGTGACAAGGGATAAAAACGCGACCGTGCTAAGCCGCCAGGTCAGGCTTAACCTACTTATATAAATTTATACTAGTTAAATAATTTGTATACTACGTTACCTGTTCAATAAAATGTAAACATTAAATTCGCATCCTCTTTGGTTACAAACAAGTATTCGGCACATTCGGTCAAATAGTTCTTGTGAATGGATTCATTCATTCATTCAAGAATGGAAAAAAAGGTCGAGGGGCTTTTGTGGAGTATCGAATTACAATATCTTATCGGATGTACTGATACCTTTACTACCTATAATATAATTGTAATAAATCATTGCTTAAATATATATTATATATTATATATATATATTATACTGAATAGGTGAATATTTAACATTGTTAAATAAAGATAGTACTCTTAAAACCTGCTAGGGCTAGGGCTAACCTGCTAGATAGCCTAGGCCAGAATGTGAGGGAATGATGATTGGTATCTTTATTTTTATATTGATATAACCACGTTGATAATACATGCAAATAAGCATACAAATGTAATGCATAATTGATTTCCATCGTATTTTCACGGAAACTTACGAACGTGTCTTGCTATTTCAGTCAGTCTCGGTACAAAAAGTACTGAGGTTGACTGAAGTAGCATTACAAATACGAACGTTTCCGAGAAAATACGAGGGAAAACATTTACTATGCACTACATCTGTACACCCAGCCTGATGGTCATAGTAGCCTATGGACGCTTGCAACTCCAGGTTTGCACAAACACATTGTCTTCTCTTTAGAAACCTGTTGACTCCTGTTTGATAAGTCCCATATTCGAGATAACCTCGGCAGAGAGTTCATTCCACACCATAGACTCTATCATAGAGTCATACTCGTAGAGTCCCTCAAATGCTCTGTTCCTCTGAAACCGTAGAGTACCTACACTATTTACTTAGATACACACATCATCATCATCATATTAGCCAGAGGACGTCCACTGCTGGACATAGGCCTCCCCCAACACACACACATAGGTATATCTTATACCTTTAAACGAGCAATTCTTGTATATTATTATATATTTTATATATCTCGGAAACGGCTCCAACGATTTCGATGAAATTTGATATATGGGGGTTTTCGGTGGCGATAAATCGATCGTGTTATCTCTGCTAAAACGCGCATTTTTGAGTTTTTATATGTTTTCCGAGCAAAGCTCGGACTCCCAGATATTACATGTAGATATGAGTAATACTTGGAAGTGACCAAAAATATAGAGACCAAGCTAACTCTGCAATGTGTGGCCATGTCGTCATTAATGTCAAATTTATATGAAAATATGACGTTTATAATGACACCCCTTCACTTAGTTCTGTCTGTTCAAGTTGGTGCAAAGTTGGCCTAGACTCAGAGCCTAGAGACTAATCTATCCTATCTATACCTACCTCTGGGAAAACCCGCATTTCATTTTTGAGTTTTATATGTTTTCCGAGCAATGCTCGGTCTCCCATGCAGATATTGTGGTAATATATAGGTAAACGGGACCCCTGTATTCTAGTTCCCAAAGGCATCTAACGCAGCATACAACAGGTAGCCAATAATACGCGAGCACAATCGATGTGCACCCGAGCTGTGTGTATTGTGTGCAGTACAGTCGTGCACAAAAGTGTCAGGGGGTCTACCGGAATTGCGGGGATTTTTCTCTTTTACTCCAATGAAGGTGTAGTTAGAGTGACAGAGAAATATATGCCCGCAATTTCCGAACTTTTAGTTTCGCGGTTACTTATAGCCCAGCATCTACGTAAGGAATGTAAATATTTTCATACTACAGTGGAAACTCGATAACACGAATCTCAAGGAAAACGCTCACAAATATTACTTATTAATATAACCACAGTTTAAGAGTTAGATGTTTCATGTTTGCAAATATTTAAGGTCCAAAAAATCAATTATTTTCTAATACACTATAAAACACCCAGTTTACTCAAAATTGTAGATACTTATCTAAGTAAATAATACCTTTAAACGAGCAATTCTTGTTTATTTATATACAGGGTGATTCAGGAGACGTGAGCAGGACTAATCCTGCACACTCAGTAACTGATAATTGATCGATCACCGTCGTATTTAGGTGAAACAACCACACTTTTTCCTATTTTTTAACTTTTTGGTGAGGGCGAATTTAATCCTCTACAATCATAGTCACCCTACAAGACCTAATTAATAAGCATAAAACCTCTTTAACTTTTTGATTACGAAGAAAATAAACTGTCAAACTTGGTGAGATACGAGTTTTCAAAAGTAACCAGACCGCGATGACAGTGATGACATTCAATTTGACACAGAATATCGGTAGTTTAGTATTCTAATTTTAGGGTGACCGTGCATGTCGTAAATAAATTAATAACTTTTTTTTTCAACACGACTAGAAAATTTACGTTAACCTCACTAATACTGATACGAAAGTGTTGCTTATAATTTACGAAATGCGCAGTATTAGTCCTGCTCACGTCTCCTGAATCACCCTGTATAGGTATATTTCGGGGATCTCTCTTACGATTTCGATAGGCCTTATCTCTGGGAATATGTGCATTTTTTTGCCTTTATATGTTTTCCGAGCAAAGCTTGGTCTCCCAGATATTTTATTGTAATATATTATGTTTACATGCAATTAAAGAATCATTGTTGACTTACCTTGGATATAATGTGCTGTCATATTCATTCGAATTCGACATAGGATCCGTAACAATTATAATTCACTTTCAAATTACAAAGTCATTAATACTTGTTTCGATGAAAAAAATATTATACATTTATAGCTTTTACACACAACTGTACATACCCTTTGTCAGTTCACGCTTATAATTTCGCTGTATGGATTATGACACACAAACAAACACACGGACATCCATTGTAGCATTATACGTCACCCGTTCATAACTATAACCATACTGTTGCTAAGCAAAAAATCATATACAGGATGGAAGAATCGTATCTAATAATAGTTTAATTCTTTTAGTAAATAAACATGATTAAAATATCATTCTGATGTCAGTGTACCTACGTTCGAATTGGCCTGTCTGTCAAAAGACTCGACGTTATTATGTTAATTAAATATTTACCCAATTTAATGATTTGACGAATCCAAATATAATATTCCAAATGTTATACGAGTATATGTCATAATTATAATCTAGGTACAGATGAAGTGGATAATTTTTCTCCATCGTATTTTCTCGCAAACGTTGGTATTTGTCATGCTACTTCAGTCAACCTCAGTACTTTTTGTACCAAGATTGACTGAAATAGCAAGACACGTTCGTACGTTTCCGTGGAAATACGATGGAAAATAATTATGTATGCATAGGGTTTGCAATCCGGATCCGAAATGTATGAAATTATCCGGATCTGGATCCGGATCCGCGGATCTTCCCATACATTACGGATCCGTCGTGCAAACCCTATGTATGCACTATCTGTAGGTATTTAACAAAAAACCGGGCAAGTGCGAGTCGGACTCGCGCACGAAGGGTTCCGTACCATAATGCAAAAAAAAAAAACGAAAAAAAAAAGCAAAAAAAAAACGGTCACCCATCAAGTACTGACCACTCCCGACGTTGCTTAACTTTGGTCAAAAATCACGTTTGTTGTATGGGAGCCCCATTTAAATCTTTATTTTATTCTGTTTTTAGTATTTGTTGTTATATAGCGGCAACAGAAATACATCATCTGTGAAAATTTCAACTGTCTAGCTATCACGGTTCGTGAGATACAGCCTGGTGACAGACAGACGGACGGACGGAAGGACGGACGGACGGACGGAAGGACGGACGGACGGACGGACGGACAGCGTCTTAGTAATAGGGTCCCGTTTTACCCTTTGGGTACGGAACCCTAAAAAATTACCAAGTTAAACGTTATAATATTGAAAATTTGGCGAATGTTAGTTGCCACAGTAAATCATCTGCGATTAGATGGTTGGCAAATGTTTAGACAATAGTATGGAGGGTCTGCCATCTTGTGGCCTAAGTCGGAAACATTTGTGCCCATGTACATTGCCAAAGCAAATGCTACCATCTACCGTTCTCGTCGGTACGCGTCCTTGTGCATAGTAGGTTCTGCCATCTTGTGGGCTACATCGGAAGCATAAACGACACACTTACGCCTCGCGCCAAAAATCTGACGGCTCCTATGCTGCCCCCTATAGTTCATGCACGGGGCCTATACAACTTCGGCGAAAAGGCTGAACATCCTTTATACAATGAACTGATCGCACGCCCCGAATACACTTCAAAACGTATTAGTGGTCTATTTGACAAGCTTTCAAAGTCGTTTAATTTTAGGGTTAGGTATTTGGGAGCGTCTTTGAGCTTCGTTTGACAATTCCTCCATTATTGATTGTCTGTATAAAATGTGTGAATTGTTATATATAATTTGAAAGTTTGTTTGATCTATTAGTATTTGATTTATCTAGATAGATTAGTAAGATTAGATATATTTATTTCTTAAAGAAAAAGGCACAGTATTTTACACAAAAGGATAAAAGAAAGGCTTTCTCTAGAACAGCGGTCGGCAACCTTTTAGCAGCCAAGGGCCAAATAGTAGTTAACGGAGGTGACGCGGGCCGTACTTTGTTAATATTTATGACTTTATGAGACAT
Organism: Cydia splendana; assembly: GCF_910591565.1. Classification (NCBI taxonomy): domain Eukaryota; kingdom Metazoa; phylum Arthropoda; class Insecta; order Lepidoptera; family Tortricidae; genus Cydia; species Cydia splendana. Next base: position 2,783,913 of record NC_085984.1, read on the forward strand.
TGTCGTTTGTCACTATTACATACAAAATAGCCAAGGCGGCTCTCGGGCCGCAAGTGACAGGTTCACGAGCCGCATGCGGCCCGCGGGCCGCAGGTTGCCGACCGCTGCTCTAGAAGATCGTCAACATAAGCTTACCACCCTCAAACATTGGTCCAACGACTGGTCAAATATCTTAGTTATTCAATATTTAAAAACGCTAATTTCAAAATCCCACTACCATTACATGACAGTTATATGAGTTATTTCATTTCAATTCTGCCGATACCTCTACTCATACGAATTTCCATACAAAATAACCCGTTTTCATTCCCTCGTATCTATGGCTAAGAATATTCGCTACTACGCTCCAAAAATCCAACCACTAACCAACCAAATTGACAGTAATTGACTCTTCCTCCTTATTCCAATGCACTCGACTCGCACTAACTCCCAAGCAAAATCCAACCTAACCTATCTTCATTTACAATTCAAATTAGATTGATAAATAATCAAACACTTATGACCTTTTTGAAGTAACTGTGGGAGATGTGACAATGTAATTTGAGTTTTATATAAAGAGGTTAAGGTATATTTTTGGATGACGAGTGAGAGATCTTCATTTGACCTCATAAGGTAGAATCAGGAAGTGGGGAGTAAATTGATTATTATTAAGATGCAGAAGTTTTGGTGGTTCTATAGCCGTGGGACGCAAGACCTATAGGTCATATAGGTATGCCTAGGTCATACTAGCGGAGAAACAAAAGATGCCACTTTTACGAAAATCCATACTAATATTATAAAGGCGAAAGTGTGTGTCTGTCTGTTACCTCTTCACGTTTAAGCCGCTGAACCGATTTAGTTGAAATTTGGTATAGAGACAGTTAGAGTCCCGGGGAAGGACATAGGATAGTTCTCATGTCGGAAATCATCCCTGAAGAGAGTGCAAAGGGGGGTGGAATTGAAAGAATTAATGAATTGCCTAATAATTAAAGTAAGCAATGCGCGAATTGAATGATTTCTATTAGCATTATCCAGGCGCTATACCTACTTTAGCTGCTGTCACTAATTCCACGCAGACGTAGTCGCGGGCAAAAGCTAGTTACGAATATTACGGGGGCGATATATCGATCTAGCTAATAGGTCTTATCTCTGGGAAAACGCGCATTTTTGAGTTTTTATATGTTTTCCGAGCAAAGCTCGGGCTCCCAGATATTATTCTATAAATCTTTAAAAAACTTGGCAAACAGCATTACGAATTCATTAAACACTTGATGATATCAAATCGAATCGCATTAAACACGAGCAGATGTTGAAGTATTATCAATGGCACTTATGAGCCTACCTTGTCACTTCACGTACCATTGTAGTTGTGGCAATAGTTGAGGGCCCTTGACTTATTCTCAATGCTTACAGATTAAGCGACGAGGGTTGCAAAGCGACCAATGAACAGCGGGACTATTTGGGCATAATAGAACTAGGACAAGTTTCGTATTCTTCCCACTTTCATTAAGAGGATCTGTAGGGCTAAGATGGTTGGTTTTTTATCATATGTCATCATGCCTGTCCCGTTCTAACAAATATGTAAGTTCCAAAAATGCGACCATGATACCGCCGCTGGAAAGGGATTAACGAAAAACAGCGCTTATTCTAGTGATTTCTCTATGAAGGTTTATTGTAACAATTCCATTTTTGGATTTATTTTTATTAATGGTGGAACCATGGAGGTGCGCTATGTCTACAGGTCACAGGAGCCACTAATACTGGTTTCACCCAACAAACCCTGTATTCGCCAACCCATAGGAATATTACGGCTCTTGACTCATAAGCCCTCTGAATAAGGTCGCAAATGCGTTAAGTGTTGGCTTCTACAGAGAAATACTATATCAGATGTGAAGAGGCCATTATGTTGTTTAGTGAATGTTAAATTTTAACCGATTAAGAGGCTTGTTTTGAAGTTTGTCAAGTATTTGAATGTAATAAGAGGTTTAAAACGATATTATTGTGTAGTTTTAATTTTGCATTGGTACTTAGAACTACTTATACAATATTACAGATAGGTACTTTAGGAAGAGATCTCATACTGTGATAAGTTCTGTTCTGTGTTACATGTCTCTCGCTGTGTTATTTAATATGTTATTTTGTACAATTGTTTTGCTACTAGGTACTATTCAAATGAGATTTTTCCAGGAATTAATTCCCAGCAAGCTGGAAATCGTCATTATACCTGCATTTGGTTCTAAATTAGCGTACCTAATCCGAGTTTGCTCCATTCCAGGAGTTGTGGAAAAAAATATAATCGTTAAATGTATCTCCCAAGGCCCTCAAAATTTATCCACACCTCCTGGGATGCAGCAAACTCGGATTATATCTACGAATTTAGGACCTAATGAAGGTATTAAAATGATTTCTAGCTTGCTGGGAATTAATTCTGCTGCTTTTTTTTGGATCTTATTTGATTGGTCTATAGGTACTATGACTTAACATGGAGCGACCAAAAAATGTCAAAAATTCTTAAAAAATTACGAAGGGAGTCTAGATATTAATAAAGTGACGTCCACCGCCGCATTACTGACGCGATAGTGACGTTCATCCCGTCACTCATTTTATTAACACAGGACGACAGATACAGCGGCGGAAACAGAGGGCCTACCGCGAGACACGTTCGAAGTGTTGCCTTCCTGTCACACTTACGTACGAATTTACAAGTGCGACAGAGAGGTAACACGTCGAACGTGGTTCGCGGTAGGTCAGACGCCGCAACAGTAATACAGATGTAGGGCATAGTTCTTTTCCATCGTATTTTCACGGAAACGTTACCGACGACGGGTAACGTTACGTTAACGAAGGTTTTTTGCTATTTCAGTCAGCCTCGGTACAAAAAGTACTGAGGTTGACTGAAATAGCATGGCAAATACGAACGTGTTCGAGAAAATACGATGGAAAACAATTATTCGCACTATTAGATGCAGTTGACATCCGAACGTCACTTTAAGGTAAGTAGCCGTATGCTCGTCACTGACCCAGTGCATAACATCATTAAACTTGTCATCATGGTTAATTAGGGACTGAGTTGACAGAATCATCTATTGGTCATTATGTCAAGCACTGGAACGTTTCTTTTACTGAATTAAACCTAATTTTTTTAAAACAAAATTTTAAGTCAAAAGACGTTATACTTAATAAGCTCTATCTGTCAATAAAGTATAAAATCTTAATCACCAACACATCTAGCGTTGAAAACACTTAAACACTTTGATAACCAGTTCTTTACCTGCATAATTAAAATCTTACTATACTCGTACATACCGTGACAGGTTTGGCTTGGTTGAGTTGAGGACGCGTGGCGCCATCTAGTGGCGAGTTGCCGAACTAATTATTGAGCGCGCTGTGAATTTTCGTTAGATTTTTTACAAATACAAATTATGTATTTCCATTAAATTTAAAATAAACTTTGGTTTTATTATTAGTTACGATATTCAGAAAAATAGTATGGGCACATCTTTGTTACCTTTGTTTGTTTTAAGTATTGGTAATTATATATCGCATGCCTTTTTTTCGTGTATAAGATGTCGAACTTTTATTTTATAATGTTACTTAGAGTTTTGCATCCCTATTTGGGTCTACAGCTTAAACAATCTGCTTAGAATTAGTGTCATTGAATAAGATAATTATTATTCTAATAAGAATGTAGTACCTAGTGATTTTTTTATATTTTGCTGTTGAAAGATCAATTTGTCTGTCTGAAAAAAAATACAGTGAGGTTTTAATAACAAAACTTCCGTGAGACACAGACGTATTAAATATATTAACACCATGTCGACATGTCGAGTGAAACATGTCGAGCGTTGTTCGACTTAAAATACGTGAGTGACCCGTTCTTAATATATTTAATATACAGCGAGGTTTTATGTAAATTAAGCATGTTTTAAAATGAGAGCGTAAATTGGATTGTATGAGAGCGGCTTTTTGGCGGCGGGTCCGTGTGACTCTTAATTTGGATTTCTTTTTTAGGGTTCCGTACCCAAAGGGTAAAACGGGACCCTATTACTAATTAGGGTTCCGTACCCAAAGGGTAAAACGGGACCCTATTACTAAGACTTCGCTGTCCGTCCGTCCGTCCGTCCGTCACTCCGTCTGTCACCAGGCTGTATCTCACGAACCGTGATAGCTAGACAGTTGAAATTTTCACAGATGATGTATTTCTGTTGCCGCTATAACAACAAATACTAAAAACAGAATAAAATAAAGATTTAAATGGGGCTCCCATACAACAAACGTGATTTTTGACCAAAGTTAAGCAACGTCGGGAGTGGTCAGTATTTGGATGGGTGACCGTTTTTTTTTGCTTTTTTTTGTTTTTTTTTTGCATTATGGTACGGAACCCTTCGTGCGCGAGTCCGACTCGCACTTGCCCGGTTTTTTTTTTATTCGATATCAGCCTGACAGTTGTTCGGAACTGTCACCTTTTGCGTTTACCTGACAGGCTGATATCGTCCGGCGAACTGTACGTTTACCATCAGTTTGTCACTGACATAAACGCCGTCGAGAACGTAATTTACTTTCTATACATCTCGCTCGCACTCGCATATTAGTGCAAACGGGATGTATAGAAAGTAAATTACGTTCTCGACGGCGTTTACGTCAGTGACAAACTGATGGTAACCGTACTGGTAATCAGTGGGCCCCTTTAAATTCGTTTTGATTAGTAGGTAATTGACGAATGTGGAAAATTATGAATTATTTATTATACGTAGAATACTTAACTTATCACATTTCATTGAATGATGTGTCGAACTGAAATATTGCTTTCTTAGATAAATACAACGACCGATTTTTTTAATAGCCTGTTTTTAGTGTCCCACTGCTGGGCAAAGGCCTCTCCCCTTGATTTCCCGACTCCCGTTGTTGAGCTTTTTCCGGCCAGTTACTAATGAAGGTGTCTAGGTGCCCACTGATTAACAGTCCGCCGGACGGTATCGGCCTGTCAGTTGTTCGGAACTGTCAAAATGTTGTTCCAACTGACAGGCCGATACCGTCCGGCGGACTGTTAATCAGTGGGCCCCTGTCTTCTCGCCATCTCCGTCTGGGCTTGCCACGTCCGCGCTTTTTTTGACCGAAAAATAGACCCATAAAATCAAATTAGCTTACAAATAGAGAACAAACATGTAATAAAACTAGTGACTTAATAAATACAGTAATTATATACGCACAGACAAACATGCGTGCCGTAATAGACAGTTTAGATCTATGGATACGAGTGTATACCTCGAGCATTAAACCTAACATTTTAAATCCAACTTTCACTGTGAGAATAGATATTCTCAGTCGACTGCCCACAAACGTTTAAATACTATACTTAGTTTAAGACGAAAGGGGACGAAATCATGTCTGCTTTTACATACAAATGTAGTATTTTCCACTTTGGATATTGACATCATTTTAAAATTTGTATGGAATTTTGTTTTGCTCCTAACTCTTTATAATAATAAATAATATCGAAATAATCGAAGAAACGGGCATAGCTATTGTTAATAATACATCAAATTGCATAAAAACATTTTCTATAATGTTAATATTCAAAGAAGGAAATTACTATTATGTTTTTTCGTCGACCAATCGTATAGTACCTATATAATATAATAAATTAAATTTAAACTTAGAATTTAGGAAACATTCTCTAAAAGATTTAAACAGGTGGTGAAAATATGTAGGTCCAAAAATGTAAGAGTATTACGAATTCGTCTGCAAAATGCTATAACTGTAAAATTATTACTACTTATTCTAATTTTGAAATCTATGCGAGATCGTTAACAAAACGTAAACTTAGCACTAAACGACCATTTGTACTAGCTATAAAATGTACAAAGTACATAATAACACGTGTGCAACTGTATAAACAACCACTTAATGCAGATATCAGATAAATGTCATGTAAACAGCAATAAATCTGTTTAATTTGAAGTAATTTGCCCAATTATGTGTGATGACTGATGAACGGCGCGCGCCGTGACGGCGGTTCCGCTACTCGACGGTAGATGGCGCCTAAAGTCGATACAAGATCGATATTGGCGTTTACAAGTAACCCAAGTAACATTTTAGTCCTATAATTTTAGTTTTTATCGCTAAAAGCTTGTATAGACGTCGTATTAAGGTTTCAGAGATGACCACCTGTCGTATAGAAGCGCTTGGCAACACCTTTTTGCTCTATAGGCTTATACAGCTAATATATTCTATAAGCAATTGATGTAAAGGTTTACTTCATCATTTTATAGAGCCGTTACAGGCGTGTACTATAACAGGTTCAAATATAATCACTATAGAGCAATATTACTGTATAATAGTATTTGGAATCACTTTTATGCAACTAATTTGCGCTATTAAGGTTCCCTGCCAAGCCGCTATAGTTTTGTGTTTTAACAGTGACAAAAACCCAACTATACAACGATTTTAGGATATAGTGGCTTTAGAGATGACTGCTATAGTACATAATACTTTAGTAGTTTGCGCTATTAAGGTTCCCTGCAAGCCGCTATAGTTTTGTGTTTAATCATTCAGGCCTTTAACATCTTGACAGATGATTTATGCAGCGTCTGTAAGCGAGGAACAACGTCTCTCGTGGCTGTATAAGCCAATGCGGGACCGGCATTTGCGACCGCATTTATGGCAGCTGAAGCAGGGAGCCATGTCGGCACCATCAGGTGGATTGTGCCTCTTTGCGCGTTTTCGGGCAAGGTCTTGGAACCATGCTCTGCATGCATCTGGCTCAACATAATCTGCCTAGGCAAACGAGTGCTATCCATACGCTGCACATGCCCAAGCCACCGCAAGCGCCTCTGTTTCAGCAGGGCGGTGATGCTAGGAAGCTGTGCAATTTCCAGGACTCTCTCGTTAGTGACCCTGTCCTTCCAAGTGATGTTGAGGATACTCCGAAGACAGCGCATGTGAAAGGTGTTTAGTCGACGTTCCTGATTAGCGTACGACGTCCAGGTTTCGGCTCCGTACAAGAGCGTGCTCAGGACGCAAGTTTGATAAACAATCATCTTGGTCCTGATAGTAAGATGTTTGTTATTCCACACTCTTGTACGCAGCCTGCCGAACGTCGTGGCCGACCTGCCGATGCGAAGGTCGACCTCACTTGTTTGTGTTTAAACAGTGACAAAAACCCAACTATACAACGATTATAGGATATAGTGGCTTTAGAGATCACTGCTATAGTACATAATACTTTAGTAGTCATATGAACACTATTATAGAACTGTTTTGCTCTATAGTAGCGTTTTTAGGACATATTTATAGCGTTAAAAAGCGCTTTAGTAGTTTTTAAATCCCTATTATATCTCATCGCTGTAAACGTCACAATGACTCTTTTATATCACAAAACTGTTGTATAGTGGTTTTGTTTTTTCTTTTAAAAGACAACAGCGTTATAGCTGAGTTTTTATGTCTTTTATAAACCGAGTTAGATACATAAAGGTAGAAAACGACTACTTGTAAATGATCAATTTGATCTGTAATGGCTACTTATATCTTGCTTATATAAGTTCAGGCCTAAGCCACATAATGTGGTTCCGTACAAAATATTTTTATATTTTAATGAATTGATAAAAAAGACCCCAGTGATATTAGTGATTGTAGGTGAGATTTATCATCAATGATTTAATACAAGCATAAAATCGTGACGGTTTAGATATTTATCGAAATCCATTATTAGCACATTTTTTTTACCAATCACATTGAAAAAGGAAATAACAGTAATGACTACATCTAAATTAAAAAAAAATCCTATATCTTTCTAAAGAGTTTGTAGGTGCAACTGGGTCGCAGCAAAATTCTTTTGGAACCCTAATTTTAATCATGATGGCGGTGAATATTTCGTCGTAAGTTCTATAGTTAGCCTATAAAAGCGTCGGATTTACTTCTTGGCTGTATAGTAGTAACTATGGTGAATATCATAATATTTTATTAAATTATTTTATTAAAAACATAAATAAATCGAGGGGGCATTTAAAATTCCTCATTAACCTAATACTATTCTAACGGTAAAACTTCCGTCCCATATACTTTTTGCACTAAGGACCGAATTATTCGACATCTAAATGGCGCATATTAATATAACGTCTTTATATATCACCATTTTACTTAGTACCGTTTATGTGAAGTAAACACACAACAAAACCACTGACAACAGTTGATGGAAAACTTGATAGCAAATTTCGTAGTAAAGGAACTATGAATTCTACAATAGTATAAAAAAGCACTATAATAGAATTTCAAATACTACTATAGTATAAAACAAGCACTATAATGGAATCTCAAATGCTACTATAGTATAAATTAACACTATAATGGCGTTACTGACAACAAATTAGCACAAAAGTGATCATCACATCACTTTTATAGACCTAAAACGTCACGACTGACACTGCTACAGGTCTACTATATCACTGAATGGCACATAAGATGCGCCATTTCGGCTTTATACAATCTTCTTAGGTCTTTTATAGGACCTTAGGTGGTATTTGGGAAACGTTCTATCGACTACTATAGAACCACAAATAGTTACTTGGGAAATAACGTACACGCATCGGAATTGGAAGTTTTATATATTTCTAATTAGGAATAATGAGTAGGTAATATTTAATATGACGAAGAAAAACGTTTCCTTTGTTTTTAATTTTGGTTACTGACTTTTTTTGCAGTTACAGCGTTCTCAATCGTAGACAAAAACAGAAGTGTCGGGCGCCTCACCCGGGCCCGGACCGATCTAACCTGTGGTCTAACCCCTTAAGAAATTTTTTAACCGTTCCAAAAAAAATCTTATTTATCATTATCATCACAACAAACTGCTGTTTTTCTCTGCAATTCGTTTTTAGGTTAGGTTAGTATTTTTAACCCACGACGCAAAAAGAAGAGTATTATATCTGTCTGTCTGATTCTAAAGCGTCGGGGTTTTTTAATTTATTTAAATTTAGTCGTTATTTCCGATCGTTTAAATAGTACCCCATCCTGAATGTAGGTTGGTATATCGGGGTCGTCCCGAGCGTACTCGGTTACCCAGAGGCCAGAAACCTTCTAAATAAACAATTATAAGTACCTAGACATTATGAAAACTTGACGGACCCATTTTAAAACATAATTAGCCACCAGATGCGAAGTTTCTTTTTCACTTAAATTAAATTTTAAATAAGTTTACTAAATATATTAATAAGTTTAATCACTATACTGTATTATAATATATTTTTAAATTAAAACAAAGGTTACCATTAAAGTTTGAGCCAATCTGCCAGGTAGTAACGCACGTACTTCGATACAATGTGTACGTGCTTGTAAAAAATATAGCCAAGTTCACATGTGAGTGTGCATTGGACAGGACTAAATGGCGGGAAAGAGGGGAGGCTTTTGCCCAGCAGTGGGACACTCTTATAGGCTAAAAAGCCGGCTAAGTACGAGTCGGACTCGCGCACGAAGGTTTCCGTACCATTACGCAAAAAAACGGCAAACAAAGTCACGTTTGCTGTATGGGAGCCTCATTGAAATATTTATTATATTCTGTTTTTAGTAGTTATAGCAGCAACAGAAATACATTATCTGTGAAAATTTCTGCCTAGCTATCACAGTTCATGAGATATAGCCTGGTGATAGACAGACAGACAGACAGACAGACAGACGGACAGACGAACAGCGGACGAGTCTTAGTAATAGGGTGCCGATTTAACCCTTTGGTTACGGAACCCTAAAAAGTAAGGTTTTAACATGCGTAAAATAAAAGGCATAAGGATAAAATCCGTGATGAAAAACATCACCAAGAAACAGGACTAATTGCAAAAGGCAGAGTTTCCCCTCTGAGTTGGAAGGTCGGATTGAGAAACGTAATCGTTGTTGCAAATCAATAATCTTGAGGAAATGGCTTGGCTGTCAGGACTTTAAGGCTTCCTTGAAGCGTTCCCACTACAGCGTCGACGTATGTATTGGCTCATGCCTTTTTGGGCCAATATACCCCTGGATGTGTAGTCAAATTGTGAAATTTCCAAACGTTTACGCACCGTAGCGAACGATACTCAACTGCCTCTGTCGCACTAATATGGAAGAGTGACAGAGAGAGATTACAGTGTCATTCGCTACGGAACGAACGATTGGCATCTTGGCTAGGCACCCTGGCGGCAAAGTTGACGGTATCTCCCAAACTTGGCCGTCAGCACATCAAGGCCCACTTGAAGCGTTCCCACCAACCGATATTTACAGAAAAATGTCTTTTTGGTCCAATATATCCCTGGCGGCAAAGTTGGCTAGTTTGAGGTTACCTCCCAAACTTGGCTGTCAGTACATCAAGGCCCCCTTGAAGCGTTCCCACCACAGGTTCGACGTATCGGCTCAATTTCCAACCGATATTTACCGAAAAATCAAGCCGGAGATGCTGTGGAAGCTAAGCTAAGCTGACAAAAGGTGCCGGTTTACGAATAACATCTGTTTTTGTCAAGGCAAACAAGCCGACGAATCGCCCGACGGTAATCATTTACCATTGCCTATGGACACTAGGTGTTACAGGTCCTGTAACAATGTGGAAAATTGTGTATTGAGTAGGTATGTATGTAATATAAAGTCGTGGGCGGCGATTAAATAGGTATTGATAAATGAAATTAAATCAAAAATCTTTATTTTCAGGCAACTATTGGCCCATAGATTAGCATACCTACATAATAATACAATACACCTATCTTAAAAATTAAAAACACACACTATGCGATGTATTTACAAACCCGCAGTGTCAGGGAGCCGGCCGCGGAACCGCCGAAACTTGACACCTTTCGGCCAAAACTCCTCCTTGGTAAAAAAAAATCGGGCAAGTGCGAGTCGGACTCGCGCACGAAGGGTTCCGTACCATAAAAAAAAAAAAAAACAAAAAAAAAGGAAAAAAAAACGGTCACCCATCCAAGTACTGACCACTCCCGACGTTGCTTAACTTTGGTCAAAAATCACGTTTGTTGTATGGGAGCCCCATTTAAATCTTTATTTTATTCTGTTTTTAGTATTTGGTGTTATAGCGGCAACAGAAATACATCATCTGTGAAAATTTCAACTGTCTAGCTATCACGGTTCGTGAGATACAGCCTGGTGACAGACGGACGGACGGACGGACGGACGGACGGACAGCGAAGTCTTAGTAATAGGGTCCCGTTTTACCCTTTGGGTACGGAACCCTAAAAATACGTAGCATGTTTCACTCATATGGGGTCATCCATTAATTACATCACACGTTTAGGGGGAGGGAGGAGTCAAGAAAATGTGACATATTGTGACATGGGGGAGGGGGGACTCACAGACATTGTGACGTCACTTTAACTTCATCAATAACCGAAAATTAATTTATATTTTTTTATTCGCTGTACAGTTAAATAATGAGTTTTTGGAAGTAATTTTCGTTCCTAATTGGTTTTAATATTTCTTTTACCAAAAATATTTTTTCATTAAAAAAAATAATGCCGAGTTACTATTACCGATTTCGTTGAAAACAAATGTTGCCTAAAATGTGACGTCACACCAGGTGGGGAGGGATTTGCAAAATGTGACCAAGTGTGACAAGGAGGGGGGGAGGGGTAAAATAACCTAGAAATTCGTGTGACGTAATTAATGGATGATCCCTATGGACCGTTTTTCGAAGTCAAAAATGTACCGAAAGTTCCGTCTATATTCCGTCACTGATGATAGAAAAAAAGAACAGATGTAGTGCATAATTGTTTTCCATCGTATTTTCTCGGAAACGTTCGTATTTGTCATGCTACTTCAGTCAACGTCAGTACTTTTTGTACCGAGACTGACTGAAATAGCATGACATGTTCGTACGTTTCCGGTGAAAATACGATGGAAAATAATTATGCATTACGTCTGTAAGTATCAAATGATTTGTCAGTTCAATCGCTAGAGTCCAAGTTAACTTTGCACCAACTTGAACGAAACGAAAAGGGGGAGTATCATTAAACGTCATATTTTCATAGAAATTTGACATTAATGATGACGTTACCATACTGTATTTAATTACACAAACGGGTCTACCGCGATATAATTTCATTGTTTTTACCTTTAATTCCGACGTTTCAGCTGAGTTGCACCAGCTGTGGTCACGGAAAGTGACGGAGGGACAGTGGTGAGTGTGGTGGTCTTGTTGGTGCAACTCAGCTGAAACGTCGGAATTAAAGGTAAAAACAATGAAATTATATCGCGGTAGACCCGTTTGTGTAATTAAATATGTGTACAAAACGCGAGAGTTTAAAGTGTTATGTTACCATACTTTATCATTGCAAATGTCATGCAAAGATAGCTTGGTCCGACTCTAACAGTGTATCACAATCCTAACCCCAAAATTCGAAAATACATCAATGATTATAATACAGAGCAGAGCCCATGCTTAATTTATGTAATTTTCCGTCCTCCATAACCTTATGTTAGATTTAAGTAGGTGGTTGTGGTGAGTCAACGCGGTCTGGCATTATAATGTTAATCAATGTACATGAGAGGGTTAACATGTTTCTAACTCTTGACAGCCTCCTAGCCTAAACTGCAAAACGTAATTCAAGACCAAAAATGTAAGAAAATTTTGCCCCTTTTTACTAGCGCGTCTTGTATTTATGTAAAAATAAGTAAATAAAAGTACTTTTTCAAATCGTAGGAATAAAATTACTATATATAAATAAATTATCTTAGCGTGCTTATTTATCAAAAGGAATTTACTATTTTACAAACAAATTATTGCAGTGGCAACATTGTCTTACTTTTTGTGGTCTTGAATTACGTTTTGCAGTATAGTCGGTAGTGACGTGGTAGTGACCGTGCCTACAAAGCAGGAGATCCAGGGTTCGAATCCTGGTAAGGGCGTTTGTGTGTTTAATCAATAATATTTTGTCCTGTATTTTTCATATATATCTTCGTCTAGTACCCACAACACAGGCCTTATTAAGCTTATGTGGAACTAAGTTGATTAGAGCCGGCGTATTATGGATAGCTTTATCCACGTGATAAAATAACTGTCACTTTTTAACACCGTGGGATAGAAAATGACGGACACTGTCACGACCATCATAGACAAGAACGACCATCATATCCGTAGGTAAAATTGTCCTTATTTAATAATTTATAAAAAAAACTCTGTCTAGTTAAATGAAATGACCTTCTGAGTAGAAATAACATATGAAATAAAATTGATGAAATAAACATCTTAATAAATAATAAACTGCCATTGAATGAAATGTAATGATATTATAATTTTTTCATTAAAATTTTATTAATGACATTTTTTATTAATATATTCTTTTTTTTCAAGCGATATGGGCATGCCAATGAAATAAACATAAAAAACTCAAATTTTTTTTTTATCAAAGTTAGGTCTGATCTTCTTCAAAATGTTATATTCAGTGATCGTTAATTTTCCAGCAATTTTGGTGCAGCATAGTAAAAATAAAGGATTTTCTACATTTTTTTTCTAGGGAGAGGATTGGTTAAGGTTAATATTACTGTTATTAACCCTAATTATCTATTCCACCTATAGTAGGGCATACAGATGCTTTAACCATGGTCCCCATGCTTAACCATGGTTTGGTGGTTTAATCCTCTCCCTAAAAAAAAATTGTAGAAAATCCTTTATTTTTACTATGCTGCACCAAAATTGCTGGAAAATTAACGATCACTGGTTATATTATAAGATCAATCCCCGAACACCAAATGTCAAAAATAAATATGCACACCAAAGCGCAAAACCTGCATAATTTGTTAAAAATCCGACCTAACTTTGAGGCAAATCAAAATCAAAGTTCAAAAAGATCTCAAATCCTTTAACCCGTACTTATAAATTCGACTTAAAGGTGAAGGTCCTAAGGTTGATTTTGGATGAATGATGATATGTAATTAGTACTTTTACAGTGATTTAAATCGTTCTTGGCCATGACAGATGGGTATCGGCGCGATTATAATATGGTTGCCGTTAGGCATGTCTAGTAACCAAAACAGAATTAACATAATGATAAGTTGGGTGAGTATAGAGTAAGCGAAGGATTCAGTGAATGATGTGGTAAAGGTAACCCTAGAAGTCTTCGTTAAGACTCGATTCCTTTCAGTCTTCTGTTTTCAGACTCGACTCAGTTTTTCAGACTAATAATTAAGATGATACTTGAGTTCTATTCAACTTTTTAGTGAACCGAGTCTCGAGACTTGAGTCCTTTTTAGAGAACTCACTATTTTATTTGCAAAAACAGTCCAACCGCATAAAAATCATGAGTACACACATCATACAATAACGCGTATTTTTAACTGTTATTTTGATAAAAGCTACAACCTTGTTGACGAAGTCTTTATTCGGAGGCTCGAGTCTTTTTGTGTTTAGCTGAAAAAACTCGACGACTTGACTCGGGAATTAAAAGACTCGGAATTTGTTTAAGCGCAGATGTATGTGAAAACGAGTCTAGTTCTTTATATATACATACTTGTAAACTCAAAAGATTCAAGTTCACAATAAAACCTAGTCTTGACAGCATTCCCCCTATATCTGGAAAATGACCGATAGTTGAATTTGATTGTTTATTTATAAATGTGTTCCATGCTTTTCATGCATTTCTTGATTTACAAGGGAGCAAAGTTGTTTAACTCCTCGTGCTAATATTGACACCCGAGCAAGCGAAAGATTGGAAAAGTGGAGTGGGTGTGAGGATTTTAAGGCAAGAGTCGAACAAACTCTGTTACCGAGTAAAACAACATTTATCACCACACCAAGGCGAGCAAAATACTTATTGTTAGTAGATGTCTTAGATAAGAAATCAAATCCAAATGAACGCTATTAAATATTTATCATTTTAAATTATGATTTTGAATGATGAATACTAAAAAGTCGATTCCACCAGCCAACATAAAGGCTCCTCTTCACGTTGGGCCAACTCCAACGCCAACGAGGGACGCAGCCATGCGGTAGAATGAGATAGCAATATCACTTGCTCCCTCTAACGCATAAATGCGTCCCTCGTTGACGTTGGCCCAACGTGAAGAGGAGCCATAAGGTAACAACTCAAAATTTGCATTTAACTTTGTCACTGTTGTGTATAAAATGCAACTTTTTCAACAATATTTACTACATAAGCTGGTGTAATGAAAAAATAATTATCTGTTAAATATGAAAAAAAACCGGGCAAGTGCGAGTCGGACTCGCGCACGAAGGGTTCCGTACCATAATGCAACAAAAAACGGCACCCATCCAAGTACTGACCCCGCCCGACGTTGTTTAACTTCGGTCAAAAATCACGTTTGTTGTATGGGAGCCTCACTTAAATCTTTATTTTATTCTCTTTTTAGTATTTGTTGTTATAGCGGCAACAGAAATACATCATCTGTGAAAATTTCAACTGTCTAGCTATCACGGTTCCTGAGATACAGCCTGGTGACAGACGGACGGAGGGACGGACGGACGGACGGACGACGGACGGACGGACGGACAGCGGAGTCTTAGTAATAGGGTCCCGTTTTACCCTTTGGGTACGGAACCCTAAAAAGAAACGAAACACATGTGTATAGTTGTAAATTTAATAATAACGTTGGTTATAATGTTTTCCTACTCTACCCATCTTTCGTGTAGCCTGCTCGTGACAAAATGCACCAAAGAAACGAACACATACAAAACTAAACGTCACAAATACATACAAACATAACAGCTCATACAACCTTCTTAACTCCACTTCACAATCATAAATATGTAACCAAACTTCCATAGGACATGGAGGGAGAAGTGTGTAGATGATTATGAATATGAATTTTCTTGAGAGCGTCCGATGTAATAAGTAGTCTTTTATTTTTAACCGAAATCTTCGGATATAATAATATATTTGTGAATATTGGTTGCAGTGTTATGGACGAGATCACTATACCTATATAGGTACTAATAATACATACCTACTAATAACAGCGCACATGTTCTCTGCAAAGAACTATGCAAAAAGCTCGATGATTTTACCGGTGACCAGAAAGCTGGCAGCTTTCTCTCGCAGCCCATTAGCATTGCCATTCAGCGAGGGAATGCTGCCAGCATCTTTGCCACAATGCCGCGGGGGTCTTATTTAGACTTATTTTAATTTAGATTAGTTTAGTTTTTAATTTTGCGAATCAAACATGCAATAGGTAGCTTATTAATCGCTTTATTATTACTTACTTAATTTTACTACTTTATTTTACAGTGTATTGCTGTTAGCTGTAATGCTGTAAAATTTGATTTCAATAAATATAAATATCAATATCAATTTTAGATATTAATTTTATTATGAATTACTTTTATATTCTTAAGTATTTCAGATTCATTGTTTGTTGACCACTAATATACTGTATTTTTGAAATAAATTACTTTACACCATGCATTAAATAAAGCACCAGATAATTATTAGAAAAACACAGATAGAAGTTATTTTTAAACACGAGTCCTATTTAATAAATCGGATAGAAATATAAAAAGTAGGTGAGTTGACCGTGACGTCACGATGTAATGTTTCATATAAATTCCATATTAGCAAATCGTTTTGACAGTTCTAAAAAAGTAACTGATTCGACTAGTAGGAAAATACCCTATTACAATATGGTTTTACTACTCATTTTTTTGTACTAAAAAGAACAGTTTGCTAACAAAACATGAATGAAAAATAGAAACATTCAATGGTAGCGGATGAAAAGTATCTGCTGCCCTGGAATACTCGAGGTATACATATCTCTACAGTTCGCGTTCCCCCAGATTAGAAAATTATGAGTTCACAACCATCTTGGAAAATCAACGCTCCAAAATATATTTACACGGCTCCTAGACACTGACAATAAGGACGTGTAAATATATTATTGGAATGTTGACTTGTCAAGATGTGTGTGACTCGATCGTACTTACCGTAACCGAGAAGCAGTGACCAATTGATCACTACACCTTATAAAACAAAGTCCCCCGCCGCGTCTGTCCGTCTGTATGTTCGCAATAAACTCAAAAACGACTGAACAGATTTTCGTGCATTTTCCACTCGTCAATAGAGTGATTCTTGAGGAAAGTTTAAATTTAAACTGTAATAAATGTCATATACTAAGAAAAAGTGACCAAGGCCTCCAGTGCCCCAGGCTGGAATCGAACCAGCGTCCTCTGCTATCGCGGTAGGTGCCTGTGCCATTCGGCCACCGGGTCACAGCGACATAGGTCGAATTTTTCCAAGTACAGTGAAACCTGGTTAAGTGGGACCTGGATAAGTGAGAAACCTCTATAGCTGGGACTCATGGTGCGGTCCCGACACTTTAGCACTGAATTACCTCTATTAGTGAGATAAAACGAACCTCTATAACTGGGATTAGTTGTTGTGATTTTATAGTCACATTTACCTCTATAATTGAGACAGAGAGTGTATTTTACCTCTTTTACTGAGACTATATTTATAAGATTACATTTTCCTAATTGCTTATTAAGAATTTTATAGGAATTGACCTCTGTATCTGAGATAATGTCAATCTATGACCTCTCTAACTTGGACTTTATTGATCAATTTCCGTCTTCTTACTAATTCTTGGTCTATCCACAAATTCTGCATTTGCTTAATTGTGGGTAAACGGCTTCAAGTTTCATTTAGTTACTTTATGTAGTTAAAATTATCGAAACAAAAGCTGAAATCTTGATAAGTAAAACGAATAAACAAATTTTCATTTAATAAATGTCTAAGACGCAATGAAGTCCGTATCAATTTTAATTGAAAAAATCTCTCCATTGGAGAATCATTCAAAATAAATTCAAAGAAATATTTAAACAGACTTAAAAAATGTTTAGAGACAAGGATTATTTTACCTTATTTATTTTTGAAGATAATTACAAAATACCTTATTAACTATCTCTATAACTGAAATATCCTCTATTCTCACCTCTATTAATGGGACCCTCTGTAAATGAGACAGAAATTTATTTGTATCTGGCTAACTGAGAGCCTGGGTAAGTGGAATACCTCTTTAAGTGAGACAAATCTGGTCGTCCCTTGAAGTCTCACTTATCCAGGTTTCACTGTATATGCACTTCTTACTGAAAGCTTATGGCGCCCCCTGGCCATCCCTAAGGTAGAACAGTATGGTTCGACCTTCTAACTGGATCATCTCCGGTGATACCGAGCTAGCGAGTTTAAATTTGTTAAGATTTTGTGTAACCCGTGCGAAGCCGGGGCGGGTCGCTAATAGTACCTATATTATATAGAACATGTTACGTCAAACATGACATGACATATTTTAAAACGTAATTGTCAACAAGCCCCTCCCTCAACATCCCTTTCCGGCCTAGGCCGAAAACCCCACATTTCTGCTCGACGGCACAAAAACTTATTTAAATGATTGACCAATAATGATCGATACTAAATTACCGTTTTCTTGCAAATTGGGGTTACGTGGTAATAGCATTCTGGTATCATTACCGTACTAACGCTGGTGGTGAACAGTGGTGACTTGGAAGTTTGGTTTTTTGATAAATAAACTGTACGGATATGATGGTCGTTCTTGTCTACGTGACAGCGTGATAAAACGGTGTCCGTCACTTGTTATCCCACGGTATTTAAAAGTGACAGTTATTTTATCACGTGGATAAAGATGGATAAAGCCATCCATAATACGCCGGCTGATGATGAAAAAAAAGTGTGACAAGATTAAGAAAAGTGTGATGGTAAAGTGTTGTGACAAGTTGTCACAAGTTTGAATGTGACACAACATAGTGTTATGACAAAATGGGAAAGCGTGTTGAAAAGTGTTTTTTTTTACTGTGTGTCCATCTTGGATATTAAAACCAATATTATGAATTACAATGTGGTTAGCCGGTCGAAGTAATTATAAGTAGTAGAGATGGGCCGAATATGGACTTTGCCGAATACGAATATTCATACCGAACCGAATATTCATTTGGGCTAAAACTGCCCAAAGAATTTGTTTATAAATTCGGTAAATATTAGGCAGCTCGAACCGAACTATTGAGCCCATCTTTTAATTATACCTATCAATTCTGATGCATAGTGTCAAATTCTCACATGGCCTGAGCGCACCACTCCCATCGGTCATGTTTTAAAATTCGTCACTCGTTGCGAATTACGTACTTGTATCGTAAATACTTCCTTCTTCCTCGGTCCCTCATTGCTGAGGATCGCGACCATATATGCTCCGTCTCCACAGTGTGCGATCATAGGCCATATGGGTCACGCACTGCATGTTGCCGCCAACCACCCTCTTCACAACATCAGACCATCTCGTGGGTGCTTTTCCTCGCGCTCGCTTGCCCTCTATTTGGCCTAAGATAATCTGCCTCTAGGTCGTGCTTTTTAGACCGCATGATATGACCAAAGAAGCTGAGTGCACGTAAATACTTACCTAGATAGTATAACAAGAATCTACACCATTACTTTAAGTTTTTGAGCTATAATATTCGTTGTAATTAGAGGCCAAAGCTGACCATGTCGAGACGGTAATTCCCTAAATATTACTTAGAAGGCGCCTGAACCATTTCGTCTACCCTGAGAATATTCTGATAGCCACTATATCATTATGAGATTAACATTAACGGATACATGTTAATGTTAATCCAGTCTAAATTATGTTAATGTTTGGCCGGCGCCGTTGACTGATAAATATTTAATAGGTTGTCGATGTTATACTTAATGCCACATGTGACTTAAAGTTGGTTAGGTTTTATTTACCTACTGTCACAGGAAGGGAGGGTTATATTTTTCGTACATTTATTAAATATCTGTAGTACTGTTTGATATTGGAATGAAAACTAGTAAAAATTTGTACCTATGGAAGTTTCGTGGCTCTTTCAATCAATCAAAAAAGATTTCTTAAAAACATTAAATAAATAAATAAATATTCTTTATTTGCTTAATATATGATACAATGAGATGGTAAGGATAACATATATCTGTGCTTAAACATATTTTGCTAGTTTAGCATGCAAATGTACACTTAACTTAACTAAATACCTATTTAACTTCTACTCAATATTATCTAACATGCATAACAGGTCATCTGTATTAGTGTAAGTACACCATCTTAGTTTTTAGCCAACGATGAAGTTGTGCTTTAAATGAATTAAGAGAAGAGCATTAAATATTCGTATACAGATATAATAACTACTTTTCATGAAACTAATTGGAAACTATTTGGAACAAAATCAATTACAAGTCATTTTATGGAGAATACATATTACTTTTCATTCCTATTTTTAATCCCCGACGCAAAAATAGGGGTGGTATATGTTTGACGCCAGTGTCTGTCTGTCTGTGGCATCGTAGCTCTCCAACGGATGGACCGATTTCGATGCGATTTTTTTGCGTGAAAGCGAGATTCCTTGCGGTGGTTCTTAGCTATGTTTGATAGAAATCGATCCAACAGTTTGAGAAGTATATATCTCTTTTCGAAAATGATTATACAATTTATAACCTTAAAATGCTAAATCTCGAAAAATTGTAGTGAGATGACATATGTCACCCCGTCACCAAGATATTTTAAAAATACTATATAATAGCCACTATAGTGTAAACAACTTTATTTACGGTATTTGACACATTATGACTGACGTATATAGAGATGTAACTAACGCAAATCGATTGTCACAGCAAGCGATTACGATTGGATGGCACGTAGACTGAGGTATCGAATTGTGACGTATAATGAATTTTTATTTGAGATTTAAATAAAGCTAGAATTATATGGTTTTCCCGCAAGCTACCGGTCGGTCGGTGTATTTAATACACCGACCGAGTAGGTCGCACCCATTGTCAAAATTGAAACTAACTGGGGATCTATTTTAAAGTTTATTTATGTTATTTCTGTGTCAAATTTGTTGTCTGTTAAGTGACGATAAATATATCCATATTTACAGTTAATTATCCACCTTTTCCTTATTTTTATTAAAAGAAAAATGAAAAATTCATATCGATTTACTTAGACGACTACCGATTCATAACGATGGTGTTCGGCCAACCCTAAAATTAAAAAAAAAAAGACGTAGAACGTAAACGTTCGCAGTGCAGTTGTTTTCCTTTGTGATTTCGATGTGCAAAACATTTTACGTAGTGTTGCTGTAGTGAGTGACAGACGTCAAATACCGTAAATAACGTTGTTTACACTATACTAGGTTATTATACTGAGTATACTGTATAATACTATACTCTGTATATTTAGGTATTTAAATAAAATTAGACAAATAATTTGAAAATTTTTGGTTATAGTTTATAACATTTATTGGTTAACCAGATCCTGGATCAGTCACTGAACGACTTGACTTTAACCTACATTCAGAGGCGTATTTACAAATTTGGCGCCCCGGGCCATTTTGACTTGCCGCCCCCCTTCATCAATGACGATAAAGTATTTTATTAAAAAAAAAAACCGGCAACAAGTACCTTTGGGGTGTGAAATAAAATACAAAAACTACACATTTACCATTTACTCACATAGGCATTTACATTGTTTTCCTATGTACAAATTGGTTGACAAAATCATCAATGACGCTGTCGTAATTTTAAACGTTTGTCAGCTCAGCTGCTATATTAAGAAGAGCTAAGCTATTCAGGCGCTCTTCGCTGATAGTGGAACGTAGACTACATTATTTGATCATGTAATATTTTCATCTACCCTCAACTGGCTGAAGGAGCCGTTTGAGGGTAGATTTTGTTTACTTTTATTTAAATACCTAAATATAGAGTATAAGTCACCTGCAGGCTCGCCTTTAGTATACAAACGAATCACAAAAAACTTATTACATACAACGAATAATCGCTTTAAAATTACTTAAAAAAAACTACTAATACCAAACCTTTGTCTATGATCTGTTTTTAATGACCGTTGTAATGGCGTTCCATTTTCAAATTCAAATTTTGAAAAAGGAACGGCGCCGGCGCCGCGGCTGCGGTTTTAAAAAAATATAGTCATTTCTGTTTCCGGGTAGGGGTTGTGTTTGGGTTCCGCGGGCAATAGGGTTTTTTCTTATAAGTACATGTATCTGTAGATTTATTTTTGTACACCAATTTAATTATTTTATAGCGATCATTGAAAGAAATTGACTTAAATACAACTTATATTGTATACCCTGAAAATATTTTTTTTGGCCTTCGCCATTTGCGCCGTTGCGGATTTTCAGTGGTACTAATTTATTTTAAAAGGTACCTAGGTACTGGAGAAGAGATGTACAACAGACGTTAAAAAACATGAACTGTAAAATAAATAAAGATTTCGCAATTATAAACGATTTTACCACAAAAATGCGACAAAAGATTGTCAAGGATGCAAAATATATTATTTTGATATGAGTATAATGAAACATTTATATCAGGAAAAGGACAAAGGATTGCATTGCATTCCAATAAACAAAATAAAATAAATAAATAATGTTTTATTTCAGGCAACACGTACAAGTTGAACAACCATATCAATATACAATTTTAAAGTTACAATGCCAAAGAAATACTTAAATAAAATAAACAATGTTTTGAAATTACCCGTTGACATGACCGAAGTTACATTTTAAATATTGGACTATTTTTGGCCAAACGGAGAGAACGGGATCTCGCTTCGTTCGGTCAAAACTACGGAACCATAAAATTATATTCGGTTTCTTCTTAACCATATCCTTATGTCAATGTTTAACATAATTATTGTTATGTATCTAATCGATTGTTATCCCAAAATATTATTATGTTTCTTTCCCTTGCACGGGACATTTGGGCAGCGTCAGAGTCGAGGCCAATACGTAAAGCCATTCGACAATTTGATTTTCACCACACCAACTGGTAAAGGCTCTTTTGATTGTTCAAAAACAGATAGCAAAGTTGTATTTTATTCACATGTGAAGCAAAGTAATCAAATGCAAATTTTGAGTTGTTTTCTCATGTTTGCTGGTTGAATTGACGTTTAAATGATGGGTTTGATTGATAAATATTTAATAACATTCATTTGGATTTGATTTGGTTTGATTTTGTTTGATATTTTACATTTAATATTTTCTTCGGGTTGGTGTGGTGAAAAATTTTGTGTTTCACTCGGGGGCAACTTTTGTTTAACCCTTGTGCTTTGAAACCCTCGCAACGCTCAAGATTCCATTATTCGAACCAATTTTGGAATCTTTCGCTTGCTCGGGTACAGTGGCGTAGCTAGCATGGGTGGCACCCGGGGCGGAAATTGTGGGTGTCACCCCAAAATTCAATCAAAATTGTAAAATATGTTTAATATTTTACAATTATAAAATTACGTTTAATATTCCATAGCTCACAATTTACTCCATCGCTTTCATTTTAGATTCCATGAACTCTCAATAGTCCACACCCTGGCGGGTGTTGCCTCTGCGCGCCTTCTATGACACGGGCAAGGACAGCATCCGCTCGGTGTAACCCACATTTCATAAGTGTCATAAGGGCATCTACATGTTGGCTTGGGCTCCGCGCATGCCTCCCAAAGGTCCGAGTCATCATTGTCCGGTGAAAGATATACAAATAATTTACGTTAAAAAAAAAAACTTTTTTTGCCAAGTGCGCGATTTGAAAGAGATTCTGTAAAATCCCATTTCACTATGAATTTCAAATAGTCCTGAGTCACCCAATTAGAAACAGTGACATAGCTTCTCAATTACAGAAATAATCACATAATAAAAAAAAAACCTTTCTGAATAAAAAAACCTATGAGGCGCCAACATATTATTGTTACATACCAGGAACCCCGAGAGACTTTAACCATGCATTTCTGAGGCCAAAATAAGGAAAATATACTAAAAGAATTTACGTCAATTTCGCCAAAATAAAATTGTTTTTCGAGTTTTTGTACATAAAATGTAAATGTATGTAAATTTGTAAAACTGTCACCCAAAAATAATTTTAACTTTTTTTTGTCAATTACAGAAATAATCACATAATTTAAAAAAAAACTTTCCAAAGTTGCGAAACTTTCCACATGCTAATTTCTCGTTTTTCGATTTTTTGTACATAAAATGTAAATGCTATAATTTGTAAAACTGTCACCCAAAAATAATTTTAACTTTTTTTTGTCAATTACAGAAATAATCACATAATTAAAAACAAAACTTTCCAAAACTGCGAAACTTTCCACATGAGAATTTTTTGGTAACTTTTGAGAATGTTCTCGAGAACGAGAATTTATTTATTTATCGTAGTTTATACCATGAATATTCACGATAGTTTAGGTGTAGTATCCTTACCCCCAGAAAATTCCGACTTTTGGTCTACCGCTTCCGGTCAGAAAAATGTATGACGGCCCGGCCAAACGGTCAGACCTAGGTGGGGGGTGCTCGACCAAATGTCATACAGGGACCCTGGCAGTGTTTGACGCCGCCATGTTTTTTTCAATATGGCCGACTTTTTTTTTTTATTTTTTCAAGTTTGTCCTAGCGCGCTGAAATTTTGGTCACGGAATCTCGGGAGTCCTCTAAATACCTATGAAAAATTTTTTTTTGGAAAAATGCTACAATTGCGGGAAAACTGGCCACTTTTATTTTGTATGGCAACTTTTAAACGGTGCGTGATAGGTGGGGGGTGCTCGACCAAATGTCATAGAGGGCCCCGAGACAAAACAACCTGCATTAAAAAAAACAAAATGGCCGACTTTTTTTTAATTTTTTCAAGTTGGTCCGAGCGCGCTGAGATTTGGCATGGCGGGAGATAGAGGCCTCTAGATTCCTATGACAACCAAATTTTTTTTGAAAAAATCCAAGATGGCGGAACAATAATTTCCATGTTGCAGGAATGTTCTGAGAACATTCTCGAGACCGTTTCCGCTTTTTGGGAATGTTCTGCAATTTGTACATTGCTATGCTGGTGGTACTGGACTATGAAGCTAGGCGAATTCCAAAACAGTTTATAGGACATTTTAGTCTTTAAATATGATCAGGAATATTCTGTTAAAATCTCTAGGGTTCCTCATGCGGGCATGTTGTATATTATTTCCTTAATGGCGGTTGTGCAATCTGCCACAGTTTTACGATTTTTTATAGATGGCACTACTGATGTTCACGGTCGGGTGTCACCCCCCAAATGGGCGACACCCGGGGCGGGCCGCCCCCGCCGCCCCCCCCTAGCTACGCCACTGCTCGGGTATCAATATTAGCACGAGCGGTTAAACAACAACTTTGCCCCCGAGTGAAACAAATAACTATTGTAAAGGCGAGGTACATTATTATATTCATTTTTATGACGTAGTTAGCATAACAATACGTACCTATATTAATATCGATGACTGGGGAGCGCTGGTGGCCTAGCGGTAAGAGCGTTCGACTTTAATCCGGAGGTCGCGGGTTCATCCCCGGCTCGTACCAATAAGTTTTTAGGAACTTATGTACCAAATATCATCTGATATTTGCCAGTCGTTTTTCGGTGAAGGAAAACATCGTGAGAAACTGGACTAATCCCAATAGGGCCTAGTTTACCCTCCGGGTTGGAAGGTCAGATGGCAATCGTTTTCGTAAAAACTACCTACCCCAATTCTGGGGTTAGTTGCCAAGCGGACCCCAGGCTCCAGCCGTGGCAGAATGCCGGGATAACGCAAGGAAAGAAGATAGATCTTTATATCTTTATAATAAAATAAATTTTGCTACAAATGTATAAATAACTTAACCCTCCTTACCCTCACGAGTCACCGCACACCCACAATGCCTATTGATTCGCCTACTACCCTCTTTTCACGCAATTTCACAGGCAAATTGCCTCTTTTATAGCGGGAATTTAAGACAATTTTATGGTTCAAACTAGTGGAAACCTTGTTAGGAGCTTTTGTAGTTTTTGGAGGGAAAAATTATTGTTTCTTTTGTATTATGTATGGTTTATCTTTTGAACTTTGTGTTTAATTTGGCTCTATTCGATGAGAAAAATGTACTGTTCGCGATAACACACTAGTTTTCTCTCCTGTGGGCAATAGTTAACAGCTTGTGGGCATGTAAGTAATGATTTTACCATAGCTCTTTAAATAAAAGGAGGACCTTTTCACGTGGATAAGGGTTAAATAAGAAAATTAGCCTTTATAGCCCTTAACTCTCGTGTATGTCTACAGGAAAGACATAACACAGTGATCTGTTTGACCCAGGTATTGCTACAACCCCTAGTGTACCTATATTTCTTTCGACAGTGTGACAAGACCTACGCGTTTGCAATCTATGTCTGGTAGAGTTAGACCAAGAAAAGTCTGCAGAGATTTTGATAGCCCACACAGTGCAAGTGTTCTTTTCAACGTCAAACTTCTATGAAATTATGACTTATAAATAACACTTGCACTGCGTGGGCTACCAAAATCGCTGCAGACTTTTCTTGGTCTAACTCTACCGAGTTTCCGTTGTCAGTAAATTTAATAAAAATAAATTAGTTGGAGCAGATATATACCTAATAAAGCAAGATAATTTTAACTCGTTGCCTAAATATTTTCCACTAGCGACCCGCCCCGGCTTCGCACGGGTTACACAAAACCTTAACAAATTATACACCTAAACCTTCCTGAAGACTCACTCTATTGATAATTGAAACCCGCATGAAAACCCGGTTAGTAGTTTTCGAGTTTATCGCGAACATACATACACACAAACAGACAGACGCGAGGGACTTTGTTTTATAATGTGTAGTGATATAGTGATTTAGCATATAAATATATTTATAAATTGAATATTTCCAACTAAAACATATGTAGGTATGGGTATGTATCTTTTTCTTATTTGTAACTTGCCTAATGTATGAAAAATAAATATATAAATATTATAGGACATTCTTACACAGATTGACCAAGTCCCCCAGTAAGCTCAAGAAGGCTTGTGTT
The DNA here is from genome assembly GCF_910591565.1 of Cydia splendana. Classification (NCBI taxonomy): domain Eukaryota; kingdom Metazoa; phylum Arthropoda; class Insecta; order Lepidoptera; family Tortricidae; genus Cydia; species Cydia splendana. The sequence goes on from NC_085984.1 coordinate 2,810,706, forward strand.
GAGGGTACTCAGACAACGATATGTATAATATATAAATACTTAAATACATAGAAAACAACCATGACTCAGGAACAAGTATCTGTGTCATCACACAAATAAATGCCCTTACTGGGATTCGAACCCAGGACCATCGGCTTCACAGGCAGGGTCACTACCCACTAGGCCAGACCGGTCGTCAATTCATCCAAGAGTTGTTCGACCAAGTGAAAGATTTGGCAAATGATTAGTCTCTCAAAAGTTTAGAGGCATTATAATAATCTGCTTTATAATAATTCTACAAATTGAAACGTTGTCATACAAAAAATTGCTAATCGTTAGTTGTCAAAGTGAAACGTCGGCGATATGTTGGTTGGCAAATGAAATTCGGCCAAAAAAGTTCTGCGAAAAGGCAGAACACCGAAACCCGGTCGTCAGGTCAGCAGGCTAAAACAGAAGACAGAATCTTCGAATCGTGTAAAATCCACATTGACACAATATATTGTGAGGGTTGGGGTTATAAGCACATAAGTGGAAAGGTCACAATGTCAAGCGAAAAATCAATGACACAACGAGCGTCATACATCGGAGTTTTCGGGGGCGGAAAATCGATCTAGCTAGGTGTTATCTCTGGGAAAACGCGCATTTTTGAGTTTTTATTATGTTACATACCTATTTAATTACACAAACGGGTCTATCGCGATATAATTATAAATGATATGAAATTATATCGCGGTAGACCCGTTTGTGTAGGTACATGTGCACAAAACGCGAGAGTTTAAAGTGTTTTTTCATATCTCATGCTCTGAAAGTGGGTCGTTGTTGTTCTAAAAGGTGCGCAGAAAGTGATACGTTTATGCTCTAGCGCAGAAAAGTGGTGTACTCCTCTGCGTCCCCGTCCCACGAACAACTGGGTGGAAACAAAATGGAAAAATAATGTCTTTATTTCCTCGCCTGGAACAATTGGTAATTGTTTAATTTTACTAATCCCACGTTGATCCTTTGTTTATAAAAAATGATGTAAGTAAATTGTTAAAAACAAATTATTCTTGATTTCTTTCGTTGAATTCTATTTACTCGATTTCAGATAGCGGGAACCAAAAGGAATACACCATAAATATTTTTTTAAACCATACACTTGCGTAAATGAGCAAAGGCAAAATCTTATGCAGCCACATTTAAACGTTTGTACGATATTAAATTGGTTTTTAAAGTTATTTAGCACTATATTCTTATATTTTTAATTAAATTGTTATTTAATATTTAAAATACTTTTATTGTATTATTACGTAGTGCGGCGCACCAAGGTCGCGGAGCGGTCCGGTAGTCTGTTGTGGCTTTTAGAACGAAAAAGTATAAAATTAAAAAGTAAGAGGCAATCCCGCTGATTTTAAATTTTTCATACTTTAATGAACACATAATTTTAAAATTACTGCAGTTTGTTAAAAACTTTGTGTTTTCGTGAATATTGCAATCTAAATGATTTTCGCTAGGGGTTATTAATCTTCACACATGTAAAGTCTCCGATTGCAAGTAAGTCCTAAGGAAAAAAATCATGGCCGTAGGTCTATTAGGTCTAGTTACTGATTTTGCGAAATTGCCTTGTCTTGTTTGGTTTCCTCGCATTCGATATGAAAAGTAGAGTGTTTAACTCGGGTGAAAGGCACCATTTCCGTCTCGGACTATTGGCGCTCTCACTGCGTTCGAGCGCCAAACTACCTCGACAGAAATGGGTGCCTTTCAACCCTTGGTTAACAATCTACTATATTACGTTTTCCGAGCAAAGCTCGGTCTCCCAGATATTTAAAATTATATGAATGACTAAGTACGTTCTCTTTTTGAAATTAAATGCTTACTCATCATCACGCATCATCATCATCATCATCATCATCATCATCAGCCTACTCACCTACATCATCACGCATGAATATTTAACTAGGCCATTTTCGTCAGTAGAAAAAAGTGGCAAATTTAAAAAATGTAGGCGCGAAGAGTTTATCGTCCCATAGAACATTTTTGTTTCGCTCCTTTTCCACTGACAAAGTTGTTTGACCAGCTCAGCTATATACAGACCTACTATTGAAAAACATTTTTTTCACCTCAGGAGCTCGAACAAGGGTACTTTGCTTCTTAAAAACAGTGAGCAAAATGCGATTTTGCTCACTGAGTCATTTTGCTCACTGAGTGAGACAAAATGACATTCAAGTGACCTTTATAGTCAAATGTCATTTCAACATGCGGGGTAATACAAGTTCGATATACTTGGGTTCTATTATCTCTGTCCCTCTAGGTATGTTCTCACTGCTTAGGGTGAAAAATTTTGTGTACTACACGAGATCAAAGTTATTTACATCTCGTGCGCTTTTGAATCCCTTACTACGCTCAAGATTCTAAATTAGATTCACTCGCTACGCTCGTGAATCTATTATAGAATCTTTCGCTTGCACGGGACTCAAAATAAGCACTCGAAGAAATATCAAACTTTGATCTCTTGTTGTACAAATAACTATTGTTTAATTCTCAGGAGCATTTATTATACGTAGTTCTTTCAGCATTTTGACTCTCTTTATTCATTTCTCATCTTAAGTTAGGTTATTTATAATATGAATATAAAAGTAAAATATAAAAACACTTACAAAACAATAAAAATTAATATAAACACATTATAAAAAACCTAACCTAGGGTGCCGCCAGCAGCGGGGCAAGGCCCAAGCTACCGGTGGTCAGGGCTGCAGAGAGAGGAACCGGCGGACTATCCGCGCCGTGTCCAAGATCACCGCCTTCTGCATCTGACCCTTGATCCAACCACCTAGCGAGAGTCTCTCAAGATGTTGGTCGAGACTCTTCGCTATTTTTATCCCATGCGAAGTAAGACTTCACGTTTAGGTGTTACGTTTTTTAGCATTAGAAAAGAATCCACGTGTCTTTTTATTAATAATGCTTTAAAAAAAGTAGTAACTATTACTTATGAAACCAACAGAATGTAAATAAACGGTGTATTATAATTGTTACATGTTTGTTGTGACTCATTCTTCAGACATGTTTTTCAATAAAGAGACCCATCAAGATCGTGTAGTCTTTTTCAAATGTTAAAAAAACGAAGAATAGAAAGATAGAAAGTCAGATTAAACTGTACTTTTTAAACCAAGCATAATAAAGCATATCAGGTGTCAGTGACGTCTCAAGATATGTACTGTTTTCTGTATCAATAAATTAGAAATTAATTAATTTCATGAATTTTAGTTCCCTAATATTTTTTTTCAATGAATCCCATCTACGAATCAGTCTCATTTATAATTGTACAAATAACATTTTTTTAGTTCATTTTTTTTATTTTTTTTTTATTGGAAAAAGGTAAACATTTGACCACAATCTCACCTGATGGTAAGTGCCGATGCAGTCTAGGATGGAACATGCTTACCTAAAAGATGTCTATTCACTCTCGATTTAAAGAGATCCAAGTTATAGTGGACTGGGAATAGATTTGCAGGAAGTGAATTCCACTCCTTAGCCGTTCGCATGATAAAGCTGGATGCATAGCGCTTAGTTCTAATCAGCGGCAGAGTAACGACGTAAGGGTGAAACGCAAGTCCGCGTCTAGTCCCACGGTGGCAGAACGGAGATGGGTATTTTGGTTTTAGTTAACATTTATTTTTAAACTACCTATGTACAAGTAAGTTATACTTTTTTAATGTGCCGTAAATTTTTCTAAACTAGTTGATATTGTTAAATAGTGACATTATTTAATCAAAGTAATAATTATACGCCATGTTAGACTTAAACACACCATAGTTTACTTTCAATCAGCGAATTAATAAATCAACTTAACCCGTTCTTATTAGTACAAAATCATTATAAATTCCTAACCAAACCCATAAATATTTCCTCAGTACATAATCCATATTTCACATAACCGTCTCTTTCCAACATCCTGCTTAAGCGTATAAAGAAAAAAGACGGCTACATTCTGCCAACTTGTACTAAACTGTTTCATAATGATATGCAATACGACCCTCTTTAGTCTATCTCGCTTTGGCGTTAAGTTTATTACGGGGATGAAAGAGACGACGATAGCTTTTTAAGTTCAGAACTAAATCACATTATGCTGTAGAACGCGGCCATTTTATAATGAGCTTTGGAGTTTCATAGTAAAACGGAGTTTAATAGAAGTTTTTGATACAAAAAAGGGGAAGGTGGGGTCAATTGATACTGGTTAAGTTGTCTAAGTGACAAAAAGTTGATAACATTAATTTTATTTATAACAGTTGACAGGGCAGTCGTAAATGTGTTTTTAAAAGGCGTTATTTTGTATGTAATGTAGTTTTGTGAGATTTTATGGGGTGTGAAATATTGTTGCTGAGGTATGGGAATACATTGATAATTTGCAAAGTGGGGTTATGTGGATGATTGATCGAGTTTACCTTTTTCTTGGCTTTTTTTTAAAGAGCATTTTTTCTCTATTAAGCGCAATAAACTAATAACTAATTATTTCAGTAATAGTAGTATAATGTCTTGTTTGTAAATAAATGATTATAACCAATGAACTAACTATTTTTAGTAATTTGTCAAGAAAAGGGTTACAATAAATATGGATTTCAAATTTTTGACACTTGAACCCTTGAATGCAAAATAGATAAAAAATAATTTGAAAGTAGGTACTAAAATATTATTAAGAAAAGAGTGTACCTACATTTAACTAAGTATGTACATTACATAATGTACATTGGAAGGAATTAAAGATGGGGTAAGCATTTTTAAGGACCTTTACACGGACTATAGCGTGGGGACTATAGCCCAAACCCTCTCGTGCTTGAGAGGAGGCCTGTGCCCAGCAGTGGGACGTATATAGGCTGAATTATTATTTTACATGGACTGCCTTTTTTTACAAGCTTTTATTTACTTTCACCTGTCCCGTTGTCGTTCTGTAATCAAATCTTGCAAGTTAAATTTGATCCACTTCCCGGTTTCCGATTGAGCTGTAATTTTGCATGCATGTATAAATCGGATGACAATGTAATATTATGGTACCATCGAGCTGATCTGATGATGGAGGCAGGAGGTGGCCATAGGAACTCTGTGATGAAACAACGCAACCTAATTGTGTTAGGGGTTTTTAGAATTGTCTCGATGAGTATTAGTTGTCTGTCGTAAGAAAAGTACAGTCAGCGATAAAAGCTTGTACCAAAAATGAAATTTTTGCCAAAAACTTTTTTTGTCATGTCCCACTCGGCTGTGTGCTGGAGATTTTTTTTAGATAGGCCAATTCGAACGTACATACTTACTTACACCGATATCAGAATGACATCTAATTGATGTCATTTAGTTATCGTACCTTTCGCAGTTATCGTCGAAGAATATCCGCATGTTAAGAATCGTGCCCTAACCGCTGTAATTGCTCTACACGCTGCTCTACACGGTTGCGGTTGTAATTATGTATGTATGTTTGTTTCTAGCCTAACTAGAACATCATGTTTATATTACATATTAAATATATATGTAGAACATTTTAAAAGTCATAATTTCATAGAAGTTTGTTTATTAAAATAACACTTGCACAGTCTGTGCTCTTCTTCTTCCTCGCGTTATCCCGGCATTTTGCCACGGCTCATGGGAGCCTGGGGTCCGCTTGACAACTAATCCCATGATTTGACGTAGGCACTAGTTTTTCGAAAGCGACTGCCGTCTGACCTTCCAACTTCCTTCACCGAAAAGCAACTGGTAAGTGGGCCATTTTATTTACAGTTGTCCCCTACACTTTTTTTTTCACTTTAAAATTGGGATTTCTTATGTTATTTCTACTCAGAATCACGAGCTCTTTCTATCCTAATAGGAGAAAAAAAGTGTCCCAATGTTTTTTCCCATTCCGTTACCATTATTTCATAGACTTGGTATGGCGGTTTCGGAATGGGAAGATCGAAAAATGTATGGAAATCTTGGGACACTTTTTTTCTCCTATTAGGATCAAAAGAGCTCATGATTCTGAGTAGAAATAACAAAAAAAATCCCATTTTGAAAAAAGAAGTGTACGGGACAACTTTAAATAAAATGGCCCAAATATCAAATGATCACGTCTTTCCTGTAGAAGTGTAGACATACCCAAAAGTTAAGGGCTATAACTATAAAGGTTAATTTTCTTATTTAACCCTTATCCACATGAAAAGGTTCTCCTTTTATTTGGATAAGTATGATAAAATCATTACCTACGTGCCCACAAGCTGTTAACTATAGTCCACAGGAGAGAAACTGTACAGTTCTGATGAACACACACGTTTCACTCCTGTGGATAATAGTTAACAGCTTATGGGCACCTAGTAATTTTATCATCCTTATCCAAATACAAGGAGTAGGCCTTTTCATATGGATAAGGGTAAAACAAGAAAATTAACCTTTATAGCCCTTAACTTTTGGGCATATCTACATGAAAGACGTGAACACAATTTTAAGTTTGACCCATCAAAATCGCTGCTAACTTAGCTTGGTCTAACTCTAATGAAATAGTCGCAATCAGTCTGTCTGTATTCATTGATCGCTTGACATTGTGACCTTTCCACTTATGTACTTATGACCCCAACCCTCATTACGAACTCGTGTCACCGACGGCATTTTTTTGGTGGAAAATACTTGGTTATTTCATGTGAATTGTGTGTATTTATTAATGTAAGATTTCACTGTATTTAAGTACATTTTCAGATTTTTTGTTCAAGACATTTTTCTAAAAACCGGACAAGTGCGAGTCGGACTCGCCCACCAAGGGTTCCGTACTTTTTAGTATTTGTTGTTATAGCGGCAACAGAAATACATCATCTGTGAAAATTTCAACTGTCTAGCTATCACGGTTCGTGAGATACAGCCTGGTGACAGACGGACGGACGGACGGACGGACAGCGGAGTCTTAAGTAATAGGGTCCCGTTTTACCCTTTGGGTACGGAACCCTAAAAACGAACTAGATGTACCTAATAATGAATTTATTTTATTCTGCTTATTGTGCATAATTTTTCTTTGTCCATTGCTGTTTTTTTTTCAAACTTTTTGCGACTTTTTATTTTATTTACACGTTAAGAGCCAACGGGAGTGGTCATTTCTCCATACAAACGTACTCCTCGTTTTCCTCCGTGGTTTTTGAAGCTAGAGCAATGATTTTTTCAACACAGATTAATATTGTCAATATCTGTGTCGGACCGTTTTGCTTTTTTTGATATTTTTGTTTTTTAGAGCCCTTCAAAAATTGCCAAAATGGCCTAATTGACTATGCCGCAATGAGAGGCGTGGCATTCAAAACTGATATCAATTAGCCAAAAAAGCAAAACGGTCCGACACAGATAATTTCATAATCATTTAGATTTCCAAATTTGGTTACGATTGGTTAATTTTTGGAGGAGGAAACAGAGGAGTACAAAACCTCGATTTTTGAGATTTTTACGCAGGATTTTTCGCCTTGTCCTTATCGCACTACTTTTAGGTGCCGCTTCCGTTAGCGAGACGGGTATATTTACCTAAAATATTTAAAACTCAGCTCCTGTTTCGTCTTAAGGAGAAATTGTTTCTACAATACTCGTATATTATATTTTTCGAAAAAATTACGGTTGCACAATTGTGCCAATAATAATATGAACTATTTATAGGGTCATCATACTTAATATGTAAGTATTAACTATGGGCGCGCTTGTCAGTCCGGTATTGGTTTTACGGGTACCTTAAAAAGTACTTACTCACTTACTTCGCTGGCTCAGCGACCCGAAGTCGCCTCCGACACTAGTCAATCAATCAATCAAAAATATACTTTATTCATGTAGGCCTAGCAACAAGCTCTTATGAATCGTAATTAATCTTAATCTAATTATCAGAGCAATTTATTGATGTTAATATTATTCCATAATAAAATTGGATTATTATACATATCAAATTTAACACTAAGAATTTCACAAAAGGATCGTCAAACATTAAAAAGATTGTATAAAAAAATACTAGTCTAGAATTTCTAGAATACAATCTAAATGTCAAAAAAAAAGCATAAGTAACAAAAGAAGTAGATAGTATTACATCGGAATATCCATTTCCTCATCAATAATCAAATATACCTAATAAATAAATAATCATTTCGAATAACAATTAATCCCACGTTGTAATATCATTCATGTAGTCTTGTGTGGTATAGATAGTGTATAGGTGGTGTAGATTTCGCCATTCGTTCCTATCCTGTGCGATCTGACGCCATTCAGCCGCTTGTATGGGACACAGGTCTTCCTGGACCTCGTCGATCCCTTAAAAAGTGTCTAATTTAAATTGTATTCACTCAGAATATTATATACACATGATTTCGGCACTTTTTCAAGTGAAATCAATGAGTTGCATTTCATTCGATAGGTTTAAAAGTAACATCGATATGAAAATAATAAGGTCGCTGAGAAAGTTTTTTGATTCAAAATAATACTTTTGGAAATAATCGCTTTGAAAGCCAAACTTATTGTCCCCTCCCTCCCCCTTGTAACTTTTAAACTTTGGAGGATTGGCAGTACCATATGGTCATTAATGTCATTATCATTATGGATGGTCTGGGAGGTGGTCGTGTTTTTTTGTAATTTAAATCCTATAACACCAGAGGTTTAGGGTCAACACATATGTTCTGAGCCTGGTTCACATCTCAAACTAGGGATACAAGACGAATACACGTTGTTAATATTTTATGTGCTATTGAATATAGTATAGAGTTAGACCAAAAAAAGTCTGCAGCGGTTTTGATAGCCCACGCAGTAGTGTTATTTATACGTCACAATTTCATAGAAGTTTGACGTTTGAAATAATACTGGCACTGCGTGCGCTATCAAATTCGCTGCAGACTTTTCTTGGTCTAACTCTACCCACTTTTGCCCCAATATAAATAATAGCAGTAGTAAAAGTGCAGAAACAGAAACATTTCAAGTAAAATCGTGTCTAAAAAGTGCTTCCGCGTTCACATTATTTTTAGGCGTTCGTGTTTCTTGATGACGTTTACATTGTACGATTGCTAAAATTATACTCATATTTAATTACACAAACGGGTCTACCGCGATATAATTTCATTGTTTTTTCATTGTCTTTCCGTGACCACAGCTGGTGCAACTCAGCTGAAACGTCGGAATAAGGCAAAAACAATGAAATTATGTCGCGGTAGACCCGTTTGTGTAATTAAATATGTTTACAATACGCGAGAGTTTAAAGTGCTAAAATTATTCACCCTGATTTGGCCCATTTTGCAGTGGTATGTAGCCGAGTGGATCTATTCTGGCGTTCGAATTTCAATCCGGTGGTCGCATTTTCAAATCCTAGCTCGTACCTACCAATGATCCAATGATGAAGATCGGCTGGGTTGGAGAGCAATCCAAGATAAAGCGACTTATGGCGGTCACGATCCTCACTCATGAGGTTTCGACGAGGAAAAGAGACCTACCAATGACTTTCATAATCAAGACAGTAATTTTTCCACTTTTAAATTTATTCTAAGCTTAATAGTTTTTCGGTAAAGGAAAACACTGGAAAACACCGTGAGGCAGCTAGTCTAGCCCACCTATCCAGATGCATGTGGCAGACGCCATACATCATTAGCTGTTTTATTTAAATATGGACAATGTAATCTGGACAGAGATGTTTTCTCAATCTGCCTGTGGCCCACAAAGTGGTGACTGCTAAAAGGTATACATAATAAAGGTGTACATATGTTAAATTCTATGTACCTACGTGTTATAATCTTTTTGCAGTACTAATTTGACAACAATATTATTATACAGGGTGGCTAAAAAATAACTACATTCCCGTTGCCAGGGCGGTTTTGGGATTATACTGAGCAACTTTTAATATGGGATCAATCGCGAAAAAAATTGGCTGTTTCATACATTTTGACTGGTCCATTTTCTATGGGAGGGTAATTTTTTTCGCTATTTCGGGGTTGGTCCCATAGTAAAAGTTGCTCAGTATAATCCTAAAACCTTGGCCACAAAAATTCAGTTATTTTTTAGTCACCGTGTATAGTAAATCAAATGAAGTAAGTTGTTATTTTGCTGCATTTGTCACCCTCTTTTCACTTTCTCCTCTCATCTACTCAAAGGTTAACTGGAAGAGATCCCTCAAAGGGATAAGTTCGCCTTTGTACTTCTTACTAATTGTATGTTATTTTTAATATGTCTTTTTGTACAATAAAGAGTTTACTACTACTACTACTACTACTATATCTAACATTATAGACTGCGAGCCACGAACAGATTTCCATGACCAATCGCCTCCCGGGTGACCGCGATACAACCGGCTGACTATTTTTTTAATTCAGATAGCATCTAAACTATCATCTGACAGAGTATCAAGCGGGAGGCGATGACTGACGATATTTGCTCCTGGCCCGCGGTCTATTAAAATCACGTGACGTAGTCGTGTCGTCATCTATAAAAGTGCTTCCTCCCGACGGCGCAAAAGCTTTTAAGGCTTGTCAACTTGGAACGATAATGTCTACGACGTACATTTATGTCATGTCACTTAGCGTAATGTTAAGTTTAGTTAAGTTCAGTGTAGTGATTTTAACCTAAAAGTTTGTGTGTACACGGTGTTTTATTGAATTCCGTTAAGTTCGGTTTAAGAATGACTCACGCTAGACTGGGCCGGGGCCACTGGGGCCAGGCCCTTAGAGCATTTAGTAATTGGAGACGTCATCGCTGTCATTTTCTTTACGAAACAGTCTGCTGATTTTTGCGGGGGAGGGGACGTCAAAAGTATTGCTATTTCTACATGATTTGTACGTAACGTACAAATAGCCATGTCAGTCCATACAAAAGTTTGCACAATTGTGCAAGTTTTTCGGTAAGCTCTTAAAGGCGACTCCAGTTATTAAATGCTCTAAGGCCAAGCCGTAGCTTTCGACGCTTCATTTTCTATGGAAAGCACCACGTGATCACCGATCAGCCGTCATAGAAAATTACATGTCGGAGGCCTCGGCCCGGGCACGGCCCGGTCTAGCGTGAGTCATCCTTTTTGGCTAAATATATTTAAAAAAGCTAAATGGCATAAGTAGCAAATATTCATTTTTTTTAGACAAAATAATTAAACAAGGGCGAAAATTATCTCTATAAAGGATCTCTTCCAGTATTACTATAAATCAAAGATATGACATATTATAAATAAATAAATATTATAGGACATTTTTACACAAATTGACTAAGCCCCACGGTAAGCTCAAGAAAGCTTGTGTTGTAGATACTTCGACAACGATATACATAATATATGTATACATAAGTACATAGAAAACAACCATGACTCAGGAACAAATATCTGTGTTATCCACACAAATAAATGCCCTTACCGGGATTCGAACCCGGGACGGACCATCGGCTTCATAGGCAGGGTCACTAATACCCACTATATAGGCCAGACCGGTCGTCAAATTATAAATACCGTAAAACGGGGTGAGTAGGTGTCGCGGGGAGAGGTGGGTTATGAATGGGGAGAGAAGGTTTGAGAGGGGGGTGAGAAGGGATTTTAAGGCTACTGCTACAAAAATAATGTATTCCAATTTAAAATGGAGCTATAGTAATACGCATCATAAAAAAAAATCGATCCAACAATCTTCCAAAATCACCTTTGTATGAAAACCCCTCTCACCCCAAATACGAGGCACTACGGGGTGAGGTGGGTTTTCCTCTTTATCGTCAAAGTTCTGAAATGGAACTACCCAAAATAAAATAAAAACTAAAATACAAACGTCCGGAACACTTATTATATACACCATTCAGTTTTCATATGTAAAAATAAAATGTTATCAAGGTTTGAATTTCAGTTTTGACCCTACTCATCCCATTTTACGGTACATATTATAATATTTTATTATGAATAAAGTCTATCTTAAAACTCTATTGGCATTACGAGTACATATTCATAAACGCGCTACAAGCCGATAAAGATAAATTAACTAATTGACACTTGTGAAGTTTTATGAATAAGGGGATATTTATGAATACCTATACACACAGACAGATAAGGCCACATACAGGCCAATCCGAGCAGTTATCGTGCATTTCGTTCGTATACTTGTCCGTACATGTATTGGCACGAGCGAGATGCACGATAACTAAATGACATCATTTAGATAATATATCATTCTGAATAGAGTTGACCTGGTGGCCGATTTTTAGGGTTCCGTACCCAAAGGGTAAAACGGGACCCTATTACTAAGACTTCGCTGTCCGTCCGTCCGTCCGTCCGTCCGTCCGTCTGTCACCAGGCTGTATCTCACGAACCGTGATAGCTAGACAGTTGAAATTTTCACAGATTATGTATTTCTGTTGCCGCTATAACAACAAATACTAAAAACAGAATAAAATAAAGATTTAAATGCTCCCATACAACAAACGTGATTTTTGACCAAAGTTAAGCAACGTCGGGAGTGGTCAGTACTTGGATGGGTGACCGTTTTTTTTTAGCTTTTTTTTTGTTTTTTTTTTATATGGTACGGAACCCTTCGTGCGCGAGTCCGACTCGCACTTGCCCGATTTTTGAATCTCGATCGTTCGATTTCGTCACTCGGAAAACGGTGAATTGCAAATTTTTGAAATACGAGCCACAGAAATTGGGAATCTATTAGTGGTATTGACAACTCGTTTTCTATTCTATTAGTAGAATTTAAATGCCTAGTAGTGAAGATATTATTGAACGAAATACAAGAAATCGAGCGGTAGAATTTCAAAAATCGGCCCCCTCATGTCATTAAGCGGTACTTTAAGAATGTCAGAATCAGATTTTTTTTTTACTATAACTAATAGTAGGTACCTAAAGTCTTTAAAATAATCTGTGTTATATCATTGCGTTAAGCAAAGACATATGTAACTTCGTATAAGACGAATAAAGTCTAATAGTACAGCGGCCAGAGGGGCTTATACACTGGTTGATGTGACTGGACAGTATCGTACCGACGAGTGGTACCGTTGTGTTCGGCAGAGTTTACTGAGTACGAAATAAGAACTCGTCACTTCCTAAGACTGTGGAGGGGATAACTGTGACGTCACAAAGATGGCGGTCCCGGATTTCAAAGTTTGGATAATTACTCGGCAAGTTATTATCAGATTTTTAAAAATGAGGTGTCCTATGAATGCTGATGAAATGTAGAATAAAACATGCCATATAACTAATAGTGTAATTTAATTAATATTTTTTTTATTTACAAAAATCCGAAAATTTTACATTGGGCCTTTTTTTGTAGTCCAAAAAACACAATGTAAACGGCCACATAGATGAAAAATATGTCATATAAATCATTTAGATACATAAATAACCTATACGTTTCTTTTTGAATTTTGTAAATCGGATAATAAATAAGTAAACTACGATGATTTTACCGCAGGCGCGGCGCATCGCACGGCGCGCGCTCGGGTACTTGGAGGCGTGACTGAGAGGGCTGTATTGTACAGTGTAGATCAAAAACTACTTAACGTTTTTTAAAATATGATATATCATATCAAAGATATTAAAATAACCAAAAAAATGTGGGTGTAACTGGTGCTTATCATCTCATAAACAAGTATCTGGAAATAAACAAACAATAAAAATAACAAAAAACTCTACACTTTATTTATTAATTAAATAAAGATAATTAGTGAGAACTAATCAAAATAATAATTGAACCAAATTAATGATATTTTAAGCATAAGTAGCCTGGCAAGCGATTTATCCAACATTTCTATGCAATTCACAATAAATTATGATAACTTAATATAGAAGTTTTTACGAACTATAAGTAATTAAAATAATGTTTGTTTTATCATTACTTGGCTAAAATTACTTGTATCCAGGTTATTAAAAAAGTCTACACTACAGTTGAAATACGTAAAAAAAAACTATCTACCTACGCATTCCCTAGATGTATAAGAGTAACTGAATATGTTTGCGTATGTTTTATTGTATTTTTCCTAAATGTGAGGAATTTTATGTGACATAATGATGTTTGAGACTGTTGAAAGTTTATTTTTACGAAAAAGTGTCGATTGGACTCGTTGTATATGCCAATCAAGAGGTAATCTAAAAAATGTGTCTGAAAACAGTTTACGGCGTTTTGAGGAATCATTAAATTCACGCAAAAAGTTCCTTGATTTGTCATCACGAGAGTGGGCATATTTGATGATAAAAATACATTATTAGTAAACATTTATAGCGGTGAAGTAGCATCCAAGGACATTGCTCACGACCTAATGACGGCCCAATCTCGCGGAGTCCAAATGGCCGAGGATTTTTTTAAATCTCGGTTAGTAGAACAGAATATTGATTTCTATGGCCCTTTAAAGAAAACTAAATCAAAAACATTTAAAAATTTGCATGCCTTACAACTACACGATAGTAAAACAAAAAAAGTTGTCGCAATTGAGACTCAAAGTTTGATTCGGCAAATGTTTTCTGCCGTAAAGAGTGGTCGCGAAATTGACGTAAAAAAAATTCTGCAAAATGAGCTGCGCACTCCACCGCCATCATTATTTGACAATAACGGAGAAATGAGACAAACTACCAAAGCAGCTTTGGGTAACATATTACAAAAAGATGTACAGGTACTAGACTCGTTAATTAATGAGCCAAAACTTAAAACTGCAACCATAATAGACGGCCAGGCATTGATACAGGCCATTGGTATGCCTAAAACGGCTAAAAACTTTGGCGATTTGAGTGACACTTTTATAAGCGTTGTCAAGTCTAATTTTAATCAGAATGAATGTGAAAGTGTACACGTCCTGTTTGACCGTTACAACAAAGAATCGATTAAATCTGGAACACGCTCAAAACGAAGTCAAACTACTGTTCCCATAGAACACCAAATTTCAAGCCGCAGTACGGCTCTTCCCAGAAAATGGGACCGCTTTATCCATTCTATTGAAAATAAAGCCAGGCTCAACCAATTCCTGTCTGAGGAAATTGCTGAACATGCATTACAGTTAAACAACAAACAAGAACTATTGACGGCTGGTGGTTTCGCAGATTCCACGACAGTGAGCTCCAATATGTCTCGAAATGTTGCCCAATTGCAATCCAATCATGAGGAAGCGGATACTCGGTTTGTACTTCATGGAATAAATTGCAAGTTGAATGGGTTTGATAGGCTTATAGTCCACAGTCGAGACACAGATGTACTCCTGTTGATGATTCACTTTTATTCACAACTTCCTTCGACTGTCTGGATAAAATCTGGTACTGCTAAGAAACCAAAATTTGTAGCGGTACATGAAATAGCACAAAAAATTCACAGATTTCGTGCCTCACACGACTATCGAGCACATTGGAAATGAATCTACGGAATTCGAAAAAATATTGTCGCTGAGCGAGGAGAAAGTCTGGATAAGGAAAAAGTTACAAAATAAAACTACAACGTTGAATGATAATTATTTTATTCTTAGACTAACACAAGTATCCTGGACATAACGCATGTGAACAAACAAATTGCAAAATTTCCACACGCGTATCCAAGTTTGAATAATTGTCGCCGTGGCGCATAAGTATAGGTACATATTTCATTTTTCGATTAATAAGCAGGATATATTAATGTTCAAAGTACAAGAAAATTATTACACGGCAAATCCGTAGTCAACTCGAGAAGTGGTGATCGGCAGCGGCCCATTTGCTGCAAGATATGAAATTTTCTTGACAGCAGTTTGACGCGACGAGAGATGACCATAACAGCGTTTGTCTATGTTGCACCAAACCTGAGTTCCAATAGGTACTACCAGGGTTCAGCATCAGCTATCTTGGGTAATGCTCTACCATGTGCTCATCATGACGAATCGGGTGTCTAAAACAGCGTGTGCCTATGTTGCACCAAACCTGAGTTCCGCTAGGTACAACCAGGGTTCAGCATCAGCTCTATCTTGGGTACTACTCTCCTAAGTGCTCATCAAGACGAGTCGGATGACCAAAACAGCGTGTGCCTATGTTGCAACAAACCTGAGTTCCTTTAGGTACAGCCAGGGTTCAGCATCAGCTCTATCTTGGGTACTACTCTCCTAAGTGCTCATCGAGACGAGTCCGATGACCAAAACAGCGTGTGTTTATGTTGTATTAAACCCGAGCTCCACTAGGTACTGCCAGGGTTCAGCATCAGCTATCTGCTAGCAGCCGCCAGCAACATGCTGAGGTGAGACCATTTCGTGGCACTTTTTCTTTTTTATATTTCTCTGTATAAGTTTTTATTTTGTGCCTCTCCCTCTCCCTCTCCCTCTCCCTCTCCCTCTCCCTCTCCCTCTCCCTCTCCCTCTCCCTCTCCCTCTCCCTCTCCCTCTCCCTCTCCCTCTCCCTCTCCCTCTCCCTCTCCCTCTCCCTCTCCCTCTCCCTCTCCCTCTCCCTCTCCCTCTCCCTCTCCCTCTCCCTCTCCCTCTCCCTCTCCCTCTCCCTCTCCCTCTCCCTCTCCCTCTCCCTCTCCCTCTCCCTCTCCCTCTCCCTCTCCCTCTCCCTCTCCCTCTCCCTCTCCCTCTCCCTCTCCCTCTCCCTCTCCCTCTCCACCTCTCACCACAAGAATGCATAGATTGTCGAATAGTGCGTTATCTACGCCCGTCTCAAACAGGATAGATAGAGTTAGACCAAGAAAAATCTGCAGCGATTTTGAAAGCCCACGCAGTGCAAGTGTTATTCTGCCGTCATAATCCCGATAATTCACAACAAACACCGATAACGAACTCTACGAAACATGAAGTCATAAATGTCCTGTGAAAAATGTCGTTCTGACTTTTTGACTATTTTAAGGTTAGGCTACAGGGCAAACCCTTAACCCGATCGTCTTTGTTTTAGGCTCAAATTGTAGCTGACTAAATTGTCCAGAGCCGTTTTTCTCAAATTTTTGATATCATTCTTCGTTTCCAAATTATCGAGCACCAAATTCAAAAATTCGGAAAAAATTGAATTTTATTTTCACTATTTCAACCATAACTTTTTTTGTTTTTGACTTTCTCGAATAATTATTTTTGCACCTTAAAGCTCTCATGATTATGCGTCTTTTGAGCCTATTTTTTAATATCATATCTTCACAACTTTCCGAGATATAAGGGGATCGCACTTTTTCGTGAAATCGGACCGTATACTGGAACGAACGAAAAGACATTTCCAATGTCAAAATGGATCCCAATATGTTACAGGCTTTACTATTAGCGTATCATAGTTTAACGGGATGCGATAGCACGAGTGCTTTCTCAGGATATAGTAAAGCATCTAGTTGGGTGACATTTAAAAAACAAGCACATCTGTTATCTGACTTTGGCCGTTCTGGGAAACTTAATGAACCTCAAATCCAAAAGGCTGAGAGATTCGTGATTGAGATGTATATTAATAAAAAGCCGGCCCTTAAAAATATTAACAACATTAATGATTTGAGGGCAGCTTTGTTCTCGAACGTCAGGGAACTGGATAAATTGCCGCCTACAAAGGATGTGCTTCTTCACCACCTACAAAGAGCGAACTTCCAGGCATTTTGCTGGTATACTGCGGATAAGACCATACAGAACTTACCTGCGCCTCTTGATAGCAGGTGGAGGATGTCGGAAGAGTGCTTGCGGCCCATAACATCATCTAGACCACCAATAAAGTTAAGGGATTTAGAGCTTATTTCATGTAACTGTAAGACTGGTTGCCGAAATTCTCGTTGTGGCTGTGCTTCAAGAAAACAAAATTGTTTAAAAGATGTTTGCCATCTCGGAGAGCAGTGTTACAATCAGTACAATTTTGAATAATATTAATTTTTAATTAATTTAATTTGATATAGGTGTACGTATCAGATCCCATACTATCATTATGAAAATTTAGTAATAAAGTGAGGCTATGGCGATCAGTGAGACATTTTTGTATAATATTTTAAATATGGTTTTCATATTTGAAACTGTTTTTCAAGGTATAAATGAATTAAAGCGACTGGTTTTTGTGATTATTGTTTATGAATTATATTTATTTACTGATGTGACAAGCACCAGATAACAAGAACATTTTGGAAATTAATCATCTTTCTTCTAAGTAGCGTTCTCAGTCGCGCCTCCAAGTATCCGAGCGCGCGCCGTGCGATGCGCCGCGCCTGCGGTAAAATCATCGTAGTTTATTTATTTATTATCCGATTTACAAAATTCAAAAAGAAACGTATAGGTTATTTATGTATCTAAATGATTTATATGACATATTTTTCATTTATGTGGCCGTTTACATTGTGTTTGTTGGGCTACAAAAAAAGGCCCAATGTAAAATTTACGGATTTTTGTAAATAAAAAAAATATTAATTAAATTACACTATTCGTTATGGCATGTTTTATTCTACATTTCATCAGCTATCATAGGACACCTCATTTTTAAAAATCTGATAATAACTTGCCGAGTAATTATCCAAACTTTGAAATCCGGGACCGCCATCTTTGTGACGTCACAGTTATCCCCTCCACAGTCTTAGGAAGTGACGAGTTCTTATTTCGTACTCAGTAAACTCTGCCGAACACAACGGTACCACTCGTCGGTACGATACTGTCCAGTCACATCAACCAGTATATAAGCCCCTCTGGCCGCTGTACTATAAGGAAAAAACGTGCCTTTCAAGTAAAAGTCATTCTCGAATAGATGCCGCACACACCTTTAGCCTATCCTCGGCTAGATGGCGTGACGACACCGTTTCATATTTAACAATTATAACACATAGATATCAGTGAATGAACATGGATCAAAATGATATAAAAATAATAAAATCATTTATCCATATATATACATTTATTGATAACTTTATACGTTTTCATTTTGAGTTTTAGTCGTGTGGCGATAGATGGCAGTACATTTACTGTGACTACAAAATTTACAATGACAGGACCCCTCTATACTATCTATTATTTTTGCGTTAAGTAAATATCTACGTATGTATACTTAAGTATTTATAAATGCAATTGTAACTCTGTCTGTGACCCTCTTCACGCCTAAACTGCTGAACCGATTTATATGAAATTTGATATGGACTTATGGAGATAGTTTGAGGCCCGGGAAAGAACAGAATAGTTTTTATCAATCATCATCATCAGTCCACGCAGACGAAGTCGCGGGTAGAAGCTAAGTATTATATAGTAACTAGCGACCCGCCCCGGCTTGGCACGGGTTAACAAATTATATACCTAAACGTTCCTCAAGAATCACTCTATTGATAGGTGAAAACCACATGAAAATCCGTTAGTAGTTTTTTAGTTTATCGCGAACATACAAACAAACGTACAAACAGACAGACGCGGCGGGGGACTTAGTTTTACAAGGTGTAGTGAAGTCATGACAAATCTATGTTATATCATTCCTAGTAAATAATCTATCATGTACCCTAACAGCATGACAACTGTCACACGCTAAAAATATTAAACTTTAACCGAAAACACAATTAATTTAACCGCGTAACCCTCCTTCACCGAAACCACATAAAACCCCCAATTTTAACCCCAATTCCCATCCAAATAGGGGTTAGATACAGTCCTAGATACAGTGGTGGCGTGACACGGGGGTGGGTTGCCATGGCAACCGCCGACGGAGGTATATATGTTTACGTATAGTATATAACCAAGTGGGGTGTGACTGAGGGTTGTTGGGAGAGGGAAAAACGTAAGTTGGGAGCGGTTTGGGGCTATTTCACTTTTTAGGAAATCGTGTTATCTACAATATGTAAAGGCGCCATCAGATATATCGGAGCGGCCAAGGTGTTCAAAAATATCTAAACAAAGCCGCTATTATAGAATAGAATAGAAATATTTTTATTCGTGAGCACACAAAAAAGAAAATTATACAAACAGAGAAACATAAAAAAAAACCGGGCAAGTGCGAGTCGGACTCGCACACGAAGGGTTGGGTTCCGTACCATTAGCTATAAAAACGGTCACCCATCCAAGTACTGACCCCGCCCGACGTTGCTTAACTTCGGTCAAAAATCACGTTTGTTGTATGGGAGCCCCACTTAAATCTTTATTTTATTCTGTTTTTAGTATTTGTTGTTATAGCGGCAACAGAAATACATCATCTGTGAAAATTTCAGCTGTCTAGCTATCACAGATCACGAGATACAGCCTGGTGACAGACGGACGGACGGACGGACAGACGGACGGACAGACGGACGGACGGACGGACAGACAGACAGCGGAGTCTTAGTAATAGGGTCCCGTTTTACCCTCACCTCAGCATGTAGCTGGCGACTTCCAGCGCTGATCTACCGATGAGACCATCCGGTGAAATAATCACGACAGGTAAAGCCGACCACTGACTAACAGTCCGCCGGACTATATCGGCCGGTCAGCTGTTCGGAACTGTCAAATTTTTGTTCTAACTGACCGGCCGATATCGTCCGGCGGCGGCCTGTTAGTCAGTGGTCGGCTTAACACTATGGCTTAACATGAATATAACAACAAAATTAGTATATACCTACACACAAAAGACACGGATAGTAATAAGTTAAAAATACATAACAATATGACAATTTATCAAGTCGTTACAGTCCATGTTCAGATATTTTTGAGCACCTTGGCCGCTACAATATATGTGATGGTGACTTTAGGTATGCAAGTATACTACATTTTAATATCCTCCTCCTCTTCCCCCTTGTGTCGTATTCCTCATTGCTGAGGGTCGTGGCCTCCACGAATTATTTTGTGGACTAACTCCTTCCACTTGTTGCGATCTTCAGCAGTGTGCAGTGCATCGTGGATTTTAGATTTAGTGCCTTCGCGGATCTGATCTGTCCATCGCATTGGGCTTCTTCCACGTGGTCACCTTCCTTGGACTTTCCCCGTTACCAGAAGCAGTTAAATATAGTAAGTAGGTACTTATAGTTCATTCTTTTATTTATCATTTATTTATTTAAACTTTATTGCACAATACCATAATGTGATATGTAGTGTTTAGTTTTTTAAAGTTTAGTTATAAAATATATTTTTATATAATATGTATGCTAGTTTTAAGGTATTTATGTATGGGCGATTCGTTGCCTGAAATAAAGATTTTCATTCATTCATTCAATACATGAAAAGTACAAATGGCGGACTTAATGGCGGACTTAAATAAAATTCTGAATTTATTTTGGAGATATTGAGGAATGTTAGCAATGTTAGCAACACTTCGAAATGAAATGGCAATTGCAAATAGTGTGATCATTGACTTGTCAATCAAAGTCCTTATTATCTGACCTTAGGAATGGTTTTTTTATATATCTCTCAATATAAGGAACAAGGAAGACTGCAAAGAGGCAAAGGCCAATAAATGGAATGCTTACCCAACTTTCCTATTATATAGTCTGTATCTTTATACTTAGGTATTGAAATAAAAGTAAACAAAATCTACCCTCAAATGGCTCCTTAAGCCAGTTGAGGGTAGATGAAAACATTACACGATCAAATAATGTAGGTTAAAGTCAGGTCCTTCAGTGACTGATCCAGGCGGTTGTATTTGGTTGGTTAATCAATAAATGTTATAACTAAATTATTTGTTTACTTTTATTTAAAAACCTAAAGATAATAGCTATTTTATGATACAACCACAGATGTACTGCATAATTATTTTCCATCGTTTTTTCACGGTAACGTAATTACGAACGTGTCTTGCTATTTCAGTCAGTCTCGGTACAAAAAGTACTGACGTTGACTGACACATACGAACGTTACCGAGAAAATATGATGGAAAACAATTATGCACAAAATCTGTAGGTAGGTGTCTTGGGGTTAGTTAGAACTAGAGTCTTTCGAGTCCTCTGCTAGGACTTAGATTTGACTGACTGATTTTGACTGCCTAGTGCTACCGATGCAATTTGCAATTTACCAAACACGATTCGGTCCGAGTGTTGGTATTTGCCGTAAAAGTTCACATTTTACGAAAAGAGAAACAGGAACCTAATAAACGCTTAATTTCATCAAAAGTGCATTTGATGACGGTTAAAAATAATGCAGTTCTAATCTCGCCTTGATCGGAAACTACACCAGTGAGCTCAAGCCCTCTTAATACCCTCGGAGGTTCTAGAAAGCTCTTAACATATACAAAACCAAAACATATTATCTCCAAACTCAAAAACACTCAAATTTGAACTATAACTGCTTGTAAATAAAGTTAAAAATAGCTTGCCGCGCTTTTCGTGATGTTTTGATTTTAAGAAGAAAACTGCGCTCAAATGCGTTCGAATTTCAAATATTAACTTTCGAAAGCAAAGAGCGTAACTAGCAACTCTCGCTCAATGTAATTTAAATCTTATGTCTTTAAGTTAGTGTTGATTTTAGATGCAAGTTAAAGTTTTTTTTGTTTTTTTTCCTAACGCACTCGACTCCATTGTTCAGCCGTTCAGCCATTGTTTTTCGAGATTCGTTACTTGTATTGTTTTGGAGGATTTTTCATTTGTACCGAGGGTGGATTGGAATACTTATAGTTTTTTTTGTAAAAATGTTTCGCGGTTAAAAATGTGGACAAAGATGTTTGCGGAAATCGCCCAAAAAACTACACAATGGGTGTTTTCCCTAGCTAGGTATAATCTTAGGTAAGTATATACATTTAGAAAATTCTCGGTCCTATCTTTACAAAACTCAACTTCGTTTCGTTTTGTAACTTAGGCCCTTGAATTTTAAGAACCCTTATTATGTACCTATACCTACCTGTTGTACAAAATACTATTGTGAACTCTACCGTAGGTACAGTCATCAGCAATAGTATCTTACACAACTAGGGCCGCAAAAATATATGACGCGCTCTTATTGCGCTCCAAATAAGAACGTGTCACATATTTTTGCGGCCCTAGTTGTGTAAGATACTATTGCTGATGACAGTACTGGTACCTTAATGTACCTAAGATCTTATTACATATTAGCAAAAGTACCTATAACACCTATAATATAACCAATTTGTAATTATCGAAACCTCGTAACTGTGAGCATGCTTAATAGCGTTTAAGACATTTTCAAAGTTACAATTACAAAGTCTTATAACTGTCAAAACCTCGTAATGGTGTGAAACCTTAATAACTTTTAAGACATTTTCAAAGTTACAACAAAGTTTGATTCTCAAAATGTCGTAAGCGCAATGTGGTATGATTGCGTTTACGACATTTTAGAGTCAATTGTAGTAATTATCGTCTGCCAATAATTAGTCGCTCCATACGCATCTGTCACATGACGCGTGAGTACAGTTGCGCACATAAGTGCTTGAGTTGGGAGGTAGGAATATTTGAGCGTTTCTTTTATTTTTTGCCATTTTTATATAATTATTGTGAACTTTTTTGCCACTTTTGTGTTATTTCTACTCAGAATCACAAGCTCTTTCGATCCTAATGGGATAAAAAAATGTCACAGAGTTTTTTTCCTATTGTGTTACCATTTCCCCTTATACTTTGTATGGCGGTAACAAAAAGGAAAGTTTGAAGAATGTATGGAAATTTTAGCACACTTTTTCTCCTTTATGGATGAAAAGGGCTCGCGATCCTGACTAGAAATAACACCAAAGTGGCAAAAAAGGCCACAATATATAAAAATGGCAAAAAATACAAACGCTTATTTAATGTAGTCGTGAAGAAATTCAATACAAATACATCAGTCGATTTTATTTAGTAAAATGAGTGAAGGATTGGACATTATAATCGCGACGGCACTAGTAACGCAGTAACAGCAACGCTACTGTAATCGACATTGAACGAAGATTCTAGATACGATAGAACGATACGATACGATAGAACGTGCTCACAAAATTTCACGAGAATCGGTTGAGAAATGCGAATTGTAGAGGAGAACATATGAAAGGATTTTCTATCCACCTAAAACTGAGACCTTCACTTGGTTAATAAAAAATATAACGTCACTCGGTCCCAGGAGATTAACAATTTTGCGCACGATTGTACCACTACATACAAGATGTCACTGCGCACAAACCGCACTCGACAGATGGACCGACACTTCACGTATGACATGGAATGTGAAATAACTTGTAATAAGGTAATAACCTTATTTTCAAACTATGGACATTTGAACAACTATAAACACGCTTTTAACGCTCTTAGGGCACCATCCCACTAACCCGGGGTTAACCTGTTAAACCGTTAACCTAGTGTCAAACTGTACTGGTAACCATGGTAACTCTAGGCTTAACCGGTTAACCCCGGGTTAGCGGGATGGTGCAAGTGACGCTTAGAGGTTAGATAACGAAATTTCGATTTCCTTTTTTCGCGGTAGACCCCCAGATTGTGATGGATTGTGGTAGTAGCGCCCCCTACGCAGAGGTTCGCGTAATAATCCATATTTTAAACTGGTTTAGGTTTAACGGGTTAACCCCGGGTTAGGATGGTACAAGTGACGCTAAGGCTTGTGTTGTGGGTACTAGACGACGTTACATATTATATCGACGCAGGAAAGCAAACACGTAGTAGGGTCAAACAGATCACTGTGTTATGTCTTTCCTGTAGACATACACAAGAGTTAAGGGCTATAAAGGTTAATTTTCTTATTTAACCCTTATCCACGTGAAAAAGTCCTCCTTTTATTTAAAGAACTATGATAAAATCATTACTTACATGCCCACAAGCTGTTAACTATTGCCCACAGGAGAGAAAAATGTACTGTTCGCGATAACACACTAGTTTTCTCTCCTGTGGGCAATAGTTAACAGCTTGTGGGCATGTAAGTAATGATTTTATCATAGTTCTTTAAATAAAAGGAGGACCTTTTCACGTGGATAAGGGTTAAATAAGAAAATTAACCTTTATAGCCCTTAACTCTTGTCTATGTCTACAGGAAAGACATAACACAGTGATCTGTTTGATCCAGTAACCCACACAATGTTTATTTTTTTTATTGCATCTTAGGAATCTCCAATTTTTTCTGCGTTGGAAGAACGAATCCACGTGTAAATGGGGAAATAGGAACATATTTTCTCGTTTTTCTTGAAATTTACTCAGCAAACACGCAGTAACTATTATATAAGGTGGTGGTACTAGTGCTCGACATGCTAATGCTCAATAGATGACACCCTGCTCTCACCTCTATTGACAATGACTTAAATTTCAAGATGACACGTACTGAGACCGCGTCGAGCACCAGTGCCACCACCTAGCTTAGTGACATATATGTAAATACGTATATACATATAAAACATCCATAATTAAGAAACACATAAGACAACCATGTAACCAATCACAGCCCTTAACTTAGAACGTTCCATTTTCAAATATTTAACCAAATTATATTCGAAATTATCCACAACCAGTGTCCATTTATAACGGTCACACAATTATATTAATTTAATAATTGTATACAATACGATAATTTTATGTTAGTGTTTTGTCTTCAAACGGATATTTAGGGAAACATATATTTTAGTTACATATATTTAATGTAGGGTAGGGACGGTAGGGTGGCTACTCTAAGGAATATATAAGTAAGTTCATTTGTAGTAGCATTTTAAAGTAGATTTAGGTAGACGGAGAATATAGCGTATGATGAATTTAAAAGAATCCCGATGTCAATAACCACCATCATACGCGATGTAATCCATTTCCGTAGTTTTATTTCAAAAATAAATATCGCGGTAACCGAAAACAATAATTATTACATTTAGATTTTTGTTGAAAACCCCATTTTACTTATAGTCCGGCTCCGTTTTTCTAAATCTCGGTATACAAAGTACATATAACAAAAAAAGTTAATTTGAGTAAAAATGTCCTATAATATTTATTTATTTAATTGAGGGCACCGTTTAAGAGCGTTTCTTTTATTTTTGCCATTTTTATATATTGTGATCTTTTTTGCCACTTTTGTGTTATTTCTACTCAGAATCACGAACCCTTTTCATCCTTATAGGAGAAAAAAAGTGTCCTAAAATTTCCATACATTTTTCAAACTTTCCTTTTTGTTACCGCCATACAAAGTATACTGGGAAATGGTAACACAATAGGAAAAAACTCTGGGACATTTTTTATCCAATTAGGATCGAAAAAGCTCGTGATTCTGAGTAGAAATAACACAAAGTGGCAAAAAAGGTCACAATATATAATAATTTATTATTTATTATTTATTTATTTATGTTTTGATTAGGATAAAGTACAAGATTTTTTTTAATTAATCACCCACCTTAATTTATCCGACCAAAAATTATATTACAAAAGGTTTAAACATGAATGGAAAACCGAAAAAGTCAACGATGGATCCAATCACCTTGCAATAAAAATGCATCCCCAATGATGTCACCTCCAACATACCAACATAAAAAACAACATACCAACATAAAAAACCGGAAAGATCCGTAATTACGCACAAACAAACAAAAACTCAGACCGACCGACGAATTATAGTTCAAAATTATAGTCCGTCGGCGTATAATTTTTGAAATTTCGGACGCATCGGTCGTGTCATTTTTGTTTCCGAAAAAAATTGGAAACTGTCGATGGTTTTTGTAGGCTTTGGCGCCAACTAGGGGTTAGTTTGATTATCATAGATAATCACTACACCTTATAAAACAAAGCCCCCGCCGCATCTATCTGTTTGTTAATTGTTTGTATGTTCGCGATAAAGTCAAAAACTACTGAACGGATTTTCATGCGGTTTATACTTATCAATAGAGTGATTCTTGAGGAAGGTTTAGGTGTATAATTAGTTAAGAGATTTGTTGTTATGTAGAACGCCTGCTGGAGCCCATTGACGGGTACAATACGTAGATACCCGTGAACCGGTTTCAGCAGGCATTGGAAGCTATTGTAGAGAATATGGACAGAGTACCGGTCTTTGGTTTAAGTTTGGGTAGAAAAAAGACAAATCTACGCAGGCGAAGTCGCGGGATGGAACTAGTATTTTAGAATAAGCTACGATTTGTACATCATAACCTCCTTGTAAGTGCGCAATCGGTTAATAATCGTATAAAAATGTAACAATCGACTATTTTATAATCGCGAGTGAGTAAGTGCAACGTTTATGAGGAATCGGCAAACGAGCCGCCGATTCACTGTAATGGGACGATTTGTTTCCATTGCACAAACACGTCATTATTTATTTTATACTGGCCGGCTGACAACATAGGAAACATGCCTTAACCTAGCCCTCGACGGCTCCCGACCCCACGGCCGTTTAAAAAACCGGGTGAGTCGGACTCGCGCACGAAGGATTCCGTACCATTGCGCAAAAAACGGCAAAAAAAACACATTTGTTGTATGGGAGGCACTTAAATATTTATTTTATTTTGTTTTTAGTATTTGTTGTTATAGCGGCAACAGAAATACATCATCTGTGAAAATTTCAACTGTCTAGCTATCACGGTTCATGAGTTACAAGCCTGGTGACAGACAGACGGAAGGACAGAGGGACAGTAGACGGACAGCGGAGTCTTAGTAATAGGGTCCCGTATACCGGGGTATACCATTTGAGTACGGAACCCTAAAAAGCGATGGCTCGAAGTCGTGAAAGCCGCCCTGAATCGCTGTCAAACTTCGGTTTTGTAGGAAGTGTCCTTTCTGTAAGGTAATAGAACTATTATTTATATTCTATGACCCTACCCTATAGCCAGCTATCCGTCATCCATCCGTCAAAATCCGTAAGCTATGCCAATGGGCACAGTTCCGGATAATGGCGCCCTATTTGAATATTGCAAGTGGTCGGACATGGCAACCTTTTTGTGACAAAACCGGCGTTTCTACTACAATGACCTACATGCATAACAGGACGAATGTGGTTCGATGCGAGTTTTTTTACTGAATAACATGATAACCAAGTCTTTCTGCAAACCAATACTATTCAAAAGTAGATATAACACTTTAAACTCTCGCGTTTTGTTAACATATTTAATTACACAAACGGGTCTACCGCGATATAATTTAATTGTTTTTACCTTTAATTTAATTGTTTTTGATTTAATTTAGTTTTAATTGTTTGTGGTCTTTCCGTGACCACAGCTGGTGCAATTCAGCTGAAACGTCGGAATTAAAGGTAAAAACAATGAACTTATATCGCGGTAGACCCGTTTGTGTAATCAAAAGTAGATCATTTTTAACTCACATTTATAGACTGGTCTATCGCGAATTTATTTTATTACCTTTATTTACCGACGTTACGGACAACCACGACCAGTGAAACCTGTGTCGAAACGTCGGTAAATAAAGTTAATAAAATAAATTCGCGATAGACCCGTCTATAAATGTGAGTTACCTAATATGTGTTCAAAACGCGAAAATTTTTAATATTATAGGAGTAAATTGCAAAAATTTGTATGTTAAGAAGATAATTAAGCGCAGTTAAGAAGTTGTGATTAGTCTTAACTTGATTGATTCAATTGTGTTACGAAAATTAACTATGTAACTTGTATTGTATTTTATTTATTGTAATTAATTCGTATACATATATACGTAACATATAGCATAATTAGCATACGCTAACACACTTTCATGCATCTAACTTAACTAGAAATGGCTTAACTGTGGTAACACAATGGAATCAATTAACTATAGACTAATTACAGGTGCTTAACTATGTACTATTTTTTTTTAAATTCACTCCTATACCTACTTCTACTCCTATTACTCCTATTTTATCAAGAATTTTATAATATACTAACTAGCTTTTGCCCGCGACTTCGTCAGCGTGGAATTAATAATTTAGGTAGGTAGCTATTATTTTATTCAATCTGCGTTTTGTTGATTCCCCATACAAATTTCAACCCCCCTTTTCACACCCTTAAAGGGTGATTTCTTGAATGAAAACTACCCTTTGTCCTTCCCCGGGACTCAAACTATCTCTATACCAAATTTAGAAGAAGAAGGAATACATTTATTTAACATCTGGGTAAGACTTAACACACAAAACAAATTACACAAACTAATACTTAGATGCTAAACAGGATCCCCACTCAGCATAATGCCACGGCAAGCCATGACGCTGATTTTCAGTGGGTACCTGACTTAAACCAAAGATATATATAACTCCGTATAAGATGAATAAAGTCTAAGGAAAAAACGTGCCTCGGAAATCAAGAAAAAGTCATTCTCGGATAGATGGCGCACACACCTTTGGCCTATGCTCTGCTAGATGGCGTGACGACACCGTTTCATATTTAACAATTTTAACACATAAATATCAGTGAATGAACATGGGTCAAAATGATATTAAAATAATAAAATCATTTATCCATATATAAACATTTTTTTGATAATTTTATACGTTTTCATTTTGAGTTTTAGTCGTGTGTCGATAGATGGCAGTAAATTGACTGTGACTACAAAATTTACTAAATCGTGCACCAGCGCCGGTGCTACACCGCGCGGGCGGGACAGTTCCTATTGACAAAGTTTGTTGTGCAGTTGTTGTTAAGTCCCCATACAAAATTCCACCCCTTTAAGGGATGATTTCTGGGATAAAAACTATCCTATGTCCTTCCCCGGGACTCAATACCAAATTTCATCTAAATCGGTTCAGCGGTTTAAGCGTGAAAAGGTAACCGACAGACAGACAGACTTCCTTTTATATTATTATATTATTAGTATGGATATGGATTTGATATTTCCTACAGTAGTGTAGTCGGCACTTCGGCAGCAAGACTGCAGCAGTATTGCAGCACAATATTACTGCCAACTGCATTGCTGCCGCAAATGTTAAAATCCTTTTGGGAACATCCGGACATATGAAAGAATTTTTACACAAGCTGAAATGGAGACCTTCGCCAACGCTGGGTCAATATGTATTCAAACTGCTGTCAGTTTATTAAATTGTCAAAAAATTATAATAATCATCCATACGATCAATTAAATAGTTACTTAGTAATTAAAACTAATACATTGATAAATTACCTTTTAATACTTTATTGCCTTACTCTACCAGCACTATTCTCTTTAAGTAGAGCAATTATCTAGTTAATTATTTAGTTATTAACTTATTAACTAACCGTTAATGTTATACACAATAATTATGTATTAACTAAAAGTGGTACACGAGTAGCTATATTTAATTACACAAACGGGTCTGCCGTCATACCGTCATATTTTTGAAAATTTACAGACACTATATTGTCGTATGTCGGGGTCGAAAAGTGCTCGAGTGGAGACCACGGACTAGCAAGCGCAGCGTAGGACGTCCACCCACAAGATGGACAGACGATCTTGTTCAGGTCGCCGGAAGACGCTGGATGCGAGTCGCTTCCAACCGGAAGGAGGTCCAAGGGGGAGGCCTATGTTCAGCAATGGACGTCTTATGGCTGAGATGATGATGATGATGATATTGTCGTAGGTACATATATTAGAATTAAAAAAGCTTCCAATAAGTGCAAAAATGAGAAAATAACAAAATTATAAGTTACAGAACAAAAATACGCTACTTACCCGTTTTAATACGTATATATTTAATACGTGAAAATACGTGAGTGATCCGCTTTATTTAATATCAATATGTACATATTTCATATTTGTCTTACGGAAGTTGTTATTGAAATAACCTCGTAAGTCCCCGTGTACTTGTAAATGTACAAATTAAATTCGAGTTTTAAAGTCATATAGAAATAAAATTCTAAATTCACAGGCGCCAAAATTGCCCTGGGTCTTACGAGGCACCTATAAATGCCTATAGAAATGCCCATTTTCCTCACTTGGGAGCAAACTACGGTAACTAATAACATTACATTGTATTTTTATAGCTCAATTTGTCCTTAAAGTGTGAGGAAGTGCGTGCAGTGAATAAGCAAGTACTTTGAAGTTAAGTGGGTAGCACAGACCACTTAACAGACGCCGTATCATGAAGTATTTGCCTACATAAAAAGAGTCGTAGTCACAACGCCGACGTATAATATAATAAATAACAAATCAGCCTATATACGTCCCACTGCTGGGCACAAAGCCTCCTCTCATGCCCGAAAGTGCTTGGGCCATAGTCCCCACGCTGGACCATAGAAGGGGACTACACTCACTACACATTAACGGCTCAATTCGGAAAATGAATTAGA
The DNA here is from genome assembly GCF_910591565.1 of Cydia splendana. Classification (NCBI taxonomy): domain Eukaryota; kingdom Metazoa; phylum Arthropoda; class Insecta; order Lepidoptera; family Tortricidae; genus Cydia; species Cydia splendana. The sequence continues at coordinate 2,841,592 of NC_085984.1, forward strand.
TTTCTACTAGACTTCAACAAGTTACGATACGGATAATTTAAAGATATTTGTAAGATAGATATGTCTAATTTGACGTTTCCGCGATTCTGGAGGTCCTCTTGAACGATTTCGACTTAGATATCCAAGTCACATCTAGTCGATATCTAATGTAGATCTAGTTGATCTCTAAACCGTCTCAAGATCTTGTGATTATCTCGAAATCCGAATAGGCCTGTTAGTCTTCGAATTTCTTCGCAGATCAGATGTATGCAGGTTTCTTCACGATGTATTCCTTCACCGAAATGCTAGTGCTAAATATCAAATACAAATGATTTTTTTTTGGGACACACACTTTTATTGCCGACTGTACTCGTTCTCATTTAGTCTTAGTTCAGTTGCTCAAATCTTAGCATTTTACAAGTAATACCTCGTGCTCTTTGTAAACGCTTCATAATGCGGTGTCTGTGTGGTCTGTGGATTGAAATAACAAATGCAATTTTTCTAACAATAATACCACTATTCTTCTTCTTTACGTTATCCTGGTATTTTACCACGGCTCATGGGAGCCTGGGGTCCGCTTGACAACTAATCCCATGATTTGACGTATGCACTAGTTTTTACGAAAGCGATTGCCATTCTGACCTTCCAACTCAGAGGGGAAACTACGCCTTATTGGGATTAGTCCGGTTTCCTCAAGATGTAACAATAATCACTAATTTCAATAAAGGAATCTAAGTCAACTATCACTAATGTGTGATTGAATAATCTTTATTTTGGGTGTCGGAATAAAGGCGTGTTCGCACGCGCCGCGGGGGGCTGGCTAAACGCGAGGGTGTGTAATCCGCCTTATAACACGAATGTGCCAAATGGATGTGGTAATTGAAAAAGTTTTTTCACCTCAGCAGCTCGAACAAGGGTACTTTGCTTCTTAAAAACAGTGAGCAAAATGCGATTTTGCTCACTGAGTCATTTTGTCTCACTTAGTGAGCAAAATCGCATTTTGCTCACTGATTGTGTCTCACTCAGTGAGCAAAACGCGATTTTGCTCACTGAGTGAGACAAAATGACATTCAAGTGACCTTTATAGTCATTTCAACATGCGGGGTCTAATACAAGTTCGATATACTTGGGTTCTATTATCTCTGTCCCTCTAGGTATGTTCTCACTGCTTAGGGTGAAAAATTTTGTGTACTACACGAGATCAAAGTTATTTACATCTCGTGCGCTTTTGAATCCCTTACTACGCTCAAGATTCTAAATTAGATTCACTCGCTACGCTCGTGAATCTATTATAGAATCTTTCGCTTGCACGGGACTCAAAATAAGCACTCGAAGAAATATCAAACTTTGATCTCTTGTTGTACAAATAACTATAGTTCATGCAAAGATACATAAGGTAGAAGTAGATATGAGTGACCAAACTTGAAAATATGTAGGTAAGCATGTTATTTAAAAGAATGTTAATAAAGGGTATGATCATGCAGTTATGATATTTTTGATAAAATAATTGAACTATGTAGGTATAAATACCTAAGTAAACTCCAAGAAGTTATTTCGGCGTAAATTGTTTGTGTTATTGTAATAATACTTATTATTTTGTTCAGGTTAAATAATTGAAAGTAATTTTAATTTTACTGACATTTTGTAAAAGATGTAGGTTAGGTTGAGTAAGAAAAATATTCTTTTTTGTTATCGATGTGTTTTTGGGCCTGTAGAGAATTCATTGATGAGTGAAGTCTGTCATTTGTATTTTTTAGGCTTCTTCAAAACTTACCACCTCACAAAAACCGACCTCATATTGCAGCAAACTTCAGCCATGAGGAAACGAGGAAAAGAATTGAGCACAGAATTGGGTAGGTAATTTTCCTAATAGTAAAATCAGCTTCTTTTTAGAACTGTCAAAACGATTTGCCAATATGGAATTTATATGAAAACGAGTATATATTAGGATGACTCACGTTAGACCGGCCCGGTCTAACGAGTCATCCTTATAGTGACGTAACGTTATTTCTATCCGATTAATTAAATAGAAATTGTGTTTAAAAATAACTGCTTCTATGTTTTTCTAATATTTACTCGTGTCTAGTGCTTTATTTCGTGCTCGATGTGGATATTTTTTAAGTAGAGGGAAGTACCCAATTGCCGCATCCACCTCCTTCGCTCATCCGAGCCCTATTAAGCCCTATTAGTATAAGTTAATAGGCTTACACAAATCAGTGGCTCTCGTGGGACGGGCGAGTCCATTGTGATGACATCACGGATGAGTCTATAATGAACTATAGTGAAAACAAACGTTTTTTCACATCACCTATTCAGAAAAAGGCTTTTTCTTCTGAGCTAGGAGTGAATAAACTGGCGTGTACTTTGTCTGTTCTAGGCAAAGAGTATAATAATATATGTTGCGAAGGCAACCTTTTATTTGTATAAAATCTCAATACATTCCTAATGCAGTAGCTAAACGCAGACGTCGGGCTCGGCTAGTATTCGGAACCTTTTTCTAAAGCACTAATAGGAGCGCTCCACATACTCTGTGTCGCGGCCAATTAGAGGTAGGTATGTACCTAAATTTAAACCACCTTTTCTACTGATCAAATATTGCAAATCACTCTCTCCTCCATACAATAACCACCACTTCTGCATTTAACCGTTTAGTTAAGAAACCACTTAAATAGATCATTATAATAATTATAATATTATAATTGGTTTACTTTGGAACTTTGGAAGATACGAAGATTTGGAAGACTTCAAATCGAAGCTTTTTATTTGAGTCGTCTAGAACTCTAGATCAGCTGCATGGCGGTTCAGCCGCTGCTGCTGCAAGTCAGCTGCACGGCGGCTACATATATGTATGTTTTTGGGCATAATTTTTATTTATTTGCATACTATTTTTTGGGTTTAATTATATTTTCAAACAATAATTTCCACATAGGGGATACGAAAAGCAGCATGTGTCACAAGGTAGCAGAATTATTTTCCACCTTGGGCATTGACACTTGAATCCCTCACTACAGGATTTTATTTTAGAATCCTTCGCTTCGTTCGGGATTCAATGTACGCCCTCGCCGTAAATATCTCATTTTGCTCCCTTGTGACACAAATCTACTAGTTATTGTAGTTGTTTGTTGGTGAAATGGTCACAAATCAGAGGGCCTTCGGTCTACTGTGAAAATTCCTTTAAAATCTCACTCAAAGGACAAAATTGTCCATATTTACCCCTTTTGACGGTATTTAAATTTCCAAAAAATGTATGTCGTTCAGACATTCATTTGACACTTCAGCGAGGTATACCTACTTCACTTTGACAAATCATCTTCCCATATATTGTAACATTTAACTCCCGTCAAAATAATTATCCCACTCACAAAGGGTGTTAATACTAAACCAATTTTGATGCAACTCAAGCCAGTGAACAGGAAAGATGGACAATAGGGTTCCCATCCATTGGCGTGGATTGTCCACGCGACCCTTATTACCCTATTTCATCCTATTTGCTCTACCCTACCCTATTTTGCACAATGATGTAAGCGTATGAATGATTAATTTAAAAGGGATGTTTTGGTTTCGGGTTGAATTGAATAGAGATTAATGTGTTACACTTTATTATGATAATAATTAGTGCTGTAGGAATTTGAAATTTTTGGAGTTCACTCCTTAAGAATCGATTTTTATATGGCGACCATATATTTTATTTCCTTCTAATTTCCTGTTTTTAAGACGCTCTTATCATAATTTTAGCATGGTTACTTATAGAGATGGGCTGAATATGGACTTTGCCGAATACGAATATTCGGCTGAATATTCGGTACAGATCATACCGAACCTAATATTCGGTTCGCTGAAAACAAGTTCATACAGGTCCGCGATCTGCACTCCGCGCGTGTTTTTGACCTTTCTCCTCTGGACCGGCCGGGAATGTTTATGAAAAGACATGGAACCGTCCGTCTCATGCCTGACCTGAAGTGCACCCACGCCAGCTAGCGGGCGCCCTTAAAAAAGAATTTGTTTATTCGATAAATATTCGGCAGTTCGAACCGAACTATTCGGCCGAATACTTACTAACAAAAAAATAATATTCGACCCATCTCTAGTTACTTACTATTATTAATTAAGTGCTATACTTAAGCCAATTACAGGCTTTATTAGTTATTCCTTCTGTCTAATTAATTTAGTAGCGACTCGCCCCGGCTTCGCACGGGTTACACAAATCTTTAACAAGTTATACACCTATACCTTCCTCAAGAATCACTATTGATAGGTGAAAACCGCATGAAGATCCGTGCAATAGTTTTTGACTTTATCGCGAACATACATACATACAAACAGACAGACGCGGCGGGGGGCTTTGTTTTATAAGGTGTAGTGATAATTCATTTATAAAGGTGACAGTCCATTTCCAATGACAGCACCACTACCATTCATTTTACTATGGAAAATGACAATAACACCGACGCGTTCGTACTAGTAGTGCAGCTGCGGTCCGAAATGGAATGTTACCCTAATGATACTTATTATTAACCACTAGAATCTTTCTGAATGGAAACTTGTATTGAATTCTCGTGTAAGTTTCCAGAAACTTACGAGAAAGTTCCTGAATAGAATGTTCTACATTTTCTACAACTTGCACATTGCTACCTCTGTCGGCTCGATTCGGAAAATGAATTAGATTTCTACTAGACTTCAACAAGTTACGATACGGATAATTTAAAGATATTTGTAAGATAGATATATCTAATTTGACGTATCCGCGATTCTGGAGGTCCTCTTGAACGATTTCGACAAGTTATGACTTAGATATCCAAGTCACATCTAGTCGATATCTAATGTAGATCTAGTTGATCTCTAAATCGTCTCAAGATCTTGTGATTATCTCGAAATCCGAATAGGCGTGTGTGTCTCTGAGCCGGAAATCCCACACAACAGGATATCGGCTTTAAAAAATAGGCTTTAATTAAATCTAGGTTGCCTACATTCTAGGGCCTAAGGTTTTTGCGCGCCTTTAAAAATAAACCCTGAGCGGCGGCACTTTGATCACAAAGATTAATAAATTTAGATATGACAGTTGTAGTTTGTTGGGTGTTTTTACCTTCTTGAATATTTTTTTTGTACAAATAATTTAAATAGGTATCCGTATAGGTTAGGTAAACTACTTACCTAAAATGGGTCTCTATTGTTTCCCATACCGTTTTAAGTCATAATCAGACATCGTAAATTTTATAGCATTTCGGTGCAGCGGAGTGGTGTTAACAGAATTGGTATAGATAATTCCAACTGAAATGGTCCCATAGTAAAAGTTGCTCAGTATAATCCCAAAACCGCCCTGGCAACAGGAATGCAATTATTTTTTAGCCAACCTGTATTAACTCACATTTATAGACGGGTCTAACGCGAAATTTATTCAATTACCTTTATTTACCGACGTTTCGACACAGGTTTCACTGGTCGTAGTAAGTAATTGAATAAATTTCGCGTTAGACCCGTCTATAAATGTTAGTTAATATGTGTTCAAAACGCGGAAGTTTTAAATATTATAACCTGTATTAAATCTATGAGTGGACTGTCTAGTCTACATCAGGCATCTTTGCCACGCACCAACTATGCGCGCACCTCGGCTCGCGCAACTTTTTATCCCCTCTCCCGCTCTTACATCCCTCTCTCTCGCACCAAACGCACCGCGCGAGCCTTTTTACAACACCACTTTAAAACCATTTTATGTCACATTGAAGGCTTATTGGAATTTCAACCTTATTGATAGTGTGTTAGAGTTGATTTTTGAATGGAATAGTGTAGTGGTTGGACCGTTTAGGTATTAAATGTTAGTTTTTGTGAAATGTCGTGTCTGGAGTTTTTCGCATACATAGCTGACTTTTATCAATCAATGCTTGTTACAGACAGCTTTATCTTATTAAAAATATAACATGGCGTTTTAATGACTTTGTTCCTATAGGGACCGTGCGCGTTGGAGGGTCTGCCATCTTGTGGCCTGAATCGGAAACATATGTGCACATAAACATTGCCAAAGCAAGTGCTACCATCTACCGTTCTCGTCGGTACGTTTCCTTGTGCATAGGTTCTGCCATCTTGTGGGCTACATCGGAAACATAAACGACACATTTACGCCTCGCGCCAAAAATCTGACGGCTCGTATGTTGCCCCCTATTAGTTTATACACGGGGCCTATAGGTACAGTCAGGGGGGCGAAAATGTTCCTTTCGGGCATTCTCGGCTCCGTTCGGCTCATTGCTCCGCGCAATTATTAGGGTTAACCCAACTTGACATCCCAGATAGGTAACAGATAAGATAATGACTTAAATTTTGACAGCCCTAAATAGCCGAAAGGGATAGTACCATACATTAGAAAGGAACAGCATGATTCGTCCCTGAATCGCAGTCAAACTTCGGTTTTGTAGGAAGTTTCTTTTCTGTACGGTAGTACTAGAGTCAGATCAAGACAAGACTGCAACGATTTTGATAGCACACGCAGTGCAAGTGTTATTTCAAACGTCAAACTTCTATGAAATTAAGACGTATAAATTACACTTGCATTGCGTGGGCTATCAAAATCGCTGCAGACTTCTCTTGGTCTAACTCTATTACAAATTCTGTGGTACAATCAAACGAATTTAATCTCAGTACCATTTCGTTACTTGTCACAGTGACAATCAGTATGAAAGCCGCTAGGGACTTCATAGTATCAAAGACATATGTAACTTCGTATAAGACGAATAAAGTCTAAGGAAAAAACGTGCCTCGGAATTCAAGTAAAAGTCATTCTCAAATAGATGCCGCACACACCTTTAGCCTATCCTCGGCTAGATGGCGTGACGACACCGTTTCATATTTAACAATTTTAACACATAGATATCAGTGAATGAACATGGATCAAAATGATATAAAAATAATAAAATCATTTATCCATATATATAATTTTTTTGATAACTTTATACGTTTTCATTTTGAGTTTTAGTTTAAATTTACTGTGACTACAAAATTTACAATGACAGGACCCCTCTATACTATCTATTCTTTTTGATAGTATGTAGTAGATAGTGGGCATGAAAACTTAGCGTGGTCCGTGTATAGATGTGTGTAGATAAAGCAGTGTATGTAACTGTAGGTAGTTACATAATTAGGTTTTACCTATCACTAATCCCAATAAGGCCTAGTTTCCCCTCCGGGTTGGAAGGTCAGATGGCAGTCGCTTTCGTAAAAACTAGCGCCCACGTCAATTCTTGGGATTCGTTGTCAAGCGGAGCCCAGGCTCCCATGAGCCGTGGCAAAAGGTCGGGATAACGCGAGGACGAAGTTACGCAATTAGGCATCACATAGTCATATACCTAAGGGCATTTTCACTTAAAAGTCTACCATTAACTTTTTTCCGAATATCCATCAACTTTTGGGTTATTTTTATTCAGACTCACGAGGACTGTCGACTTAAAAAGAAAAAAACCGGCCAAGTGCGAGTCGGACTCGCACATGAAGGGTTCCGTACCATTATCTATAAAAACGGTTACCCATCCAAGTACTGACCCCGCCCGACGTTGCTTAACTTCGGTCAAAAAACCACGTTTGTTGTATGGGAGCCCCACTTAAATGTTTATTTTATTCTGTGTTTAGTATTTGTTGTTATAGCGGCAACAGAAATACATCATCTGTGAAAATTTGAACTGTCTAGCTATCACGGTTCGTGAGATACAGCCTGGTGACAGACGGACGGACGGACGGCCAGCGGAGTCTTAGTAATAGGGTCCCGTTTTACCCTTTGGGTACGGAACCCTAAAAAATGTCCCAAAAAATCGAGAGTTTAGTGACGCATTTTCACATACATTTTGTATGGACCGTCACAAAACTGACACTCAAAGTTGTATGAATAACTGGCGACACTTTTTTTCTTTGTCTCATTCAATAGTACTCGTGATTGAGAGTCTAAATAATCCAAAAGTTGTTGGTTTTTCGAAAAAAGTAAATGGTACCATTTTTACTGAAAACCCCCATAAACTGATATTTATAAGATGTATGTTGTTGTTGTGCGGCCTCCTAGCCTAGTCGGTAGTGACCCTGCCTACGAAGCAGGAGGTCCCGGGTTCGAATCCTGGTAAGGGCATTTATTTGTGTGTTCATCACAAATATTTGTTATTGGGTTATGGATGTTTTCTATGTATATTAGTATTTGTATATATGTGTATATTATATATATCGTCGTCTAGTACCCACAACACAAGCCTTATTGAGCTCACTGTGGGACTAGGTTGATCTGTGTAAAATTTTCATATATTTCATTTTATTTAGAATGGAAGTTTTATCTCTAAAACAAGTAGGTACATAACTTTGACATACCCTACGCATGACAAACATTATAAATTCTCCCCCAACCCCCAACTCTTCCTTGATTGGTCCGTACAATGGTCTGTAATCACCGGTCAAAAAGGGAAGTCAAGCGTGTGACGTCACGGACGTAGGCACGTAAGACGGAATTTTGGGAAAATTTGTACGGAGTTTTCTAAATCCTTTTTTGAGCTTGTGAGCGTATTTTTATACCACAAAACATATACACAGAATAACAACAACATTCTATGGGTCTGTAATCACCGGTCAAAGGGCGAAGTCAAGCGTGTGACGTCACGGGGGCGAAGGCACGTAAGACGGAATTTTGGGAAAATTTGTATGGAGTATTTTAAATCCATTTTTAAGGTACCGCATCCAAAGGGTAAAACCAGGACCCTACTCGTATTACTAAGACTTCATTGTCCGTCTGTATGTCTGTCACCAGGCTGTATGTCATAAACCGTGATAAAGTGACAGTTGAAATTTTCACAGATCATGTAATTCTGTTGCCGCTATAATAACCAGAGATCGGACAGATTGGCGTCATTGCTCGCAAGAATGTGGACATGGCTCCAAATTTGATTAAATAATTAATCATTTAATTTTTTTTTTACCTGAGATTTAATTTTGTTCCCTATAGTCAATAAATAGCACTTAAATAATTTAAATATATTTTTGATATAAAAAATGAGTACCTACAGAAAATTTTAAAAACATGCTGATTATTTTCTTTAATAAAATTACATTATAAGAAATCTTTGTGTTATTTATTGATTAGGAATCAAAATTAAACCTCAGGTAAGAAATTAATTGAATGATTAATTATTTAATCAATTTTGGAGTCATGTCTACATTATTGCGAGCAATGACGCAAATTTGTCCGATCTCTGATAATAACAAATAATAAAAAACCGGGCAAGTGCGAGTCGGACTCGCGCACGAAGGGTTCCGTACCATAATGCAAAACAAAACGAAAAAAAAGGAAAAAAAAAACGGTCACCCATCCAAGTACTGACCACTCCCGACGTTGCTTAACTTTGGTCAAAAATCACGTTTGTTGTATGGGAGCCCCATTTAAATCTTTATTTTATTCTGTTTTTAGTATTTGTTGTTATAGCGGCAACAGAAATACATCATCTGTGAAAATGTCAACTGTCTAGCTATCACGGTTCGTGAGATACAGCCTGGTGACAGACAGACGGACGGACGGACAGACGGACGGACGGACGGACGGACGGACAGACGGACGGACGGACGGACGGACGGACAGACGGACGGACGGACGGACAGCGAAGTCTTAGTAATAGGGTCCCGTTTTACCCTTTGGGTACGGAACCCTAAAAAGTATGGTGGTAAAAACCTCGGTGAGCGACACTTGTCCGGTTTTTGAACTTGTAAGCTTTTTTTTTATATTACATATTCAACAACAACAACCTACCATGATTTGTAGCCACCGGTCAAAGGGGAAAGAGCGACTGACGTCACGGAGGCAAAGCAAGTCGGAGGTAAGACGGAATTTTGTGAAAATTTGTATGTACTTATAGAGTTTTCTAAACGAGTTTTTTTAAAGTTGTTCCTTCCTTCTTTTTGTGACTGAATTTTGGTGTATGGAGTTTTCCGTTCAGATCAAAAACGTTCGAGAAAACCTGCGTCTTTTCTCTTCATCTTAAGGGCGGTTGCAGACTAGCGTTTTTAAGCGCGTGTACGGTCGTTTCAGCGTTTTGCGATTACATCCTGCATCCTGAAAACATCCTAAGGTAACCCGCATACACCTGTTCTGAAATTCAAACGTGTATGTGTAGTCCCCAGCCTGCATTGGGCCAGCGTGGGGACTAATAGACCAAGCCCTCTCAAGCAAGTCACGCATGAGAGTAGGCCTGTGCCCTGTGCCCAGCAGTGGGCTGATATTTTTATTATATAATTATGCGCCTTTGGTCTATCTCAAAATAAACAAATCCGTCTATAGGATGACTCACGCTAGACCGGGCCGTGCCCGGGCCGAGGCGCCCGTCATGTCATTTTCTATGACCTCGGCCCGGTATAGCGTGAGTCATCCTTATGCGCTTACATATAATGTTTCCATACATTGTCAATGCTCTAGCTAGAGGAGTTTGATTTAAAACTAATCTTCTTTTCTTGCAGTTTGTAAGAAGAACACTAAGAACAGCCATGTAAAAACAGACTATACCTAAATATTTTAAAATAAGTTAATTTTAATACATATTTTGTAAGTCGTTAAAATAAAGTAAAAACATTTTCTTGAAGCCAGTGAAGGCGAGTCGTTGCTCCGTGAAGAAGATCCTCGCAAATTGGATCGAAACATGTCGAGCTATTCGACTTATTAATACGTGAGTGACCCGTTTAAAATAATTTTAATATGTTAGAGTGTTGTTATATGTTAGTGTTGTTGTTGATGTTGTGTATGGTAGAGTGTTGTTTCGGTGAAGGAAAACAACGTGAGGAAACCGGCCTAGAAGGAAAACATCGTGACTTCTTGAGGAAACCGGCCTAATCCCATTAAGACCTACCCTCTGGGTTGGAAGGTCAGATGGCAGTCGCTTTCGTAAAAACTAGTGCCTACGCCAATGCTTGGGATTAGTTGCCAAGCGGATCCCAGGCTCCCATGAGCCGTAGCAAAATGCCGGGACAACGCGAGGAAGATAATGAGAGTCTCACGGGAGTTGTATAGTTAAAACATTTTCTTCCTTAATATCGCTGTCGCCGACACCCAACCCTCTTTAGATCCCTAACGAAGTGCTTCACTCAAAAATATCATTTTCTCAGTTACATCCCTTCGCCTCGCCGTAACGAGGTTCTTCACAACTAATTTGCTTGTATTATATTTGTTATAGCAAAAAAATTTAGATTTGACGTCATATGGAATGGAAGGCGTATTTTAAAATAAAACTTCGCTGGTTTTATAACCTAGTTTTCTCGACGGCCTCCTAGCCTAGTTGGTAGTATGCCTACGAAGCAGGCGGTCCCGGGTTCGAATCCTGGTAAGGGTTTTTATTTGTGTGTTTATCAGAAATATTTGTTTCTGAGTTATTGATGTTTTCTATGTATAAGTACAAGTATTTATATATATGTGTATATTATATATATCGTCGTCTAGTACCCACAACATAAGCCTTATTGAGCTTACTGTGGGACTAGGTCGATCTGTGTAAAATTGTCCTAATATTTATTTATTTATTTTATTTTGCTCGTACTTACCCGTACATGTATTACGGGCGTGACATGATTCAAATATCATTCTGTACGGCTACCACCAGTTTTGACATTGACAGATTAACTCGCGTTTACGTAAATTACTTTCTATACATCTCGCTTGCACTAATATGCGAGTACGAGCGAGATGCATAGAAAGTAAGTTACTTAAACGTGAGTGAATATGTCAATGTTAAAACTGGTGGTAGTGCTTCTGGTGTCAGTGTACGTTGGAATTGGCCACTATATAAACCTAGATTCGATCTAATAACATCAAACGCATTGTACCTAAACCATTTAACTCATAATTGCATTTTGACGTCTTAATTTCTCTTAATGGCATTCTTAGCGTCATAAAAACGACTTAACAAGCATTTGTTGATTTAATTTTAAATGCCGCATGTAATTGGAATCACTCACAAATCGGTCCGGTGTTGGCAGCGCCATCTGCTGAGGAGTAGCGGAAGTTTTTTTTTGAGTAAGCAGTTTTTGCGGGATATTTTTTAAGTTGTTGGGATGTTTAAGGTCTTTATGATTTGGGTTTGTGTTTATTGTTTTATACTTTTCTATAAAAGCCCTTAGTATACTAGGTTACTTTAGTATTTAATTAAGAAAAGTCCTAACTACATAGTTATAAATCTATCTAGTATGAAAATTTGGCTTTTAAGTCCGTTTATTTTATTATGTTTTCTTACTAAGTCATTCTTCGTTTCTTATTAAGTTAAGACTTGAAAATTGTACTAATAGCACGTTTTCTTATATAATAAAGAGCCAGTGAAAAATATGTGTTTAATTAAATAGATTTATACATTATATACTATATACAGAACCTTCCCCCAGGGGCCATTTTTAGAGTTTTAGTTTGTATTTAGGACAGTGGTATTTTTTTTAATGTATGGTTTCTGGTGTGTGGAGTTTTTTAAACAATACATCGATCGATACAAATAAAATCTAGTATAGTAGGTAGGTACTCATACTAAAAATGTGTTGACCAAATTATTAAATTTAATCGTTTTAACTTGATTAATCTTATACTCTGTATCTTTAGGTATTTAAATAAAAGTAAACAAAATCTACCCTCAAATGGCTTCTTAAGTCAGTTGAGGGTAGATGAAACCATTACATGATCAAATAATGTAGGTTAAAGTCAGGCCCCTGTTTCACCAACGTGACAGGTGCGACGAATTGTAAAATCACTGTTGCTGACGTCACAGGCATCCATGGGCTACGGTTACCGCTTACCATCGGGCGGGCCATATTCCTGTTTGCCACCATCATTGTATTATTAAAAAAAACTTTATGATATCGGAAAAAAACAGATATTTCTCTTGCTAAGTTTATGACAATTGTCACAAGAAACACTACAATTGTCACGAAATTCCGACATATAACTCATTACCTGTCAAGAATTACCTACAATTCTTCTAAATCTTTGACAATTGTCAGAAATTTTAATTTTTAACAAGCAGAAACGTCTGCGAACGATGCTATTAAGATTAGAATAAATTTAAAAGTGGAAAAATTACTGTCTTGGGTGAGACTTGAACTCACGGCCTCTGGATTGATACTCCAGCGCTCTGCCATCTGAGCCACCAAGACCTCATCCATAGCCAGCAAACCTTTCCACCATATTATAGGTCAAGGGGACCATAGCGACATCTACCGCAAGAGTGTTACACTGCAGATGGCAGAGCGCTGGAGTATCAATCCAGAGGCCGTGAGTTCAAGTCTCACCCAAGACAGTAATTTTTCCACTTTTAAATTTATTCTAATCTTAATAGCATCGTTCGCAGACGTTTCTGCTTGTTAAAAATTAAAATTAGTATGGGTAGCACATCGTAACTGGTGAATTTCCAATATGACTTGGAACTCCGGTAGCCGTTTAAGAAGTGTAACACTCTTGCGGTAGATGTCGCTATGGTCCCCTTGACCTATAATATGGTGGAAAGGTTTGCTGGCTATGGATGAGGTCTTGGTGGCTCAGATGGCAGAGCGCTGGAGTATCAATCCAGAGGCCGTGAGTTCAAGTCTCACCCAAGACAGTAATTTTTCCACTTTTAAATTTATTCTAATCTTAATAGCATCGTTCGCAGACGTTTCTGCTTGTTAAAAATTAAAATTAGTATGGGTAGCACATCGTAACTGGTGAATTTCCAATATGACTTGGAACTCCGGTAGCCGTTTAAGAAGTGTAACACTCTTGCGGTAGATGTCGCTATGGTCCCCTTGACCTATAATATGGTGGAAAGGTTTGCTGGCTATGGATGAGGTCTTGGTGGCTCAGATGGCAGAGCGCTGGAGTATCAATCCAGAGGCCGTGAGTTCAAGTCTCACCCAAGACAGTAATTTTTCCACTTTTAAATTTATTCTAATCTTAATTGTCAGAAACTTCGCAGGAGAAATATCTGTTTTTATCCGATATAATAAAGTTTTTTTAAATAATACAATGATGGTTGCAAACAGAAGTACGGCCCGCCCGATGGTAAGTGGTAATCGTAGCCCATGGATGCCTGTGACGTCAGCAACAGTGATTTTACAATTCGCTGCACCTGTCACCGATGTGAAATTGGGGCCAGGTCGTTGTAATGGTTTGCGATTAAACCTCGTTTGCGCTAAGCGTTTTGTGCTGGCGGATTGTAAACATTTAGAAAACATTTTCAAATAGTTTTCAGAATTCTGTCACTTGAAGAAAATTAATGACATCGTCGACAATTTTATGCAAAGAAGATACTAAAAATCTCTAGATTAATATAATTTATCTAACTTGATATTATTTAGATCGTGCCCTATTAGTATTACGCTGTGTACATTTCCCCGGATCGGGTAAGTGTTGCGAATATTTAATTTAAGTTTCCAATGGGAATAATTTTACGTTGTATTCTTTTATGCTGTTAACCATAGAGTTATATATTTGACAGAGGGAATGCCACTTAAGACAAACTGTGACACTGCAATGGCGGACGGTTTGAAAGTGTGCGTGTAGACGAGTGATACCATGTTACACAAATTCTCCCCTAATGGTGAAACAATTATTTTCAATATCGTCCTTTTTTTTCAAATATTAAAATAGGACAGTTTTACGTTAGACAATAAAAAAGTGTGTACCTAACTGATTTTATAGGTCTTGAAAATGCGCATTGTTGCACAATTACTTTGTGCAAATATTATTTTCAATACCTAATGATATTTAACTTGTAACATATCTGGTTAAAACAAAAAATAAATATAAGGTAAATGTACTAGTGCTCGACATGTTAATGCCCAATAGATGACACCTTGCTGTCACCTCTATTGACAATGACTTCAGTTTCAAGATGACATGTACTGGACTGGGACCGCGTCGAGCACCATGAGTATGTTTACCTTACATAACAAATAAACGTTAACTATCAAACATTATTCATGTAAATGTCTTTAATCTCCTTATTATCGGGAAATTACCATACCGACCTAGTTTGAAATGCAAAATCAATAATTTAGCTATTTACCTAAATATCCTAAATGATCTCTTATATACATAATGATTTAATAAGAAGGGCATCAATTACCCTACTTTCGGGAAATTACCCTATTCAACTTACTGGTCACACTCTTGTTTCGCATTTATTAACAATGAAATATGGAGATTTTATGTACTATACCGTGAGAATTGATAAAATTAGCTATGAAAAGTTATTCCGTCAATTTTTTTCTTTCGATCGGTACAATTCTTGCAGGATTTAACTACGCATGCCGGCATATTTTACATTTTTCTTGGACAAATTTACTTCACTGACGTTTCGATCCGTCTGACGGCAAATTGGTGGATGAGGGCATTGAGATAACTGTCAATGTGTGTGTGTCACGCGTAAATACTAGGAAATTGGTGGATGATGGAATCACAGTTTTTGTCTTAGCAAAACTACGTCCGTAGTATTCTAGGTCCATGCTGTTAACTAATCTGTTCTTTTCTGACTGCTTCATCCGTGAACACTAAAATAATGCTGAAAGGTTAACTTTCCTGATATTTCTTTCCTTGTGGGCCGGATGTAGCAGTCACTGTTGTGTACATATTCTAATATGACCAATAATACTAGGGATCAAGTTTGGGGTTGAAATTGCCTGCACCCTGCCTGAAAACCCTCTATCCTGCACTACCCCGGGTTGCGCTATGCGCAAGCTCTGTATCCCGGAAGGTTTCCGTTCCGAGCTGAGGATCCTGAACCACAGCGGGAAGCCATCCTAGTCTACTCTGGACCAACTGGGACTCCTGCGCTGTACAGCGGCGCCATCTACAACTGCGACGCCCGCGATGTAGAGCCTCAGGAAAGTGCCTCCTTTTAAGGACTTGTTTCTATATTTCTATCTCTGTGTCAGCTCAGTTTTACGGACTCACGACCCTAACTAACTTGTTATTAATTTTAATTAATATTAAATACCTTTTCTAAATTAAACTTTCATTTCTAACCTATCTATCTCTACCTACATGTGACGCTAAACGTCACATCGTTCAGTGACAGATCCAGGCGGTCTTGTATTTGGTTGGTTAACCAATAAATGCTACCCGAAAAAGTACAAATTGTTTGTTTACTTTTATTTAAATACCTAAAGATACAGACTATAGTGATGTCTCAAATAAAAGTCGTATATTTGACGTGTTATTTAATACATAGAATTATACATATAGCCACTTGACATCCGGGTGTCTGCGGAAATAACCGCGTGCATGACATGTTCTGAGAAAATGATAATGATCGCATGACAGGCGGGTTCGACACGAGATGATAATTTGTAGGTATTTTTTATATTTCTTTGAAGTTTTTTATAGTTTTTAACTTTAATGATATATGATGATATGTATAACAGTTATTTTAAAATGAGAAGTGTAAATATTAAAACCTACCTGTATTAAGTTGTACCTAATGTAAAAAAAAAAATTGTTTATTCAGTTTAAGCATTCGTTTACATTGTACAAAGTTGGTACCTCTTTTTACCCGACTACGGCAACGCAAACGGAGGGTTTTAATTTTGACCGGTATGTATGTGGGTATGTAGGTATGTTCATCTGTTCCCTCATAACTTTTAAAGTACGCATTATTATTTTTAACCCCTGGAGCGCCCCAGAATTACCGTAGTATGGAACTCCTATACTAGTTACCAGCACACGTGTCTGTTTAGGGCGCTCCACGGGTTAAGTGTCATACTTGTATTATAGTTGAATTATCGAGAAGATGGAATTGCATTTGTAGTGGTTGTATGCTGATAGTACAAGAAAATAGAAAATTCAAATATAGAATGCCTGTAAACACACAATACTACTACTACATATGCAATTCCACGCTCTCGATGATTCAACTATAAGAGGCACCGCTCTTCCTTTATATTATAAAATTTATAAATTAAGTGTAGTGGTACCTACCTACATATTTATACCTTACCTTACATAAAAACATAAACCCACCCTTCTTCACCAGTCGGTTGAAGTTCAAACACCTCTAGAAAGACACATTCATTTATACTTTAATATAGTAATGCATGACTTTTGTATGAGGCACTTAGCTAATGGAACCGAAATGATATTAAATAATTTATTTACTTAGCTGTTATCTTTTATCAAATTATAACTTTCAACATTCATATTCTGTTAATGTTTTGGTATATATTTAGGTTTATACCTAAGCTTGTAGTATGTGAAGGATCATGGTATAATAATATACTCCGCCTGGTACTCCACTCCCGTCTTTTCTAGGTCACCTAACTGACACAAGCCTACGTCATCATGCGACAGCGCTATATGATAATACGCGATAGCGCTATATATAGCGGCCATGTTATTGTGACGTAGGCCTGTGTCACTCTGGGAATAGAAGACCATGTTTTATTAGACTATGGTGAAGGATAAGTGATATTAGGTCATAACAGGCATAGGACATATACTACTCTGTATCTTTACGTATTTAAATAAAAGTAAACAAAATCTACCCTCGAATGGCTCCTTAAGCCAGTTGAGGGTAGATGAAAACATTACATAATCAAATAATGTAGGTTAAAGTCAGGTCGTTCAGTGACTGATCCAGGCGCTTTTGTATTTGGTTGGTTAACCAATAAATGTTATAACTACCCGAAAATGTACAAATTGATTGTTTACTTTTATTTAAATACCTAAAGATACAGGCTATAGGTATGGTCGAAAGTATTAAATTATGACCCATTTCGTGCCTTGTCACATTGACAATCAATATGAATGTCGCTAGAGACCTCATACTATTGTCACTGGGACAAGGTACAAAATGGGTCATAAATTAAAACTTTCGACTGTATCTTAGTAGGTACGGTAGAACGGGGTGACTTTCAAATGCAGGGGCGACTTTAAAATTCTTGTTTTTAAGCCATAATATATATTTATGCGAGATTTTTTACAGTAGGTGAATATGAATATATAGTAATCTAACTAGTTACAGGAACATTTTTAGTAAATAATGAATAATGGTAATTCTATGACCGTTTTAAATCTATCAAAGTAACCCCAAATTTTCCAAAGTCACCCCGGTCTACGGTAGCAGTCAGATAGTAATTATTGAAGATAAATAACTTCCATACATGCATATTGCCGCTGCAGGACACCATCGCAAGCGCGGACTTCTGGCCGAAGGGTGTGGGGACTGTGGGGTTCCCGGGCAACCTGCCGAATCCTACACCGACGGCCCGATTCGAACTTTAAGATACGTCAAATATTACGTCTGGATACAATATGGATTAGATATGTCAGTGTCAAAAGTGGCGTTTTTGTTTGAAGAAACGTCAGTTTTGACACTGACATATCTAATCCATATCGTATCTAGACGTAATATTCGACGTATCTTAAAGTTCGAATCGGACCGCAAGTCAGACGACGCAACGGAAACGGTGCCACTCTGTTATGTCGTCACCCAAATCTAATGTTTAATTTGTCTTTTGTTTCATTTGTAGTTTTTTTTGTTGTTTTCTTGTATTCTTATTTTGTAGTTTCACAGTGCCTTGGTTTTTACTGTAATGCTGTGTCACTTATTTTAGTAATAAATTAATATTTTTCCTATTTTTACATTTTAGCGTATAACTACGTATTAAATCTACTACTTACTGCTTTTATGACTTTTTAATGTATTAAATAAACAACTACGTAAAAAAGGACGGCAAAAACCGAGACTTACCTACCGAATATCAAACTATAGTAACAATACGTCAACGAATCACAATAGTAGGTAGTAGGTATGTTCATGGGTAGGTACAGAATTCGTGATATAAATTAAACATAACATACGTCCGTATTTGCATACCCGCCCACTAGGTGCGACGCCATGACAGTTGACAGTATTGACACATCCCCTCCTATTGTACACGATGTAAACATTCGGAGTGGTATTCCGTACTAATATGATGGTCGTATTTAATTTGTGTACGTACTTGGGTGAATCAGCTTTAAGTATACTTCTTATAGGGAATAATATCCCAATTCGAGTTTTAGTTTTTAGATCTGTTTCCGATATGATACTGATATGTTAGTGTTCAATACCACGTGTAGTCACATGATCCAAAAACGCATCATTGTAACGTATATTTTTATTTTTAGTCTTGTAGCCAAAATATATACCACAACCGGCTTAGCCAAAGTGACAATCGGTATCGGTATCGCTACGACAACGAAACGCTTTGTGTCTCTCTATCACTCTTCCGTATTAGTGCGACAGTGACAGTTGCGTTTCGATTGCTACGGAGCGTTAGCGATTGGCATGTTGTCTAGGGGCCAGTGAGGATATGAAGGTCGCACAATGTCTACGTGACAGCGTGGTAAAACAATGTCCGTCACTTTCTATCCCGTGGTGTTAAAAAGTGACAGTTATTTTATCAGGCAGATAAAGCCATTTTCATATTTCATTGTAATTTGTTTAATGCCTTCAAGGTTCGTAGTCAACGTGCAATCGTTAAAGATCCATAGCGAATGAAATTCAACTGTCACTGTCGCACTAGTATGGAAGAGTGATAGAGAGGGATTACTACGATACGCTACGGAGCGTCAACGATTGGCACGTTGGCTACGCCCAGGGATCATCAAATCCATTTTTACTTTAGAAGTTTAAAATCACTGAGATAATAATATTCTTAGATGAATCATATGATATCGTGTTGGTACCTATTTATTCATGCTCTCAGCGATATCTGAGCTAACACACGAATATCTACCGGTAGCCGGTTAATGGCGGCCGTTTCCCGAAACAGACCCTAATTATGGACGCCGCGGGCTAGCGGCTCTCCACTTGTGTCGACACAAATGCTTGAAACCATTGAAACTACTTGCGATAATAGCGAGTGTCGTGCTTGTGGAAACATCGCATCGGCCGCTATCACCGAGCATACTGATGACGCGGCGCGACAGTGGCGCTGCGCTCGGAAGCAAGTTCATACATTTTCATACAACATAATACTAATAGCTCTGTCGCCGCGTCAGTATCGCTATCGCTGCATTAGTGACGCCGAAGCCGCTTTGCTCGAAAGTCTACCTCAAAGATCCAACGAAATAGAATGGCTATAGAAGTCTGACTAGAGCTCAAAAATACGCCACGGGAATTTTTCCGCGAGCGACTCAACTGTACAGCGCGCATGTTGACATTGTCAAATATTGTAATAAATAAAAATCATTTATTGCAGATCAATGATCCATAAGATGTTAGTAACAATTTTGACTTAATAACTAAGTTAGTCGGTACAGAAAATATACAAAAAATATACAACACGACAAATTGGCCCGCGATTGGTCGCGGCCTCATCCTATTTGGCCCTGCTGATGGCCACTTCGACCCAGTATTTAGTTATAGGGCAGTCAAGGCTCTCCGACAATACTTTGAGGAGGCCGTTGCTGCTGCCACGCACTCGCCTGAGTAGTGATCCCACACGCTTGCGTCTGATTGCGAAAAAGTCGTCCGTTCGCACTTCTGCAAACATGCTGGACGCACTACAGTGCTTCGGCAGCCGCAACAGCATCCTCAAAATATTGTTATATTGGACTCTCAGTAATGCCGTGCAAGTTTATTTAATTTAAAATCATTTATTTCATGTATGTATATACATTCGATACTATACTTGGTCAAGCAAATCTTGTCAGTAGAAAAAGGCGGCAAACTTGAAAAATCGCGGGTTAGCAACACTACCTTTGAATTGTTCGAAAATCGCGTGTTATTTATATCTTATCTGTGGAACTGTTTTGTTTACATTTCATCGTTGTTCGATGTGCATTGCTGCTTTTTGTTCATATCCTAGGGATACCATAGGTACTTTAGTTTGCTTTACATTGCTACTGACATATCCAGCTTGACAGACTATATTAGGTACGTCTTTTTCCATAATATTTTACGTAATAGTCTTTAAGATATACGATGGTTTTCCCCTTGGCCCAAAATTGACGGTCTCCTTTAATATGATGTGTCGACAACAGTGGCCATTCAACCTAAGCCTCCTCACGCATGCGCACTGGTTTCGGGAAACGCTAACTATAATTAAACATTAATGAAGGCATTTCCACACTTTGTCTTTGCAAATGCCGTGCCACTAAGCTAACTGTCTTTGCAAATGCCGTGCCACTAAGCTAACTGTCTTTGCAAATGCCATGCCACTAAGCTAACTGTCTTTGCAAATGCCATGCCACTAAGCTAACTGTCTTTGCTAATGCCGTGCCACTAAGCTAACTGTCTGCAAATGCCATGCCACTAAGCTCTGTCTTTGCTAATGCTGTGCCACTAAGCTAACTGTCTGCAAATGCCAATACCACTAAGCTAACTGTCTGCAAATGCCATGCCACTAAGCTAACTGTCTTTGCTAATGCCATGCCACTAAACTGTCTTTGCAAATGCCGTGCCACTAAACTAACAGTTTTTGCAAATGCCATGCCTCTAAGGTAACTAGCTTAGTCCGTCTCTATAATGTGTCGGCAACAGTGGCCACACACAACCTAAGCCTCCTCACGCACGCGCATTGGTTTCGGGAAACGTTAACTATAATTTAATGATACACCGAGCTCGAGCACATTGCGACAGAACTCTTCTTTTGAGTGTCGCTGTTTTAAGAATTTTTATCGAGAAATACTATTAACGCATTCACTGCCACCGACGCACATATGCGTCACCGTGACTTTCACCCTGTGCCTTTCACGCACAGACGCGTTCATAATGTATAGTGACAGCAAAGTGCGGCACCTGGTGAATGTCCAGGAAAAGAGGGTGGCAGTGAATGCGTTAATGAATACACACACACTGCACATACACTAGACGCCGACGCTCGGAAGAAGCTAGTGTGGGGTGGCCCTATAACAGCTCGGCCACGGCATTACGCGACTGGCGATGGCGACAACAACCATAGGTGGGAACGAAAGGTCCGATCGCTGTGTCTCGCTCCAACCTATGGTTATCGCTGCCGCCGTCGCAAGTCGCGCAATGTCGTGGCCGAGCCGTAAGAGAGAGCATCTCCCGAGCGTCGCCGTCTAGTCAACTCTACGGCTGCTGCTCGACGCACCGTTGGCGCAACTGCGCAGCGACGCCATTTTCTACAGCGCTGACTGGACGCCAATAGACGCTAGTGTGGGGTGACCCTAAATCCACCTCTACTCTATCCGCAGGGCCATCTTAAACTATGCTGGGGCCCTTGGGCACATAAGAATTTGGGGCCCTTTTGGCAAGTAAAGAAAGCGAATGAAACTAACATTTTTCTACTATGATCTTCTATTTATAATGGGTAATCAAATATACTGTTATACTGTCTGTCCTTCGGGGCCCCCTGAGGATGAGGTCACTGGGCACGGGCCCCGTGTGCCGTTATGGTAAAGACGGTACTGTCTATCCGCTCACCGATGCTTAGGTCGACCTACAGGATAAAAAAAATCCGTAGCCAGATTAATTATGAGTTTTATTTATAATTATCAGCAGCTATCAGACAAACGAAAACTATTAAGTTATTAATAACATCAATTAGACACACTCCAAAACAAATATCTTTATAACTTAATTAAGCCACTTTTAAGGCGACTGACTCTTCAACGAACTTGACTATTGTATTGTAACACGGGCGATTTTTTCTATTGATTGATGGATTGATCATTTATAAAAAAATATTTCATTTAAAAAGACAGTAAAAAGAAAATTAAATAACTAATGAACTAAATACATCTATGAGTAATTTTTTTTTAACTAACAACCCCAAATATATCTAAAATAGAACAAGGTATATAAAAACTACTGAAAAACTCATGGTATAATAATATACTCCGCCTGGTACTCCATTCCCGTCTTTTCTAGGTCACCTAACTGACACAAGCCTACGTCATCATGCGACAGCGCTATATGATAATATGCGATAGCGCTATATATAGCGGCCATGTTATTGTGACGTAGGCCTGTGTCACTCTGGGAATAGAAGACCATGTTTTATTAGACCATGGAAAAACTATAAAAACTCATTTATTTGTCAATAGTGGGTTTTCAAAGAGGAGGTATTTTGCGTGAGTGAGCTTGGTGGCTTGACTATAATTTATAAGTAGGTATGATCAATATTTGGTAGCACTCTATTATAGCTTACGAGCGTCGAATTTCAAAATTAAATATATAGGTTTCTTCCATTAACAAAGATTTATATAAATTTACATATAAAACTTATATTTTGTTGTAGGGCAAACCTTGGCTATTCGGTGATACGTACTTATTCGGTGATAGTCAGTTTTATTGTCTTTTAGCTGAGTTGCCCGGTAATTTTATTGCTTAACACAATGTTTAAGAGATACCATGGATGTGACTAATGTGGTGTAATATGGTTTCAAGTAATATAATTACCAGGTAACGCGGCTAAAAGACATTAAAACTGACTATCACCGGATAACTACGTATCACCGAATAGCCAAGGTTTGCTATATCAATTTATAACAACGACCACCAGACCACCAGACATAGATATATTAGGTATATTACGTAAAAGTTCTTGTCAAATTTTCATGTATTTAAGCATAATATATATTTTTAAAATGAGAGCCTAATTTGAATTGTATAGGAGCGACTTTTAGGCGGAAACTCACAAGTCGGTTTATTTTAAAGCCTCGCTTTCTAAAAAGGAGTAGAACACAACACTACGGGTAGGTACCTTATGGCGGTTGGCGCTTACGCTATTATTAACATCGCTCCAATATTATTGCGGCACTATGCGACGTAAGCGCCAGCCGCCATAAGGTTCCTTTTGCCGTGGAACGTCACATAACTTTACTATTTCATATCTTGTGAATCTCTAATTAATTTCCCGAATCGCGGCGCCAGCTGTCATAAGGTACCTTTTGCCGTGGAACGTCACATATCTTTACTATTTCATGTCTAGTGAATCTCTAATACATTTCCCGAATCGAGCCGTTAGAGCTTAGTCCGATTCTAAGTTCTACATAAGGCATGCCACACCTAAAGTGCTGAAACACCTAAATCGTGAAATGTCAAACTTGTAGGTAGATACGGTACAGTCGCCATCAGATATATCGGAGCGGCCAAGGTGCTCACAAATATCGGAACACGCCTCTATTGTCAGGGCGTTAGAGCGCGTGTTCAGATATTGTGAACACCTTGGCCGCTCCGATATATCTGATGGCGACTGTACATACTTAAAATAAGTACGTTTATATGCTGAGTCGTGGAATGGAATCTAACCTATTAATGTTATACCTAAGGTGGTGGTACTGAGGCGCGTCTGTCTGTTTGTGTGTTTGTATGTTCGCGATAAACTCAAAAACTACTGAACGGATTTTCATGCCGTTTTCACCTATCAATAGAGTTATTCTTGAGGAAGATATAAGTGTATATTTGTTAACCCGTGCGAAGAAGGGGTGGGTCGCTAGTCCTTAATAAAGGCTCTACTGCTTATTATGTGACATTGTATAATATGGTGGTGGTAGGTACTGGTGCTCGACGCGGTCCCAGTACATGTCATCTTGAAACTTAAGTCATTGTCAATAGAGGTGAAAGCAGGGTGTCATACACTGGGCATTAGCATGTCGAGCTCTAGTACCACCACCTTACAACCTTTGATGTAGGTACCTAAAAGTACATCAAAAAGTGCATAACACGAAACATCTATCGCTAGATCAATAGATAATTGGTGGGCAGCAGTTATTACGTGTAATAATACGGTGGGAGCTCCTAATTTATTGCTATCGGATTTTGATTGATCAGTGATGAATTCGTGATGAGTGGAAGGCGTGGAGTCGCTCTGGGTTGATAAAAACTAGGTAGTTGGATCAAAGGTCTCTATAGTTTCCCAAAAAGATTTAAGTCATTAATGTATTGTTTGTCCGGATTTTCGTTAGTATGTTTGGTTTAGAAACGCGTATCTTTTCAGGATTGCCATAAAACAAACCTAATCTAACCTATCTATAGGATAACCTTACGAAAATCCTGAAAAGTTGGTTTCAGTTTTAGAACTAATGATAATATGACATACAATATATTATGACTTAATAATTTATGTGAAACAAAGGGACCCCGGATCAAACACATTTTAGAAAAAGGTCACTTCTGTGGACAATACTCCTACAATCAAATTTAACGACTCCGTTACATAGTTTCCCGTTTTTCTTATTTGAGTCTCAAGTACCTACTGAAAAAATTTAACCCGCCTGTAAAGGTGTCGAATAAAAATTAGTTTTAGGTTCCCTTTAATTTGTGATGTCTACAGGAAAGACCCGAACGAGATTGCAAAAAAATGTGTATGACCCAAGTACTTGAAGCCCGGGTAAATATGAGTATAGTATGGCAAACCAATATCACAATATATACTAATTTAGAAATTTAGGTGAAAATCAAAATTTTTATTAGAGATTTTGTGACTAGGTATATGCACGTTTTTCAAATTTGGTGTCTCGTCTTACTGGTAAAATTGGCTTGCCAGACTATAGGTAGAGTTAGATCAAGAAAAAAAAATCTGCAACGATTTTGATAGCACACGCAGTGCAAGTGTTATTTATACGTCATAATTTCATAGACTTTTGACGTTTAAATTAACACTTGCACGGCATGTGCTATCAAAATCGTTGCAGTCTTTTCTTGGTCTAACTCTTAAAACAATATAAATACAGCCAGCTTTAAGACCGTTTCTTTTATTTTTTGCCATTTTTATATAATTATTGTGACCTTTTTTGCCACTTTTGTGCTATTTCTACTCAGAATCACGAGCTCTTTGAATCCTAATGGGCTAAAAAAATGTCCCAAAGTTTTTTTCCTATTGTGTTACCATTTCCCCATATTCTTTATGGCGGTAACAAAAAGGAAAGTTTGAAAAATGTATGGAAATTTTAGGACACTTTTTTTCTCCTATAAGGATGAATAGGGCTCGCGATCCTGACTAGAAATAACACAAAAGTGGAAAAAAAGGGTCACAATATAAAAAATAGCAAAAAATAAAAGAAACGCTATTAAAATAAATTATTTTCCAAACTACTCCACTCTTTTCCTTAACACAATTTTAATTGATGCGTTGCAGTCTTATTTTTCGTCAGATACAACGTTTTTCGAATAAAAATTCAGGAATTCGTATAAGGATTGAAGGCATTGATTTACTGCCCCCAGCGACAAGCAGCAAAACGTCGTAAGTGACGTAAAATCAGCATTGCTTTGGAAAAAACTCGTATCTTCTTCTGTCAATCAAAAGGAAAATGTGGTATCTATGTATTGGACGCATACAGAGTTACTGCCTTTCAACATTGAGTAGCAGTGTGAGATACGACATTTTTTGAAAGTGATACCGAAATGGGATCACTTAGTACTTTTACTTTTAGGTCCAGATCAGATACATTGATAAAATGTTATTTTTTGTTGTTATTTTTTAAATCAACTTTGACTGATCCATGTGTGGGATGTTCTTAGAACTGTTTTTCATTCGAAGGTTTGATTTATTTATCGATTTCAAATTTGATCGACAATTAAGAAAAAAACACGTTCGATAATTACTTGTTCGTTTTTTGTAATATATTATGAAACTTGGATTTTCATACATGATCGAGGAGTGTTTTAAAAAAAAAACATCAATTTATTTCCATTCTAGAAGTTATAGTAAGATTAGTAAGATTTTATTGAAAAATTGTTTAGCTATTTAAAATCTTAGGTTTAGTCTGTTACTAAATTATTTAAAATGATTTTTTTGTTTTGGTTAGCTTCAATAGTTTGTTTTAATGATTATTTTTATGTCATAGCATTACCTTAAAGAAATGTACTACACCTGTGGAATGTCACCTGCGGTATTTTCAGTCTGATACGACATTCGAACTTTCAAGGAATCCATCTTAAATTCCGACAACGTACTTACAACCCCTCTGGTGATGAGGGTGTCTATGGGCTACGGTAATCTTACCATCAAGCGATTCGTCTGCTTGTTTGCCACCAAGGTAAAAAAAATCCTTAATGATTCTTGATCGTAGATTGTTGTAACATTATATTATCATTTTGTTTTCTTATTAAATCAAACATATTTTTACTTCTGATTGAATGTTTTTTATAACGTAAAAATTAGTGCTGGCATAGAGAAAAAAATACATAGAGTGCTCACTCCATACATCAGTTTTAGTACCAAAACGACTATTATTTTCGTAGTCGACATCTAGCATCGATGATATCATTATCAACAATAGATGGTGCAACGGCCGAAAAGTCTAATGCTCAACAATTTTCAGCTAATATTATAACCGGAACTCTATTTTCAATTCCTTCTGCTTTTAATATTGTTAGTTATAAATTGTTGTTCAATACAACTTTCGTGAATCGCGATACTAGAGGATTCTAGTACCAAGTAGTTGAAAGCCCATTCGACAAATCTATGGCTTGAAATTTGATACCAAAACGACTATTATTTTCGCAGTCAAAATCTAGCATCGAGTAGCGGAATTATCAGTAGGTATCGTTACTGATAATCCCGCTACTCGATGCTAGATTTTGACTGCGAAAATAATAGTCGTTTTGGTATCAAATTTCAAGCCATAGATTTGTCGAATGGGCTGTCAACTATTGGCAGTAGACGGTCAAACACTAGGACGATCTTTTTTGTCACTTTCATATGACCTATAAAAAAGGGGACATCAAGATTTTCAACAGATACTTTTTAACGTAACCGTCAGCTGCTTATATTTTTTTAAACTTTAAAGTTTATTATTTATGTGAAAACAGTAGCTAAGGGTGTAATTACAAATTTTGGAAATTATTATAATCGTGAGCTGGCCAAGACTTGGTACCGACACCATGTACTAAATTGTACCGATAGAAAATTAATTAGTTGTACCTTTTCATTTTTAGATTTCAAGATTTTACAGGTCTCTCTTTTTAAAAGGTGTAGGGGAGGTAGGGGGAATCGTCCTGATTTACAAGAGGCTGTCCGAGCGTCCCGACTGCCCAATGGTCCCCTCTACCTCCCATAATTAGGAATATTTAGCCCTGTTACTAGGATAAATATTCGCGAGGCGCGAATTTATGTTTTTTTTTTTGTTTCTATTTTACCGTTGTTTTTATTTTTAACCTCTGCGCCATTTAACTTTTGTAGCAAATATAGTGTTTAATACTTATGTATGAAATCCTATGTAAAGAAAACCCTAAACAGCTTTGCAATGAAAATCTATTAGAGTTAGACCAAGAAAAGTCTGCAACGATGAGCACACACAGTGCAAGTAACTCTAATAGACTTTCATAAGCTATTTAGGGTTTTTTTTACGTTGGCAATACCATATTATGACTATGGTAGTAGATGCTGTACCAAAAAACGCATGCTTGATAAATTTAAATACCATAAAATCAGGGTTTTCAAGTCCAGGAGAACGTTGCCATGGCAACGAGTGAAACTAAAAGCCAATTCACCCAAAGTAATAGGTATTTAATTTAATATTACCTACATTTTGCTGTCCGTACTCCCAAACCGACACCAGCCGCCGGCGATTTTGTGAACGTGATTTTTTTAATAAAAAAAACTTGTCGGTCGGTCTGTTTAGTCCATACTTTTTGTTTTCACTATTTTTTCCACGAAACCCTTCTTTCTTAGTCTAAAAGTCTTATGTATATTGCATTTAAATGGCGTTTAGGCTGTTTTATTATTGTGTTTCTTGAAATCGAGCCTTCACATTAAGGCAGCCGCTTTTGCCTTCCGGTAATTTTAGCTAAGTTAGCATTTGAACATTATAATTCGGATAGGGTAGGATGTTTGGATACTTGGAATCTGTTTTGTAGACAGTGGCATAGTGGCGTTCGTGTACTTTTATTAGGTACTTAAGTTACGTAGTCTAATATGTAGCTGTTTTAATTTTTCGCTATGAAACTAACTAAAGTGTCATTCTATGGAACTTGCTTGTGTAAACACACCGCCATATTGACTTTTGTTTACAGAGTTAGCAAGTTCCATAGAATGACACTTTAGGTAACTAATATCGCTCAGCGACCCACAGGCTCTTGACCTCCGAAATGAGAGCACGCACTTTTCCCGATCCTGCGCAGTTTCCTGCCAATTATCGGCTTGAAGCTGACGCAGATCCGCTTCCACACTCTCTCCCCAGCGGTACCACCTCCGCTCCCCACCAGTCGCTCTTCCCAGGTACGCCCTCTTGGCAGCCCGATTCTCTCTCAACCGATCCCATCCATTGATCCTCTCTCAACCGATCCCATCCTCTGATCCTCTCTCAACCTATCCCATCCTGTGATCCTCTCTCAACTCAAGTTGAGAGTCTCAACCGATCCCATCCTCTGACCGAACCAGCGAAGATAAGCTATGAAATAAAAACTATAATGTTATGTACTACTACAAATCTCTGCTTATACCTGCTAACTGGATGTAGACAGGCCAAACAGGCCATGCGTGGCATCAACGAAAAACTCACAAAGTAACCATCAGTATCATAACAGATCATGGACTATTTATCAAACATCTTTCTATATCAGGTGCTACCTACAGTCACCTATGCCGAGGTGTGCGGGTTCCCTTTGTTTCACATAAAGTTTTAATTCATAATGTATTGTTTGTCATATTATCATTAGCTCTAAAACTGAATCCGTTAACTTTTCAGGATTTTCATAAGGTTATCCAAACAAATTATGAGTGACTAACGAAAATACGGACAAACAATACATTATGGGCTTAAAACTTTATGAGAAACAATAGAGACCCCGAGGGTGCATGGAGAAAGAAGAGGCAGCCTCTCATGTGATGCTGGTATGCAGTGGAGTTGTTCTGGCAGGACCCCCCAACCCCCTTTGGGTGTCAAAGTTGTGTAGATCGCGCTCAATTTACCCTCCCTCATTCGTGCGCGCGGTCTACACAACTTTGACACCCACCCGCTATCATCAGTCACCCGTGAACAAGATGCATGTAACTGCGTCGAAATATCGGGAGCTCAAAAACAACACAAAAGGTAATCACGGTTCATATCCCGGTCGATATAAGTCTATTGAAACTAACCTCGGAAACTAACCGTGAATCATTCAAAACTGTGATAGTCATAAAGTCTGGAGAAACAAGCGTGTCTCAAGAATGGGCGTAAAGCCAGGAAATTAGAAAGATTTAAAGTGAATCTCAATCCACAAAGCTCCATATTTTCCCCTGCATGTGGAAAACCTTTCTTCATTTAGAATACATCAGTCAGACTGTATATGTACCTAGGTATTAACACTATAGACTGAGTTTCGACTCGCCGAACCCCAAAAATAACCCATAAGAGATATTTTCCTGCGGATAAGTTCATAATTGCGGGTTACAACGTGCATTTATCAAATTAATCTATCGCTGTGCCGGCGCATCGGCTTCCGAAGCTTTTTGTGGAGGTCCGGGCTTTGGGGTCCGTAATGGTTCCATGTCAAAAGGTTCCCTAGGCGTCCAGGTTCTCAAGATAGTTTGAAGTAGATAGTAAAGTATCTCGAGCAAGGATTTTTTAGTCTTGTAGGGGGAAGTCCCGTAACCACGGACGGCATATAGTGCCGGACATACATAGTATTCGGCGAAAATCGATCTAGGTAGGTCTTATCTTTGGGAAAACGCGCATTTTTGATTTTTAAATGTTTTCCGAACAAAGCTCGGTCTGCCAGATATTGTGTCTTATATGTATATATTAGGTACCTACAAGACAGACAATAATATCATTACTTAGGAAATTTTATTTTATTCTTATAGCACTATATCAATATCATAAAAGTGTTAAAATTACTAGTTCTGCTACTTTAATAGCTGGTTTTGTTGGATAGAGGGAAAAAATAACTTTGTCAAACCAAGCCAAACTCGCAAAGACAATAAGGGGTAAGGGGTATTACTGCAGTGCCGCCAGAGTGCAGCACTAAGCTAACTACTTACTAGTAAACTGTTTTTTGACAAGTTTTCACAGACAATAAAATCAGACATTGATGCATCAAGGCGGTTTGTTAACAAGGGCCTACCGGGAAACGCGAAAAGCGAAATTTAGTTAATCTGCCTCTTTATCGCTTATCGTTTATCGCAAGAGTGATAGAGAGGTTAGATAACGAAGTGTTCGAGGTAGACCCCCAGATTGTGATGGATAGTGGTAGAGGCGCCCCCTACGCACAGTTTTGCGTAATATTCCCTATTTATGTCATACGGTTTGAATTCCAATAATATTTCATCAATGTTAACAACGATGTTTCATTAGCTTCAATTATTTTTAAATAAGTCATATTACTCATATTAAATTCAATAGAGTCACTTAAAAACTTAATAAGCCACAAACTTATGATCATACATATTCATAATGTTTTAAAATATGGAGAATATCGATGTCACAATGAATCAAAATAACTATAATCAATTTTCAACCTTCAGTCCTCACAATAAAGTTCATTTTGTAGAAAACGGAATTTTTTGAGTTGTGTCTTTTCACCATTCTGATGTGTCTTGCGGTCAAACGCAGTAGTGAATTATCTCTTTGAAAAATAAGTCAATAATTCCAAATTCTGTCAAGCTGAAATCAACTTAAACCGTCATAGAAATACAGTCCAAATTTGAATGAAATTTACTTCAAATAAATTTCATGACCGTCTTATCATTTGTATCGAATGTGAAACCGAATATGCAAAGCGACATAAGTCCCAAAATTGTTTTTTTTTATTTTCAACTTAAAGGATGACTGTTTGAAGTTGATTTCAGTTTGTCAATTTTCTGTACAAGTTAAAATATCGGCTACCTCGCACGGAGGTGTGGGTTCGAACCCCGCCTAGGGCACTTTATGTACTAGTCAGTCGTGAGTTATTGTATGACTGTATGAAGCCTTGAACTTTACATAATAATGTAAGGTTTACTCGGGTAATTCCGAAATTCGGATAGCTCCGAAATTCAGATGAAAATCACCCAAAATTCCATCATAATAAAAGTCTCTTTTCGGAATTATCCGACAGTTTTCGACATTCGGAATTACCCGAATACACCTTAATAACAGTATAGATTTCTAAATGGATATTAAATATGTCAGGTTTTAAATACATTACCTAGCTATAAAAAGTTTATACATTTTATGAATAGGGAGTATTACTGCAATGTTCTGCCGCCAGAGTGCAGCACTAGCGCCCATCGTTAACCATAGAGTAACTTATACATACTGTGCCTTAAACTGTTTTTTGACAAGTTTTCACAGACAATAAAATATGAAATTGATGCATCAAGGCAGTTTGTTATTTTGTTAACAAGGGCCTACCGAGAAACGCGAAAATCGAAATTTAGTTATCTGCCTCTTTATCGCTCGAATAGAGCGAGATTATTTAAAAAAACTTTATTATATTGGCAAAAAACAGGTATTTCTCTTGCGATGTTTATGATGACAATGATGACAATTGTCACAAGATTTCAAAGAACTTTCAGTAATTCTTGACAGCAAATGAGTTCTGTGTCGGAATTTCGTGACAATTGTCGTATTTCTTGTGACAATTGTCATTAGCTTCGCAAAATAAATACTTATTAACTGGCGATAGAGTGGAGTTTTTTTTTAATTAACATGTTGGTGGCAAACAACCACACCGCCCGTCTGATGGTAAGCGGTTACCGTAGCCTATGGAGGCCTGTGACGTCAGTAACAGTGATGTCGACAATTGTCGGACCTGTCACGTTGGTGAAATAGGACCCTGACTTTAACCTACATTATTTGATCATGTAATGTTATCATCTACCCTCAACTGGCTAAAGGAGCCATTTGAGGGTAGATTTTGTTTAATTTTATTTAAATACCGAAAGATACAGACTATAATTCAAACCAATATCGCGTTTCTGAATAAGGCCAAAAGTATTTACTTACCTATATATTAAACAATAAAATATGAAAATAACGATGGGCCTTATTTAGTACTTCTTCTTCTTCTTCTTCCGACCTTGTCCCATTTCTGATTGGGGTCGGCTCTCCTAATCCTCCTTCTCCAGAGATATCGTTTCTGGGTCGTTACTGGATCTAAATTGTTAATAATTGACATCCATGTAGAGTCGGTCCATAAAAAGTCTGCAGCGGATTTGATAGTCCACGCAGTGCAAGTGTCATTTATACGTCATAATTTCATAGAAGTTTGTCGTTTAAAATAACACTTGCACTGCGAGGGCTATCAAATCTGCTGCAGACTATTCTTGGTCTGACTCTAGTAAGGTATGGGCCTTATTTAGTGCAGGTACCTTATATGTTTATTTGCTGTCCCATGTTATATACTGACCATAATAAAGTGTTTACATTTACATACGGACCTCAAACGCATTCACACAGCAGAATAAAAGGAAGGCAAACAGAAATGGCCGACGGCGCTAGCGTGCACGTAATTGCAGAAGGCACGCAACGCGAGCACGCAATGCTAGCTAAGAAACTACAGTGCATATACGTGCAAGTCGTGCATCTAACATAAAGTAAAGTCCACAAGGATTAGGAAGAAACATAAATTGACTGTTATTAAAAATAAAGACAATTATGTACATTTAAAGCAATTACAATCATGGTTGTACCGGTTCCTACACTAGGCGTAGCCTGTCACTTGCACGTAGGTAACCATTTCAACTACGAATTAGGTATCAATGACTTGGTTTTTGCGAAATGCCAATAAAACACTATACATTTAATGAAATTACTAATAAGTATCATCTGTCTTCATTTTTTCAATTTGTTTTTAGGATTTCGTACCTTTACGACCGGTCTGGCATAGTGGGTAGTGACCCTGATGAAGTCGATGGTCCCGGGTTCGAATCTCGGTAAGGGCATTTATTTATTTATTTATTTATTTATTTAAGCTTTATTGCACAAAATACAAATAAAATGTACAAATGGCGGACTTAATTGTGTGATGAACACAGATATTTGTTCCTGAGTCATGGGTGCTTATGCATTTATCTATATACGTATGTATATTGTCGCCTTATAGTAGGTACCCATAGTACAAGCTTTGCTTAGTTTGGGGCTAGGTCGACCTGTGTAAGATGGTCACCAAATATTTGCTTATAAAGGGAAAAAACGGGTCACTTTGTTGTCCATTTGTCTGTCCATCCGTCCGTCCCTCTGTCTGTCAAAAGTCTCTCAAGGTATCGAGTTGAAATTAATACCAGATCTATAGACCCATGAAGCTGTGAAAAAATTAAACTTCTAAATACGGCCCGGTCTAACGTGAGTCATCCTTTAACGTATTTTTAGCTTTTGTATGTAAATTGTTACAAATATTTAAAGTGCGTTTTAGACCTATGTTCGTGATTTTTTACTATGGAGAAAAGAAGAGAAGAATGGAGAATGAAGTCACTAGGAAACATCCTCAAGAATGCTAATTCCTGGCAACCGTATAGAGATTTAAAAAGCGGTAAAGGGACCCACTGATTAACAGTCCGACGGACGGTATCGGCCTGTCAGTTAGAACAAAAATTTGATAGTTCCCAACAACTGACAGGCCGATACCGTCCGCCGGAATGTTAATCAGTGGCCCTTAAAACCGCTCTCTGAACCTACGGCACCTTAAAAACTTGTTGACCCAAGTCGTGCCTCAAAGTGTACAATCAGTTGTTAGCTGCGGTCACCTGACTCGAACGTATACCTAAGATGCACGAGTGTTACTTTAAATACATGAAAAATGTCCTCTCGTAATTATAGACATGATAGTAATAGAAAAACAGACCAATGGGACATTGTTGAAATCATAATTGTATAAGATACTTTTATTAGGATTTTAGGGTTCCGTAGCCAAATGGCAAAAAACGGAATCCTTATGGATTCGTCACGTCTGTCTGTCTGTCTGTCCGTCCGTATGTCACAGCCACTTTTTTCCGAAAGTATAAGAACTATATTGTTGAAACTTGGTAAGTAGATGTATTATGTGAACCGCATTAAGATTTTCACACAAAAATAGAAAAAAAAACAATAACTTTTGGGGGTTCCCCATACTAATAGAACTGAAACTCAAAACCATACGTGTGGGGTGGATAGGTCTTCAAAAATGATATTGAGGTTTCTAATATCATTTTTTTCTAAACTGAATAGTTTGCGCGAGAGACACTTACAAAGTGGTAAAATGTGCCCCCCCCCCTGTAACATCTAAAATAAGAGAATGATAAAACTAAAAAACATATATGATGTACATTACCATGCAAACTTCCACCGAAAATTGGTTTGAACGAGATCTAGTAAGTAGTTTTTTTTTAATACGTCATAAATCGTAATCCGCAATTTTATTATCTTACTTGCTGCTACGGAACCCTTCATGGGCGAGTCCGACTCGCACTTGGCCGCTTTTTTTAAAGGCCCTAAATTTCTAAAAACGGGTTTGTTTTAAATTTCCATGTAAAGTTGTAAGTAAAAGTATTCGTTTTCAATGTTTTAGGGCCGTGGGGACAGGGACTCTATGAGGAGCTGTCAAAGCGCCTCATAGAGACTTCTGGTAACCAGAGGGCTGGCCAATATTTTGCCCAGCGTATCAGCATTGCCATCCAGCGGGGCAATGCGGCCAGCCTTCTGGGCACCCTACCGAGCGACTACGACTTAGGTAAATTTTTTATTTATAAGTTTTTAATTTAAGTGTTTTTATTATGTTTTAAAAATATTAATAAATAAGTTGGAAGCTTAATGTTGTTTAGCGAATCTTATATGTACCTTTTAACGAGCAATTCTTCGTTTTACAAAACATATGCCCTGGGGCGATAAAGTAGCACCATATGTAATGTAAAATATTTCTTATTCGTACCTAGGTACAATAAAGTGTTTACTTATTTAATTTAAGAAAAAAAAATATCTTGACTTTTTTATACGACCAAAGCTAAAATGTCACAGTTTTGGAAATCATGAAAAAAGGCTTAGAAGTAATGTCAACAATAAAGAAGAGGAAAGCAGCATATTTTGGACATATATATAGAAACAATAAATACAACCTACTGAAATTAATAATTGAAGGAAAAATTTAAGGAAAGCGTGGCCGTGGTAGAAGGCGCACATCATGGACTGAAAATATAAGAGACTGGTTAAAAGTGAAGAGCATAGATGGACTAATTCGCATGACTGAACATAGAGAGACATATAGACATATAGTCGCCGACCTCCGGACGGAGATGGCACTTGTAGAAGGAGAAGAAAGCTAAAATATCAACTACTTAGACAATAAGATTTTTATACTTTTATTATTTCCACATATTATTATCATAATCATTCTCCACTATCATCAAACTCAATAAAACGAGAACTGGCCCAATTTGGCCGTAGATTTTGGATCCGTATTTAATTGTGGCTAATTCTGGCCCACGGGCTGTGGTTACGTCGGGACTTGAACCCGCTATCCCGGGCCGTAACTCATGCGTGATTTATTGTGATCTAGAGTTCCGTGGGTGAAGTGAGTGAGTGAGATTTTTTTGCGATTTATCAATAGTAGGGATACTAACTCAGGGAGGTAAATTTTAATAATTTTGTACAAGGGTCAAGAGGGGGGGTAAGTTTTTAACAAAATATTTTGTTACAACTGACAAAATGATTTGTTCGACAATATAATAAGATATAGGTACGTTATTATGTAGTGTTAAACTGTTAATTGTGACAATGCATGTAGCAGCTAAAAGAAAAGAAAACAATTTTCTTAAACGGGTCTTTAAAAATAAATATTACCGGACAATCTTACACAAATCAACCTAGATAGGATAAGATAATAATTTAGTTTCACAGTAATCTCAGTAAGGCTTGTATTGTGAATAGTAGACGACGGTTATATATTATAGATAAAATATAGATAAATGCTTAAAAACATATATCAGAACAATAAATAGATGAGAAATCAGATAACATACAAAAAAAACCTGCCATATTGAGAACTGTCTTTGAAATTTAGTCGCTTACAACGAGAGGTAAGTAAGGTCCAAGTATTATAGTTAACAGCCCTTTTGTTACCTCTATTTGAAGGCAACAATTGGTACAGTGTCCAACACTGGGACATTCGCATTACAGGTTTAATTCCTTTCTCCATACGACACAAGAAAACTACACATCAAGTGAACTGGAACGCCAATAATTTTCTACTCAATGCTTAATGATCATTTCCATGCTAATAAGCGGTTATTTCTTTCCGCCATTTTGATTTCCTGGGTAATAAATAGGTAGCCATGTTGGAATTTTATTAAAGGGATTTTGTGAATGAGAAATTGGTTTGAATTTGTTCTAGCAAATGTGTTATATTGTGGATATATGTCATGTAAGTCAAGCAACTAACAAGAGTTTGAAATTGATATTATATGTAATAAGTAACAATTATTACAGTACATATGGTGCTGCTTTACGGCCCTAGAGCGGGATTAAGGACAATACGTGCCTATGTAAAAAATTTAAAAGAGCATTATATGTACGGTGCTACTTTATAACTTTACCACCCTAGGGCGGGATTAAGGACACTGCCTATATGTGAAAAATTTAAAGGGCCATATGTACTGTAAAACGTTGTACACGTGTGAAAACGTAATTCGCAACTCGTGTCGATTGAAAACACTCCCTTCGGTCGTGTTTCAATCTATCGCCACTCGTTGAGAATTTCCTTATTTTCGCACTTGTATCGTAATGTACTAATAATATACACAAAAACGTACAATCCCATAATAATAAAAATCCCATTTTCTCCTATTAAGATCGAAAGCACCTACACATTACAGAACAACAAAATATTGTTGTTCAAAAATTAGCTTTTCTTGATCTTAACTTTGCGATCTCTAAAGAATAGACGCGAACAAATTAATCATACAATAAAATGTGTGAGAGGGTTAAGATGAAGTATGACAGTTCTTTAATAAATAAATTGGTTAAATTAAGTTATAAATAAACCGATATTAATATAATTTTAACCATTATCATCTAACGCACCCCACATTTATCTTTGGAAAGTAAAAACCAAAATCCTTCGTATTTTATTTATTCCGAGCGAAACGTGGGAATCGCGAAAAGAAATTCCACCATACGTAATTACGGTATTAGTTATATATGTAGTTATGTAGAGGTATAATTGAACGGTCGGTTGTAGAGTTCGATTCGCAGGGCGTATTTAAAAACGGATATTCAATGCAGTGTATCCAGTTTTCCATATGACTTTGTCGAATATAGCCTTTTGTTAGTAATAAAAGTTATGTCATGTTTCATGAGCGTTTCTTTTATTTTTTGCCATTTTTATTTATTGTCACGTTTTTTGCCACTTTTGTGTTATTTCTACTCAGAATCACGAGCTCTTTCGATCATAATGAGATAAAAAAATGTCCCAGAGTTTTTTTTCCTATTTTCCATTTACCCATACACTTTGTATGGCCGTAACAAAAATGAAAGTTTGGAAATTTTAGGACACTTTTTTTCTCCTATAAGAACGAAAAGGGCTCGCGATCCTGACTAGAAATAACACAAAAGTGGCAAAAAAGTCACAATATATAAAATGGCAAAAAATAAAAGAAACGCTCAGTTAAAAGGACAAATCGGGTTTCTAAATATTCAATTCTAAAAATATAAGT
Organism: Cydia splendana; assembly: GCF_910591565.1. Classification (NCBI taxonomy): domain Eukaryota; kingdom Metazoa; phylum Arthropoda; class Insecta; order Lepidoptera; family Tortricidae; genus Cydia; species Cydia splendana. The sequence goes on from NC_085984.1 coordinate 2,880,067, forward strand.
CTATGGTCTAATGGCCGCGACCCATACAATGAAAAGAGTCGTGGCAATTATTACCCAGTAAAGAGATATTTGCCTCAAAATTGTTGCATCATGTATCAAGTAATGTAGTGTCCTCGACTCGAAACGTCTGAGGTAATTTAACTTAATTAGAGTTAGACCAAGAAAAGTCTGCAGTGATTTTGATAGCTCACGCAGTGCAAGTGTTACTTTAAACGTTCTATGAAATTATGACGTATAAATACCACTTGCACTGCGTGGGCTAGCTATCAAAATCGATGCAGACTTTTCTTGGTCTAACTCTAGTCCCGTTTACCTACTATAAAAAGTCTATAGAAGTCGCGATGTCTATAGGATGGGATATAATTTTGATTCGATAGCGTGTCATGACGTACGAGTTTGCATTAAGTTTCATTTTTTATGGGATTTTGAACGTTTTGGAAACTCAGAATTCTATACAAAATGACACTGTACGCAAACGTGTATGTCACGTCACACTATAGAATGAAATTTACTCTAGAGGTACAGAATTGTCATAGGTATATCAAGTTCAACGGACCCTACACGTGTCTTTACATTTTTTTGAGAAAGTTGGGAAAGTAAGAGACCATCCAAAGCTTCAGTGACTTCTAAAAACGACATAAAACTTAATGATACGTAGTGTAGCTACGTAGCATAGCTGAACAGTTAGTTGACACACCCACAGCATTTTTAATTGCAGTTTAGCTACGGGGCATACTACTTTATAATTATATCTTGTGAGATGGTAGCCGAAACCGCGCTTATGAATATTTGTACGCTGTCAAATGTACGGGAAGTCGTGTTTTGGTGATGAAGGGAGACTTTATGTCATTCTTCCTTTTCTCTGTCCCGGGGGTAAAGTTGACGAAATATAATGAGCCGATCTTGTACAAACTTACTATTAGAAGTATTAGAACAAATTAAATTATTCTACCTTACCTTACCTCCACCTGTCTGTTCTACCTTAAGGATGGCCAGGGGGCGCCATAATGTTTTAATGTTTTAATGTTTATTTGGGCACAAACGGTACAATAATACTTACAGATATTAATATTATTCAATACATGAACCAGTGAAGTTGCCACTAACTACTAACACGTATACAAAAAATAAACAACGGAATAACAACTAGAATATCCACAGAGCAAACAAACATTTGTCGGCATTGTTAATGAATTTAAAAATAAAGGAGAATAATGAGAAAAAAAAAATCAGTTAAAAGTTAAAATATTCTAAACATTAAGTATTCAAAGTACTAAGAACCTCATGCTTAAACTTAACTAACGGAATGTTAAACATATCAATGTGTGAGAAAAGATTATTATTACACTTGCACGCTTTATCAATGAAGGAATTCGCTTTGTATTTTTTTCGCGTAAAGGGGATGTGAAAGAGTTTGTGATGTCGTGTGTTCAAACGAGGAGTTCTAAAATTAATTTTATTTATTAAATAAGGGGAGTCAATATGATTTGTCAAAATTTTATATAAAAAATTCACAGATTTCGTGCCTCACACGACTATCGAGCACATTGGAAATGAATCTACGGAATTCGAAAAAATATTGTAGCTGAGCGACGAGAAAGTCTGGATAAGGAAAAAGTTACAAAATAAAACTGCAACGTTGAATGATAATTATTTTATTCTTAGACTAACACAAGTATCCTGGACATAACGCATGTGAACAAACAAATTGCAAAATTTCCACACGCGTATCCAAGTTTGAATAATTGTCGCCGTGGCGCATAAGTATAGGTACATATTTCATTTTTCGATTAATAAGCAGGATATATTAATGTTCAAAGTACAAGAAAATTATTACACGGCAAATCCGTAGTCAACTCGAGAAGTCGAAGCCGAAGATCGGCAGCGGCCCATTTGCTGCAAGATATGAAATTTTCTTGACAGCAGTTTGACGCGACGAGAGATGACCATAACAGCGTTTGTCTATGTTGCACCAAACCTGAGTTCCAATAGGTACTACCAGGGTTCAGCATCAGCTATCTTGGGTAATGCTCTACCATGTGCTCATCATGACGAATCGGGTGTCCAAAACAGCGTGTGCCTATGTTGCACCAAACCTGAGTTCCGCTAGGTACAACCAGGGTTCAGCATCAGCTCTATCTTGGGTACTACTCTCCTAAGTGCTCATCGAGACGAGTCCGATGACCAAAACAGCGTGTGTTTATGTTGTATTAAACCCGAGCTCCACTAGGTACTGCCAGGGTTCAGCATCAGCTATCTGCTAGCAGCCGCCAGCAACATGCTGAGGTGAGACCATTTCGTGGCACTTTTTCTTTTTTATGTTTCTCTGTATAAGTTTTTATTTTCTCCCTCTCCCTCTCCCTCTCCCTCTCCCTCTCCCTCTCCCTCTCCCTCTCCCTCTCCCTCTCCCTCTCCCTCTCCCTCTCCCTCTCCCTCTCCCTCTCCCTCTCCCTCTCCCTCTCCCTCTCCCTCTCCCTCTCCCTCTCCCTCTCCCTCTCCCTCTCCCTCTCCCTCTCCCTCTCCCTCTCCCTCTCCCTCTCCCTCTCCCTCTCCCTCTCCCTCTCCCTCTCCCTCTCCCTCTCCCTCTCCCTCTCCCTCTCCCTCTCCCTCTCCCTCTCCCTCTCCCTCTCCCTCTCCCTCTCCCTCTCCCTCTCCCTCTCCCTCTCCCTCTCCCTCTCCCTCTCCCTCTCCCTCTCCCTCTCCCTCTCCCTCTCCCTCTCCCTCTCCCTCTCCCTCTCCCTCTCCCTCTCCCTCTCCCTCTCCCTCTCCCTCTCCCTCTCCCTCTCCCTCTCCCTCTCCCTCTCCCTCTCCCTCTCCCTCTCCCTCTCCCTCTCCCTCTCCCTCTCCCTCTCCCTCTCCCTCTCCCTCTCCCTCTCCCTCTCCCTCTCCCTCTCCCTCTCCCTCTCCCTCTCCCTCTCCCTCTCCCTCTCCCTCTCCCTCTCCCTCTCCCTCTCCCTCTCCCTCTCCCTCTCCCTCTCCCTCTCCCTCTCCCTCTCCCTCTCCCTCTCCCTCTCCCTCTCCCCCTCCCCCTCCCCCTCCCCCTCCCTCTCCCTCTCCCTCTCCCTCTCCCTCTCCCTCTCCCTCTCCCTCTCCCTCTCCCTCTCCCTCTCCCTCTCCCTCTCCCTCTCCCTCTCCCTCTCCCTCTCCCTCTCCCTCTCCCTCTCCCTCTCCCTCTCCCTCTCCCTCTCCCTCTCCCTCTCCCTCTCCCTCTCCCTCTCCCTCTCCCTCTCCCTCTCCCTCTCCCTCTCCCTCTCCCTCTCCCTCTCCCTCTCCCTCTCCCTCTCCCTCTCCCTCTCCCTCTCCCTCTCCCTCTCCCTCTCCCTCTCCCTCTCCCTCTCCCACTCCCTCTACCTCTGCCTCTATTTCTATTTCCACCACCACAAGAATGCATAGATTGTCGAATAGTGCGTTATCTACGCCCGTCTCAAACAGGATAGATAGAGTTAGACCAAGAAAAATCTGCAGCGATTTTGAAAGCCCACGCAGTGCAAGTGTTATTCTGCCGTCATAATCCCGATAATTCACAACAAACACCGATAACGAACTCTGCGAAACATGAAGTCATAAATGTCCTATGAAAAATGTCGTTCTGACTTTTTGACTATTTTAAGGTTAGGCTACAGGGCAAACCCTTAACCCGATCGTCTTTGTTTTAGGCTCAAATTGTAGCTGACTAAATTGTCCAGAGCCGTTTTTCTCAAATTTTTGATATCATTCTTCGTTTCCAAATTATCGAGCACCAAAATCAAAAATTCGGAAAAAATTGAATTTTATTTTCACTATTTCGACCATAACTTTTTTTGTTTTTGACTTTCTCGAATAATTATTATTGCACCTTACAGCTCTCGTGATTATGCGTCTTTTGAGCCTATTTTTTAATATCATATCTTCACAACTTTCCGAGATATAAGGGGATCGCACTTTTTCGTGAAATCGGACCGTATACTGGAGCGAACGAAAAGACATTTCCAATGTCAAAAGTTTGATCCTTTAATGTGCGCCGACCTTCGAGCGAAACCAAATTTCCGACGTTTGGCGGTTGATTAGATTTGTAGGCTTTATATTTTAAATGTTTACTTAGTTTTTTCTGGATTGCCTCAATGCAGTTGATGTAACATTTATAGCTAGGATTCCAAACGGTGGATCCGTATTCGAGAACTGGCCTGACTAAAGAGTTAAACAACATCCGTAAAGTATCAGCCTCTTTGAACTCTTTAGTGGTTCTTAAAACAAAGCCGAGTAGCCTGTATGCCCGATTTGTTATGTTCTCTATATGGTTGCTGAATAATAATTTGCTGTCTAAATGTATGCCTAAATCCTTAACATTAGAGACTCTACGTATTATTTCATTATTTAAATGGTAATTGAATTCTATAACCTGTCGTTTTCTTGTAAAAGTTATAATATTACATTTTTATGTGTTTAAATGTAGGTAATTTTTTTGACAATAATTATACAATCGTGTTAAATCAGCCTGTAATGCAAGACAGTCATCTTTATTTTTAACTACTTTGAATATTTTTTTATCATCTGCATAAAGTAAGCAGGTAGACGATTTAAAAACTGAAGTAACGTCGTTTATAAAAATATTGAAGAACAAGGGTCCCAAATGCGAACCTTGGGGGACGCCAGAAGATACAGGGATAAAACTGGAACAAAAGCCTTTGACTGCCACTGCCTGACTACGATCGCGAAGATAAGATGTAACCCAGCGCAAGAGATTTCCATGCACTCCAACGGACTCTAGTTTTTGTAATAGTAGAAAATGGGATATCTTGTCAAAATAAGCCTTCTAGACTGGAGGAAACCGGCCTGTTTTGAAAAAAGTCGTCGACATCTCTTCTAAATACCTAAAACTGGTATGGATGTGTTCCTCGTGATCTCTAGAATACGAATTGACCGGTTTTAGTTTATGGAGGGGGGGACGGGTCGAAAAAAAGGGGGGCAAAGATGGCGGCCGACCATCATTGATATTTGTTCACATCTTGAGTCCTATGGGACCGATCGGTTCGTGTGAGGTGTCGTTTGAAAGAGTATTAAACGTGCTATTATTGTTTTATAATAACCGTAGTCATAACTGTAGTCGTTTACAAAATATTTTAGAATATTTGATTTTTTACCGTGCATGGATAGCATAAGTACTGATTAAATATGCTTCTAACTTAATAAATTACAATTATACCGCAATTATTTTATTACAAAATATACGAGATATTTCATTAGCTTACCAAAAACATAAGTTTTATTGGTGTATGATATTATATAACCAAGTAATAACGAATTTTGTTCAGCATGGGTCACTACGCACAGTCACGTAAATGGCGGGCGACCGCCGTCAAGTTTTCATTATTTCTCGGGTTCTTATTTTTTTGATCAATTGGTGATAGGTACTATTTGAAAGGTTATTAAACGTACTATAATTGGTTTTAATAACTGTAGTCATAACTTTAGTAATTTACAAAATATTTTAAAATATATGATTTTTTTACCGTGCATGGATGGCATACGTACTGATAAAATATGCATCTAACTCAATAAATTATAACTTTACTCTAATAATACAATAATAATTCTAATAATTCTTACAAAATGTACGTATAATTTAATTAGCTTTCCAATAGTTATTTGTTTTACAAGGGGGCAAAGTTGTTGTTTAACTGCTCGTGCTAATATTGATACCCGAGCAAGCGAAAGATTCCAAAATTGAACCACGAGCATAGCGAGTGGTTCGCAAAATGGAATCTTGAGCGTTGCGAGGGTTTCAAAGCACGAGGGTTAAACAAAATTTGCCCCCGAGTGAAACACAAAATTTTTCACCACACCAACCTGAAGCAAATATTAAATGTAAAATATCAAACAAAATCAAATCCAAATGAATGTAATTAAAAATTTATCATCCATAATCATCATTTAAAAGTCATTTCTACCAGCAAACATAAGAAACCAACTCAAAATTTTCATTTGATTACTTTGTCTCACATGTGAATAAAATGCAACTTTGCTATCAGTTTTTAAAGTGCAAAGTAAGCCTTTCCGTGCTGGTGTGGTGAAAAAATATAGTTTTATTGGTGTATGATATTATATAACCAAGTAATTACGAATTTTGTTCAGCATGGGTCACTAAGCGCTGTCACGTAAATGGCGGGCGACCGGCGTCAACTTTTCATTATTTCTCGGGTTCTATTTTATTGATCAGTTGGTGATAGATACCATTTGAAAGAATATTAAACGTACTACAGTGAAACCTGGTTAAGTGGGACCTGGATAAGTGAGAAACCTCTATAGCTGGGACTCATGGTGCGGTCCCGGCACTTTAGCACTGAATTACCTCTGTTAGTGAGATAAAATGAACCTCTATAACTGAGATTAGTCGTTGTGATTTATATTCAGATTTACCTCTATAATTGAGACAGAGAGTATATTTTACCTCTTTTACTGAGACTATATTTATAAGATTACATTTTCCTAGTTGTTTTTTTAGAATAGTATAAGAATTGGCCTGTGTATCTGAGATAAAGTCAGTCTATGACCTCTCTAACTTGGACTCTATTGATCAGTTTCCGTATTCTTACTAAGTAACTCTTAGTCTATCCATAAATTCCGCATTTGCTTAATTGTGTCTAAAAGACTTCAAGTTTCATTTAGTTAGGTACTTTATGTAGTTAAAACTATCAAAACGAAAGCTGAAATCTTGATAAGTAACACGAATAAACACATTTTCAGTTAATAATTTTCTAAGAGGCAATGAAGTCCGTATCAAATCTAATTGAAAAAAAAAACTATCATTTGAAGATAAAATCATTCAAAATAAATTTAAAGAAATAATTAACAGACTTAAAAAATATTTAGGGACAAGGATTATTTTACCTTATTTATTTTTAAAGATAATTACCTAATACCTTATTAACCACCTCTATAACTGAAATCCATCCTCTATTCTCACCTCTATTAATGGGGCCCTCTGTAAATGAGACAGAAATTTATTTGTACCTGGCTAACTGAGAGCCTGGGTAAGTGGAATACCTCTTTAAGTGAGATAAATCTGCTCGTCCCTTGAAGTCTCACTTATCCAGGTTTCACTGTATATTTGGTTTTCAATAACTGTAGTCATAACTTTAGTCATTTTCAAAATAATTGAAAACATATGATTTTTTACCGTGCATGCACATGAGTACTGCTAAAACATGCTTCTAACTCAATAAGTTATAACTTTACCGCTATTAATGTAATTACAAAATATACGAGACATTTCATAAGCTTTCCAAAAACATAAGTTTTATTAGTGTTTGATATTATATAACCAAGTAATAATGAATTTTGTTCAGCATGGGTCACTGCGAACCGTCATATAAATCCCAACAAACAATTAGGCGACAATTAGCACCTATTTTCTTACCTAAAGACATAGCCTGGCTCTAGAATAGCTACATATTTAGTCTTAGTTTTACAGGCTCTGGTGACATAAAAGTGTTTAAAAGGTTTATCTAAAGATTTAAGATCTACAGTAGCTGTTTTGGGCGCTATAATGCATGTTAAGCTGCTAGTGTTATAGCTTATAGCTCAAAGTGAATTTAACAACCTTAACATCTATATGCGTAATAATCTGCAATTTGCACTTAAGTTTCTAAACGCGTGATAAAGTCTTCTACTTATAGCCTCTTATATCGCAATCGCTACTTAACTCTCTTGTATGACTTACAGTCGAAACGAGAAGTTATGGGTCGCTATTATAGATTTAAGATCATGTAGTTACAGACGAGCGTTATTTAAATACCGTAGTACTCTCTAATCTCATAACTGTCAATAGAGTCATACCTATAAGCTAAAACTACAATGCCAAACGCCAATGAATCAATAGGTAAGCAAAAACTATAAATTAGACAGCAAAATAAAATAGTCATCATCATCTCAGCCATAAGACGTCCACTGCTGAACATAGGCCTCCCCTTGGGCCTCCATACGTGCCGGTTGGAAGCGACCCGTATCCAGCGTCTTCCGGCGACCTTAACAAGATCGTCTGTCCATCTTGTGGGTGGACGTCCTACGCTGCGCTTGCTAGTCCGTGCGGACGGACTAGCAATAAAATAGTAAATAAATATAAATATTTTACTCAATATTGACCTAATGTTACTATTACTATACTTAAAACCGGAATTCACGGATAGTTATTGTTCACTGTTTCCAAAATTAAATGTGGTAGACCACAAATAAAAATATATTGCATTAAGATAAATTTGCAAAGAATCAGAGGCCCTTTAAAATTTTGTTTTAATAATACATATATGTACCTAGTTCTTGACAGTATATTTATTTACAGTATATTAATTTCGCCAAAATAAATCCGCAGATAACGCCGGCATCAGTGCACTAAAATAATTACTTGTTTTTATTTACTCGCCATTAGATTTTACTTCAAGTTATCAGATTGTAAGCTTACAAAAATGCAACGAAAGTAGATAGTGGCAAATAAAAACAACGTGCAATTACCTTCTTGAGTGCCTATTACAAATATTGACCATAAATGCTAATTTACCATCTAAAGCTGAAACTATCACCTATGTGGACCTACGCTGCTACTCAAATAGTAGTCACTTATTTTGCATCCTGGAGCGTGCCGGCGACAAATATCCCTTTAAAGCGCCACAAGCCTCAGATCTCAAGGTGATTTTAAATTATTAATTACGGAGTGGGGTTGAAAACGTTTTACGTGTAGATGTGAGTCAAATAACAACACAGATATTAAGTACTTTATATGCAGTGGTCTTGCAATCATGAAAGCTACGAACTTAACAATGTTATGAACCTAGAACTGGGCTTTTGTCAAAACATACTTAAGTTTCCTGTGATAAAAGACAAAGCAAATAAACCATCATTTATATCGATATTTTATAACAGAACCTCACATTTTGGATACTTACATTATACTGTATTATTATGTACTGTCAAACAATAATAGAATGCTGCTGGTCTACCAGGCGCTCGCCGCGCCGTGTGTTTGTTTGCTTGCTTGGCGAAATTGGTCTTGGCTTACATATATATTTATAATTGTACGGTAACTAAACAATATTTTTGGAAAGTTAATAAATAGTTTGTTGATTTTATTCTAAAAATTTCACGCTATATTTACTACATTATCTCCTTCTCAAATTATTTCAGTGACTAAGCAAACCTCTTAGGTAAAACAAAATTAAACATTTTCTTTAATATTTTTAAAATGGTTAATTTTGGGCCTCAGATTTCAAACAATCGAGTATTCACAGAAAATTTAATATGCTTGCAAATGATATCCACCAAGTATCAGAAAAATAGAACCGGGAATATAATGAAAACTCAACGATGGCCGGGCTCCATTTACGTGACGGTGCACAGTACCCATGCTGAACAAAATTCATGATTACTTAGTTATACAACATTATACAGCAATAAAACTTATATTTTTAGATACCTCATAAAATTTTCCGTATATTTTGAAAACATTTATTGCGGTAATGTTATAATCTATTGAGTTAGAAACAAATTATAGTACGTTTAATATTCTTTCTAATGGTATTGATCACCAATTGATCAGTAAAATAGAACCCGAGAAATAATGAACAGTTGAGGTCGGTCGCCCGCCATTTACGTGATGGTGCGTAGTGACCCATGCTGAACAAAATTCGTCATTACTTGGTTATATAATATCATACACCAATAAAACTTATGTTTCTGGAAAGCTAATGAAATTTCTCGTATATTTTGTAAGAACGTTAATTGCGGTAAAGTTATAATTTATTGAGTTAGACGCATGTTTTGTCAGTACTTATGCCATCCATGCACGGTAAAAAATCATATATTTTAAAATATTTTGTAAACGACTACAGTTATGACTACGGTTATTATGAAACAATAATAGCACTTTTAATACTCTTTCAAACGACACCTCACATGAACCGATCGGCCCCATAGGACTCGGATGTGAACAAATATCAATGCTGGTCGGCCGCCCACTTTCCCCCCCCCACCCCCCCTTTTATTCGACCTGTTCCCCCTTCCATAAACTAAAACCGGTCAATTCGTATTCTAGAGACCACGAGGAACACATCCATACCAGTTTTAGGTATTTAGAAGAGATGTCGACGAAAATCGTGAAGGAGAGGACTTTTGTTTAATTTTCCTATACACTATTCAGTAAGAAGTGCTATACTTGGAAAAATTCGACCTATGCCGCTGTGGCCCGGTGGCCGATTGGCACAGGCACCTGCCGCGATAGCAGAGGACGCTGGTTCGATTCCAACCTGAGGCACTGGAGGCCTTGGTAATTTTTTCTTAGTATATGACATTTATTTCAGTTTGTACAAACTTGTTTCAGAGATCGGCTCAGTTTATATTTCATCAACCTTAAATACGTTTTTAAGGATGACTCACGCTAGACCGACACCTCATTTTCTATGACGGCTGATCGTTGATCACGTGGTTTCCATAGAAAACGAAGCACCGGAAGCTCCGGCCCGGCCGCGGCCCGGTCTAGTGTAAGTCATCCTTAAGAGTCTTCAGTAACCGTTTTAAAAACAACAAAACACAATTGACATTGTTTATGAATAAATATCTTGTATCTTGTAAATTTTTGGAAGTCATAATTATAATTTTAGACTACATGCTTGTTTTCCATTGACTTAATAAAAATAGCTACAAATGCATTGCGAAGTCTATGTACAGTTGAGGCTATTTGAACTTTATTTCTTTGCGGTATATTTTAACGCCAACTGTACTTTTTTCGCGGCCTGTGGTTCGGAGTAATTAGGACTATAATTACACACCGCGGCCCTCCTGCCGCTATACAGGATGCTCTGAATATTCCCTCTGTAGCTGTTTAGTGCTTTGAATGTGATAGGCTTTCCGCTTTGTGTAACCCAGAGTCTCCAAACTACAGCAAAGAATCGTTATAGTCTGGCCTACCTTGCCTATGAAGCCGATGGTCCCGGGTTCGAATCCCGGTAAGGGCATTTATTTGTGTGATGAACACATATATTTGATTAAAACCAAAATATTGCTAGTCAATCAGTGCTAACCCGTTATACTTACTTTCTTATTTTCACAGGCAATTAATGTTCCCACCCTCCCACCGAAAAATAAATACGCATACAAATATAACCACCACCACTCGACACGTGTTTTATATATTTGTTCCTGAGTCATATATGGGTGTTTTCTATGTAAGTATATAAAATATATAAATACATATTTCCATTTCATATCTACATACTAGCGACCCGTCCCGGTTTCACACGAGTTACACAAAACCTTAACAAACTATACACCTGTACGGCTACCACCAGTTTTGACGTTGACATAACGCTCACGTCTACGTAATTTACTTTCTGTACATCTCGCTTGCACTAATATGCCAGTACGAGCGAGATGCATAGAAAGTAAGTTACGTAAGCGTTACGTCAATGTCAAAACTGGTGGTAGCCGTACTGGTATCTATACAGGGATTCTTGATGAAGGTTTAGGTGTATTATTTGTTAAACTACTGAACCAATGACCTTTTATTTATGTAGACGTGTGACGTTCATAGTTGACAAAATTAAAAATTGATCCAACGATTTTGACAGCTTGACAGGTTGGCGTCACCCATACGCCTAACTAAATATAGGTTCCGGAACCTATATTTAATGGCTCACAATCGTGCGCCTGGTACCATATCTACCTCAATTTACTTACATCTATGTACTGAACGGATTTTCATGCGGTTTTCAGGTGAAAACCGTATTTATTTTAAATACAGTCGAATACCCTATTGTACCACCCTGTATATTTCAATAGCAAAGCATCTGTCATTCATGTTGGCGCCATGTTGTATTCGTATTGTTTTTGCGAACAGCCATTTTTACCGGAAGTAAAACACGTTTTGCTAATAATTTTGTCTATTGAATACTAGAATTTTAAAAGGGTAGAATCCCCAATGGAATGCACCCTTGAGAATTTTATAAACTATAGACATTATATCAGGTATATACCGTAAAATGGGGTGAGTAGAGTTCGCGGGGAGAGTTGGGTTATGAATGGGGAGAGAAGGGTTGCCAGGGGGGTGAGATGGTTATTAAAGGCTACTGCTACAAAAATAATGTATTCCAATTTAAAATGGAGCTATAGTAATACTCATAATAAAAAAAATCGATCCAACAATCTTCCAAAATCACCTTTGTATGAAAACCCAACTCACTCCAAATAGGGACTTCGGGGTGAGGTGGGATTTCCTCTTTATCGTCAAAGTTATGAAATGGAACTACCCAAAATAAAATAAAAACTAAGATACAAACGTCCGGAACACTTATTATATACACCATTCAGTTTGCATATGTAAAAATATAATGTTATAGGGGTTTGAATGTCAGTTTTGCACCTACGCACCCCACTTTACGGTATAGCATTTTATGGTTAGCAATAGCTTAAAGTTAGCTATGAAATAAAACTATGGAATGGGATTATAAATAAAATAAATTAATTAATATTATAGGGACATTCTTACACAAATTAACTAAGTCCTACGGTAAGCTCAAGAAAGCTTGTGTTGTGGGTACTCAGGCAACGATATATATACTGTATATATAATATACAAAACAAATACTTAAATACATAGAAAACATCCATGACCTAGGAACAAATATCTGTGTTCATCATACAAATAAATGCCCTTACCGGGATTCGAACCCAGGACCATCGGCTTCATAGGCAGGGTCACTACCCACTAGGCTAGACCGGTCGTCAAATTATATCGCGTATAATTAATTTATTATTACAAAACACATACATTACACAAAAATACTCGTATACATACATTTATCAATTCATTAAACGCGATATAATCCGATTCTATAGTTTTATTTCATGAGTAACTATCGCGGTAACCAAAGCTTAAATATAGTTAAAATACCTATAGTTTTTGCCCGCGACTTTGGTTAAAAAGCTAGCCAAAGTATAACACTTTAAACTCTCGCGTTTTGTACACATATTTAATTAATTACACAAACGGGTCTACCGCGATATAATTTCATTGCCAAAGCCAAAAGCCGAAGTAGTACCAGAGAGTATATAAGTGTTATAGTTATATATATCTCTGGTAGTACGCTAGACTTACGGCTACTGGTATTGATATTCCCTATCTATTATAATTTAAATTTATTAATTGAAAACCTGGAGCCTGGATAAATGACCATGTTTGACAAATGGCATTATCGTATGCGGCCAGCGATAAAATCGGACATTACGCGGACAATTAAGATGCAAATTTGATCAGGTGGACGATCAATTAGTGTCATCGCGGTAGGGTGACCATGAGGTAGTGGTGACAAATTATATAACAATTATTCAGCCTATCTACGCCCCACTGCTGGGCACAGGCCTCCCCTCATGTGCGAGACGGTTTGAACTATAGTCTCTACGCTAGCCCAATGCGTATCACATACACCTTTGAATTTCTTCGCGGATGTATGTTTCCTCGCGATTTCCTTCGCCGAAACGCTAGTGGTAAATGGGCATTTCTATTTAAAGTTGTACCTACCATAATGTTTTGTGTTAGAATTGGGAACTTTTATTTTAATTCTACTCAGAATCACGAGGTTTTTCCACTTTTACTGAGAAAAAACGTGTCCTCAAAATGTTTGGTCCATTTGGTTACGGTTTTCAATACAACCTTCTATGACCGTAACAAAACGGATCACAAAAATTTGTGTGAAATTTTGGGGACACTTTTTTTCGTGTATTAGGATCGAAAGGGCTCGTGATTCTGAGTGGAAATAATATAAAAATTCTAGAATCTAAAATGCAAGTTGGGGGTACAACTTTAAAAAGAAATGCCCAAATATCAAATACTTACATCGGTCGCATTTCTCAATTGATTCTAGAGACATTTTATTAGCAAAAAAATTTGTTTTGTGTGTGTGTTTCTAGCAGTTCCGTGTTGTGAAAATGTTCAAAATAGCGGAAGTTGACATAAATGACTAAAGCGCCGGGTCTATGGCATTTAAGATTATTGTAAGTTCGCTATGATAATGACGCAACGAAAGTATTTTCCATTTTAATTTTTTTAACCAAATCGCGAGGTCTTCAGCTCACAAGAGCCACTAGTTATATAAAGAAAGAAAGAAAAAGCATTTCAAAAGAACTATAACATAACCTTAAAACCACTAAAACTAACTAAGAATAATAACAAAATTAAGAGTTGCGTTAAATGGTCCTCACTCAGCTTGGTGACACGGTGTGAGCCGCAAGACACACTTCGCAACGCTTATTTTCAGTGGATGTACTATATAGATGTTTTAAAATTGAAACTTAGAGGGTTTGTCCATATTTACTGTCCGCGAAACTTGGTAATAAGTAATGGTCACCACCGCCATTTAATTTAATTGAGCGGTGCATCTGTCTTTGACACCTCGATTTGATCGTATGACGTCCAATAACGATCGGCGATGACCATGTCATCAATAATTATTGTCATTATGTTATGAAAATATTGTCATTGAATTTTCTTTCATTTTCTAATCTGTTAACTTATGAAAACGATTTTTCAAACAAAATTTACTTTATTCATGTAGGCCTAGCAACAAGCTCTTATGAATCGTAATTAATCTTAATCTAATTATCAGAGCAATTTATTGATGTTAGTATTATTCCATAATAAAATTTGATTATTATACATATCAAATTTAACACTAAAAATTTCACAAAAGGATCGTCAAACATTAAAAAGATTGTATAAAAAAATACTAGTCTAGAATTTCTAGAATAAAATCTAAATGTCAAAAAAAAGCATAAGTAACAAAAGAAGTAGATAGTATTACATCGGAATATCCATTTCCTCATCAATAATCAAATATACCTAATAAATAAATAATCATTTCGAATAACAATTAATCCCACGTTGTAATATCATTCATGTAGTCTTGTGTGGTATAATAAGCTTTAGAAATAAGTTTACGCTTTACATAATTCTTAAATTTATTAATAGATAATTCAGTAATATGGTTTGGAAGTTTATTATAAAATCTTACACAATTACCCATGAATGATTTTTTAATTTTATGGAGCCGAGTGAAGGGCACTGCGAGCTTATGTTTATTTCTAGTATTAATATTATGAATTTCACAATTTTTCCTAAAATTTACCATATTTTTATGTACATACAGAATATTCTCATAAATGTATTGACAGTGCACTGTCATTATGTCAATTTCCTTAAATTTATCTCTAAGTGAGTCTCTATGGTTCATTTTGTATATTGCTCGAATAGCCCTCTTCTGCAGAACAAAAATGGTATTTATCTCTGAAGCACCGCCCCACAGTAAAATACCATATGCCATAATGCTATGGAAGTAACTAAAATATACTAATCGAGCTGTTTTCACATCAGTTAACTGACGGATTTTGCTCACTGCAAAAGCTGCAGAGCTCAGTCTATTCGAAAGAGTAGCAATATGGGGACCCCACTGGAGTTTAGAATCTAAAGTTATACCAAGAAAAACTGTACTATCAACTAATTCCAATTCCTCATCCTTCACAATGACACTTGTTTGTACATGCCTTACGTTACTACTAGTGACAAACTTAATACATTTAGTCTTTTTCTCATTTAACAGTAAATTATTAACATTGAACCAATTTACTACTTTTGAAATAGCATTGTTTACATCATTGTAAGCTTGTTGCTGACGTTTGACTTTGAAAATAAGTGAGGTGTCGTCTGCAAACAATACTATATCATGGTGGGTCTTAACAAGGAATGGCAAGTCATTTATGTAGATAAGGAACAGGAAAGGCCCCAATATTGACCCCTGTGGTACACCCATAGAGACCAATGACCCAAGATGATCGCTGTCCATTCACATCGACCCTTTGTATTCTACCATTTAAGTAGGACTTAAGTAAATTCAGTGCCGATTCTCTAACTCCGTAATAATGAAGTTTCCTGATTAATGTTTCATGACAAACACAGTCGAAGGCCTTAGATAAATCACAGAAGACACCTAAAGCATCTCGTGACTCCTCCCAGGCATCGAAAATATGCTTAATTAGCTCAACACCAGCATCGGTTGTTGAGCGACCCCGTGTAAAACCAAACTGCTTATTATGCATCAAATTATTAACGTTAAAATGTCGTACTAATTGAGAAAGAACTAATTTTTCATTTTCATTTTTTCAATTTTTAATTTTTCATTCGATTTAGAGTAAATAGAATAAAATGACTACAGAAAGTTAAAAACGCAAAAACATGAAATTACCTATAGCATCATCTTCCTCGCGTTGTTCCCGGCATTTTGCCACGGCTCATGGGAGCCTGGGGTCCGCCTTGCAACTAATCCCAGGAATTGGCGTCGGCACTAGTTTTTACGAAAGCGCCTGCCATCTGAATAGCCCTTGTGAAGGAATTAGCCACATTAACCTAACCTAAACCTGTACTTTCCATATGCTAAAGCTTACATAAGCACACAATTTATTATACCATCCCCAACATTAATAACAACCACATAACAAGTACGATTTGTAAATCACAAAGTAAAATAGAGAAGTTTTGATTGATGCCCGTCTGGCATCGAACCCGCACCATCTGACTCGTAATCATGGGTCTGCGCTCTTTGATTGATTTATACTTCTATACATTCACTCACTTTTGCCAAACGAATTTGAACTTTAAGACCAAGTCTTAAAGATGAGGGATTTTCGATGAATTCGGAGAATTTTTATTCGGATATTGTAAATGTTTTTTGTTTTTAATGTGTTAAATTGTTGCGTTTAACATATTTTCGATGATTTTGACATAGTGTTAGATTTACGATGCTTTTAATTCGGGATGAAAGGATTATTGGGGCAGATTAAAAGCATATTATGGAAATAAAAACGTGAAAAGTTAAGCGAAGCGGGTGGCAAAAATAACCACAAAATAAGCATAGTTTTAGCCCTATTTATTCTTTTGTTTACCTATATCAAAGCATCAATAAAATCTTGTTTTACATGTTCGGCATTTGTTTTAATAGTTTTTCGTCAATTGCCTTCAAGTAAGTAAGTAAATCATTTATTCTGCCTAATGTGGTGCATAAGTTGGTTATATACTCACGTTATAATTAACAATCGAGAATTATAGAGTCCTAAGGTAAGTCCTAATGTATGGAAATAGTCACTTGCCTTTTCGTTGCATCTGCATCATTCCGATTTTACAAGCTTTGATATAACTTGTTTTTTTTTTCAAATAGCCTATATTGTGTCCCACTGCTGGGCAAAGGCCTCCCGTCTTTCGCCACTCGTCACGGCTTTGTGCATGCTCCCGCCAGTCGCCACAGAATGAGTCCAGGTCGTTTCGCCATCTCATTTTTGGTCTGCCTCTGCCTCGGGTGATATGTGGTGCCCATTCGGTCGCTATTTTGGCCCATCTGTCCGGGTGCATCCGACAGATATGTCCCGCCCAATCCCACTTGAGCTTGGCGGCCTTCACACCCACATCTGCGATTCCAGTTTTGGAGCGCAGCTCTGTGTTCCTTACCCGATCGACTCTACGGACTCCGAGTATACTGCGCTCCATTGCTTTAACTTATTAAAAAAAAAACTTACAATGTAGGTATAATGTAGGTATGTATGTCCTACCTCCATACCTACATTAGCCGCGAACGTGACATTATACCGGGGCAAGTTGAAGGCAAGCGCGCTAGAGGAAGAGCCCCTGCAAGATGGTCGGATTCCATTAGACAAGCATACAGAGGGCAGCCCACATAGCCCTTGTTCGCGATAGATGGAGGGACATTAGTTGTTGGTAACGACCCTCAGTCATGAGGGAACGACGAAAAAGATGTCCTACCTAATACCTACCTTGTAGGAAGTTCCCATTATCCAATTGACCTGAAACCACATACGTGTGGAGTATTATTGAATCATCGAGCTGATCTGATAATGGACACAGGAGGTGACCATAGGAAATCTGTGATAAAACAACGCAACCAAATTGTGTTTGGGTTTGGTAGAATTGTATTGATAACTATTAGTTGCGTGTTGAAAGAAAAATACCTACACTCAGCAGCAGTAGTTGCTAAGTTCTAAATGATCTTGACGCGACTTTTTTGTTAATAGAATTTTGTTTTCCATAAAGTTTTAAGTCATAATGTATTGTTTTTCATATTATAGTTAGTCATAAAACTGGAACCGTTAACTTTTCAGGATTTTCGTAAGGTTATTCTATAGATAGGTTAGGTTAGGTTAGGTTTGTTTTATGGCAATCCTGAAAATTTCGCGTTTTTGAGAAAAACCTATTATGACTAACGAAAATACATCATGACTTAAAACTATTTGGGAAACAATAGACCCTAATTTTGAACACTCGCCCGCTTAGCAACTTCTGCTGCTGACTAGTTAGCGATAAAAGCTTGTATCAAAAATATAATTTTGACAAAAAAACTTAGGTGTGTATATATGTACTTTTCGTGTTGCGTTTGTCGATGTACGCCTGTCTTGGCTAGCCCCATTGCGCTTGAGCAATAAGAACAGAGCCGGCGACCAATCGCAGCCCGCCGCCGGCCGGTCACGATTCGGCGGCTCCATATTTGAAACTTATATTTGTTCCTTTTTCGAACTGACAGTTGATATATAAGGGGAGGTACCGAATACACCTACAGTCCCAATTTATCTGTACATAAGTATACTACAGTTACTACAGTTAGTATTTACTACAGTTACAGTGGCATCTTCGGTATGATATTTTGTTTGCTTTCTTCCTTTATTCTCGATAGAGTTTTACATCTGAGTTAAATTACACGAATAATATTCTCCCCCGCCGCCATACAATCGGAGTTATGCTATAATTTTAAACGCCATTTTGAAATAACATGAAATTTTGACATGAAATATTTAGGTACTTAAATAAAAATAAACAAACAATTTGTACATTTTCGGGTACTTAGTTCTAACATTTATTGGTTAACCCTATAGGGGTTAACCAACCAAATACAAAACCACCTCTGGATCTGTCACTGAACGACCTGACTTTAACTTTAACCTACATCATGTAATGTTTTCATCTAACCTCAACTGGGTTGAGGAGCCATTTGAGGGTAGATTTTGTTTACTTTTATTTAAATACCTAGAGATGCAGAGTATAATTAGAAGCTATACATAAGTACTTACTCGTAACATACGTCCCTGATACCTACATAACAACAAAATACCTACATATCTTTCCTTAAGGAAATTATACAGTAAGAATCGTGCATAATTATTGTAAAATAGGACAGTCTATAATAGGTTGAGAACATCGTAGGGTTTTAATAATTAATTGACAAGCGGCCGCCATCTTGGCTGGAAAATGGCGGCGGTAATACGGACATTACTTTTTAAATTTAACAAGGCAATGACAGGGTTTTAATGGTTTTAATTTTGTTTCGTCATTTAACGGAGCATTTCTGTTACGTTGTATGTTAATTTATTAATGAAGCAATCGGTATTACGGGGAAAGGTATTAGGATTCGAGCTAGAGTGAGTCAGACCAAGAAAAGTCTGCAGAGATTTTGACAGCACACGCAGTGCAAGTGTTATTTTAAACGTCAACTAAACTATAACACTATAAGTTATAACTTCTATGAAATTATGACGTATAAATAACACTTGCACTGCGTATGCTATCAAAGTCGTTGCAGACTTTTCTTGGTTTAACTCTACTAGGACTCGAGCAGTCAGAGCATAGAAAAAATATCACAGACTGTGCAAGTGTTATTTCAAACGTCAAAACTGCTATGAAATTATGACGTTTAAACTAACACATAGTCTGTGCTATCAAAATGGCTGCAGAGTTAACTTGGTCTGACTATACCTACTGAATGTAGGTACCTATTGCTGTTTTTAGGGTTCCGTACCCAAAGGGTAAAAACAGGACCCTATTACTAAGACTCCACTGTCCGTCTGTCTGTCACCAGGCTGTAGGTATCTCATGAACATGTATTTTTGTTGCCGTTATAACATGACGTACGGAACCCTCGGTGGGCGAGTCCGACTCGCACTTGTTTTCTCACTCTACACTAGGAATAGGTCCCTATTAGAGATAAAAATACTGCACAAATGTGGCTCTGTCTGAATATTGGTTCATGATTAAATTCAGATGCACTTCTCTACCTAAATTCTGTCAAGCCATTTTCTTCAGTAGAAAAAAGCGGAAAATGTTTAAATTTAAACTGAATACTGTGACCTAGGTTTCTTGCAAATAAAGAAAATCTAAATCTATAAAGGTTTACCACACAAACCTTAATTTTGTGTATAATTATATGTACATAGGTATACGAGTATTGCTATTATTTTTATAAGTGTATAATTAGAATAACTTGATTTGTGTTTCATATTTGTTCTCGTTGTCTACAATCCTGCACTAAGTACAAGTTTTCTGTTTGACCCAATGGTTGACTGGAAGAGAATGCCTTAAGGCATTTCGTCCGCCATTTCTATCGTGCAATTAAGTTTAAAATAGTTATTTACGATACAAGTGCGGAAAAGAGGAAATTCGAAAAGAGTGGCAATAAATTAAAACACGACCGAAGGGAGTGTTTTAAATCGACACGAGTTGCGAATTACCTATTCGCACGTGTATCGTACAACGTTATACAGTACATATTATGACCCTTTAAACTTTTGTCATCGCACGAAAAGTGCTATTTTACGCAATAGTGCGGGAAAATAGGACCATATTATATATGTACTGTAAAAATAATTTTCGAGTAAGTATTTCTGGCCATGTCTATGGAGTGCTCCAAGGTCCAAAGGCGTATCAGCTGCAATAGGTCAAGAGCGTTAGAACGGGGACCTTGGCGGCGTCACGTCTTTGTGCTGGAGATAGGATGCCTAGACCACAGTCTAAAGATCTAATCAGTATCGTAAATTCAAATAACTATGGTAAAATTATTGGTATTGGTATTATTGGTGTTGGTGGTTTGGTATTCCAGCCTTGGTCACTTTTTCTTAGTATATGACATTTATTTCAGTTTTTATAACTATGGTAAAACTTTTCGGTTGTGTAAAACTTGAAAGGTATAGGTTTACCTATATAGTAACAACCAGAGATGTGACTTATTTGAAATACTTGTATTTAAAATTATAACGCGCCAACCTCAAACGTCGGCCCGGCCGAACGAAACTCGCGGATTGGACGACTTACCTACTGCACCGCATGAGCCAATCACGGCTCCGAATCATGACGCACTGCGCGTGACCGACCGTATACAGATACGTTCTCGCCGCTCCCGCGCAGTCCGGCAACCGACGCGATACGATTAATATGTGTCTAATGATAATTTGTAAATCACTACAGTATTTAGTGCTTAATTTCTAATCAGTTTCCCATATGTACGTTACCAGTGCAATTACTTTCAATATAATACACTTTTATTCAGTTATCGGTGTCGTTTTCACTTTTAAATAGCCTAGTCATCCGAACCCCGAGCTAGCTGGCGCTACAAAATGGCTGCCCAAGTGTGAGGCTATAGTGAAAAAGTGGACTTTTGTGCCGTGATTCATTAAAATAAACAATATAGTGTACTAAAATGCCGCCTAAATCAAGGAGAAATCGACGTGTGTCGACGCCGACGCGAGATGACCTCGAGCCCGCTCGAGAAGGTTCTTTCACGAGAGATGACGTCGCGACGCTTGTGGATTCGTTGCAACGGTCGCAAACCAACGCCTTCAGGGAACTGCTGGAAAGCGTCATCACAACCTCTAGGCACCCGTCGTCGTCTACTACATCGACACCGTTTCCTGTAGAAGGAGGAAATTTCTCTCGCTGCAAAGCTCGATTCGCTGGAAATGCAGAAGAGTCCATCGAAGGTTTTATTGACGCCATTGAAGCCTACAAAGATTGTGCAAACATCTCGGACGATAACGCCATTCGAGGGTTATCTATGCTATTAACGCATTCAGCCGCAGATTGGTGGCAGGGCATAAAACCGGAGACAACTTCATGGGCCGAAGTATTGGACAGCTTGCGCCATACCTACGGCGACAATCGAGCTCCGCCACGCATTTACCGCGACTTATTTGCTACACCTCAAGGCGACGAAAATACTCATATTTTCGTCGCAAAGTGCAGAGCGCTGTTGGCAAAATTGCCGCGTAGCGAGTTGGCTGAGAAGGTACAATTGGATATGGTGTACGGACTGTTAAACAAACGTATACGTAAACGTGTTAAGAGGGAAGAGTGCGCAACGTTTAAGATATTGTTACAAAAGGCGCGCGCTGTCGAAGAATCGTTGAACGAGAGTACGAACGATACAAAGGCCGCCGCCGCTTCCAAGAACGTGAGCTACGCCTCGCCGAGTCGTCCCGTCGCCGTGTCAAAGCCGCCGCGCGCTGCCGCGAGCGCGAGCGCCGCGCCGCCGTCCCGCGAGCCCCGCGCGCCTCTGCCGCGTCGTTTAGATAGATGATAACAGTGATAACAATACAGCGTCCGCGTCCGCCGCGAAATCTAAGTCGTATAGTAAGAAGTGCGGGTATTGTAAACGTTACGGCCACGTAAAAGAAGAATGTAGAAAACTAAATAAAGACTCTAGTGGTACGTCTAACGATAATAATAATAACACATCAGATGTTAATGTCTTACGTTGTTATGGTTGTGGTCAAGTAGGTGTTATACGTGCAAATTGCGAAAAATGTAATGCTACTTTCTGTACTGTCAACTGCAGCATGGATTCGTCCAATCCAGGGTTAAAGGACACTGGTAAGCAGACTAAGAAGCTCTCCCCGGTGAGTAGTACTCTTAACTCTATACCTAAAGTTCAAAATGATAAGCTTGACGAGATCTTTTTGTCTCCCACTGATTTTCGACATGCACTTCCTGCAAATTTCTTTGGTGACGGTTTAGTAGCAAAGCCGGTGATGCCCCGCGCCGCCGACAGCTCCCAGGACGACCCCATAGTCGTTCAACAATCGTGCACACTTTTTGCAAAGTCCTTTATTGATAACAGTGATAAGCAAGTAAATAGTTCCCATAGTGAGGAAATGTCATTTTGCACCGTGTCAAATAATATTAGTAACATTCCTGTGCTGCCAGATCAGGTCATTGACGCCAAATCTAGGTTGACTACAGCTGATTTAGGATCAGCTGATAATAGGGTTGCCAGATGGTCGGGATTTGGCGGGATTCTCCCGATTTTTAGCATGTGTTCCCGATTCCCGACAAAGTGAAAATTGTCCCGAAAAACAGCTTCACGTAATAAAACAATAATTTCAAGTTCAGAACTGTCGTCGAGCAAGCGAGCGACCCGCGTGGCGAGACACTGTGCGGTGAGGGGTGAGGGGCGGGAGCGCGTGCAGAGCAGCTGACGTAGTGCCAATAATGTAAAATATCGTTGTTTTTAATACAATTACCTTAATGGGCTGTGCTCTGAGGAACTATTTGACATGATGCCAACGGCCGCTTTCTATCACCGCACCGCTCGTCGTCGGCAGGGTGTTCATCCTCACACCCTAGAACCTAAATGGTCGCGTACTGTGCGATTTAAGAGGAATTTCCTCCCGCGGACGCTCCGGCTGTGGAATGAGCTCCCTTCCGAGGTTTTCCCGAGGGTCTACAATACGTATATGGGGTTCTTCAAAAAAGGAGTGTACAGGTTTTTAAAAGGTCGGCAACGCGCATGTTACACCTCTGGAGTTGCAGGCGTCCATAGGCTACGGTGACTGCTTACCATCAGGCGGGCCGTATGCTTGTTTGCCACCGAAGTGGTATAAAAAAAAATTAATGTTTTTTTTTTCCCGACTTAGGTCCCAAAATCCCGAAAAATTGATATTTTTTCCCGATAATAGCGCCTTTCGATCTGGCAACCCTAGCTGATAACAAGAATGGTCACAATATAACTAACTACAGTATGTCATCTTCGGGTCACAGTATAGATAATTCCAGTAACTCAACCACGCCTTGTGAGGGAATTTTATTTTCAGCTGTGGACGTTTCAGGGACAAACCAGAAGGATGAGGACTCCAAGGAGCCTACACCTGGAGCCCTAATGGACCAGAATGACTCTGAGGACCCCGTGTTGGATTTATTTGACACATATGAGGAATACACAAAAAGGCGTCAGCGGCCAATTTTAGGGATTGGAATCTTAGACATGCAAGGTATTGCCTTAGTGGATACAGGCGCAAAGAGAAGCTTGGCAAGTCGGAAGCTCTACTCACTGTTACTTGAGAGACAGCAACAGTTCTGCGAGAAGCTAATGAGAGTGACATTAGCCGATGGTATAACTCAAATTAGAAATGTGCTCAAAATTACCTTAGATGTCAAAGTGAAGGATAGAGTAATACCTCAAGAGTTCCTGATCTTACCTGAAGCTGAAGAAAATGAAACTTTACTGGGAATCGATTTTCTAAAAGCATCTAGGCTCGACCTGGACTTTGATAACCATACTTGGTGTTTCCCAGGTGGTGAGAGATATCCCATACAGTATGAATCTGACATGCCAACGCAATTGTCAATTGCTGCAAGCAATATACTTCATGCTGAAGAAGGATCAATGCTCAGCGAAGGTGAAAAGATGAAATTAGCCGAAGTGTTAGGGAGGAATAGTGCAGTCTTCAGTCTAGGGGGAGCGCCCACTCCAATTGTTGAACATCATATCGACACAGGAGACCATGCACCTATATCTGTACCTCCATACCGGCTCACACCTGCAAAGAAAGAAATAATGAAAGCGGAGATTGAGAAGATGCTCCGGGAAGGGATAATAGAGGAATGTGAATCTGCATGGACCTCGCCGGCAGTTCTTGTCCCTAAGAAGAATAATACTGTCAGATTCTGTGCTGATTATAGAAAGCTGAATAGCGTCACAAAGACAGATAACTATCCCTTACCCTTAATTGATGAGCTGCTGCAGTCGACCGGAAGACATTGCTACATAAGTACCATAGATCTGAGATCCGGATACTGGCAAGTAAGTGTGAATCCAGCTGATCGGGATAAGACTTCAGTGATCACACCATTCGGTACCTACCGTTTCGTACGAATGCCATTCGGTTTAAAGAATGCACCTGCAACCTTCCAGCGGTTGATGGATAAGTTTAAATCCGGTGCCAGCTTGCAAAATACTACAGTTCTAGCTTACCTGGACGATCTCCTGGTTATATCTGACAGTTTCGAGAAACACCTGCAAGACCTGCAACTTGTGTTCGACCGACTACGTCAGTTTGGCTTAAGAGCAAACCGAGAGAAATGTGTTTTTGCCTGCAAAGAGGTCAAGTACCTTGGACACCTCATCACCCCTGACGGTATAAAGCCAGATAATGGGAAAGTTGAAGCTATATTAGCCATGAAGGAGCCAACTAATCTCAAGCATCTCCGGACATTTCTCCAAACCTGCGCTTGGTTCAGAAAGTTTGTTTCAAATTTCTCAGTGGTAGCTCAGCCGCTTACCAAGCTTACAAAGAAAAATGAACCATGGAAATGGCAAGACGAGCAACAACAGGCTTTTACGGACCTCAAAACCAGATTAACTTCTGCTCCAATCCTGGTGCAAGCGGATTACAGCAAACAATTTATTCTGCGGACTGACTCGAGCAACTATGCTCTTGGAGCTTGTCTTATGCAAGGCGAAGGACATGATGAGCGTCCCATTGAGTATGCCAGCAGGCTGCTCACTCCAGCAGAACGCCGTTACAGCACAACTGAGAGGGAGTGTTTGGCTGTGATCTGGGCGGTTGAGAAGTACCGGCCCTATATTGATGGTCATACAGTTTTAGTGAAGACGGATCATCAGCCGTTGAAATGGCTGTTGACACACAAGTCACCAAGTGGTCGCCTTATCCGGTGGGCACTTAAACTGCAAGGTTTTGACATCAAATATGAATACACACCTGGAAAGGCCAATGTCATAGCAGACACATTGAGTCGACCTGTCTGCGATGAAAACACCAAAGAAGAATGTGGAGTCTGCTCTATTATTATTGATATTCCACAAGTTAACTGGACGGAACTACGTACTGCACAGCTCGAAGATCCAGAAGTCTCCAAGATTATTCAAGACCTGGAAGACTCTGAACCTATTAACTCGACCAGATGGCTAGAGAGAGGATATGTCATGGCCCAAGGGATACTCTACTATTACAATCCCAACTCCGAGTCAGAGGAAGCTCAGCTGGTAGTACCTAACTCTATGAAGGAGGCCGTCTTAAAAGAGTACCACGACGTCCCAACAGCTGGTCATCAGGGCGTAGAAAGGACTCTCGCACGCATCTGTCAAAAGTACTACTTTACAGGAATGCGCAAATACATCACGGAATATTTAAAACTATGTTAAGAATGCCAACGTTACAAGATAAGTAACCAGAAGCCTATGGGACTACTACAGACCCCAGTGCTTAATCAAAGAGGAGAGGTGCTTGCTATAGACCTCTTTGGCCCTTTACCTGAAGGAGATAATGGAGAGAAATGGGTGCTGCTCATCGAGGACACGGCTACACGCTGGGTGGAGCTGATAGCCCTCAAGGACGCCACAGCAGAAGTCTGCGCTCCAGCCCTTATCGAGCAGTATTTCCTACGGTATGAATTCCCAAGAAGAGTCATTTCTGACAATGGAGTTCAGTTTGTCTCAGCTGTGATGCAGGAGACCATGTTCTTGCTGGGAATCAAGCAGAATTTAATACCACTCTATCATCCTGAGGCCAACCCTGCAGAACGCAAGAATAGAGACCTCAAGATTCAACTCTCTATTTTAGTGAAGAACAATCATCGTGCGTGGCCCAAGTTCCTGCCAGCGATCAGGTTCTCGATGAATAGTGCTCTTTGTGCCACCACTGGATGCAGTCCAGCTCACATGATGTTCGCTCGAGAGATGAGGACTCCTTTTGATGCTCAACGCGATTTAAAGGCTATTCTGTCAAAAGAAAACTTTCTGCCGCAAATAACTCCTTACTTGAAGAAGTTTCTCGAAAACTGGGATGTTATAAAGGAGAAAGCTGTACGCCAGCAGGACCAGAAGAAAAGCGACGCTGACCAGCACCGACGGCAGTCACCTTTGTTTTGCGTTAATGACCTAGTTCTGGTAGACACTCATTTGCTTAGTAACGCTTCTAAAGGTTTAACAAAGAAATTCATGCCAAAACGGGATGGTCCCTATCGCATTAGTAAAATAATTAGTCCAACTTCTTATGTTATAGCTGACGTACAAACCAATACCGACCTGGGTAAATACCATAGTTCTGATTTGACACCATTCACACCAGGTCAAGTGTTGCGAACGCAACCTTTATTTGTATAATACAGTAACTAAACGCAGCCGTCGAGCTCGGCTAGTATTTGGAAGCTTTTTCTAAAGCACCAATAGGAGCGCTCCACATATTATGTATCGCGGCCAATTAGAGGCACCCAAATCTTAACCACTATTTTCGGACATTCAAATTATGCAAATCACTCTTTCATCAGCCTCCATACGATTACCACACCACTTTTACATTTAACCGTTTTAGTCAAGGAACCCTTGTAAAACCAGTACCTATTGAAATTATAATAGTTTACTTCAAATCGAAGCTTTTTATTTGAGTCGTCGAGATCCTGACCTGCAAGGCGGCTACATCAAGGTATTCCTTCGGTGCCTGTCCAACCACGGCGACTACGTGGTCGCCCTCGTAACTTAGCGCGAGATGTTAGTGTTACCAAGTCCCCAACGTGTCGTTCTGGGAACTTGGAGGGGGAGTGTATAACGCGCCAACCTCAAACGTCGGCCCGGCCGAACGAAACTCGCGGATTGGACGACTTACCTACTGCACCGCATGAGCCAATCACGGCTCCGAATCATGACGCACTGCGCGTGACCGACCGTATACAGATACGTTCTCGCCGCTCCCGCGCAGTCCGGCAACCGACGCGATACGATTAATATGTGTCTAATGATAATTTGTAAATCACTACAGTATTTAGTGCTTAATTTCTAATAAGTTTCCCATATGTACGTTACCAGTGCAATTACTTTCAATATAATACACTTTTATTCAGTTATCGGTGTCGTTTTCACTTTTAAATAGCCTAGTCATCCGAACCCCGAGCTAGCTGGCGCTACAAAATGCAAATACAAAATGCAAAATACCTATTTTGTATTTAAATACCTTTTGAAGAAAACTATTTTATATTTTATTTGAAATAGTTTTTGGGACCTATTTTCTATTTTCAAAATACTTTATATTAGTAGGTAATGATGTAGGTAGGAGTTACAATCTCTTCTGATGTTACAATCCTGGCAACTCTCTCATTCTTTTAACATGGAACTGTTAAATCTGTTTAGTAATTTCGCACATGACCACAAGCGTAGCGAGTGGTTAAAAAGTGGAATCTTGAGTGTTGCGAGGGTTTCAAGGCACGAGTGGAGAACAAACTTTTCTGCCCTGGTGAAACACAAACGAGATGTTTTCATCACACTAGCGAGAGGCATTATACTAGCTGTAAAACATTACAAATCTAAATTAATACTTTAAAAATTGGCCGTTAAAAACCATCATCCATCCATCCTACCGGTTAATATGAGCAAACAACTAGAAATTTGCACTTTAGATAGAGGACTGATTGACACACTGTTTTCAAAGAATAAAGAGTCTTTTCAACTCGGAAATTCCGAGTAATAGTTTTTAATTTAGACTAGGTATTCACTATTCAGAGTACCTACCTTTTATCGCAAAGTATTTGTATTTTGAAAATACCTATTTCGTATTTTGTATTTTAAATACAAATTCAAAAACTATTTTGTATTTTGCATTTGAAATAGTATATCAAGGGAGTATTTGTATTTTGTATTTAAATACTTTTTATAAAGTATTTGTCACATTTCTGGTAACAATATTATTAGGTACCGTAATACCTAAACCTAACTCCGAAATAAAATATATTTAGTATGTAGTCTGAAAAGTAAAGATAGTCCCTTTCATATAATTCCGACCAAACATTCTCGGTTGGTGTGCCTTGGTGGAATGCCACACCGCGATGGGTTGATGATTACTGGGGTACCCTGTATATTAAACAACTCGTTAGATTAGACCAGCGGTCGGCAACAGGCGGCCCGCGAACCTCTCGCTTGCGGCCCGCGAGCCTCCCTGGCTATTTTGTATGTATTATTGACAAACGACAATGACTACTAAAAAGTCATAAATATTACCAAAGTGCGGCCCGCGTCAACTTCGTTCACTACTACGGGCCCTTGGCTGCTAAAAGGTTGCCGATCGCTGGATTAGACCATGATGAATACCATCATTATTTGGTGTAAAGTCTAAACGCACTTTCATATGTCTAAAAATAGAAAACGCATCGAGTTAATTTACCTACTGTAAATTATTAATATACTGTGACAGACGCTTGTTAAGTTGGTAAGTGATTTACTGTGAATACTCGATTGCACGTTTTGGGGTAATTAAAGTAAAACGCAGAATTTTAAGTAGGTAGAGAATGTTAACTAGGTACTTTCAAGGCATTTTAATTTTTGTACCAATATGAGCCCTTATTCTGCCAAAGGAACAGTCATCGAATCGTCTGTGAAACGAATATCGGCTTAATTCTAGGATCTCCCCCTAATATATCGACGCGGAATCGGCAAAAGCCGTTAGAAAACACCTTTAGGTTTGCGCAATAAGAGCGCATCGGCCGACACCTTTATCGATGTTTCTTTTTTTAGGGTTCCGTACCGAAAGGGTAAAAAATTAAAACGAGACCCTATTACTACAATTTACTAAGACTCCGCTGTCCGTCCGTCTGTCTGTCTGTCACCAGAGTATCTCAAGAACCGTGATAGTTGAAATTTTCACAGATGACTATTTCTGATGCCGCTATAACAAGAAAAAATACTAAAAACAGTAGTAGTAGTAGTAGTAAACTCTTTATTGTACAAAAAGACAGTATATTAAAAATAACATACAATTAGTAAGAAGTGAACAGAATATAATAATTATTTAAGTGGGGCTCCAATACAACGAACGATTTTTTTTTGCCGTTTTTTGCGTGCCTAATGGTATGGAATCCTTCGTGCGCGAGTCCACTCGCACATGCCCGGTTTTTTTTGTACTAGTTGAGATCTTTTTCTGCCAATTCTCTTTCGTCTTCGAATCGTCTGCGAAACGAACATCGGCGACAATATCGACACGGAATCGGCAAAAGCCGATAGTAAACACCATATTGACGTATAATATCTAAGGACGGACCTTACGGGCACTAAAAATGGTACTAGTTCAGCGGTGTTACTCACGAATTCCAGCCAATCGTACAGTCTAACGCAACTAGTTGCGACCAATAGCGCGCGTAATGCGAACTTATCAACCAATCGCGCGCGTGATGCGAACTCATCAACCAATCGCGTTGTAACAATTTCACACAACTCTATTACTGGCCCCTGTCATGCCTCATTATTATTGCCCGTAAAGCCAGTTCCTAGATATCTATGTCAATGAAACACCATCATTCCCTTGTCCCATTCACTTGGGGTCGGCGCAGCATGTCTTTCTCTTCCATACCCTCTCTCACCCGTCATCTCATCATTCACTTGCGTTCGTTTCATATCATCTCTCACGCAGTCCATCCACCTTTTCCTCGGTTTTCCTTTCCTCATGGGATGTATGAGTATATCCACATTCATTCGTATAGTTATACCAAGAAACGTCTGCAGCGATTTTGATAGCCCACGCAGCGCGCAGTGCAAGTGTTATTTATACGTCATAATTTCATAGACGTTTGACGTTTAAAATGACACTTGCACTGCGTGGGCTATCAAAATCGCTGCAGACTTTTCTTGGTCTAAGTAACTTTAATACCTTTTTCGTCAAATGAAAGCATCCCTCCGCATCACATGCCCGTACCACGCTAGGCGATTTGCTCATATACTTTTAGCTGGAAGAAATCCCTTATAGGGATAAGTTCGCCTTTGTACTTCCATTACTGTAATTTATTTTTGTAAACCTGTGTTGTGTACAATAAAGTGATTACTACCAGGCGTGGCTCACTCCGCGATTTCGTCGCGTCGCAACAAGTACCTACATCCGTTCCACACCAATTTTGGTGGCTAGCCATAGGCCGCGCGTGGCGCTTGCGCCACCTAGCGGTCATATCTGTCCTAATCGTAACGCGTTTTGTTAGAGTGTGAATCTTTTGTACCTAGTACTATTATTTATTATTACTATTATATGTCCAATAAATGGCGGGAAAGAGGGGAGGCCTTTGCCCAGCAGTGGGACACTCCTATAGGCTAATAAAAAAAATATGTCTAATGTGTACTCTTATTTATTGTGTTACTACTACTACTTTTTCTACTATGGGTGCAACTTTCAGGCTTCCTCTTATATACTCATTCCTTATCCTATCCATTCTCGTCACGCCACACATCCATTCTTAACACATTCAGGGCCAAAATCCCGACTGTCGGGTACACTGTTCGTAGTGACTACGCGCTCCATACGGCAAAGACGTGGCTACGCGCTACGAGCGTAACCCGTAGCACTTAGATTAGTGATCCAAAGGACTCGAGCCTTATAGCTCTTTTTTTAGGGCTCGCCTCATCTCTTGACGCCTAAAAGGCTATTTAGCTCTTTAGCCCCCGAGCCTAATTCTATTTAAGAGCCTTGACTCTTGGGGCTTAATAAGGTTATATTAGCCCCAAGAGTTTAGGATCTTAAATAGAACTAGGCTCGGGGGCTAAAGAGCTAAATAGGCTTTTTTTAGGGGCTTAATAAGGTTATTAGCCCCAAGAGTCTAGGCTCATAAATACAACTAGGCTCGGGGGCTAAAGAGCTAAATAGGCTTTTAGCCTTTTAGGCTTCAAGAGATGAGGCGAGCCCTAAAAAAGAGCTCCAAAGGCTCGAGTCTTTTGGATCACTAACTTAGTGGCAATGAATGTGTCAACATTCTCATTTCCGCTACATGCAATCTATTTTCATCCGTCACCTACCTGTCCAATGTGTATTTGCATCTCACATTTTGCTTAGTGAGAGAGAGAGAGACGCAATGGACATTGGACCAAGATATTGGATAGGCCGTAAATAGGCTAGTGACAGTGGGGAGACACTCCTGACTTCGGGCAGACTCGGCTCCGTTCGGATCAGCATTGTTCCGAGCCATTATTAGGGTTGGCACCACTTGACGTCCTTTTGCGTGCACGACCACAGTTAAGATTGACAATCCTAAATAGCCGAAAGGGATAGAGCCATACATTAGAAAGGGACAGCATGATTCGACCCTGAACCGCTGTCAAACTTCGGTTTTGTAGGAAGTTTCCTTTCTTTACGGTAGTACTATTATTTATTCTGTGATAGTGATGAAAGGGTATATGAAATAAATAACAGCGTACATTAATATTGTTATATTCATTAATTCATATACATTGTCTGGTGCAATCACGCCAGGTAGCTATATGTGTCCTTCTCCCCCTCGGTGCGCTCCAGATATTCCTTCTCTATCAGGATGTCGATGCATTTCTGAAAAAAAAAGGATAAAATATTCCGTTAATTCAATGAAATATTCAGTTAATTTTACCTTAAGGACAATGTGGCTAATTCCATCATAGGGACTATTTCGTCCACGAGCGTATATTTCTTTGATTATCAATGGTAGGAAAAAAAAACATTTGGTTTTGATTGCTGAAACTAAAAGCCATCGTTGCTTTGTCGATGAAATAATCAATGTTGTTCGTTGTTCAAGAAAAACGTTAGTGGACGGAATAGTCCCTAGGGGCTATTCATAAATTACGTCATTTCAAATTAGGGGGGGGGGGGGGGGTCTGGACATCGGATGACGGTAGCATGAAGTAGGAGGAAATGGGGTCATTTGAAGCATGATTTTTGGATGATTATAGGGGGGGGGGGGGTCCAAAATCGTCAAAAATCGATGACGTAATTTATGGACAGCCCCCTATGACGGAATTAGCCACATTGACCTTATGCGACTTTGTAAGATGTATATACAGGATGTTGTGTGTATACAGGGTGTTGTGTGTATACAGGCTGCTGTGTGTATACAGGCTGCTGTGTGTATACAGGCTGCTGTGTGTATACAGGCTGCTGTGTGTATACAGGATAGTGTGTGTATACAGGTGGTGTGTGTATACAGGATGGTGTGTGTATACAGGGTGGATAGGTACCGTAATATGACGATATATTACCTTGATGACGGGAACGCGCGGCTTGAACCGCGACGAGAGCTGGTTCAGCACCTCCACTACCAGATGTTGGTGTTTCGACGTATTTCTGATTTTTATTCTAACCTGTATATACAGGGTGGCTTATACACAACACCACCCTGTATATAAATACCGGCTGGTGTTTATACAGGGCGATGTGTGTATACAGGGTGGTGTGTGTATACAGGATGGTGTGTGTATACAGGATGGTGTATGTATACAGGATGGTGTGTGTATACAGGATGGTGTGTGTATACATGTTGCATAGGAACCGTAATATGACATATATATTACCTTAATGACGGGAACGCGCGGCTTGAACCGTGACGAGAGCTGGTTGAGCACCTCCACCACCAGATGTTGGTGTTTCAGCGTCTTTCTGATTTTTATTCTACCCTGTATACAGGCTGGTGTTTATACAGAGTGTTGTGTGTATGCAGGATAGTGTGTGTATACAGGTGGTGTGTGTATACAGGATGGTGTGTGTATACAGGATGGTGTATGTATACAGGATGGTGTGTGTATACAGGATGGTGTGTGTATACATGTTGCATAGGAACCGTATTATGACATATATATTACCTTAATGACGGGAACGCGCGGCTTGAACCGCGACGAGAGCTGGTTCAGCACCTCCACCACGAGATGTTGGTGCTTAAGCGTCTTTCTGGTCTTCATTATCCGTACGATCGCCGCCTGAGAACAAAATTCATAATATACAGGGTGGCCAAAAAATAAGTGCATTCCCGTTGCCAGGGAGGTTTTGGCATTATGCTAAGCAACTTATTAGGGTTTACACAACTCGACGTCCCTTTGCGTGCACGACCACAGATAAGATAATGGCTTGAATTTTGACAACCCTAAATAGCCGAAAGGGATAGTGCCATATAGAAAGGGATATCATGATTCGACCCTGAATCGTTGTCAAACTTCGGTTTTGTAGGAAGTTTCCTTTCTGTACGGTAGTACTATTATTTATTCTGTGGGTAAGATGTCGCTTGGGCTCCTCCCTTCCGACGTGTCGGAAGCCGGTCTTGCTCGAAGGATATGTCACTTCAATAGTAGTTTGAACGCTGATCTGAAATAAGCCAGAGGGCCTACCGAGAACCGCGTTCGACGTGTTGCATCACTGTCGCACTTTTAAATTCGTACGTAAGTGCGACAGGGAGGCAACACATCGAAGGTGGTTCGCGGTAGGCTTAGAGCATTTAGTAACTGGAGATGTCATCACTGTCATTTTCTTTACGAGACAGTCTGCCAATTTTTGCGGGGGAGGGGACGTCAAATGTATTTCTATTTCTACATGATTTGTACGTAACGTACAAAAAGCCATGTCAGTCCATACAAAAGTTTGCACAATTGTGCAAGTTTTTCGGCAGAAGGGTAAGCTCTTAAAGGCGACTCCAGTTATTAAATGCTCTAAGGCGGCAGGGACTCTGGTGACGTACCTGTATAAGCATCTTCCGGTCCTCCTCGATGTGCTTGTGTGTGGCCTCCTGTTCCACCTTCAGCTCGGTCTTCAGCGGTATGTTGGTGTTCACCCTTAGTTTGAAGACCGCTG
Organism: Cydia splendana; assembly: GCF_910591565.1. NCBI lineage: Eukaryota > Metazoa > Arthropoda > Insecta > Lepidoptera > Tortricidae > Cydia > Cydia splendana. The sequence continues at coordinate 2,914,756 of NC_085984.1, forward strand.
ACCTAGATGCTCTAGTGGCGTACCTGTATAAGCATCTTCCGGTCCTCCTCGATGTGCTTGTGTGTGGCCTCCTGTTCCACCTTCAGCTCGGTCTTCAGCGGTATGTTGGTGTTCACCCTTAGTTTGAAGACCGCTGACCTAGCTGCTCTGGTGGCGTACCTGTATAAGCATCTTCCAGTCCTCCTCGATGTGCTTGTGTGTGGCCTCCTGTTCCACCTTCAGCTCGGTCTTCAGCGGTATGTTGGTGTTCACCCTTAGTTTGAAGACCGCTGACCTAGCTGCTCTGGTGGCGTACCTGTATAAGCATCTTCCGGTCCTCCTCGATGTGCTTGTGTGTGGCCTCCTGTTCCACCTTCAGCTCGGTCTTCAGCGGTATGTTGGTGTTCACCCTTAGTTTGAAGACCGCTGACCTAGATGCTCTAGTGGCGTACCTGTATAAGCATCTTCCGGTCCTCCTCGATGTGCTTGTGTGTGGCCTCCTGTTCCACCTTCAGCTCGGTCTTCAGCGGTATGTTGGTGTTCACCCTTAGTTTGAAGACCGCTGACCTAGCTGCTCTGGTGGCGTACCTGTATAAGCATCTTCCGGTCCTCCTCGATGTGCTTGTGTGTGGCCTCCTGTTCCACCTTCAGCTCGGTCTTCAGCGGTATGTTGGTGTTCACCCTTAGTTTGAAGACCGCTGACCTAGATGCTCTAGTGGCGTACCTGTATAAGCATCTTCCGGTCCTCCTCGATGTGCTTGTGTGTGGCCTCCTGTTCCACCTTCAGCTCGGTCTTCAGCGGTATGTTGGTGTTCACCCTTAGTTTGAAGACCGCTGACCTAGCTGCTCTGGTGGCGTACCTGTATAAGCATCTTCCGGTCCTCCTCGATGTGCTTGTGTGTGGCCTCCTGTTCCACCTTCAGCTCGGTCTTCAGCGGTATGTTGGTGTTCACCCTTAGTTTGAAGACCGCTGACCTAGATGCTCTAGTGGCGTACCTGTATAAGCATCTTCCGGTCCTCCTCGATGTGCTTGTGTGTGGCCTCCTGTTCCACCTTCAGCTCGGTCTTCAGCGGTATGTTGGTGTTCACCCTTAGTTTGAAGACCGCTGACCTAGATGCTCTAGTGGCGTACCTGTATAAGCATCTTCCGGTCCTCCTCGATGTGCTTGTGTGTGGCCTCCTGTTCCACCTTCAGCTCGGTCTTCAGCGGTATGTTGATGTTCACCCTTAATTTCTTGCTGCAATTCATATAATACCATGTAAATTGTGACGTTATCTATGAAAAGGGAGCGCTGGTGGCCTAGCGGTAAGAGCGTGCAACTTTCAATCCGGAGGTCGCGGGTTCAAACCCCGGCTCGTACCAATGCGTTTTTCGGAACTTATGTACGAAATATCATTTGATATTTACCAGTCGTTTTTCGGTGAAGGAAAACATCGTGAGGAAACCGGACTTATCCCAATAAGGCCTAGTTTCCCCTCTGGGTTGGAAGGTCAGATGGCAGTCGCTTTCGTGAAAACTAGTGCCTACGTCAATTCTCGGGATTAGTTGCCAAGCGGACCCCAGGCTCCCATGAGCCGTGGCTAAATGCCGGGACAACGCGAGGAAGATGATGGTGATATACAATTTCAGCTTCATCGGAAACCGGGCAGTGGGTCAAAGGACTCTTCGTCAAAATGGCCCCAAAACCAACAGAGTTGAGAGTTAGGTCATTAGATAGGTATTTTTCTGCACTTCATTTCGTTCTATGGGCACTAGGCGGAATTCCATTGCAGAACTGAGAATTTGGTATATTAGTCTAAATGTCGTCACCCTTATTACCTAGGCAATAGAGTCCACCGCCGGGCGAGCGCGGTAAATCATGTCGGCTTATGGCTAGCCACCAAAATTGGTGTGGAACGGATGTACTTGTAGCTACCTGTTGCAAAATGGCGAAATCGCGGAGTGAGCCACGTCTGCTATCACTTACTTCTTATATCCTACGTAGAGTTCCACTATGGATGACTCGGTCAGCTCACTCTCGTCTTCTTGACACACCAGCAGCTTGGCCTTCAGCAGGATTTGCAGCACCTGAACAGAGCACGGAATAAATTAGAAAATCTCAGTTGAGTATGACTTGAAGGACGAGGATGCGAGGCCGTACAATAACACGAGGCCGGCAATCCATATTTTAGGCATTAATTGTTAAAGACCTTGGTAACTTTTGTAGGTATATGAAATTTATTTAGTATTGTTTTATGTATATATTAAGAAATTTAGCTTGCTAGAATGTTACCTGAACTAGAAAATCTCCCTTAATCCCTGTATGTTGCTCTAGCTGGCGCACGCTCCACGCTGTGTTCTCGTTGTATTGTAACAATACCGCCATTTGGAACGTGCTGGCTTGAAGCGTGTATCTGAAAAAGATGGAAATATTTATTTGAATCCTTAATAAAATAAAGAATTTTGACCGTCGAGTCTAGCTTAAAGGGCGAGGAAGCCAGGCCGTTTTGTAACACCAGGCTGGCAATCCCAATTCTGGTAGAGATAAATGTTCTTTTTTAAACAATGCTCGTTGAGACTGTTTTTGAAGCAGTTGGTGACGAGCTCGCCCTTGCTCATGTTGTACAGCCAGTTGAGCTTGCGGCCCGAGTGTTGAGACATGTTGAGACGTGTTGAGACTGACCTGTTCTTGAAGCAGTTGGTGACGAGCTCGCCCTTACTCATGTTGTACAGCCAGTTGAGCTTGCGGCCCGAGTGTTGAGACATGTTGAGACGTGTTGAGACTGACCTGTTCTTGAAGCAGTTGGTGACGAGCTCGCCCTTGCTCATGTTGTACAGCCAGTTGAGCTTGCGGCCCGAGTGTTGAGACATGTTGAGACGTGTTGAGACTGACCTGTTCTTGAAGCAGTTGGTGACGAGCTCGCCCTTGCTCATGTTGTACAGCCAGTTGAGCTTGCGGCCCGGGTGTTGAGACATGTTAAGACGTGTTGAGACTGACCTGTTCTTGAAGCAGTTGGTGACGAGCTCACCCTTGCTCATGTTGTACAGCCAGTTGAGCTTGCGGCCCGAGTGTTGAGACATGTTGAGACGTGTTGAGACATGTTGAGACGTGTTGAGACATGTTGAGACGTGTTGAGACTGACCTGTTCTTGAAGCAGTTGGTGACGAGCTCGCCCTTGCTCATGTTGTACAGCCAGTTGAGCTTGCGGCCCGAGTGTTGAGACATGTTGAGACGTGTTGAGACTGACCTGTTCTTGAAGCAGTTGGTGACGAGCTCGCCCTTGCTCATGTTGTACAGCCAGTTGAGCTTGCGGCCCGAGTGTTGAGACATGTTGAGACGTGTTGAGACATGTTGAGACGTGTTGAGACTGACCTGTTCTTGAAGCAGTTGGTGACGAGCTCGCCCTTACTCATGTTGTACAGCCAGTTGAGCTTGCGGCCCGAGTGTTGAGACGAGTAGAATGTCGTGAATCGGCTCACGGAACGCTCGAGCTGAAAAACAATAAAAAAAATTGAATTACTCAAAATTATAAGCAATAACATTCACGAAGATGTTACGTGTGCACCTTGCCTATTTATAGAATCGACTGTGATATAAAGAGGCCAGGTCGCGAGGCCGTTTTGTAACACGAGGCAGGTAATCCCCTAATAAATAAGTGTTCTTCTTTAAAAACAAGAATTTCCACTTACTTCTGTGGGCAGTTTTAAGGAAGATGATTACTGGAAGGGCCAGGAGCCCGACGAGAGCACCTGGATGCTGAAGTCGATGTGCAGGGACGCCTCTAAATGTATCTATCCCTTTCTAACTACAGTATACACCGATATAATGAAGTATTTTATCTAAACGCATCCCTCATATAGAAATTTATCGGCCGAGTATGACTTGAAGGACGAGGAGGCAAGGTCGTTTAGTAACACGAGGCAGGCAATCCCCTATACATAAGTGATTTTAACGATTTCCACTTACTTCTGTGGGCAGTTGGAAGGAAGATGATTGCTGGAAAGGCCAGGAGCCGGACGAGAGCACCTGGATGCTGAAGTCGATGTGCAGGGACGCCTCTAAATGTATCTGTCCCTTTCTAACTACAGCATACAGCGATACAATGAAGTATTTTACCTAAACGCATCCCTCATATAGAAATTTGTCGGCCGAGTATGACTTGAGGGACGAGGTCGCGAGGCCGTTAAGTAACGCGAGGCAGGCAATCCCCTATAAATAAGTGATTTTATCGATTTTCACTTACTTCTGTGGGCAGTTGGAAGGAAGATGATTGCTGGAAGGGCCAGGAGCCGGACGAGAGCACCTGGATGCTGAAGTCGATGTGCAGGGACGGCTCGGAGCTGTTCGACATGTGCTTTCGGAAGTTCTCGTTCAAGTCTTTAGATACGCCGATGTCCTGATAAAAGAAAGAGAGAGCATATATTATAAACAAAAATAGATTTATATAGTAAAGGAAAAGTAAAGTCTTAAACGGAAGACCAATACAAATTTTGCGCTACTCTTGGCGTCTTAAAGCCTTTGTTTAATTTATCATAAATGTCTACACACCTGGAACATCCTCTGCAGCTTACTCGTGTATTCGAAACCGCAAGCCTGCTTCAGTTTTGAGATCATTGATGCCTGAAAATAAACATATTAATTAAATCTCCGACATGTAAACTTATACATTGAAGTGTTGTCTGACTTGACGTAAACAAGCTATTAGTTTTTGTAAACTATAGATCGTTTTTCGTAGCTTACGAAATTATGCCAATAGGGAATATTAGGCAAAGCTCTGCGTAGGTGGCACGATTAGCACATACAGTAAACAAACCTCATTCAAACAGACATCATCAATGACACATCATGCGTCACAAGATCAATCACATGGACTACCGTGAAACACGACAATCGAAAGTTCGGTTTCTGCCTCTCTTGCTTATTAATCTATAGAGAGGCACATAAAGAAATTTCGATTTTCGCGTTTCGCGGTAGGCCACCTGTAAACAAACCGCATTGGTGTCATAGTGAAAACTTGTCAAAAAACTGTTTAAGGCCTAGTATGTATAAGTTACTCTATGGTTTACTAAACAAATTAGTGCTGCACTCTGGCGGCAGAACATTGCAGTAATACTCCCTATTGGCTACTTGACAGTTTTTTTGTAAATAATGTCAATCGGTCTTGATTTTCCTGAGGATCAAATGTCTACAGAAAGAGGATTCATGGCATTCAACCAACACAAAGGTCAGAAAATAAGAGTTAAAATCTGACGCTCGCCCTCGACCATTGAAACGCCTCTAAATTATGTTGTAATGTGACGTCCCTGTACTACAGTCTGTCCAACTCGTAAATGTATAGAAGATCAAGAAAATTGCTATTTTGAACCTGAAATATTGCGTTTATGTAACATATACATACAGATGCAAAGGATAGTTGTTTAGCTGGAAACCGGATACCGGACGTTCGGCCTGACCATCGGCCGAATATTCGGTATCTGGCCGCCGAATATTCGGCCGGTGGAACTATACCTACATTTCGGTTTTTCAGGTGCGTATTGTGCAGGGTTTGATCTGTTGTTTTGAGTTCTAGGTTCGAAATGAGTGCGCGTGCAAGTGAGTGGAATATTTAAATTGTTTCAAAATTTAATAAACGAGTACGATTATGACTGTGACTGTTTCTTAATGCAATTTGTTTACTCCGAAAACAAGCAAAGTTACTATCCGGTATCCGGCTGAATAGTAAGTCACTATCCGGTATCCGGCCGGTTATTAAAATAACGGCCGGTCAGGCCGGATACCGGATAGTAACCGAATATCCGGTGCATTTCTAATATTCATAGTAGTTACACGATTTATTTTTCAATAAAATGTAAAGAATCGAATGGTACCATTTTCTTTTTTCTTTTCGAAAGTTAAAAAAAAGTTTTAGAGACTTTGGAACCTTGTATTTTTTTATAATCTCAATATATCTTTTTTTATTACACTTTTTTTATTATGGTGGCTCATTTTCTATCCATTTACATAGCTCATTTTTTTTATATTTATATTTTGGAGATCCAACAGCTATCTATGTATCTATATTGTTATAATATTCAAAATGTGTCAAGTACCGAATTGTAATTATTGTTGTACTTGTATGTTTGTATGTCTTCTTCCTTGTATTCTTATACACAACTCTATGGATCAAGTTCCTCTGACTCTAGTAAGGAGCACTTACTTCAGCGTCATCGCTCGCCGACATGTGTTGCACGAGCCGTTTGGCGAGCATCTTACTGTAGAACTTTTGGAAAACGTCCTTGTCTTCTATGTATTTAAACACAACCATCTGTGAACAAATAGGATAAAATGTATTAAAAAGTTCTGAGTATGACTTATTCAAAAATATGTCCCATAGTTCTTAATTCGCTGACATAAGACCTATGGGACATCTTTTTGAGATGATTTGTGCAACCATATTTTTACAGTTGACTGTACCATGAGTCACTGACAGTGTCAAACTGACATACACGCAAACGTCTACGTAATTTACTTTCTATATATCTCACTCGCACTAATATGCAAGTACGAGCGAGATGCATAGAAAGTAAGTTACGCACTCGGTAGTGTTTATGTCAGTGCCAAACTAGTGGTAGCCACACTGTTTTGTCAACTCGGAAAAAGCTATGAATATTTTTGTGAACGTCAGCTGCCGCTCCGTTGGTTGATTGTAGAACAGTAGTCAGTCTAAGCTAAAGCTACATCGACTTGGCAATGTTACCAAATGGATCCATCACGATTATCGCTAAATTGTTGTGCCAATATGTGACGTTCTCAATCAAACGGTACCACATTGTCGCTTGCCGTAAGGACGCTGTGGCAGGTTATTCGTATAAAGATACTATGCAAATTTCGTCTTTATGGTAAGCGACAGTGGTACCTATTTATTGAGAACGTCACATATAATATAACGTTTGTCACTTCACTATAAAGGAATTTCACTTTGTCTATGCAAAGTCGGTGCAGCTTAGGATTCTAGCTAGCGGAGGTGTTACTTATGTATCCAGTAATACTTACCACTTGGTTGAGCGTGTCTGGACCACAAACCAGTAATGTGTGTAGAAGCTTCGTGAAGGTCAGCTGCCGCTCCGTTGGTTAATTGAGGAACAGTGGGGTCAAATTTATCTGTTGGGCAAGCCGCAGTTAACCGGCCTAACATTTCTATATGACTTACCACTAATTTGGTCATTGTTAGACCACGAACCGGTAATGAGGGTATCATGCAACATGGTGAACATCAGCTGCCACTCCGTAGGTGGATATGGGAAAGAAAGAACGAGGAACTCGCCTGGGGCTGTCTGGTAGTTAAGTCAGCCCATCAGGTTTGGGGTGGCAAAGTAAAGGGGCCCACTGATTAATAGTCCGCCGGACGGTATCGGCCTGTCAGTTAGAACAAAATTTTGACAGTTCCGAACAACTGACAGGCCGAGACCGTCCGGCGGACTGTTAATCAGTGGGCCCCTTTATTCGTCGGGGAAACCGGACTTTTTTTGGCATTTTTTTAATACTCACCACTTGGTTGAGCGTGTCTTCCAGCTCTGCCTCCTCTGGGTTTTTGCTGGATTTCTTCAGCAGCAGGTCGCAGTACTTGGCCAGCAACTCTGGACTCTTGGACGAGGAGTTTGCGGCGCGAGTGACTGCGTTGCCTGATGAAAACATATGTTGTTATTAATTTTATACTTTGTTGTCTGCAGGCGATATTATTGTATAGCACTGCTATTTAAATATAGACTGTAACTAATATACATAAAGTTCATAATGCTCTGACTCTACAAATACTAATTGTTCCATTTTACCAATTAAATAAATTTGAACCTTCTGTACTATATATACGTTCCAAATTTCAATGCAACATCCTAACCACGCACCCGGCATCTGATAGCAACTAAAAGCGCTGCCATTGAAATATAGAACGTAACTGCTTTACAGAAGATTCAAAATTACTTTGACTTTAGATGGGGCGAGCGGCTGGGAAAGCACGGCGCGATAAGACGCCGACATTTAAATATGGACTGTAACTATTCTACAGAAGGTTCAAACTCCTTCGACTCTAATAAGACTCGCCTAGAGGAGCTAATGCCTTGCCATTTAAATATAGACTCTAACTATCAAATGTAAGGTTCAGATTAGCACTTACTGTTCCTCAAGCCTTGTCCAAGGCGGCCACGGAGCCGGAATCGTTGTCCAATGCAACCAACAAATTTGAACCTTCTGTGCACGGGTTACGGTCCATATTTCAATGTTCAGCTTTTCTATCAATGTAGCCCGACGGGGTAAGGCGCTGCCACTTAAAAATGAGCTGTAAATACTGTATACAGGGTTCAAAATAGCACTTACTGTCAATGAAGTCTGCTACGAAACCGGAATCGATGTTGAGTGCAACCAACAAATTTGAACCTTCTGTGCAGGGGTTACGGTCCATATTTCAATGTTCTGATTATTCTATTAATGTAGCCCGACGGGGTAGGGTGCTGCCACTTAAAAATGAGCTATAAATACTGTATACAAGGTTCAAATTAGCACTTACTGTTAATGAAGTCTGCTACGACACCGGAATCGTTTTTGAATGTGACCAACCAATTTGAACCTGATGAGCAGGGATTACGGTCCACATTTCAATGTTCAGCTTATTCTATTAATGTAGCCCGACGGGGTAGGGTGCTGCCACTTAAAATTGAGCTATAAATACTGTATATAGGGTTCAAAATAGCACTTACTGTTAATGAATCGTCCGCAAGCCTTGTCCAGGGCGGCCACGAAGCCGGAATCGTTGTTGAATGCCACCAACACGAGCGCGTTGTATTTCTTGTGCACTTCGAGTATCGTTGAAACGTACACCTTAGGGTCCTGGAAATAAGGTGCAATTTAGAATACGAATTTTATTTCAAGATAACGAGATTTAGTGTTATTTTTTTTTTTTTACTTTAAATTACGTGGGAAGAAATGGAAGTACACTGAAACCCGCTTAAGAAGATTCTGCGGGGAAACAGCGTATTAACCGGGATATAGTTTCATATATTTCATACAATTGTAAAATGGTATATTTCGTGGGAAATGGTATTAAACGAGTTCCAACATATCTCGTTTTCTTGGGTAGCTACAGCTTTTTAATCCGCCGACGGAGTAGCAGCTGACCTATACTACATTTTAGCGGTGACTAACCTTATTCGCGGGTCATAAATCTGTTGTTCAAGCAGACGACACAGCTAGGTGAGCCCGTCAGAGCGAGAAAGCTATACCTTTGGTATGTCAATCTTGCTGTGTAACTCAATGGGGAAATTAAACTGTTTTCTACATGTTTGAGCGGCTATTAGTCGTATTTCTTATCAGCCAACGGAGCGGCAGCTGACTTGCACTAACCGTATGCGCCGGTTCCCCGCACTTGTCGATGGCGTGAAGACCTTACGCGTCGATGTGTTGCTCAAGCACGTAGCTCGGTGAGCCCGTCAGAGCGAGAAGGCTATACCTTTGGTATGTTAACTCAGTCGGGAAGAAATTCAACTGTTTTCTGCGTGTTTGAGTGGCTAATAGTCATATTTCTCATCAGCCAACGGAGCGGCAGCTGACTTGCACTAACCGTATGCGCGGGTTCCCCGCACTTGTCGATGGCGTGTAGCCCTTGCGCGTGGATGTGTTGCTCGAGCAGGCGACGTAGCTCGGTGAGCCCGTCCGGGATGCGAGCGAGAAGGCTGTACATCCGTCCCAAGTCGGTGTTCTTATCGCCGTCAAGGAGTTTCTGAAAATAAAGACAAAACTTCAGTGGACAGATTGCATATGTCGATGTCTGTGTCACAGTGTAAAAAGTAACAGTGGACCGACGCCTTTGATGTTTGCGTAAATGCCGACACCGCACAAGAACACAGTAGGGTTGTCACAGACTTTTACACAACTGCCCAAATAACTGCACATTTCAAATAAGACACGCTAACCCTGTAATTAGTACCGAGCTACTAACAATGGCGAAAATACCCGATAGTCGGGTTTTCGGCACTGAATTTGTTAAGCGTAGCAAGTTTTTCTAAAGAATATTGAGCGTAGTACGAGCTTCTAAAATAGAATTTTGAGCGAATCGACGGCTCCTAAAATTGAATTTTGTGCGACTTCCTAACAAGAATCTTGAGCGTAGCGCGTGCCTCTAAAGAATCATGAGCGTAGTTAGGGGTTCCAAAGAATTTTAATTGTAAAGGTTTCTAGAATCTAGATCATTGCTAAGGCCGCCTGCAGAATCTCGCGAACTAAATTGACATGAGTTTGACAAATAAAATGATACCAGGAATAGCAAAGAAAAAATAGTCACGGGTATATGTCGATAAAATAATATCGATAAGTAAAATATAAGATTGCACTACCCTGTGATATAAGTAAGATATTGCACTTACTACTCATGTCATAATTATAATGGGGTCACAAACGATTTCGATTTATATGAATGTGACGAGAAAAGTGGTTGATCCATTGTAAGAATGTGACGTTACCGATCAAATCAGGAGGTGCGGATGCGAAATTGACAAATTTCAATGTTAGTATGCAGGTTTGGAGGCAAGTTGTTTATTTCAAGAGCTCGGTTGTCGACATAAATCTAAAATTGGTGATTTAAGAGGCCGGTAACGATTTTAGAGCAGAAATGTGAAATTGATAGATTTAGTCGTTGAAATTGTACACCTTTGGTTACGTAATATCTAAATAACAAGTATTGGTTTCTATTAGCACGTCTTCTCATTTTGGCTTTTATACTGGGTCAAGCAGATCTTGTCAGTAGAAAAAGGCGGCAAATTTGAAAAATGTAGGCGCGAAAGGATATCGTCCCATAGAAAATTTGAATTTCGCGCCTTTTTCTACTGACAAGATTTGCTTGACCATCGATAATAATGAGGTCGCGAGCGTGCAGCGTTTACCTAAACATCCATCAGAAAAAAAAATCATTACTTATTTAGTGAGTCTGTTTTCAAAAAAAATGATCTGTATAAGTGCAAAATAAGAAGACGTGCTAATAGAAACCAGTACTTGTTATTTCTATTACATAACAAAAGGTGTACAATTTCATTGACTAAATCTATCAATTTTACATTTTTGCGACTAAAATCGATACCGGCCTCTTAATTTTGTACATGCGGCCGGTAGATGAGTTTGATCCATAATTATTTAAATTCTGACCTAACTGTCAACTTGAATGTCCAGTTTAGGGACTGGTCTTTACAATCGAAGCAATAGGGATCACCGTGCACAAATTAAATGAGAATTTAATCACATTGTACGAAATATTTCCCCGTCTGGGCTGACCTTATTTGTATTTTGAGCCAGAATTACTGTTTCTATGCTATCACCTAACTTGTTACTCTAGCTGTAAGATTTCCTAACAATTAATATATTTGATATACATTATAATTAAATAAAATATTTATTTAATTATAATGTATATCAAATATCCTTGTCTCCATTACTATAAAATTGCACAATTTTCGAAATACCAAGTAAAATTAGTAAAATAACTTAAAGATACATTTTAACTGACCGCGCAACAGTAGCGCCCCTAGCGGTGAATTCTCGCGCTATTCTCTAATTCAAACTTTTTTGAAAATATCGATATGAACAGCACTGGCCAAACTGTGGTATCATTTGTGCACATTGACCTGTCAATTTAGTTCGCGAGATTCTGGAGGCAACTGTAGTATACCTGGAACCACAGACCAACCCCTATAGACCGAGCTTATAGGACGACTCGCGGTCACCGCCCGTATGGTGTATAGGTCAAATATAAGATTGTTCGCGCGCCGCTCCGATCAGTTGCGCCCAAGGTTACGACCTGTTAGCACGAGTCTAAGAAAATAAATCGTAAACTATTGAATTCATTGGGAAATCATGGGATATTGCAGCGTAAAATGGTGTGGCAAGTCATCTAAGACTTCTACTTACAAAACAGATGGAATAACATCCCACAGGAAAGCGAAATTCATTATTTCATTGAATAATGTTTCTTGTCCGCGGGGTTCATTTTATACTGGTCGGTAAGCAGAGGCGAAGTATGTTCGTCCCTTTTCGTCAACTTGAAAATGCAATGCGCTATCCCTTTCCCTTTCGACTAGTGATGAGACGATGATGGTTTTTCAGTTGCGAAAACTTCGTGCTTCGTCATACCGTATTGTACCATTTTAGACATGATATTATATAGGTAACATGTTGTGTAAGTTTTTTTAGAATCCTCTAGGCCAGCGGAGCAGTTAGGCCGCATGTCACGAGATGGACCTGATGATGAACTCCAAAGAAGTGCGAGGGAACTCTGTGTTGGTTTGTGATAGACATATGTTGTATGGGTTTTTTAGAATCCTCTGGGTTAGCAGTTAGGTCTCATGTCACGAGATGGACCTGATGATGAACTTCAAAGAAGTGCGAGGGAACTCGGTGTTGGCTTGTGATAGACATTTGTTGTATGGGTTTTTTAGAATCCTCTGGGTTAGCAGTTAGGTCTCATGTCACGAGATGGACCTGATGATGAACTTCAAAGAAGTTCCAGGGAACTCGGTGTTGGTTTGTGATAGACATATGTTGTATGGGTTTTTTAGAATCCTCTAGGTGAGCAGTTAGGTCTCATGTCACGAGATGGACCTCAAAGAAGTGCGAGAGAACTCGGAGTTGATTTGTAATAGGCATATGTTATTGGTCCATTTGAATATGTTTTCAATACAACCTTCTATGACCTTAATAAAACGGACAAAAGAAAATAATTGTATGAGATTTTGGCGACACTTTTTTCTCGTATCGAAAGAGATTGCGATTCTGAGTGGAAATAATATAAAAATTCTAAATTTTAAAATTCAAGTTCTGAGTACTTTAAACAGAAATGACCTAATATGTTAAGTAAAAATTTCAGGTACATTGTTAAATTACTTAATGAAATATTAAATTAATCGATATATTTATTAAGTAAGTTTACTCTAAGTATACTAAATTGGTAACAATTTTACCACAATAAATTTCGATATCACTGGTAGCAGAACTGGTAATGAATATGTCCCATCCCTACACTTACACGTGTCAGCGCGCCATGTTTGAAACGACCAATCGCAACGCCGTGAGCACCCCTCCCGCACCTCACAGTTTGGTGATTTGCGTCGGGAACAAAATGGCCAATATTAGGTTTCTAGAGGCGGTGTTCTGTGCCTGGAACTCAGCGTGGAATATCTCGAGATGTTTCTCGATAAGCACTCGGCACAAATATACTTGCACACGTCGCTGCTACTCGACACTAGCCCTTATTGCTATGGCGTTACAGTCCAATTTAGAGCCAGGTGACTTGATTGTCACCAACCTTTAATATCTCATGATGGCGGCCGTGGTACACTTTTAAATTACAATCTCGAGCGTAGTTGAGATTTCTAAAGTAGAATAGGAGTGTAGTAAGAGCGTAAAGACGATTTACGAAAAATGACTTTCAGCATAGCGAGGGCTTTTGAGAGCAGGGACGACTTCCAAACGAGAATCTTGAGCGTAGCGCGTGTTTCTAAGATATAAACCCGAGTGTAGCTAAGGATTTTTGTAGAAGAATCTTGAGCGTAACGAAGGTTTCAAAAGATGAATTTTGATCGTAGCCAGGGTTTCTCTACAAGAATCTTGAGCGTAACGAAGGTTTCTACAGATGAATGAGCGTAGCCAGGGTTTCTCTAGAAGAATCTTGAGCGTACCGAAGGTTTCTAAAGATGAATTTTGAGCGTAGCGAGGGTTTCTAAAGTGGAATCTAGATCATGGCTAGTGTTTTACCTGGAACTCAGCGTGGAATATCTCGAGATGTTTCTCGATGAGCACTCGGTCGCAGGTCTTGGCGAGCCGCTCCATGGTCGTCTCGTGCAAATATACTTGCACACGTCGCTGCTCCTCTTGCAAACGCTGCTCGGCCTGGGAACAAATATATGGACGGGTTAGGCGGACGTCACATTGGATGCGGGATCGCAGGTGCGCCGGTATATACTAGAGATGCACCGGATATTCGGTTACTATCCGGTATGGGGCCTATCCGGCCATTATTTTAATATCCGGCTGGATACCGGATAGTGACTTACTATCCGGCCGGATACCGGATAGTAACATTGCTTGATTTTGGAGTATACAAATTGGATTTAAGAAACAGTTCATGATCGTGCATAATCGTACTTGTTTATTATTTGAAAACAATTTAAACATTCCACTGACTTGCACGCACACTCATTTCGAACCTAGAAATGTGTCTGCGCGAACGTTCACTAGGAAACAGGTCAAACCTGCACAATGCGCATCTAAAAAACCGAAATGTAGGTATAGTTCCACTAGCCGAATATTCTGCGGCCGGATACCGAATATTCGGCCGATGGTCAGTCCGAATATCCGGTATCCGGTATCCGCTATCCGTTGCATCACTAGTATATACATTATAAAGATGTAGTGCATAATTGACACATTGACTGCACCATAACCAATACGAACGTTTCCGAGAAAATACGATGGAAAATAATTATACACTACATCTGTACAGATATTACATATTATGTATAATTACATAAAGATCATATTGAGCATGGTATAATAATATACTCCGCCTGGTACTCCATTCCCGTCTTTTCTAGGTCACCTAACTGACACGGGCCTACGTCATCATGCGACAGCGCTATATGATAATATGCGATAGCGCTATATATAGCGGCCATGTTGTTGTGACGTAGGCCCGTGTCACTCTGGGAATGGAAGACCATGTTTTATTAGACTATGATATTGAGCAACTTTTCAGAATATCTAGAACGCAGCGATGGTTGTATGGCAAAATAGAATCTCGAGCGTCTAAAGCAGAATTTTAAGCGTAATAAAGGGTTTTAAAATAGAATCTTGAGCTTCGTGAGGCTTTTTAAAGAATAATCTTTATTTATAAACCCCTAGAGCGTAAAAGTCTTTCTATAGTAAAATCTGAGCAAAGAGGTTTCTAAGGGTGACCGACCATAATATACGCGATATCAAGGATTGTAAGAGTTTTTAAAGTAGAATCTTGAGCGTAGTGAGGGTTTATAGGAAGAATCTCGAGCGTAGTGAGATTTTTTTTTAAATCTTGAACATAGGAAATTTGAGGAAGAATTTCGAACGTAGCGAAACTTGTCACAAAGAATCTCGAGCATAGCGAGGGTTTATTGAGAAGAATCTCGAGCGTAGCGAAACTTTTCAGAAAGAATCTCGAGCGTAGCGAGTTTCTTGAGAAGAATATTGAGCATGGCAAGGGTTTTTCTAGAAGAATCTTGAGCGTAGCCAGGATTTTTTGAGAAGAATCTTGAGCATAGCGAGGGATTTAGAGAAGGAATCTCGAGGGTAGCCAAAATTTTCAGAAAGAATCTAGAGTGTAGCTAGGGTATTTACTGTTATGCCTCACCTTGATCATGTACTCAGTGACCGGGTTATTCCTCAGGAACTCGGTGCTCTCCCGGGTGTAGAACCTCTCCGTGTCCTCGAGGAACACTGCCTCGAAGGTGTCCTTGTAGATGGCCAGGTTCTGGCCGCGGGCGCTGGGGTCCTCCTCGTTCAGCCCCAGGGCCACGTAGCAGTTGATCACCTGGAATTGTAACAAAGTAAAATAAATAAATAACGTACCTTTTTTTAAATATATAATGCTACATTTAATTTTTATTTTATTTCCAATTAAATTTGGGTATAGGCCTCCTCCAATCCTTTACAGTATATCCTATTTTTTGCATCTTGAGTCCAATTAAGCCCAGATATTGAAACAATATCGTCTATCCACCTCGTCTGTGGTCTCCCAGTGTCTGGTACCTTGAGGTCCTTGCCATTCTGTGACCGCCTTTGTCCATCTTTGGTCTTCTAATCTGGCTAACGCCCACTTGCACCATCCCACTAACCCGGGGTTAAGCGGGTAAACCGTTAACCTAGTGTCAAATTGTACTGGTAACCATGGCAACTCTAGGTTTAACCGGTTGCCCCGGGATAGTGGAATGGTGGTGGTGCAAGTGGGCCTAAGTGACCTGCCCATTTCCACTTCAGTACAACCTTATAGTGCGACATAAAATAGTAGAAATTAAATAAAATGGTACTAAAGAAATTCCATACTATTGTTGCCATGTTTAAGAATTTTACGTCAAAAGTGTCACAGTTACGTAGGAAGTGGCGCCCTCATTTATTTTCTACAATTTCTTGTCGGACTATACTGATCGACATAGTTCCAAAGTAGGCCTCCGGTTTGGGAGTCTTGCTTTGGGAAGCCTAACTTAACTGGCAGACTAGCGACCCAAATGATAAGCAGCCACCGCAGCCTATGGACGCGTGTAACTCCAATTACAAGCACGTGGCCTTTCATATCCCAAATACTAACAGTTTGATTATCCCAATTTTCCCCAACTGCTCTCGTTTTAGAACAAAATTGGTACATAACCAAGATGATTTGGTAGTAAATATACAATTTCTGGTATATAAGAAGTAAATTACAGCTTAGTTGTACCCTTTTTTTGGCAAAGTATCTCACAAATTACATAATCTTTTATTCAAAATTTGTATTTTTGTCGTAAAACGTACGCGGTGCTCGACGCGGCCCCAGTACATGTCATCTTGAAACTTAAGTCATTGTCAATAGAGGTGACAGCAAGGTGTCATCTATTGGGCATTAGCATGTCGAGCATTAGTGCGTTTACCTAGGTAATCTGCTCTATTAAGGCAAGCCAGGAAAAGGGTTAATAGTTCCACTCACCCCAGAAACGAGTCTCGTGTTAATAGTCTCCCCGTTGCGTTCCCGCTCGATCAGCTTCAGCACAGCGTTGGTGACCTGCTTGTTCAAACATTTGAACAAGTTGTCGCGCCACGTGACCAATGCCAGCTGATATATCTCGTATATCCCCTGAAAAAGATATTGAAATAAGTTTATACTACAAAATAACACAATCATTGCCGACTGTGCTTAATACCCCCAAAAAATTTAGTCTAAAGCTTTTGATAGCATAGACAGGAACTATATGAACGTTTGGATAATGGTTATGAGTTAAAATGACATCTTAATGACGGAAAATAATGAATAGAAAATGTTAGTAAATTTTTTTCTGCTATTATAACTAATTGAACAAAAAAAAAACTTATAATAGATTTGGTGTTCCACAGGGTGGTATACTAGGTCCGATACTATTCCTTATTCATAGAAATAACCTCTCAAACGTTTACGAATATGCAAAGAACTCATATAATGTTTGCGAATCAGGTTTTTGTACAAATACTAACCTTCCTGCCCTCCTCGCACTCACGCTTAACCCAATGCCGGTTGAGGTAAGCGCAGACTCCGTTAAGCACGCGCGAGCTGAACTGGTATTCTTCCCACTGGTTGGTGTAGAACGCGAGAACATCTTCACCCATCAGATCGGCTCCGTTCTGAGAAAAAAATGGCAAATTAGACTTCAGTCTAGAAAAGGCGGCATATTTGAATAAAATAAACGAAAATTGGACAAGATTTCGTATTTTTTTTTCTATCGAAATACTTTAACTTAATTGGTTTTGGTTGGAGTCTGCCCTTGCAAATATAGTGTAGAGTCAGACCTAGACAAGTCTGCAACCATAATTATTGATAGTACACGCATATATACGTCATAATTTCATAGAAGTTTGACGTTTAAGATAACACTTGCACTGCGTGTGCTATCAAAATCGTTGCAGACTTGTCTTGGTCTGACTCTAGTAGTTTTCGTGTGTGCTTTTATGATCATTGCCCTTGATTCACTTGTAAAGTACATAAAAACAACAACTTGTGTTAGCCCTTTCTTCAAAATAGGAATCACTCCTTACCTTGAGGAGATTGACGAGGTAGTTCCTGAGGAATTCCCTGAGGCGCTTATAGAGCTCCAGGCCTACCAGCTGAGCGCCGCCGGTCGTCGCTGGACTCTGTAACATTCAACAAAACAGTAAAATAATTATTTTAAATCTTAAATATTCTTTCCTTTTTGAAGTGAAAACATCTTTAGCGGCGCTGTGCACTTTTTGTGATGGGGAAAAAATGTTAAACTCGCGACAGGTCACGTGACCGACAGATTCGACCGATTGAAAATTCGTAAGACGGACACGTGACCTGGTCGAAAAACTGTTACAATGTCATTGAATTTTCACTTCTGCCGGCACTCCCGGAGTGCAACCCGTTGTTTTTTTTTTTTATTGTGGGACGTACATACCACATGACAATCTATAAATTGTATGTACAGAGGTCATTCTCAATGAAAAATTCAACTATGATCAACTCCGGTCTGGTCTGGTCTGGTGGTGGTGGTCTTGTCCCACGTTGACCAGAGTTGATCTGGTACATCTGTACATAAAATTGTTCATCTTTTCACCAGTATAAGACGAATATTTGATGATTTTTTTGTTCTATTTAAGTGTAGAAGAATCTTGAGCGTAAAATTTCTAGTGAAGAATCTTGAGCGCAGTCAGGATTCCTAAAGTAGACTCTAGAGCGTAGCGACGGTTTCTAAAGAAGAATCTAGATCAAAGCGACAGTTTTCTAGAGAATCTAGAGCGTACCGACGATTTCTAGAGAAGAATCTTGAGCTTAGTAAGTGTTTTTAAAAGGTTGTTAGAGTGAAATTCTGTGTTTTACAAACCTGTTTCTTATTGACAAGGCCAGCGCCCTGGTTCTGCCTGGCGTAGCTGCCCTGAGGCCGGCAAGCAACAGTTTTCTAGAGAATCTAGAGCGTAGCGACGATTTTAGAGAAGAATCTTGAGCATTGTGTTTTTAAAAAGTTGTTAGAGTGAAATTCTGTGTTTTACCAACCTGTTTCTTATTGACAAAGCCAGCGCCCTGGTTCTGCCTCACGTAGCTACCCTGAGGCCGGCAAGTAACAGTTTTCTAGAGAATCTAGAGCGTAGCGACGATTTTTAGAGAAGAATCTTGAGCATTGTGTTTTTAAAAGGTTGTCAGAGTGAAATTCTGTGTTTTTCCCACCTGTTTCTTATTGACAAGGCCAGCGCCCTGGTTCTGCCTGGCGTAGCTGCCCTGCGGCCGGCTGTGCGACGAGCCGCTTCCGGTGAAAGTGTTCTGATGCACCGAGGTGCAGTAATTGTATACATGACTGAGTTTTTGTTAAGGAAACGATAAGTTTTTGGCAACAATTCCATTTTTGGTACAAGATTTTATCGTAAACTAATTACAGAACTAGAAATATTGCATTCCCTACATGAGGTTATACCTCATGACCTCATGTCATTGTATGTGCAATGTTTCATTACAATCCAACACGTCGTTTTATAATGAGAACGAAACTCCGTTTGTATGGGAAGGTGAAATTCGGCCGAGCTTGCTGCGGACTATTAGCCCGTGGAG
The DNA here is from genome assembly GCF_910591565.1 of Cydia splendana. Classification (NCBI taxonomy): domain Eukaryota; kingdom Metazoa; phylum Arthropoda; class Insecta; order Lepidoptera; family Tortricidae; genus Cydia; species Cydia splendana. The sequence continues at coordinate 2,934,043 of NC_085984.1, forward strand.
CGCCTTAGTATCACACGTGTGACTCTAACTCAATTGGGTCGTAGCGACTCAGTATCACACGCGTGACACTAACTCAATTTGGGTCGTAGCGACTCAGTATCACACGCGTGACACTAACTCAATTTGGGTCGTAGCGACTCCGTATCACACGTGTGACACTAACTCAATTTGGGTCGTAGCGACTCCGTATCACACGTGTGACACTAACTCAATTTGGGTCGTAGCGACTCCGTATCACACGTGTGACACTAACTCAATTTGGGTCGTAGCGACTCAGTATCAGACGTGTGTTACCATTACCACAGACCAATATGGGTCAAATTGCTTTGCATCAATTTGTTGTATGGTGGACGTTCGACGGGTTAAATAAAAGCTTGTAATAATAATAATAAAGGATACGTATACAGCTCCATGTATCTCTTTCTCTCCATGTGTTGTTTCCTGTAGACATGCTCTATGCCCTCGCGCAGGTCGCCCCATATCTGAAAAACACATAAAAACGGTCACAAAAACACACACAAGAAGGTGAAACGAATAAAGGACCCCGCAGCAAACATAGGGAAAAAAATATGGTTGTCCGTAAAGTCAGTTTACGGACGATAATTTTGCGTGGTAACGAAAACGTGGCCGTAACGTTACCATGGAGATCTGTCCACAACGTTACCATGGAGATCTGTCCACAACGTGACACTTTTTCGTGCATGCTACCGGTGTTCATCGATTTATAAGACGTCATCACGTCAAAAACGTGACACGATTAAATTTTGTCAAAATAAAACCAACCAAATAGGGAATATTACGCAAACTCAATCACATGGCCTACCGTGAAACACGACAATCGAAAGTTCGGTTTCTGCCTCTCTATCACTCTTGCCTATTCGATCGATAGAGAGGCAGATAACGAAATTTCGATTTTCGCGATTCGCGGTAGGCCACCTGTAATCAAACCGCCTTGAAGCATCAATGTCATAGTGAAAACTTGTCAAAAAACTGTTTAAGGCCTAGTATGTATAAGTTACTCTATGGTTTAGTATGCGCACTAGTGCTGCAGTCTGGCGGCAGAACATTGCAGTAATATTCCCCATTGAAGCCATTGAAAACTTTAATACTATCAAAGAGAATTTAAATAGAGGCATATTGTCAAAGTAAATGTTGTAGTCTCAGTCAATTTACTGCCATCTTTCGGCACACGATTAAAACTTTTAGAGCGCCATTTGACTTTGACCCTTATTCTTTCACCGTGAGACACAGACATATTAAAATAAATATATTAAAAGCCCGCAGTCTGCAACGGTCCGCCAACGCGAGCTCCCGATCATGCTCCTCGGTACGGAGTGAAACATGTCGAGCTATTTACGACTTAAATACGTTAGTGACCTGTTTTAAGTGTTTAATATGTCCTGGGGCCCGTTTCTCAAAAGCTTGTAACTTGTAAAACAAGCGGATGTCACTTTTTGACAATTTTTGTTAGAATTAACCATTTTCAAAATTACCCCGCTTTTGAAATTATCAGCAGAAGTTGCAACAGCAGGTGTTCAAAATGATCTTGACGCGACTTTATTGTTAAGAGCATTAGAGCGTGTCAAGATAATTTTGAACACTTCGCCCGCTTAGCAACTTCTGCTGCTGACTGTACCCACTTATTTACGAAACCCGATCTAGGTCAACCACTGAAGCGCTGGTGGCCTAGCGGTAAGAGCGTGCGACTTTCAATCCGGAGGTTGCGGGTTCAAACCCCGGCTCGTACCAATGAGTTTTTCGGAACTTATGTACGAAATATCATTTGATATTTTACCATTCGCTTTTCGGTGAAGGAAAACATCGTGAGGAAACCGGACTAATCCCAATAAGGCCTAGTTTACCCTCAGTGTTGGAAGGTCAGATGGCAGTCGCTTTCGTAAAAACTTGCCTACGCCAATGCTCGGGATTAGTTGCCAAGCAGACCCCAGGCTCCCACGAGCCGTGGCAAAATGCCGGAACAACGCAAGGAAGATGATGATGATGATGATCTAGGTCAAACACAAGCCGTGTTCCGATTTTACAATATCGATCCAGACGTATAATCAATAATTACACAGATCGTATTTAAATTAGCAAAGAACAGTTGTGATGACGAAACTGTGGAAAGTGTGTCAACAGTGACGTCTGCTATTAGTTTTAGTTGGTTTTAGGAAATCGTGAACAGCTTATTATACTCTGTATCCTCAGGTATTTTAAAGAATGTAAACAAACCACAATTAGGTATTTTTTGGGTAAGAAAATACTTCAAGTTAATTAATTTAACTCCTTGTGCTAAAACTTACAGAAGTTTTACTACGATAATATATTACAAATCAAGGCAGTTTTCTATTTGGTTGGTATACTGATAAAAATGCATAAACACATTGTTTACATTTATTTAACTACTTATCTAAAGATACAGACTATAGACTTTTTACCCGACAGTGCATCGCAAAGTTTATTTATTTATTTGTATCAGGTCTATTGCGAATTCATTTTGTTACCATGTTGTTACCTTTATTTCCAACGTTTCGACGCAGGTTGCGACACCAGTCGTTGTCGTGGATAACAGCTTGAAAGCAGCATAAAGCTTCAGGAGTCCGTCCTCGGGTTAACAACTTCAAAGTCGAAGCATGTGCGACTTATATTTAATTACACAAACGGGTCTACCACAATATACTTTCATTATTTTTACCTTAAATTCCGACGTTTCAACTGAGTTGAGCTGTGGTCACGGAAAGACTGACGTCCCAGGTAATGTCAACGGAAATATAAATAAAACAATACTGAACTACCCGAAATTAGTTTATAAAAATGTTCAGGGTAGACAAAGAAATTGCAGCTACCCGTTAAAGTTTAATGTTTATTGTCCACGGCACAACACGCAACACACAGAATCCCTACACGGTTCTAAGACCACTCAGACTGACCAGCTGAAACATCGGAATTTAAGGTAAGAATAACCCTTCGGGTGGCAGCACCTCCGGTTGAACGGTAGGACAAATGGCGCGGCCATTTTTTTAAATATGCCTCGGCGTGGCAGAGGCCGCGAGAAGGTTCGGTCATAACAAGCCCGTAATTGGCAGAGACCGTCTCGCGGCCTCTGTGCGACGCTGCATTTCGCGCCTAAAATAAAATCGTTAAAACTATGCCTTGCTTGCTCGCTCTTGCAAGATGCATTCGTCAATAAACAAGGATGGTATTCCCTAACGGTCGAATTCCCGCGTAAAACAAAGTTTGTTAGAAATGACGTGATGTTCCTGCCCCACCTCGCCCATTACGCGCCGACCGTCGTCGAGCCGCGAACATTCAAACGGAATACGCACTGATAAAAAGTGAAATAAACTGTGTGAATCGTGTTAAATGTATTGTTTTGTCATAAAGACTGCTTTTTCTACAATCAATTGTTTTATTTCGTAACTATACGTATTTTTACATGAAAGTAGAAAACAATTGGTAATATGAGATTAGAACAAGTCTAGCATAATTCACATAAATAGAATAGAATTCATTGGTATACAATCAAATAACCCATTTTATGCTGAATTCAGTGATATATAGTTTGTATATATCATTCATAGATTTTTTTTTTGGGAAACGGTCATATTTCTAACACGCGCCAAATTCGCGATGATCACCCGTTGAGGCCCCGCCACTTGACGTATATTTTTCCAAAATGGCGGCGCCACTCAACCGGCTTGTTATGTCTGTCCGTCTCGCGGCCACCGCCACTTACCGTAGAGACCTCGAGGAGGACAATGCCACTCGAAGGGATAAAAACACTTAAGATGGACTAATTACCTACCTAACCCTTATACTATACCTAAGAACTTATGTAAAAAGTAATGAAATAAACGCATTTGTATTTGTAATAATGAAAGTATAATATATTGCGGTAGACCTGTTTGTGTAATTAAATGTGTACAAAACGCGAGAGTTAAAGTGTTATGTGTGACTTAGTCATATCATTTTGTATGGGGAACGTGTTATAGTACATTACATACCTACCTAGGGAGGTAAATTCGTAAATGCTCCAGATCGCAGGTGTTTGTGGCCCGAACCGAAGGTGAGGGCCATAAATATGCGATCTGGGGCTTTTACATTTACCGCCCGTGGTTTGTATAAAGTTTTACGTCTTGCCTTGGCCAGGAAGTGAGATTTTCTTCCCGTCCCGTGGGAAGAAAATCCCGCTTGCGGGCCTAGGGTGACGTAAAGATATTAATATAAATCTTACCTGATCCAAATCGATTTGCTTCAGCGGCGGCGGCGGTTTCAAGTTGACACCACTCATTGTGAACTCATAAACAAACTAAATGATTAATTAACTAAATAATTAATTAACACTGATTAACGTGTATATAAACTAGCGGCTATACACAGAGATCACAGATTATATTGTTATTTACAATAACATAATTTGATTGCTGGGGTTTTCTGTAACAAAGAGAAGAATATTTGTTAATTTGATAATTTAGGAAAAATATTGGAGTTGTGAAAAAAAATTGTATATCTAATCTAATACCTTTAAACGAGTAAGGGGCTATTCATAAATTACGTCATTTCAAATTAGGGGGGGGGTCTGGACATCGGATGACGGTAGCATGAAGTAGGAGGAAATGGGGTCATTTGATGCATGATTTTTGGATGATTATAGGGGGGGGGATCCAAAATCGTCAAAAATCGATGACGTAATTTATGGACAGCCCCTAATTCTTGTTTACTTATTTTTTATATGTTTATTTCGGTGATCTCAGAAACGGCTCTAACAATTTCAATGACACAATTCTAGGGATTGACAGGGCAAGCTATGATGGCGCCATCTGCTAAAAACTTCCACCGGCCAACCCCATTACATACATTTCTAATTTCCACTGCAGGAGTTTGCCAAACGAAGAGATAATACTTGAGGTAGCAAAATTTGATAGGGGGCTGTCCATAAATTACGTCATCGATTTTTGACGATTTTGGACCCCCCCCCCCCTATAATCATCAAAAAATCATGCATCAAATGACCCCATTTCCTCCTACTTCATGCTACCGTCATCCGATGTCCAGACCCCCCCCCCCTAATTTGAAATGACGTAATTTATGAATAGCCCCTAGGTGATAATATATTAGAGATGTGTGTTGTTGTCCTAAGGCACCCCAGAGGTGCAGAGGGCCTTCATAAGCTTGTACCACCAATTAGGCCGTAGGATTCAATATATTTCCACCATTCCACTGCTTGCCCCTTGGCCCATGGTCTTATAAGTAGGACTACTAAATACTTCAACTTAACCATTTTCAATAGGGTTGGCCGGTCGAAGTTTTTAGCAGATGGCGCCATCATAGCTTGCCCTGTCAATCCCTAGAATTGTGTCAAATTTTTGTTTTTTTAATACCCTGGATGCCAGCTCTTTAAGCCAAATCTCATAGAAAAAGGGGCAAGCTATGATGGCGCCATCTATGCAAACCTTTGACAGTTGCCAACCCCATTGGAACAGAGTTGTATTTCTTTTGTTTTGTTTGAAATTTGTTTTATTGATATTGTAATTTTTAATTGTATAGGGTAGGCTTATTAAATTTACTTTTTGTATAAAATTTCTACTTTAGCGTGATGTTGCAGTCTTTGGAAGGGTTTCCACGGAAGACCACGGTATCTTGTTATTAAGCTGAGTGGAGACCTTTTCAGTGACGCTTAATGATAAGTTGGTTCTCTATGTCTTATGTAATACTTAAGTTAAATTTAAGCGTTTTTTGAATAAAATTTCTTCTATTCTATTCTATTTCAAAATAACCATATATTTTTAACCATATTATATTAAATTTAACTGGCATTTTTTTTTTGGATTAGGAAGACAATACTGTGATGATTCTTTACTAAATGAGGCTGAATTAGTTATTGTGGAGAGTAATAATCTTAATAAAACGTCGCTTGATGATTTGTAGTATCGTTTAAGTCAGTTTTGATACCCTGTGTAATTAATCTGTGTAAAATAGTTTTAATAAGTAATTTAAAAAGAATGAACTTGTGTGATTTTCATGATGGCAACACTGATTTATGGCGGGTGGATGAAGCTGAAATGTTGGGGAGATTTGAAAATATTTCCGAAGATTATTGTTAACGTTAGTTTGAGTAACAAATAGTGATTGTAAAGAAAGTATTATAATGTCCTAACAACGCTATAATAAAAGTGTTTGAAATTATTTAAAACAGAGTTTGAATTTATGAAAAATCAGCAGTGGGAATGATCTACGCGCAAAAGAGGTACGTTCTGTACGTTTATTTATGAAGAATTTTGATTTAAATATTCAGCTGAAGTGTGCAATATTACGTTGTTTTCCCTGTTTTTACTTAAATTTACACATTTTTTTGCTGATGAATAGTTGGATTACTTCGATTTTGTAAGGGTTTTCAAGAAAATATCACAGTACCGTTCGGTTTTGTGTATGGACCAATTTAGTAATAAGTGTGTGGACCATTTCACATACTAAAGCTGGCTTCTTCTGAGAGCTTATTGAATGCGAATGATTGAAGTGTGTGTATTTACTATACTCGTATTTATATTTCATTCAATTGGAATTTGCAAGTTGAGGCTATCCTTAAAATAATTGTTTAACTTACATTATTAATTTTATTAAAGTAAAAAGGGAAAACAATAATAGAATTTTACCTTATATTGAGAGCAATTGGTTATTAGACCATATTATATTATACATATTTATCCGAATCGTACTGATGTCACTGAATTGATCTATGTTCTTTTAAGTTGGGTCCCATCTGTCCCAAATCTAATATAAGTTGTTCGAAGTTGGTTCTTGAATTATATTTGTAATTGAATTCTATGTGTTAGTATATTATTATGAATGAAAACGGGGTTGTTTTAAATTGACTTGAATGAAGTCTTAGTCGGCTCTATTGTTGATAAGTCAATTCTAAATGAATCTAAGTCGCCCCTAAGTTAACTTCAATTAACTCTTGTATGTCGATACAAGAGTCTTATTGTAAGTCGAGTCTATCATTTCTAAGTCGACTCTATTATTTATAAACTGAGTCTAAGTTGACTCTAAGTTCATTTAATTCAATTCTAAGTTATTGTAAGTCGAGTCTATCATTTATAAGCCGATTCTTTTATTTATAAATTGACTCTCAGTTAGTTTAACTCAATTCTAAGTTAGTGTAGTCGACTACCTATATCACTTCTGAGTTTACTCTATTAATTAGAAATTGAGTCTAAGTTGACTCTAAGTTAGTATGAAATAATTGTAAGTTAGTATAAGTCGACTATATCACTTCTAAGTCGACTCTATTAAATAGACATTGAGTCTAAGTTAGTTTAAATAAACTCTTAGTTAGAGTAAGTTGACTCTATCACTTCTTAATCGACTCTATTAATTTCGAATTGAGTCTAAGTTGACTCTAAGTTAGTTTAAGTAAACTCTAAGTAAGAGTAAGTCAACTCTATCACTTCTAAGTCGACTCTATTAATTAGAAATTGAGTCTAAGTAGACTCTAGATTAGTTTGAATCAGCTCACTGTTAGAGAAAGTCTACTCTATCACTTCTAAGTCGACTCTATTAATTTCATATTGAGTCTAAGTTGACTCCAAGGTAGTTTAAATCAACTCTAAGTAAGAGTAAGTCGACTCTATCAGTTCTAAGTCGACTCCATTAATTAGAAATGAAGTCTAAGTTGACTCTAAGTTAGTTTGAACAGCTCCATGTTATAGAAAAGCGAGTCTATCACTTCAAAGTCAACTCTATTCATTATAAATTGAGTTTTAAGTTGACTCTACGTTAGTTTTAATCAACTCAGTTAGAGAAAGTCGATTCTATCACTTCTAAGTTGACTCTATAATTTCTAAGTGAACGCTAATATTTCTTATTCATCTCTAAATGAGTATTAATCGGTTCCTAACTGATTTTCTGGTGTCTAAATTGAATCTATATTTTCTAAGTCAACATTATTATTTCTAAGTCCACTGTAAATGAATATAAGTTGACTCTTAACTGATTCTATGGTATCTAAGTTGCATTTATAATTTCTAAGTCAGTTCTAAGTAGTCTAAATTGACTCCACGTTTGCCTAAGTTGACATTTTACTGACCTAAACCGACCATATCACTGTTATGTCGACTGTATCATTTCTGTCAACTTTAAACTAGTATAATTTGACTATAAGTTGGTTTAAACTGTCTTCAAGTTGTAATATGTTGACTTTATTATTCTTAGATTTCTAAATTAATTTAAGTCCATTTAAATGAGTCTAAGTCAACTTAAAGTTGCACTAAAGTTACCTTAAGTTAATTCACGCTGACTTTCTCATTTCTAAGTTGACGCTTAATTGGTCTAAGTCGACTTTAATAACGTTTTAACAAACTCTTAAGTGTATCTAAGTCGAGTCTAAGTTTATTATGTTGACTTCAAATTATTATATACTTACAGCAAAGTTTAGGAAGCCATTTGTGCTTTAATGGAGCTATGTAAGTTCCATAACAATGTCAGGCCAGGTGTGTCTGAGTGGAGCTATGTATGTTCCATAACATTGTCAGGCCAGGTGTGTCTGAACTGAGCTATGCATGTATGTTCACTAATACTATCAGGCCATGTGCGTCTGAACGGAGCTAAACATAATAACTTAATAAGTATTGTGTTGGGCCATGTGTGCCTTAGCAGATCTATAATTTAATAATGTGTATTATTGTATAATTTTACTGAAATTTATTATTATTTTAATGAGTTGTAATTCAACTGTCGTCGCCCTTATTATTACCTTTTTGACATAATATAAACTTTTTAAATTCATGATTGAATGAATATGAATATGTATGTCACAGGATTGTATCAGGCCATGTGTGTCTGGTGGAGCTATGTATGTTCCAAAATTGTTAAAAGACCATTTGTGTCTCATCGTCGTCGCGTTCTGCTCCAAGTAGTTGGCTACTTGACAGTTTTTTGTAAATAATGTCAGTTGGACTTGATTTTCCTGAGGATCAAATGTCTTTAAAGCATGGCATTAACCTCCTGAGTCTAAATGTATATTACAATGTACATATTTATTGCAATCTAATTTGAACTTTACATGAACCACTAAAGTAGCATTTCTGTTGTTTAATTGATTTTTAAAACAAACGTAATTCATTCAAATTTACTTGTAGTACAAGGTTCAAATTAAAAATTTAAATATTTTCTATGGTGGGTTTTACGACGGCACAAAGGTCAGAAATGAGATTTAAAGTCAGCTGTTCGCACTCGACGATTGAAACGCCTCTGACTAAACTCATATTGTGATGTGACGTCACATTACTGTAGTCTGTCCTAAATGTACTCTGAAATATGGCGTTTATGTATATAGTTGTTCTACAATTTATTTTTCAATAAAATGTAAGGAATCGAATAGTGCCTTTTTCTTTTTGAAAGTAAAAATATATATATTTTTTGAGACTTTTTAAATTCCACTTTTTGATATTGGATGGCTCATTTTCTATCCATTTAGCTAAATTTTGCTATAATATTCAACATGTGTCAAGTACCCAATTGGTGACAAAGGACTCGTGATGGAACGAGCTATATACAGGGTGGAAAGGCACGACGATCCTTTCCGGAAATGGGAGATAGTTTAGCCTAAGCTCTATATTTTCTCCATAGAAACTATGTTAATATGGGCAACCGTTTCTAAATTATGACCTTTTAAACATCCACGCAAAAAACTACTTTGTTCTAACCCTAACAGGTGACAGGGTCAATGAACTTACTTGTAAACAATCAGTATTCGACAAGAAATTATGCTAATTTGTTGCCATCTAACCATTTTTAGGTCTGCTTACAGCACGGTAAGAATCATTGCAGGATTTTCGCTTTCTTAGTGGTTCCACTTGTTCAATACTTGAATGAAATAGTTATGTTATTCCTTAATATTAATAATACTAACCACAACATTGTTTGCAACGACAGTTCAAATGGTGACATTGACAACCACTCAAAAGTACGCAATCGTCTTATAAATATCTCTGGTTTCCTTGACTGATAAAAAGGTTTTAGTTTCTTAACACGTTTCACAAAATTATTTTCGAATAATTGGAAACTATCTAAAATAATTAAAACTTACATGTAGGTTGTGTTAGTTGCACCAAATGAACTTGCAAAAATGAAATACTAAGAATAAATCAAGAATAAATACTTCTTCAATACCAAACTAACAAACCTTCTTGCGTGGTAGGAAATAGACAAGACGTCTGATGTTTGAAATTAAATTTTCATTGAACTATACTTATTGAATGTCATATTCTTCAAATAAAAATGTTAGATGCTCGTGGCTATTTAAATTTGTGGGGCTGTGTAAAAGATATGGTGTACCAAACCAAACGGAATGTGAAACTGCGGACGAAATGAGACAAAGGCTAATTGGTGCTTTCTGCGGAGGATAAATGACGAAGAGCATACACTATATCGCATGTGCATCGACATACTCGGGTACGGGCTGCGGCGGCGTTGTAATACACGGAGGTACATTTGAACACCGTATGTGAAAAGAAGATAGTATTAAATATTGGAAAAAAGTAATTATCTAAGAAAGTAATAAAATTGTTTGTAATATTTTTGCATGCATTTGATTTATTTGACATTTATGCGTCATTCATACATCATTGCGATACTGTCAACGATCGGAAAAAAGTGTAAAGTCCCGAGCTTTCCCGACGGAGATCCTTAATCTAGCCGTCATGTGCACATGCTATAGGGTTATCACCACAGTTAAAAAGTAGTATTTTTGCAATTTTTATTTTTTACTCAATTAACGATTCTTACCATTACCAATAGTCTCTGTATCACTTAAACGACCTAATACTTCCGGGAAGGATCGTCGTGCCTTTCCACCCTGTATATCCCCACTACAACTTAAATGTATTGAGTACGAGAATAGTTATCGATAATTGGACAAATTTTATTCGTCATTTTAAATAACTAATTCGTTATTTTGTTTTTCCGAGACAATGGAGAACGATGAGGTTACCAAGAGGCGAAAAGGACGGAATCGTAAAAGGAAGGGGCGTGTCGATCCGCCGCCTTTCTTCAATGCCAAACGCTGTCACAAAACTGTCCAGGATGTCCCTGCTACAGCGTGGGCATAGAATGAGTTCAACCCAGCGCAGCGTCGACTGAGTCGCAGCGCCATCAGACTTGAGCAGACTACGCTACGTCGCAGCCCGATCTGGTAACGTCACCGGCAGAATCGACGACTTCACGGCTGGCGCCTGCATACGACAAGCCAGTTACCGGCTTCACGGTAGATGAGATTACTGAAGCTCGTGTCCGAGATAGTGAAAAAAGTGAAATTACATCAGTTAATTATAATCATTCATAGTAATAAATCTTACCCTTAAATGTCATGTAAGCTCCCTGAAGTTATAATCATGCCAATAACAATACCGGAGTTTGATCCGTATAGTAAAGCACAAAATATTGGAATTTGGCTGCGAATGGTTAATGAATGTTCTAGTCTATTATATATGAAGTGAATCAGAAAGTTTCGTGTCCATAAAGTACAAAAGTCATTCGTTGGGCAATGCATTCATTTTTATAACAAGTTTTTACCTGACGATGCTTTAAGATTACTCTTACCAGCTCTTAAGAATTACTTAGAAAGAATGTTGAAGGCTTATTACAGTGTCGAGGACTATTTGACAGACAAACATGCATGGTCCAAACCAGAAACTGTAATAAAAACAAGTAGCAATTAAAATCATTTTATTATGCGTAAAGTTATAAGTGACACATCCCAGGTAACAAGCACATCAAATATTTGATGTAGTATTGTAAAACAATCAGATTTAAATATTCTCATTTCTTTTATTAATTTTATTTTCTATTGCTTTTGTAAGAATTTGATATATTTTCTGAAAAAGCTACGTATTTGTATGATTTGATGCACATATAGATATATTTTTAAATCTAATTTCTATAAAGAAAAGTACCTACTGCATGTAATTGAATTCTATGGTAATTTAAATTGTTTTTTTGTTTGGTTATTTACTCGTAATGCATGTTAATTATGATTGGAGGGGTAATTGAAATGCAGTATTAGTTCCCTAAATTGCACAAATTTGTCAATTCGTGTACTTATAAGGATAAAACTAAAAATCTAAAGTCTGGCTATTTTACATCCCATCCAGAAGGTTCCATACGGTTAACATTGACCACCTGGGGCCATTCATTAAAACATGTGGTACAAGGTACATGGCTTCACTAATGTATTTGTGTTTGTTGTTTTATGTAATTGTAAAATCTGTAAAGGACATTAAAACCAAGTACTTTAAATGTTCTTGTAAGAATATTTTAGACAACTTTCTCAAATTATTTCTGATCGTGGGACTTTAAAAGTTTTGTGACCTTCACGGAATAAAACACGTGGGTAAGATACAGTGGGGCATTAACAATACTGTTAATGCTAATACTCAAAGAACGGCATCGGCCGCTCTATTTGACTGTAAGCTTCCAGACGGTTTGGCCATTAAAATCAGCAATTGGCGCTGATGATTTTTCATAAATCATATATTTATTTGTAAACATATGTTTTCATAAAGTAATTTATAAACTCTCTATTTGAAGCTCATAATTGTGGTTTTGTTTAAGTTTATACGCAAATTATTCTTATTCAGCCAATCAATTTTATTTATGGTAACTTCTAAAGATAGCGGACAATTTTCAGTAACTAAATATAATCGTGCTATCGTCAGCGAAAAGTATCATAGAACGTTGTGCAAGCTGTGGTAAATCATTTATATATAATATATATATATATATATATTAGAAAAAGTAATGGGCCTAAATACACTGCCTTGAGGCACTCCGTGTTTAATTGTTTTTATGTTTCGACGAGACACATATAGTTTGTCAAAGGACTGTCTCATTTCAATCATAGACAGAGAGAATCATACTACTTTACTCTTACACTAGTACTAGCACCCAAAAGAAAAGGATGAGTATAGTTTTCCTGGTTCTTACTGACTGACAAATTGGTTTGACCAACTATATTCAAGTTTTCGATTTAGTACAGATTTTGTTTATTCTGACTATTTGCTTTCTTCCAGTTAAGTAAGATTTTATGTGATCATGAGTGTTCAAAAAACATTAAATCAATTAGATATGGCGTTAGTGCTATACATAAATATACTTACTTACTTACAACATGTGCCGTACAGCGTAAATAATAATGTATTTTAATGTAATTGTATTTTTAAATGTAATGTAATATAATTTCAATTTAATTTAATGTAATTGTAATTTATTATTGTGTTTTTTTTTTTGAGATTTTATCTGTTTACTTTATCAAAAGAATTTCATTTTAAGACATGTAATTTTATCCTGATTTGTTTGTAATTAATTTATATGTAAATTTGAAAACATGTATTTTTAAGTCATAATTTTTAATTTTAATGTGCCATCGTTATTTTATGTTTTTATCTATGGGTAAAATTGCCCCAAAGTTTTTATTAATTGATAAACAGAAACAATGATTATGATGAGTCATTAATATTTCTTTATCTAAAGTACAACAACAGCGTCAAATGTCCAAAAGGGATTAAAGTTATAGACCGAATGTGATGATTATTGTAAAATATTATTTGTTTCTTATTTCTAATATTATATGTATAGGGAAATGTGAATTGAAATTGTAGCAGAGATTTAACCATTTGTACTCTGGCACAGCGAAATTTGTTGGTTGAAAGGGGCAGCAAATAAAAAAGAAATGGAGGCGCAAAGAATTGACTTCCTGTAGATAGTTTGAATTTCGCGCCTTTTTCTACTGACAAGTTGAGTGTATTTCAGAATGTCATAAATACATCCATATCTTAACTTTCCTACAATATGTTCAGAAACGATACGCTAATGGTCTATCAAGAAACCTGTAGTTAACTGTAGTGGCATCTTATGTTTATATTAAATTATCGATAAATGATACTTTAATTACATTAAAATTTCGAACAGCTCATTTCGAAACAAAGCAATTCTGATATAAGTCGAGATGACGTTTTATTTGAAATTAAGTGTAGGTTGCAAACAATTTTGCACTCTTACGCCGTTCATTCGTTCATTTCATAAACCCACACTCTTATAATGCCTTTCATTGTGTAGCGGTCACATTAACTACGTTCTAAGTATTAGACTTATTTTTTCACGAGTGCTGAGCTAATGCACCGGGAGTTGCACTTGTACGGATGGCCGAATGTGATGATTCTTTACTAAATGAGGCTGAATTAGTTATTGTGGAGAGTAATAATCTTAATAAAACGTCGCTTGATGATTTGTAGTATCGTTTAAGTCAGTTTTGATACCCTGTGTAATTAATCTGTGTAAAATAGTTTTAATAAGTAATTTAAAAAGAATGAACTTGTGTGATTTTCATGATGGCAACACTGATTTATGGCGGGTGGATGAAGCTGAAATGTTGGGGAGATTTGAAAATATTTCCGAAGATTATTGTTAACGTTAGTTTGAGTAACAAATAGTGATTGTAAAGAAAGTATTATAATGTCCTAACAACGCTATAATAAAAGTGTTTGAAATTATTTAAAACAGAGTTTGAATTTATGAAAATACTATGTATGCATGGACCTTTATGCATTTTTAAACAATGATTTTATTTTGCTTTATATGCCACAACTGGGGCTTGAGCCCAAAATTTTAGTATCCCTAAGATAAAATGAAGTTGCCACTGAATCTCTTAGACATTGTAATGTAAACAATAAACTTACACTCTTTGTGGCCGACAATGAATAACATTTGAATAACTTTTACATACTATATCACTTTGATAAACATTACAAAGCTTGACATGTTGTATAATATGATTGCCATCTCAGTTACTCCATTTTATTTAGCAATTTGTGTGTACATCTTATAACAATACATTGCAACATTCATATTGCATCAGTTCTATTATACACAAATTAAAAAATAAATACCTTAGTCTTTGGTCATGATATACTGGTTAAATAGACATGATTAACTGAACCACTGGGCTATAACCAAGTAAAAGGGGTTTAAAAGAACTTTCCCACTTGTGCACCAATAAACACCAGTTATATAAATCTATAAGTAAATCAGTATACAGCATAACAGTTAAACAGGATAAAGATCTAGTCAGGTAGCATTTTTTATTCAGCCTACATAATGCATTGGCTGTTTATCATATTGTATTTAAACAAGTCTTAAAAAAATAGGTTTTGATGTGAGATGATACGTAATTCCACTTTCGAATCTACCCACTTAAATACAAATTCCAATTTATTTGCGAAATACAGAATCAAAAGTTAATGACAAAAAGTAAAAGTACGTCTCAGTCTCACAAAGGATTGAGATTTAGCAACCAAAGAAGGGAATGGAAACATGTTTTTTTATTTCTTCCTTACCTATTCTCGACTCGACACCACTTCTTTGTATGTCGGAATATCTCATGGCACTATTGATATACACTTAATATTAGACTAAAACAATGACTTAGACTAAAATAACTGTACAAATACGTCGATTCGATTCCTTTTTACAGAGATGTGAACATTACAATGACAAGCTATATTATACTACTAAATTTAACAGATGTCTGATTAACAAGGTGCGCAATAGGCAGACGTGTATGATAATTTAGTCAGGTAATACTTACATTAGTTTTACACTGTCATCGACCACATTTCACTTCACTTCAGATCTAGCACACACCACAATTAAATGCGAGGTTTATTAACTATATATATTTAAGCACTAATTGATACAAACATTCAATATTGCAAATAAAGTTTGGTTTTTCGATTGATCATTTCACGCACGTAGAGAAAAAAGAACACGAACAGACAGATTTTTGGGTTTTGTTTATTTTCCGCCAGATGACGCCCTACAGGTGCGTTCAATACCGTTTGAAGAAAGTGAAAGGGCGTACCGTTTTCATTGTCATTAAAAACGATTTCTTTTATAAATTCTGTCAAATAGATAATCAAATCTGTTACCGCACGCAAGAACACTATTTTATTTATTATTTTTACAATAAATAATACATTCATTTTAATTGACAGAAGAAAATTAGACTAACCGTGCGTAAAAATAAATATTGTTGGGTTAAAAAAGGAATGACCTTATTAATCCTAGCAACACTAGAACAGCTGTCAATTTTTTTGTACATATCTTCGCTCAATCCGGTCACCCATCTCGCTTCATCTCACAAGTTTTTGTTTTCGTAACTTTGCGCTGGCCCAGTTTTACGCTTTATTTTCCTTATTAGCACACACACAATAACTTAAACTTCAGTTTTTATCTCACATTACACACAAAATGTGCTACGTGATCATCACAGGGCGGAGTTTAGCATGGCTCCTGCTGAGTTTGGTAGCGTTTATGCTAATTCTTTCCGGTATAATGACTCCCAAGTGGTTGTTAGGGCAGCCTATGGTGCAAAATAGGGATAATATTACTGGATTCTACGTGCCTAGTGTCGGGATATACAATAGGTGAGCGTCTCCACTTATTTTAAACTTAGTTTCTGTTTCTCAGTAAGTTTTTATGGGCGTGACAAAACCCCTTTAAAAAAAAAGGTTTTACGGAAAATGCTTGCAAACAGACGAGAAATAAAGTTGAATAAGTGTGTCTTAATCAAGGAAACTGTTAATAATTGTCATAATTGTCATAAGCTTTTAATTTAAGTATCTAGTTTCTAATAAATGATAAATAGACCAAACTATTACAATAAATCATACTTAAACGTAACTGTACACTTAGGTACCTATTCAACTCATGTTATTTGTACCTAAGCAATTTTTCAATCATTTATGCTTTAATGCCTTTGGCTAGTGGGTGCCAGTTGACATTAGATTGTACTAGTGCATTAAAGTTTAAGAAGAAAGAAAAAAGTTTGTTCCCATACAAAATGGTGTGTCCATGATTTTTGTATGGGAGAAAACTTTTTTGTGCTGCGTTACAGTACTAAATGTAACTTTTATCTGATCAAGTTGTTAATTTTAACATGTTAACTAATTAAATATTTATGGACCTAATAACGCCCGTGTAAACAAAAAAAATAAAATAACATGGTTTATGAAAAATCGATTTTTCTTTGCTAGGGACACAAAATCAGTGTTCTAAAAGTTGATTCAGCCATTAACATCAAATTACACAAAAATACCTTGATGATGATGATGATGCATTCCCGTTATCCCTCATTAGGGGCATAGGGCTCGCAGAAGAATCCTCCATTTGTCACGATCATGAGCGGCTACTTCCAGCTCTTTCCAGTTGAGCCAGCCTCCTTCTCAACTGATCGCCTCCATGTAGTACGAGGCCTCCCCAACCGTCTACTGCCAGCCGAATGCCAGCGGAGACCCTGCTTGGCCAGATGGTTGTCCGGCCTACGGAACATGCGTCCAATCCAACGCCATTTCCTTTCAAGGATTTCCCTTCCTATGAGTTTCTGTTCAGTCCTTATATATTAAACTACCTTATATAAAGTGATTAATTCATATATTTCAGATGCCTGCGTATAAAGGATAGCCACGATGACTGTGGTTCTTTCTCCTTCTACGGGTTCGCCACTGATCCGAGCCGCTACCCCACCCCGTGGAAAGCGGCATTATTCTTCTTATCTTTATGTAAGTACTATTTTAGGGTTCTGTAACTCAAGAGGAAAAAAACGGAACCCTTAGGCAGTAAGGAGACTCTCCTGACTTCGGGCAAACTTGGCTCCGTTCAGCTCAGCATTGCTCCGAGCAATTATTAGGGTTGACACAACTAGACGTCCCTTTGCGTGCACGACCACAGATAAGATAATTACTTGAATTTTGACAACCCTAAATAGTCGAAAGGGATAGTGTCATAAGTTAGAAAGGGATATCATGATTCGACCCTGAATTGCTGTCAAACTTCAGTTTTGTAGGAAGTGTCCTTTCTGTACGGTATTAGTACTATTACTTATTCTGTGCCTTAGGGCCACTTGTACCATTCCACTAACCCCGGGGTTAATTAAGCAGTTAAGCCGTTAACCCAGTGTCAAATTGTACTGGTAACCATGGTATAACTCCAGGTTTAACCGGTTAGCCCCCGGGTTAGAGCTTATAAGATCACTTTGTTGTCCGTTCGTCCGGCTGTCTGTCAAGACCCTTTATCTCGGGAAAGCGTGGAGATATTGAGTTGAAATTAAGACCACATACTCAGGTCTATAGTCCCTTGAGGCTGTCAAAAAATCAAACTTCTAAGTTAACGTAAAAAAACGATACGGTCGTTTATGACGTAAAAACACGTATATTTCGATACTCAAGGGTATCAAAATGCATAGGGTTAACGCTTAAACCGATTTAGATGAAATTTAGTATAGGTACATAGATTGAGACCCAGACAAGGACATAGGCAGGCGTGGCTCACCCCGCTATTTCGTCGCTTT
Source organism: Cydia splendana (assembly GCF_910591565.1). Classification (NCBI taxonomy): domain Eukaryota; kingdom Metazoa; phylum Arthropoda; class Insecta; order Lepidoptera; family Tortricidae; genus Cydia; species Cydia splendana. Next base: position 2,952,443 of record NC_085984.1, read on the forward strand.
GCTCCGAGTACATCCGTTCCACACCAATTTTGGTGGCTAGCCATAAGCCGCGAGTGGCGCTGTCGCCACCTAGCGGCCATGTCTGTCCTGATCGTAACAGACGCGTTTTGTTAGAGAGTGAGTCTGTACCTAGTAGTCCTAGTACTATTATTTATTCTGTGACATAGGATAGTTTTTATCAATCATCATCATTCTACACACAGATGAATTACCGGCAAACATTTCCCAAGTGTTACTAGTTCTAATATCATCATCATCTTCCTCGTGTTGTCCCGGCATTTTGCCACGGCTCATGGGAGCCTGGGGTCCGCTTGGCAACTGATCCCAAGAATTGGCGTAGGCTAGGCTTGTGCCTGCTCGGTCACTACAGAGAGCGCTCCGCTCTCGGTCAATCGGTCAAACGAATTTCGTTCCTTTAGTTCAGTTCGGTCGTTGAGAGCCGGGAATGAATAGGAGTCGATTTTTCATTGGTTTCTTTCCATCTTTGGTAACTGAATACAATTCAACTTGTACGATACGATGTGTCGGTATTAAACATTAAAACACCTTAACATAATTTAAAAATGTGAAATATGTGGAAATATATTTGATTTTCCTTCATATTTTACGGGCTTAGGAGTGTCACGTCGTTCTTTCATCTCGTTCACACTCGTGCCAGCGACATTGACAACCGTTTCGTTCCGTCTATTTTACGTTTCACTCAGTCAAGCGCTCTCGAATCCCACTGAACTAAAGGACCTAAAGACCGATTAAGAGCGCGCAAAAAGATTTAGTTCCTTTCGGTCATTGATGGGATTTCATTCTTAATATAGTTCTTAGTTCAGGACCGACTCAAGCTTAGCGTAGGCACTAGTTTTTACGAAAGCGACTGCCATCTGACCTTCCAACCCAGAGGGTAAACTAGGCCTTATCGGGATTAGTCCGGTTTCCTCACGATGTTTTCCTTCACCGAAAAGCGACTGGTAAATATCAAATGATATTTCGTACATAAGTTCCGAAAAACTCATTGGTACGAGCCGGGGTTCGAACCCGCGACCTCCAGATTGAAAGTCGCACGCTCTTACCGCTAGGCCACCAGCGCTCCTAGTTACTAGTTCTAATATATTATATAAATAGTATTTCCGACGTTTACGGCCGCTGTTAACATTATTTGTATGACGTGACGTGTTTAGTTTATTTAGATATTTATTATTCAGTTATCATGCTTGTAAAAATTGTCTTATACTCACCAAGTACAGTCGCCATCAGATATATCGGAGCGGCCAAGGTGTTCACAATATCTGAACACGCGCTCTAACGCCCTGACAATAGAGGCGTGTTCCGATATTTGTGAGCACCTTGGCCGCTCCGATATATCTGATGGCGACTGTACATTGTATTTCCTTATTGTTACAGTGAAATTATTCTAACATCACATATTTGACAGTTATGAATTCACCCTTATAGATATGATGCTAAGATCTACCGTTGAACTGATAGCCTTAAAGTCATATATATAAGGGTCAATTTGTAACTGTCAAATATGTGATGTTAGAATAGTTTCACTGTAGGCTACAACAATAGGGGGATGATTCTTAACGAACAATTGTTGTTGCGTCATCGCCGTTATTACGAATTTTTCCGTCTCACTCACACTTGCACAGTAAGAGTGGTCAAGAACGCGAGTCCGACTCGCACTCGGCTGGTTTTTTTAAAGTCTAGGTTATGGAAATTGATCTTAACACAACGATACATACCGTACATGGCGGGAAGAAGTTGATAAATCACGAGAAAAAATTGAAGAAATTTGAACTTAATGTAATTTTATTTTATGTTTAAATTTCTTCAATAAAATATCTCGAGTTATTAACTTCTTCCCGCCGTGTACGGCAATAAATCAAGAAAAGTCTGCAACGATTTTGACAGCTCACGCAGAGCAAGTGTTATTTATACGTCATAGAAGTTTGACGTTTAAAATAACACTTGCACTGCGTGTGCTATCATAATCGTTGCAGACTTGTTTTGGTCTGACTCTAATCTAGGGAATATTAGGCAAAGCTCTGCGTAGGTGGCACCACTTTAGCACATACAGTAAACAAACCTCATTGACATCATCGATGACACATCATGCGTCACTAGGTCAATCACATTGCCTACCGTGAAACACGACAGTCGAAAGTTCGGTTTCTGCCTCTATCACTCTTGCTTATTCGATCGATAGAGAGGCAGATAAAGAAATTCCGATTTCGCGGTTTCGCGGTAGGCCACCTGTAAACAAACCGTCTTGGTGCATCAATGTCATAGTGAAAACTTAGCGAAAAACTGATTAGGCCTAGTATGTATAAGTTACTCTATGGTTTACTAAACAAATTAAACTGCAAAACGTAATTCAAGACCAAAAAAAGTAAGAAAATGTTGCCACTTTTTACTAGCGCGTCTTGTATTTATGTAAAAATAAGTAAATAAAAGTACTTTTTTAAATCGTATACCTATAGGAGTAAAATTGCTAATGAATAAAATATCTTTATCAACAGGAATTTACTATTTTACAAACAAATTTTTGCAGTGGCAACATTTTCTTACTTTTTTAGGGTTCCGTACCTCAAAAGGAAAAAACGGAACCCTTATAGGATCACTCGTGCGTCTGTCTGTCTGTCTGTCTGTCTGTCTGTCTGTCTGTCCGTCTGTCACAGCCGATTTTCTCCGGAACTACTGGACCAATCAAGTTGAAATTTGGTACACATATGTAAGTTTGTGACCCGAATACGGACATGTAACGTAAACAAATGAATTTTAAACATGGGGGCCACTTATGGGGGGTAAATGAAAAAATGAAAAAAAAATTTTTTCAAATTATATCATGTTACATATCAAATGAAAGAGCTTATTGTAAGGATTTCAAATAATTTTATTTTATAATTTTCGAATCAACAGTTTAGAAGTTATTCAAGAAAATAGGCAAAAAATGACCATTCCCCCCCCCTTATCTCCGAAACTACTAGGTCTAAAATTTTGAAAAAAATACATAAAATAGGTCTATACCTATAGATGACAGGAAAACCTATTAGAAATGTACAGTCAAGCGTGAGTCGGACTTAATTACAGTTTTTAATCCGACCCCTACGGATTTTTTAAAGAGATTTCACTCACGTTTCACATAAAAAATACATTGTTAACAGTGCCGGATTACTTAGAGTAGTAGTTTTCTTAGAGTAATTGGTGATAATTTTCTGATAAGATAATCATTTTAAATATTTAACGGTCTTACCTACTTACGAGTAATTGTAAGGTCAAATTAAAAATAATGTTTAAAAAAGATGTTAAATTGAGAGCTAGCTTAAAGTTTTTTGTACTCGTCGACTTTAATGGTTGAATTAATAAAGACTTTGTAACCAATAAGCAAAACAAGCACGTGCTTACGGCACCACGTTCAGGGAGGGCACCAAAATGGCAGGTTGAAAAAGGTGAACAAATTTTAAAATTAGGGACAGACACATCGTTTTTACCACACGATTTTTTTAGCTGTCCAAAAGCTAATTTGCAAAAATAATGGCGCGTAATTCTTTGGGAAACAATCGGTAGCAGTAGAAGAGTCGTGATTACATGCATAGATTCGATTTCAACCCACTCTTTTGCGGTTCGGCGTTAGGTCTTATGCGAGGCCTTCTGCCTTACGGCAAAGTTGATCTTCTGCCTTAATTACACTTGGGCGTGGATCCAAATCCAAGCTTTCCTCTTTCGCAGCTGGGCCTACTGCCTTTCTCACACTTCGCCAATTCAATTCCAAGCTCTCTGCTTTCTTGCATATTTTATGCATGAAAACAACCTCGCTGAGACCCTTAAATATCGAGCCCTATGTGAAGCTAGGCTGATAGAAAACTGTCCCATCCCTTCTCTGTATGAAATCCTGGATTCGCGCCTGGTTGGGACTAAAACTAAAATTGCGTTTTTATATCGAAAAAATTTCGCGCTCGCTTCGCTCGCGTTTTCAATTACTTTATAAGGATATATGATAAAGGTGACATTCGGGTGGCGACTGCAGCAACATTACTCTGTTGCAACGTTACTGCTGCAGTACTGTCAACTTCCGTGATAAAATGATGTGACTGATTTCCATACTAAAAGTAAAAATGTACAACTGTCTATCATATTGCGTTTTTATATCGAAAAATTTCCGCGCTCGCTTCGCTCGCGTTTCTATTACTTTCTACGCTATGATAAAGGTGACATTCGGGTGGCGACTGCAACAGCATTAGGTACTCTGTTGCAACATTACTGCTGCGGCACTGTCAATTTTCGTGATAAAATGATGTGACTGATTTCCATTCTCAGCTGTAATGCGGCAATGAACTTCTCTCAATTTACCAAAAAATCAATGTAATCTTGATGACCCTAGGGAGAGGGGGCACCTAGAAATGCTTAGGGCATCAAAATATCTTAATCCGGCACTGATTGTTAAAAATTGTGTAATATACGGAACCCTTGGAACGCGAGTCCGACTCGCACTTGGCCGGTTTTTGGTCTTGAATTACGTTTTGCAGTATAGTGCTGCACTCTGGCGGCAGAACATTGCAGTAATAGTCCCTATTATCAATAACAGGTGCAGCAATACAATTCTCGACAGTGCTGGCCGGTGTGATGGCGTGCTGCGTTCAGTCCGTCTTCAAGAAAAGCGTGATATCATTGGCTGGTGCTACACAAGCTTTGGGAGGTACTTATGCAAAATTTCTTTTCACACCACCTATTCGGAAAAGAGCTTTTTCTTCCCTGCTAGGAGGGATCAAAGTGGCACTTTTCTTCCCTGCTAGGAGGGATCAAAGAAACACTTTTCTGTTCTAGCACACAAATTTTTAATATTTTTGCACATAATTTTTTTAGCTTAAATAATCTGTTTAAGCATCAGATTGTGTCAACACTAAGATTTTTTTATTTTCCTCATAGTTAATGTGAAAAGCAGTATGTGTCACACGGTATCAAAATTATTTCTACTTGGGCGTTAACACTGGAATCCCTCATGACGCTCAGGATTCTACTTTAGAATCCATCGCTTCATTCAGGATTCAATGTACGCCCTTGACGGAAATATACAATTTTGATCCCTTGTAACACAAACTACTATTGCACAACACCAATAGGGAATATTACGCAAAACTCTGCGTAGGCGTGGCACTACTGTCCATCACAATCCTGGGGGTCTACCCCGAAAACAGAAAATCGAAATTTCGTTATCTAACCTTTCTATCACTCTTGCATATTCGAGCGATAAAGAGGCAGATAATTAAATTTAGATTTTCGCGTTTCCCGGTAGGGTAGGCCCTTGTTAACAAACCGCCTTGATGCATCAATGTCATATTTTATTGTCTGAGAAAACTTGTCAAAAAACAGTTTACGGCACAGTATGTATAAGTTACTCTATGGTTTACTAGCTAGCTTAGTGCTGCACTCTGGCGGCAGAACATTGGACTAATACCCCACATTCCTCCGGCCAAGTAAAGGAAGGTGTCAAAGACGTCTCGCCATCTCCTCCTGGGCCTAAAGGGGCCCACTGATTAACAGTCCGCCGCACGGTATCGGCCTGTCAGTTGTTCGGAACTGTCAAAATATTGTTCTAACTGACAGGCCGATGATACCGTCCGGCGGACTGTTAATCAGTGGGCCTCTTAATATGCCCACGCTTCTCTACCGGCATTCACTTGGTGGCTATGTTAGCCCACCTATCCGGGATGCATACGATAGATGTGGCCGACCCAGTCCCATTTGAGCCTGGCGGTTTTTTATACGGGGTGGCCATAAAAAGTGCTTTCCTGTTGCCAGAGAGGTTTTGGGAGTATACTGAACAACTTTTACTATGGGACCAACCACGAAATCGCGAAAAAAGATTTACCCTCCCATAGAAAATGGACCAGCCAAAATATATGAAACAGGCAAATGTTTCTTCACGATTACGGGGTTGGTCCCAAAACCTCCCTGGCAACGGTAATGCATTTATTTTTTGGCCACCCTGTATATCTGAACGTCTATAAAATATCTGGACGTGCATTTTAACGTCTTGAATGACGTTGTTCAAATATTTGTGAACATCCTGACTGCCTCAATATATCTATATCTAACTCTTTTGGTACAAAATATTTACCAATCACAAGCTAGAAGTATTTTAAATGCTTACCATCCTAAGGCCCAAGGCCCTACCTATAGTACCTCATCAGTTCCATGAAATGTATATCCTATTCAATTGGAACAGAGTCGCTTTTGCTTTGTTTCGTTAAATTTTCCAACAACGCAAAGTCAACTCCATTTCCTACACTATAGGTTCAAATTTCCTAATTATGGATTTTTCATTTGTATGGCCTTAGGAGGTTACAGCTTTTATGTATTTATTTCCAGGGTTATTTGGAGTGCTAGGGCTCCTGCTCTACCCTTGGGGTTGGGGAACCCAGCGCGTCCGACAGCTTTGCGGCGAAAACTCGGAGCCGTACATACCAGGAGACTGTTCTATTGGTAAATATTAAAGATCATATTTCTGCTTAACAACCCCCTTATAACAAGCGTGATTTTTTTGCCGTTTTTTGCGTAATGGTACGGAACCCTACGTGCGCGAGTCCGACTTGCACTTGGCCGGTTTTTTTTTTGTATAGAGTAAACAATAAAAAAAAAACTGTTTATTATAAATAAATTTTACAATATTTTTTATGTACTTACTTAACCTAATCTACACTATAATAGATTATTAGCTAAGTGAGAGGTAAATAAAGTAAGCTTTTATTGCTGCTCTCTTCAGTGACAGCAAGTTAAGTATTTATTTTTCTACGATTGGGTTTTGTAACAATAGCTTGTCTTTCGACAAAGGCCTCTAAAGATTGCTATTTCTCCCTAACTCTTGGAAGTCTAATCCATCCTGGGCCGGCCACTTTTTTGAGGTCATCTTCCCAGCGTTTCCACTGGCCACCCTGGTTCCTTTCACAGCCTCTTGGGTACCATTATGGTATATAGTTAGTAAACAATAGGTATATAGGTATTTTTTTTTTCGTCCAGGTTGGTCGCTGTACGTGGCGACGTTGGGCGTGGCGCAGGTTTTCCTGGCGAGCGCGCTGTCCCGCGGCGCCGACCGAGCCGCCGCCTCCGAGAAGGTGCAGTTCCAGATCGACGAGGGGAAACAACTCATCTGCCTGCCCTGATCACTTCTCACCACAGACAAGACCTGCCCTGATCACTTCTCACCACAGACAAGACCTGCCCTGATCACTTCTCACCACAGACAAGACCTGCCCTGATCACTTCTCACCACAGACAAGACCTGCCCTGATCACTTCTCACCACAGACAAGACATCCTCCAGACATATCTATCTATCTATCAGTCATATAAACGGCTTTAAACCTTACCATAAACCTTACGGCTCGGCCAGGACATTGCGCGACCGGCAGCGGCGGCGGCAGCCATAGGTTGCAGCGAGACAGCGATCGGACCTTTCGTTCCCACCTATGGTTTTCGCCTTGGCCGAAGTCAGTCGCGCAATGTGGCCAGGCCGTTATAAAGCTATAGGGACTGTGCACGTTAAAGGATCTGCCATTTTGTGTCCTGAATCGGAAACATAAACATGTAATCAAGCAAATGCTGCCATCGTTTTCTTGTGCATAGTAGGTTCTGCCATCTTGTGGACTACATTGGAAGCATAAACTTCACATTTACGCCTTGCGCCAAAAATCTGACGGCTTCTGTGCTGCCCCCTACAGTTTATGCCCGCTCCCAATACAAGTAAATAAAAACCAGGGAATTAACGCCAATGTCGCGACAATAACTAGGTAACTGAATCTTTAATTGCTTTACAATGATCTTTATTACTATTCTACTATTTCCTTTATCAAATCGTCCAAATCGAATATGTATTTAAATTTTTTACGACTATAGTTTATGTGTACATCCGACCTTATGGAATTTATGGCAAGATAAGTTATAGTATTTTTCAAACTGTAAGGCCTCATTCGCACGAGCGCTTTTACAAGGCGCAGTTGAATGACAAATGGATACATGTGTATTTATTCACACGATGGCGATGGCGCTTTTTATCAAGCGTTGTTGGATTTTAGACTTTAAGCGTGCGTCGTTAAATCGAATTTAGCGTGTTGACGGATTCAAGCGCTTTTTTAACGCGCCTTGAAAAAGCGCTCGTTAATATGAGGCCTTAGGGTACGATGATAGATGTCATCCTCATCTCCATACAATTTATAACCTAAAAAAGTCAAATGTCGCAAAATTGTATTGAATTGACATCTATCATCGTACCCTTCCAGTTTGAAAAATATTATAGTGAATTTATAATAAATAATAAGCTGTGTTTTTATTCAAATAATGACTCCATAATATTATGCTGTTATGTCAGTATTGTATTAATATGACAGATCGCTTTGCAGATTGAGTCAATCTATATAAAACACAGTATAGTAGAGTCAGTCCATGAAAAGTCTGCAGCGGATTTGATAGCCCACGCAGTGCACGTGTTATTTTAAACGTCAAACTTCTATGAAATTATGACGTAAAAATGACACTTGCACTGCGTGGGCTATCAAATCCGCTGTAGACTTTTCTTGGTACGACTCTACGGATGTAGTGCATAATTATTTTCCACCGTATTTTCACGGAAACTTAACGTGTCTTGCTATTTCAGCCAGTCTCGGTACAAGTACTGAGGTTGACTGAAGTACCAGGACAAATACGAACGTTTCCGAGAAAATACGATGGAAAACAATTATGCATAAATCTGTAAATAGTTAAAATATATTTCCCATGTGAAACTATAGACTGAAACTGACTTCCAAACTGTATTTATATTTCATACACAATTTTTTACTTGTGGTTTGTGAATGTGTGAAATTATATATACATTTAATTGTAGCAAAATAATTGATTGTAATAGAGAGGCAGTCTAATGGTGTTAGTCAAACTTACTGGCCTGAATTATACTCTGTATCATGGTATAATAATATACTCCGCCTGGTACTCCATTCCCGTCTTTTCTAGGTCACCTAACTGACACGGGCCTACGTCATAATGCGACAGCGCTATATGATAACATGCGATAGCGCTATATATAGCGGCCATGTTGTTGTGACGTAGGCCCGTGTCACTCTGGGAATGGAAGACCATGTTTTATTAGACTATGCTCTGTATCTTAAGGTATTTAAATAAAAGTAAACAAAATCTACCCTCAAATGGGACCTTAAGAGCCAACGGGAGTGGTCATTTCTCCATACAAACGTACTCCTCGTTTTCCTCCGTGGTTTTTGAAGCTAGAGCAATGATTTTTTCAACACAGATTAATATTGTCAATATCTGTGTCGGACCGTTTTGCTTTTTTTGATATTTTTGTTTTTTAAGGCGCTAGAGCCCTTCAAAAATGGCCAAAATGGCCTAATTGACTATGCCGCAATGAGAGGCGTGGCATTCAAAACTGATATCAATTAGCCAAAAAAGCAAAACGGTCCGACACAGATAATTTCATAATCATTTGATTTCCAAATTTGGTTACGATTGGTTAAGTTTTGGAGGAGGAAACAGAGGAGTACGTAACCACGATTTTTGAGATTTTTACGCAGGATTTTTCGCCTTGTCCTTATCGCACTACTTTTAGGTGCCGCTTCCGTTAGCGAGACGGGTATATTTACCTAAAATATTTAAAACTCAGCTCCTGTTTCGTCTTAAACCAGTTGAGGGTAGATGAAAACATTACATGATCAAATAATGTAGGTTGAAGTCAGGTCGTTCAGTGACAGATCCAGGCGGTTTTCTATTTTGTTGGTTAACCAATAAATGTTATAACTACCCCAAAATGTACAAATTATTTGTTTACTTTTATTTAAATATCTAAAGATACAGAGTATAGCTATGAATCGTATGTCTTTATCTGTCATTTTGACTTATGTATTTGTAAGAAAGGGATAAAACATAAATTAACTAAATCAGGCTCGTAATGTTTTATGAATAAGAGAGTAAGAAGAAAACGTGCCCCTTTGTTTGACATCCAAAACAGATGGCGCTGTACTGCGCCATATGTTTTGCGGTCACTGAATTGGGGGTATTAATGCAATGTTCTGCCGCCAGAGTGCAGCACTAGCGCGTCTAGTAAACCATGGAGTAACTTATACATACTGTGCCTTAACACATTCAGGGCCGAAAACCCGACTATCGGGTATTTTATGATTTCGTTCCCATGCCGGACGACCCGATAGTCGGGATCGTGGTACTACTGCTTTATATGACGAAATTGTTGTGGCCTGGCGCGGACGTCTTGTTTGGCTGGGCGGTAATGAATGTGTTAAACTGTTATTGACAAGTTTTCACAGTTTTCGAGACGTCTTTGACACCTTCCTTTACTTGGCCGGAGGAATAGGGGGTATTACTCCAATGTTCTGCCGTCAGAGTGCAGCACTAAGCTAGCTAGTATAACCCATAGATTAACTTATACATAACATAACAGTATGTAACAAAACTACCTGTATGTAACTGTCAAAAAACTTTGACAAGTTTTCACAGACAATAAAATATGACATCGATGCATCAAGGCGGTTTGTTAACAAGGGCCTATCGGGAAACGCGAAAATCGAAATTCAGCTATCCGCCTCTTTATCGTTCGAATATGCATGAGTGATAGAGAGGTTAGATAACAAAATTTAGACTCTCCCGTTTCGCGGTAGACCCCCAGATTTTGTGATGGATTGTGGTAGTGAAACACAACAATCGAAAGTTCGGTTTCTGCCTCTCTATCACTCTTGCTTATTCGATCGATAGAGAAGCAGATAACGAAATTTCGATTTTCGCGTTTCAAGGTAGGCCACTTGTAAACAAACCGCCTTGATGCATCAATGTCATAGTAAAAACTTGTCAAAAAAACTGTTTAAGGCCTGGTATGTATAAGTTACTCTATGGTTTACTAAACAAATTAGTGCTGCACTCTGGCGGCAGAACATTGCAGTAATACTCCCTTATTGTCCAACGTCAAGTTTTGACAATCAGAGTTACTGCAAAATGTAGCTGTACAGCGCCATCTCGTCTGTCAAATTCGAAGCACGAAATTGTCTTAGATTTTACGCCTCTAACTCAATCAATGTATCTTTGATTGTAGTAATGAAAAATATATTATATTTAAGGAAACAAAGATGTGTCTTAATACTCATAATATTGTGTTATTAATATTTAGATTATATTTTAAATTGAAGATTTCAATATCCGTGTGTAATAAATAAAATATATTTTTATTTTTCAAAATTGTATTAGGAATTTTATTAGATTTTATACTTAAAATTGCTGTATCAATTTTGAAAATTATTTTTAAGTGTGCCTATCCTCCTAAGGCCCAAGGTCCTACCTATAGTACTTCAGTTCGATGAAATTTCAATCATATTCAATTGGAAAAGAGTCGCTTTTGCTTTGTTTCATTCCATTGTCAAGCAACGCAAAATCAACTCTATTTCCTACACTATAGATTCAAATTTCAGTGGCAAATTTTGGATTTTTCACTTACGGCTGGGTCTTAGGAGGATATGATGGTTTCGATATAGTTGTGCCATAGGAAATTCGGCTATTGAATTAAGAAAGTATTATTTTTAGTTCCTTTTCAGAATTTTTTTTTTCTGTATTTAAAATTATGTCCTTAACCGACTTTAAGAACGAGGAATCTCTAAACCACTTGCTCGATCCCACTAACCCGGGGTTATGTGGTTAAACCGTTAACCCAGTGTCAAATTGTACTGGTAACCACGGTAACTCCAGGTTTAACCGGTTAACCCCGGGTCAGTGGAATGGTGCAAGTGGGCTTAAGTATGTTTCAATAAATTTTTGATTATTGTTACTTATATTGGTATGTTTAAATAACTATAGATACATTCATCATATCATCATCATCATCATTAAGAGGCTATCAAAATCGGCCACCACCGCTTATGGCTGGGGTGAATAGAGACAAAACTTACAATTTGATTTACCTGACAATTTCTTAAAAAAATACCAACACAAATTGTATCATACAAAACCTCTACCATTATTTTAATCGAACGATACAATTTGTGTGTGTATTTTTTAACACATTCAGTGCCGAAGACCCGACTATCGGGTATTTTATGATTTCGTTCGCAGGCCGGACGACCCGATAGTCGGGATCGTGGGACTGCTGCTTTATATGACGAAATTGTTGCGGCCTGGCGCGGACGTCTTGTTTGGCTGGGCGGCAATGAATGTGTTAAGCAACTGTCAGGTAAATCACATTAAGTTTTGTCCCTATTCACCCCAACCATCCCTTTTCACCCCAGCTATCTCTATTCACCCCGGTTATTGGAGACAACGAGAACGTTCTATAAAACCGAAATTACAATGTGCAATATTTATCGCCGGATACTATTTTTACATATACATAATTATATAAGCCTGTTCCCCTTTTTTTTTTCATTCATTTCATTCGACAGCGTGCCGTGCCGTACGCGTTTGCGTTAAGTGTCATTTGGTATGGGATTTTGAGTTTCCAAAACGTCCCGCTTGGCGCGCTGTTCAAAATCCCATACAAAAATAGACAACGCAAAAGCGAACGCTCGTCACGTTATAGAATGAAATGTACCTACACTAGGGTTTCTGACTGTAGTATGAAACAGCATTTATGATCTAGATTCTAGATTATAAGTAGTATAGGCTAAACTTAAAATAAAATCATCACAAAATAAATTTTATAAGTAATAAATGTTGTGTTTAACAATTGTATTAGGTATACGTCTAGATTTATGGATATATTTTTATATGGAATTTTGTAATCCAAAGTACTTTTGTGTCTATATATAATTTACAAAATATATACTTTTGTGGACTGAGCAGATTGTTTTCTTCTACTTTTTTTTACGCATCTCGATGGCACATTTTAGACTGGTTCGACTCGCCGGCACTCAGTAACGGTATGTAGAGAATTAGAGCGTTTTCACATTATCCAATCCGATATTGGATGTAGGATCCTACATCCCCGTAGTCAGGCCGAGCGTGGGCGCGCCCGGGCGCCGTCTTTAGCGGTCACGCACACTACAATAAACATTATGCCTACACATACGCACACAAACAAATATTATCGGTCCGACAGCTGACGGGGGGCTCCGACATGGCAGAATTTATCGGAAGCGCCTTTCCGACATCGGATGTCGGAAAGGCCGCTTACATTAGGCGGAAGGACGATTACATTACCAAAATTTTTTTTTCATCAAACTCATCACAATCGGTTGCGTCGTTCAAGGAGAGGTTAAAGAAACTATGGTTATCTGATCTGACTGATTAATTTGTCTATATTTCTATTGTATAGTTGCTTTATATCGTTCTAATTCTTTCCAATTTTTTGTGTATTTTCCCCATTCCTTTTTGTGTAATATATGTATGTTTATCCTATAAATTTTGTATGTATTTATATCCTTTATCTTTCTGGTACCTTGTTGTACATTTTGCTGCATTTGTCACCCTCTTTTCACTTTCTCCTCTCATCTACTCAAAGGTTAACTGGAAGAGATCCCTCAAAGGGATAAGTTCGCCTTTGTACTTCTTACTAATTGTATGTTATTTTTGATATGTCTTTTTGTACAATAAAGAGTTTACTACTACTACTACTACTACTCATACGTGTGGGGTATCTATAGGTCTTCAAAAATGATATTGAGGTTTCTAATATCATTTTATTCTAAACTGAATAGTTTGCGCGAGAGACACTTCCAAAGTGGTAAAATGTGTGTCCACCCTGTAACTTCTAAAATAAGAGAATGAAGTAGTTTTTTTTAATACGTCATAAATCGTAAACCGCAATTTTATTATGTTACTTGCTGCTACGGAACCCTTCATGGGCGAGTCCGACTCGCACTTGGCCGCTTTTTTTTTAGACCGGACCGGATATTCCGGCGCTTCGTTTTCTATGGAAAATCAGCCGTCATAGAAAATTACATGTCGGACACCTCGGCCCGGTCTAGCGTGAGTCATCCTTTATGTACCTATCCATGCCAAATTGGAACGTTCTAGCACTTAACGACCACGGAGCAAAAACGAGGTCGGATAGACGGGCGGACATGGCGAAACTATAAGGGTTCCAAGTGGACTACAGAACTGTAGAAGTTTTCATTTCTCCAAGAAAAATCAGATTAAGGAGTAAAAAACAAATTGTATCTACAAATTTTAGAAGCTCCTAACTTTCATTATTGGCTATGTGCGAAGTATATGGTGGGAGAGTTGTGCCGTTCTCGAGAAAGTTCTCCGTTTTGTATGGGGAATGTTCTCGCTTAAGAATATTTCCCATAGTAAGCAGAGAACATTCTAAAGAACGGCACAACTCTAGGTGGGAGTAAGTAAAGCGATCGCAGAGGTCGCATGAGGTGGTGAAAATTGGAAGTAACATAAGATAGCGTCTTTAACATTTCATACAAGTTATATGGCTCGAAATGGAACTTTAATTTACGATTACTACTGAGATATTCATTTAAATGGTGTAAGGGCCAGTTGTAATCTGTATGAAATGCTTAATATAACCAGAACTAACGTATTTAATTTGATTATTATTAATACTGTATCGGTGTAAATAGCTTTGCAAAATCCACATATTATGAAATCTTATTGTAGAAGATAATCGGGTATACTAAGTTATCCTTAAAAGATAGACATACACCGTCTGGGACTTTTTTGTAGATCGATAAAAGAAAGACAATCCCACCATACATTGTGTTGTTATAACTCCAACGGATTAAGCAGCGTTTTCGATTAAAGCTCTTAGACAGCGTGATTTTTTCCGACAACATCGTCATATTTCAACCAATTTAAACAAAACCTTAACAATTTATATACCAAAACCTTCCTCACGAATCCCTCTATTGATAGATGAAAATCGTGTGAAAATCCGTTAAGTAGTTTTGGAGTTTGGAGTAGTTTTCTAAGATGTAGTGACTTGACGTTCTCCCCTAGATTTGCGGACGCTAGGTTGCGTGACAGTCGTGCAAGTAGCCAATAGGTACCTAAATTAAGAACGTTTTACAAAAAAACAAAAGCTGACTTCATAAAAGATATAACTAGTAGTTCGCCCCGAACTGAGAACTCGCGGTTCACCAAAAAGATCAATTGAATGCAGTGCTACTTAGTCGTCAAATGATCGAAAACCGCGTGCGATTCATTGCAAGATCTGTGGAGCCCTTAATTGATAAATTTAAGTCACTATAGAGATTAAAATAAACTGTATCTGTGGCATAGATGTAAGTAAATTGAGGTAGATATGGTACCAGGCGCACGATCGTGAGCCATTAAATATAGGTTCCAGAACCTATATTTAGTTCTTAGGCGTATGGGTGACGCCAACCTGTCAAGTTGTCAAAATCGTTGGATCAATTTTTAGTTTTGTCAACTATGAACGTCACACGTCTACATAAATAAAAGGTCATTGATCTGTGGTAATCTTTCTTGTCAAATATCAAATACTAATATTATGTTTATTTTATTTCGTTTTTATCTTGCTAATTATTTTAAAACCTTAAATTAAAAAACAATATTATAAATGTGTAAACCGACCATTTTCATTTGATACCAAACTCGGCCATACTTTCTTGCAATTAAAATGACCAGATTAGCAAGACCCCTCACAAATAGCTTTTTAGCATTTTAAGCTCTTCTAGCTCAATAACCTCTTGCACGAGCCTGCTCGAAATTTAATGACTAAAATATAATGCCCTCAACTATACGTTCACCCAATTTAATTTAAATTAGAACAAATTTACGTAAGTTATTGTGTATCAAACTATCCTCTGATAGTTCAGCTTAAAAACATCGAAATGCCGGGACGTGCCCCTAGCCAGCCGTGTGTTCCAAGTAGAATGTAAGAACTTCACTTCGCTTCGCTCGCTCGTTCGATAAAATATTATCCTATTTAAGTACCACCGACTACAAACATAAAATTTATTAGTTGGTAACGCATATATACATATATACATATATATATATATATACATATATGCGTTACCAACTAATAAATTTTATGTTTGAAGTCGGTGCGAAGCCAAAATACTTGAATTAATTAAGCTTTTAAATACATAAATAGACGGAAAACACCCATTTGCCAAATGGGAGCACGGCTCATAATAAATTACCTATTCGCACGTGTATTGTACAAAGTTATTACAATCTTCTACTGCACGCTGACCCATCTTAGTGCCGGCAATTTGCCGGTGAGGCCATTTATTTGTTTTATGGCTCCTCTACACGATGGGCCATCGTACTTGCCCACTAAGATGGGCCAGCGTGTAGAAGATTGTAATAACATTGTACGATACACTCGCGAATAGGTAATTTCAAATTTTTCTATAGTAATTTAAATTCTATTTTTCTTAATTACTCGTAATGCATGTTAATTATAAGATGTAATAATGTTTTGAAAAGATGTGTCCCGCCGAGTTTGTTGCCGGTCCCATATTGGGATACCCTCCTCCAACTGAGGGGGGATTTAAATCTTCTCGGGGCAGAGGTGTACGGTTGGAGCCGGTAAAGGTTTATTTGACGTTCATAAGCGCATTGTAATATGCCTACTTGAATAAACTATTTTTTTATCGTTTATCTTTCGCTATGGCTTAATTTATTCAGGCGGCTTAATTATAGCGGCAAAGACATAGGTATGTAACTTCGTATAAGATGAATAAAGTCTAAGGAAAAAATGTGCCTCGGAAATCAAGAAAAAGTCATTCTCGGATAGATGGCGCACACACCTTTGGGCTATGCTCGGCTAGATGGCGTGACGACACCGTTTCATATTTAACAATTTTAACACATAGATATCAGTGAATGAACATGGGTCAAAATGATATAAAAATAATAAAATCATTTATCCATTTATGTACATTTTTTTGATAATTTTATACGTTTTCATTTTAAGTTTTAAGTAGTCGTGTGATTGTAAGGATACCGCTTGTGAGATATAAGGTTCTTCTGAATTAAGTCGCGTAGCTCGCTATACTTATTATACTTTTTGCTGAGCTTCTTTCGGAACCTGTAGAGGTCAATGATGCTTAATAACTGGTTGTAGTCGCTCACTGTTGAAGGGAAAAAATAGGTCAATGATGCTTAATAACTGGTTGTAGTCGCTCACTGTTGAAGGGAAGAAATAGGTCAATGATGCTTAATAACTGGTTGTAGTCGCTCACTGTTGAAGGGAAGAAATAGGTCAATGGTGCTTAATAACTGGTTGTAGTCGCTCACTGTTGAAGGGAAGAAATAATAGTTATTTACGATACAAGTGCGGAAAAGAGGAAATTCGAAACGAGTGGCGATAAATTAAAACACGACCGAAGGGAGGGACACGAGTTGCGAATTACCTATTCGCACGTGTATCGTACAGCGTTTTACAGTACATATGGCCCTTTAAACTTTTGACATACGCACGAAAAGTGCTATTTTACGCAATAGTGCGGAAAAATAGGACCATATGTACTGTAAAAATGATTAGGCTTATATTAAAGGCTCAAAAACTGATAAGAAATTTATTCACAATATCTGGGAGACCAAGCTTTGCTCGGAAAACATATAAAAACTCAAAAATGCGCGTTTCCCAGAGATAAGACCTAGCTAGATCGATTGATCGCCCCCAAAAACCCCCATATAGCAAATTTCATCGAAATCGTTAGAGCCGTTTCCGAGATTTAGTTCATTCATTTATTTATTTAGTACTACTAAACGAAATTAACAACTAGCTTAAATCTAAAAATAGGCCCTTGAGGCATTGTACCAAGGATGCTGGCGGCATTTCCTCGCTGTATCGCAATGCTGATACGTTGTGCGAGGTAGCCGCCAGCTCTTCGGTCACCAGTTACGTCAACCAGACGCTTCGCGATTTCTGCGAACAACTTATGCGCGCTGGGACCCATTTGATTACTTTGCCTCACGTCATCACATCTAATACCTTTAAACGAGCAATTCTTGTTTAAGTATTTATTTATCTACATAACTAATACCTTTACTGGTGACCGAAGAGCTGGCGGCTACCTCGCACAACGTATCAGCATTGCGATACAGCGAGGAAATGCCGCCAGCATCCTTGGTACAATGCCTCAAGGGCCTATTTTAGATTTAAGCTAGTTATTAATTTCGTTTAGTAGTACCACTGTATATATATATTGAATGCAAACTTTGAGTTGTTTTCTTA
The DNA here is from genome assembly GCF_910591565.1 of Cydia splendana. NCBI lineage: Eukaryota > Metazoa > Arthropoda > Insecta > Lepidoptera > Tortricidae > Cydia > Cydia splendana. The sequence goes on from NC_085984.1 coordinate 2,970,599, forward strand.
TGCTTGCTGGCAGAATTGACTTTTAAATGACGATTTTGAATGATAAATATTTAATAACATTCATTTTGAATCGATTTGCTTTGATTTTGCATGATATTTTACAGTTATTATTTTCCTTAAGTTAATAGTGAATAATTTTGTGTTTCACTTTGTAGCAAAATTTGTTTAACCCTCGTGGGCTTGAGAGTCGAGTGGTATAAAATTGGATCACCACCTTGAAACCCTCGCAACGACAAGATTCCATCTTTCGAACTCGCTTACTCTCTTGGTTCAATTTTGGAATCTTTCGCTTGGTAAGTCTGCAACGATTTTAACAGCACACGCAGTGCAAGTGTTATTTATACGTCATAATTTCATAGAAGTTTGACGTTTAATATAACACTTGCACTGCGTGTGCTATAAATTATTGTTTCTGCGAATAAATTATTGTTTTTAGGGTTCCGTACCCAAAGGGTAAAACGGGACCCTATTACTAAGACTCCGCTGTCCGTTCGTCCGTCCGTCCGTCCGTCCGTCTGTCACCAGGCTGTATCTCGTGATCTGTGATAGCATCATACATATAACAACAAATACTAAAAACAGAATAAAATAAAGATTTAAGTGGGGCTCCCATACAACAAACCTGATTTTTGACCGATGTTAAGCAACGTCGGGCGGGGTCAGTACTTGGATGGGTGACCGTTTTTATAGATAATGGTACGGAACCCTTCGTGTGCGAGTCCGACTCACACTTGCCCGGTTTTTTTTTTGTTTGTTTAAAAATCTTTGCAGATTTATCTTGCCCTGACTCTAGTACCGTCAAATAATTTTATTTCACTACCATTTCGTTCCTTGTCACAGTGACAATAGGCCCCTAGCGACTTCCAATCAGAGTTGGACATTATTCGAATCATTTTTCATCTAAATAATTATTCGAATAAACAATTATTCGTGGTGACATTATTCGGGAATAATTTATTCGCGAATAAACCATTCGTTTAGACTTTATAATGATGAATTGATGAGAATTAATTTAGAGGAAAGTGGAGGACCCGCGCGAAATCGCCTTTTCATACATAATAGTCCCTATTTTCCTCATTGGATATTAATGTAGAAGGTCCATTTTCCTCATTGGATATTAATGTAGAAGGTAGAGAGGCAATAGAGAGTACTCTCTCCAGGCGGGTGTATGCCTGGGGACCGAAGTCCACTGAGAGTTGGTCGGAAGTTATATATATATATATATATAGCAACTGACATTTAAAACTCCGTAAGCGCGATGTAGGTCTCTTACTAATTGCGTTCGAGCTCCCTAACGCCATCTGTTAGATTATTGTGGCACGGCGTTGGCACATTAATATTATTGAAAATATTTGTCACAATTTGTTGCATATCAACCACAGCTATGCCCCTACGTTTGATTTTTTCGAATTTTTAATTATTACAAGAGTAAGGAGCATTTAAAATTTTGCAGAATTATTTTTCGCTCCTAAATTCTACAATAATATAAATAAACAAAATGTAAATATTTCAAACGTAGGGGCTATATATACAGGGTGTCCCTAGCCATTGGACAAAGCCAAAATGTACATATGCATTAGGGCATTTAGAACCAGTGTACAAAGTATCATAACAATCGGTGTAGCGGTTACGAAGAAATTACCAAATTACGATTTTTTAGGGTTCCGTACCCAAAGGGTAAAACGGGAGTCGGGACCCTATTACTAAAACTCCGCTGTCCGTCCGTCCGTCCGTCTGTCAGCAGGCTGTATCTCACGAACCATGATGATCTCACAGATGATGTACGTATTTCTGTTGCCGCTATAACAACAAATACTAAAAAGTACGGAACCCTCGGTGGGCGAGTCCGACTCGCACTTGTCCGGTTTTTTACTTTGGAGCAACCTGTGTAGTATGTGTTAGTCGCTCCTGAGGTAATAAATAGTATGAAACCTTCTTCGACCGTTTTGATTATCTTTTTTATTTATGACATTAATAAGATTCTGACTTTTGACAAATGTCATCGTTGCCGCACATTTTCAAACAAATTGTCAAAAGCACTTTGTTGTCGATTATTGGAAATAACTTTTGTTTGATAATTTATTTTTTTAGCTTTTGTTTTAATTAAAAAAATATTACCGTTAGAGCATTTCTGAGAAGTAACTCTATGTGGAATTTCAGGATTTGTCCAATGGCTAAGGGGCTATTCATAAATTACGTCATTTCAAATTAGGGGGGGGGGGGGTCTGGACATCGGATGATGGTAGCATGACGTAGGAGGAAACGGGCTCATTCGAAGCATGATTTTTGGATGATTTTAGGGGAGATGATTTTTTCGTCAAAAATCGATGACGTAATTTATGGACAGCCCCTAAGGTCACCCTGTATATATGGTTAGTATACATCCATTTATGTAAAAATATTTTCCATTATGTCAATATTCAGCGAGGATAATGGGGACTAGGTTTGTATGAAGAAACGGCTTTCCCTTTTCCTCTTAAATTCCTTGACTAAATCAATAAAATAAATCTTAGGGGAGACCTTACACAGATCAACCCAGCCCTAAACGGCCTAAACTAAGCAAAGCTTGTACTATGGGTGCTAGGCGACGATATACATGCTTATATAGATAAATACATACTTAAAATACCTACATAGAAAACACCCATGACTCAGGAATAAATATATCTGTGCCCATCACACAAATAAATGCCCTTACCGGGATTCGAACCCAGGACCATCGGCTTCACAGGCAGGATAACTATACCTCTATATACTATATATGTATACCTAATGAAGTAAGTTGTTGTATACAAACCCATGCATTAATTTCTCAGTCGATGAAATTTTGCTTGGTTATTGTATAGTATGAGCCGAAACTAACATATTAATATATAAAAAAAGCACTCCTAAGTTCGGTATTTATACGTAAAAATACAAATCTGTTTATATATTGAACCGAGTAATTCCTCCGGCCAAAATTATTTTACCAAATAAGTTATTTGTATCAGTATGTGATACTAGAAAAAGAATCTAAAACTTTTGTCAAACATGAGAATATTTTTTTTATTGAGTATAATTCCTTTTTTTGACGCTCATTTTCATCGGACCAATTTTCCGATGAAAATGAGCGTCAAAAAAAGGAATTATAATAATAATCAGTCATTTTTTTCTTCTTATAAGATCTTAGAACATAATTTGGCGTGTGGGTAAGAAAATCCAAAAAAAAATGCATAAGTACCCAATGTATTTTGGAACTATTAAAAACTGAGAGTGGAAAATTTCTCAGGCTGATTTCTTTTTAAATATATACATACTAAGTAGTCACGTATACACTTAAATCCAAAATATCCAAAAGAATAAAACGCTTGTACACCCCGCTCCCTACACACTGCTCCCGATATGTTTAGTTTTTAATACGCTCGTTATTTTTTTGGATGTTTTTATAGTTGAATGGAATTTTCCGGTCCAAGACACGCCAAAATTTTTTATTTTATATTTGGTATTTCCGCTGGGATATTTTTTTTGATATTTCATATATTGTTGCAATACGTTACATGAATATGTCCGGTGAAGAAAGTTTGAACGGAGCATTTTTCCGTAAAAAGATATTAACGATTTAAGACTTTTGGTATTTACTTAAATCCTATTATTATTATTCTTTGGAAATTTACACAATTATTTTTATTTATTGATACTTTATCATACTGTAAAGTTTTTTCTGGCTGAGGAATTACTATGGGGTCCACTAATTTTTTTTTACACTTTATTTCCTACACTACTAGGTAGGGAATGCAAATCGGTTATAACCGTAATCTAAATAATCGGTTATAACCGATTATTTTGTCAAAATTTCATAACCGGTTATTGGGAACTCGAATAACCGGTTACGGTTATTTTCGGTTATATTTATGTATGACTTAAATTATATATGAATTGATCTTCTAATGACAACAAAATCCTGCCTTTTTTGGCTTTGACGTCTGTGACTATAATTTTTGTCTGAATATAAAATGAAAATATTTTGTCATATTGTATCACGTCGTAGGTCATATCACCTTTACTGTATTTTGTGTTTTATTAAAAAACGAAGACTTATAGGTACTCACATTTCCTAATATTGTACCTTTATTATCGTATCTTTTTTAATAACTTGATTGTAAAGTTATCATTCTCTGTCGAGAATAACCGTAACCGATGATAACCGGTTATCGGTTATTTTTCGGGCATAACCGTAACCAAAACCGGTTATAAAGTTTGGCTGATTATTGCATTCCCTACCACTAGGTCAGACCGGTTGTAATTTTTTTTTAATTGAATTTGTTTGATTGAACTCACACATGGATTGAAGGGATCCGACACCTTTTTCTCTCAATGCCTCATGGTTCATGTTTTCTTCCATCATGTATTTGAATCTGGAAGTAGTCTTGTATAATTTAATCATGTGTTTGAAACGCGTTTCAATATCCTGATACAGCTTGCCAGCGCCGAAATCGGATGTCCTGACTCCGATGTATTTATGTTCCAACCTGTATACGTCAATCATTTTCATATCCATATCTGAAATAATAATAATAGTTATTTGTACAACAAGAGATCAAAGTTTGATATTTCTTCGAGTGCTTATTTTGAGTCCCGTGCAAGCGAAAGATTCTATAATCGCTACGCTCGTGAATCTAATTTAGAAACTTCAGCGTAGTAAGGGACTCAAAAGCGCACGAGATGTAAATAACTTTGATCTCGTGTAGTACACAAAAATTTTCACCTGAGCAGTGAGAACATACCTATTAGACAACTTGCAAAATGTAATCCTTCTTCATCACTTAATACCTGCACTCATGTTTTCTTAAGATATACAAACAATTAAGTTTAATTACCGCAATCGAACACAACAACAAAACGTAATAATTAATAAATATTCATATTCATATATTTATTCATAATAGTTCGTATTACATGTCAAAAATATTATTTACAAGAAATTATTTACAAAATAAGATTTGTAACATTTTACATAATAATATGATATACAATTAAAATTATATTAAAATCCAAGTTTAGGTACTTATTTTGTACTCCATAAACTCATTAAAGCTGTAAAAAGTGTGCTCGATAAGCCATCGTTTCAGTTGCATTTTGAAGCTCGTTAATGACGGCGCATTCGTGACATGACTCGGCAGTTGGTTGTACACAGTCGGCCCCATCACGTGGGTTAGTTTCGCTGACTTGGCTAACCTATGCTTAACACCTAAGAGTCTGTGGGCATTGCGCAAGTTACGACCGTGTACGTCAGCTCCTCTCGCGTATTCATTAAGGTGGCATCGCACATAGACTGCCACTTGGTATATAACTACAGAGGGCAGCGTGAGTATCTGGAGGTCCTTAAAGTGTGGTTTTGCAGATGTACTTTGTCCTACCTGCACAATCGCTCGGACGGCTCTTTTCTGCATTCGGAAGACACGCTCCCATTCGGCAGCGCGGCCCCACAGCTCCGCACCGTATTGGAGGATCGAGTGCACAGTGGCAAAATAGCAAGACCTCACCACATCCCTGGGCACCACCCTTGCCAGGCGTCGCAGTGCGAAGCAGGCACCCGCCAGTTTGTTACAAACTTTAATAGTGTGTGCTTCCCACTGGAGGCCCCTATCAAGTTCAGTGCCCAGAAATGCGGTGCTTTGGACCCGGTCTATTCTGACACGGTCCACGAGTACCACTAGATCCCTAGGATCTCTTCCAGCAAGATTGAAATGCAGGAAATGGGTCTTTTTTAAGTTAAGTACTAAGCTGTTCACACTGAAATACCGCGATACCTGACTAGCAACTTCATTTAGGCGCTTTTTAGGGTTCCGTACCCAAAGGGTAAAACGGGACCCTATTACTAAGACTTCGCTGTCCGTCCGTCCGTCCGTCCGTCTGTCACCAGGCTGTATCTCACAAACCGTGATAGCTAGACAGTTGAAATTTTCACAGATGATGTATTTCTGTTGCCGCTATAACAACAAATACTAAAAACAGAATAAAATAAAGATTTAAATGGGGCTCAACAGCAAACGTGATTTTTGACCAAAGTTAAGCAACGTCGGGAGTGGTCAGTATTTGGATGGGTGACCGTTTTTTTTTTTTCTTTTTTTTTCTTTTTTTTTTTTGCATTATGGTACGGAACCCTTCGTGCGCGAGTCCGACTCGCACTTGCCCGGTTTTTTATTTTTTTTTGCTTTTTTTTTTGTTTTTTTTTTATATGGTACGGAACCCTTCGTGCGCGAGTCCGACTCGCACTTGCCCGATTTTTTAAAGGATGATGTTCCGCTCCCATACAAGTTTGGCCCAACACTCGCTAAACATGGTTATATGGTGGTATATTGGGCTCCAATCATGAAATTAAAGTCCCGATAGTTATTAGAAATTCACGGACACTTCACAGAACATTATAAAAGCGGAATTTCTCTACGATTTTGAGGTTAGGAATTCTGCCTTGTATCGGGCCATGTTAAATATTATTATGCCTTATTACAAGGAAATAAGGTGCCATAAATAGTGTAAACATATCGATGATATTGGGCGTTTAAAGGCTGTCAAGGAACAAAAATCGAATGAGTTGGTATTAGGTTAATATATATATATTTTTAATAAAATAATATATTTAATACGACTTCCTTAAATGAATACGACGTAGCATGCGAACCGGAATAGACTATAACAACCAGGGGTCGGAAACCGGTATTTGCTCCATACAAAAATACCGGTATTATTACGTTCTTTTTTGTTCTTTGGTTTATTATTTCATTTTTAATTGGACAATCTTATAAAACAAAAGTCGCTACCTAAATACATGATTCAGTCCTACGTAAAGAGCATAAAGTAATTCAAAATATTTGTCTATTTCGGGGTTTTTTAAAAATACCGGTTCCGAGCCCTGCTATAATAGTTGTTAATAACAACTAAGTATAGTTGTTTTATAGTAAAAATTTTTATAGTATCAAATGTAAAACCAATCACTTAAGTAAACATATTTACTTCAATTCCAGAGAGAGAAGAAATACAGTAACAATCACAGGATTGTTATAATGAATTAATATAATGAATCCATAGCGACTCTATTCGTTCCATATTCGTTCGTTATTCACTTTTGACGTAAGTCATTTGAGTATGTTACAATTAAAGTCATTGGAATAAAAAGTTTTTACTGTATCGCAGTTATTTTTGCAATTTTGATACTTAGTGCTTAAAACAGTATGTCGTTAGTGGTATGAATGTTTTTCTTTGAAGTGAGCG